>NC_074678.1:21715750-22323875 GCF_029448725.1 Salvelinus fontinalis | reverse complement strand
TCTCTCTCTCTCTCTCTCTCGCGCGCTCTCACTCTCTCTCTCTCTCTCTCTCGCTCTCGCTCTCGTTCTCGTTCTCTCTCTCGCTCTCTCTCCCTTTATCTCCCTATTTCTCTCTCTCTCTATTTATCTTCCTCTATCTCTATGTCTCTATCTTTCTCTCTTTCTCTCTCTCTCTCCCTTTATCTTCCTCTTTCTCTCGCTTTCTCTCTCTCCCCCTCCATCCATCACACTCACATACTCAGAGAAAATTACTATGATGTGACACTGGAGGAAATTGCACTAGAGCTCTGTAAATGGCAGTGTAGCACAAAAATCTGCCACAGTATACAGTCAGGCACCCTTGATAAAGACGAGCAAAAAAGACTGTATGAAATAAATAATTCAAATACCGAGCTATATCAATATATTATTTTATCCTAATACAATTGCTTAAAGAAAAAGATAAGTGTCAAAATTATTGGTACCCCTAAAGATTCTTATGAATAAAATCAAACAAAATAAAATCTGCCTTAACATTCTACTTTTTTAAGTGAATCTCACCATAAGGAACTGTATTGTGGCCTTCTATGGCTTCCTGATTCAATGGGGTATACAAATGAGGTAACACATGTAAAGTCCCGTTATCATCCATAACCATTGGAAAATTCAAGGAACTCACAAACATAAAGAGATAAATGGTTGTTGACCATTAATCAGGCAATGGGTAAAAACAATTGCTAAAAAACGTAATGTACTACTTACCATTATTAGGGCAATTATTAGCCTGGTTTCTCTTGTCCCCACGCACAGTGAGGAAGTGTCACGTTCCTGACCTGTTTTCCTTTGTTTTGTATTTATTTTAGTTGGTCAGGGCGTGAGTTGGGTGGGTTGTCTATGGTTGATTTTCTATGTTGGGATTTTGTGTTCGGCCTGGTATGATTCTCAATCAGAGACAGCTGTCAATCGTTGTCCCTGATTGAGAATCATACTTAGGCAGCCAGGGTTTCACTTGTGTTTTGTGGGTGTTTGTTCCTGTGGAGGTTTTGTTGCCACACAGGACGGTTTCGGTTTTGTCACGTTGGTTGTTTTTGTATTTTGAAGTGTTTTGTTGATTTTCATTAAAAGAATGAACACTAACCACTCTGCGTTTTGGTCCCCACCTTCTGTCAGCGAGGACAGCCGTAACAGGAAGAAGGTTAAGGAGGGAAAAAAATATCTAACGGACAAAGTTGGAGAATTACAGAATTTGATCGCATCTTCTGGTCACGAAGTCTCCAAATGTACAATTAGATGCCACCTCCAAGCAAACAGGCTACTTGGAAGGGTTGCCATAAAAAGAAAGCCTTATTGAGAGCAACCAACAAATCAAATCAAATCAGAATTTATTTGTCACGTGCGCAGAATACAAGAACCTTACAGTGAAATGCTTACTTACAGGCTCTAACCAACAGTGCAAAAAATGTACTAGGTGAACAATAGGTAAGTAAAGAAATGAAAAACAACAGTAGCGAGACTATATACAGTAGCGAGGCTATATACAGGCACCGGTTAGTCGGGCTGATTGAGGTAGTATGCACATGTAGATATGGTTAAAGTGACTATACATGTATGATAAACAGAGAGTAGCAGTAGCGGAAAAGAGGGGTTGGCGGGTGATGGCTGGCGGGACACAATGCAGATAGCCTGGTTAGCCAATGTGCGGGGGCACTGGTTGGTCGGGCCAATTGAGGTAGTATGTACATGAATGTTAAAGTGACTATGCGTTTATGATACACAGAGAGTAGCAGCAGCATAAAAGAGGGGTTGGGGGGGGGGGGACACACAATGCAAATAGTCCGGGTAGCCATTTGATTACCTGTTCAGGAGTCTTATGGCTTGGGGGTAAAAACTGTTGAGAAGCCTTTTTGTCCTAGACGTGGCACTCCGGTACTGCTTGCCATGCGGTAGTAGAGAGAACAGTCTATGACTGGGGTGGCTGGGGTCTTTGACAATTTTTAGCATCTTCCTCTGGCAGGCAGCTTAGCCTCAGTGATGTACTGGGCCGTATGCACTACCCTCTGTAGTGCCTTGCGGTCGGAGGCCGAGCAGTTGCCATACCAGGCAGTGATGCAACCAGTCAGGATGCTCTTGATGCTCCACTACAACTCCATCGATGAGAATGGGGGCGTGCTTGATCCTCCTTTTCCTGTAGTCCACAATCATCTCCTTAGTCTTGGTTACGATGAGGGATAGGTTGTTATTCTGGCTCCACCCGGCCAGGTCTCTGACCTCCACCCTTTAGGGCTGTCTCGTCGTTGTTGGTGATCAAACCACTGTTGTGTCGCCTGCAAACTTAATGATGGTGTTGGAGTCGTGCCTGGCCATGCAGTCGTGGGTGAACAGGGAGTACAGGAGGGGACTGAGCATGCACACCTGAGGGACTCCAGTGTTGAGAATCAGCGTGGCAGATGTGGTGCTACCTACCCTCACCACCTGGGGGCGGCCCATCAGGTAGTCCAGGATCGAGTTGCAGAGGGAGATGTTTAGTCCCAGGATCCTTAGCTCAGTGATGAGCTTTGACGGTACTATGGTGTTGAACGCTGAGCTGTAGTCAATGAATAGCATTCTCACATAGGTGTTCCTTTTGTCCAGGTGAAAAATGGCAGTGTGGAGTGCAATAGAGATTGCATCATCTGTGGATCTGTTGGGGGGGTATGCAAATTGGAGTGGGTCTAGGGTTTCTGGGATAATGGTGTTGATGTGAGCCATTTCCAGCCTTTCAAAGCACTGCATGGCTATGGACATGAGTGCTACAGGTCTGTAGTCATTTAGACAGGTTGCCTTCGTGTTCTTGGGCACAGGGACTATGGTGGTCTGCGTGAAACATGTTGGTATTACACTCAATCAGGGACATGTTGAAAATGTCAGTGAAACCTGCCAGTTGGTCAGCACATGCCCGGAGCACAAGTCCTGGTAATCCATCTGGCCCCGCAGCCTTGTGAATGTTGACCTGTTTAAAGGTCTTACTCACGTCGGCTACGGAGAGCATGATCACACAGTCGTCCGGACAGATGATGCTCTCATGCATGCCTCAGTGTTGCTTGCCTCGAAGCGAGCATAGAAGTGATTTAGCTCGTCTGGTAGGCTTGTGTCACTAGGCAGCTCGCGGCTGTGCTTCCCTTTGCATTCTGTAATAGTTTGCAAGCCCTGCCACATAAGATGAGCGTCTGAGCCGGTGTAGTACGATTCAGTCTTAGCCCTGTATTGACGCTTGACTGTTTGATGGTTCTTCGGAGGGCATAGCAGGATTTCTTATAAGCTTCCGGGTTAGAGTCCTGCATCTTGAAAGCGGCAGCACTACCCTTTAGCTCAGTGCGAATGTTGCCTGTAATCCATGGCTTCTGGTTGGGGTATGTACGTACAGTCACTGTGGGGACGACGTCCTCGATGCACTTATTGATAAAGCCAGTGACTGATGTGGTGTACTCCTCAATGCCATCGGAAGAATCCCGGAACATATTCCAGTCTGTTATAGCAAAACAGTCCTGTAGTTCAGCATCTGCTTCATCTGACCACTTTTTTATAGACCGAGTCACTGGTGCTTCCTGCTTTAATTTTTTGCTTGTAAGCAGGAATCAGGAGGATAGAATTATGGTCAGATTTACCAAATGGAGGGCGAGGGAGAGCTTGTACGCTTCTCTGTGTGTAGTACAGGTGATCTAGAATTTCTTTCCCTCTGGTTGCACATTCAACATGTTGATAGAAATTAGTTAGAACTGATTTAAGTTTCCTTGCATTAAAGTCTCCGGCCACTAGGAGCGCCGCCTCTGGGTGAGCGGTTTCCTATTTGCTTATTTCCTTATACATCTGACTGAGTGCGGTCTTAGTGCCAGCATCCATCTGTGGTGGTAAATAAACAGCCACGAAAGTATAGCTGAAAACTCTCTAGGCAAATAGTGTGGTCTGCATTTTATCACAAGATACTCTACTTCAGGTGAGCAAAACCTAGAGACTTCCTTAGATTTCGTGCACCAGCTGTTGTTTACAAATATGCACAGACCGCCCCCTCTCGTCTTACCAGAGTGTGCTGTTCTATCTTGCCGGTGCTGTTCTATCTTCCCGCTAGCTGAATATCCACGTCATCATTCAGCCACGATCCGTGAAACATAAGATATTACAGTTTTTGATGTCCCGTTGGTAGGATATTCGTGATCGTACTTCGTCTAATTTATTGTCCAATGATTGCACGTTGGCGAGTAATATTGACGGTAACAGCTGCTTTCCCACTCGCCTTCTGCGGATCCTTATGAGGCACCCTGCTCAGTGTCCTCTGTACCTGCGTCTCTTCCTCTTGTAAATAACTGGGATGTTGGCCTTGTCGGGTGTTAGGAGAATGTCTTGTGCATCCTGCTTGTTGAAGAAAAAATCTTCTTCTAATCCGAGGTGAGTGATCAATTTCCTGACATCCAGAAGCTCTTTTTTACCGTAGATACGATTGCAGAAACATTATGTACAAAATAAGTTACAAATAACGCGAAAAAACCCCCACATAATAGCACAATTGGTTGGGTGCCCGTAAAACTGCTGCCATTTCTTTCGTCTTCATTTTACTCAAAAAAGGTTGTAAACGCCTGGAGTTTATTAAACGACATTGACACATGGATTGGAACTAATGCAATGGTCAGATGACATGAAAGTAGAGCTCTTTGGCCATGCACACCAGTGTTGAGATTGGCATCGAAAGATGGATGCAGAAAAGAGCCTCATACCCATTGTCAAATATAGTGGTAGATCTTTGATGTTATGAGGCAGTTTTGCTTCCACTGGTTCTAGGGCCCTTTTTAAGGTCAACTGCATCATGAACTGTATCATGTAAGTGCCAGGATATTTTAGCCAAAAACCTGGTTGCCTCTGCCAGGAAGCTGAAACTTTCAGCAAGACAATAACCACAAACACACATTAAAATCCACAAAGAAATGGTTAACTGACCACAAAATCAACTTTTTGCAATGGCCGTCTCATTCTAAAGACTTGAACCCCATTGAAAAGCTGTGGTTTGAATGAAAGAGGGCCGCCTCATTCTAAAGACGTGAACCCCATTGAAAAGCTGTGGTTTGAATGAAAGAGGGCAATCCATAAGAGCAGACCGGTGGATATCAAGGATCTGGGAAGAGTCTGTATAGACATAGAGGAATGGTCTAAGATCCCTCCCAATGTGTTCTCCAATTTCATAAAACCTTTTTGAAAAAGGCTGGGTGCCATTATCCTTGCAAGGGGAGGGTGCTGGAGTATTGAAAACATCTTTCTGAGATGTTTTTTAATACTTGTTACTTGTTTCCCCTTTTTTTGTATACAATGTTTTGCTCATTTTTATCAAGGGTGCCAATCATTTTGGACCTGACTGTATGTGTTTGTGTGTATATGTATCTTTGTAAATAATAACTGCTGATAAGCAAGATAAATCAGTTTAGGGGAGGCATGCCGTGCATTCCTAAAATAACTGTGTTTTAGCTTACAATTTAGTCCCTCTTGACGTCAACATAAACATACAAATACACACACACACTCGTTCATCATCTGATTAGGTTTATATATCCCCTCATGTAAATCAAACTAAATAACCAGCTTAAAGCGATTAAACGATTAAATGATTTATGATCATGTGTGTGTGTTTGTGCGTGCATGTGTGTGTGTGAGTTGGTTTGCGAGTGTGTTCATGTAGTGTGTGTGTGTGTGTGTGTGTGTGTGTGTGTGTGTGTGTGTGTGTGTGTGTGTGTGTGTGTGTGTGTGTGTGTGTGTGCGTGCGTGTGAATCTCTGATGAGGGGTGATGGAAACTGCAGATTCTTACTCATCCGCTCCATGTGCTGTTTTGGAGGACAAGCCAGCTCTGTCAGCCAGAATAAACTAAAGTCCTGTACGTTTCTAAATGTCTTCTGCTGTGTTCCTCAAACAGAGACATCACTGTGAGGAGCTGCATGTTCCTGAGTGAGCTGGGAATAGAGGGAGATACAGGAAGGAAGATGAATGCAAATAGCATGAAGTATCTATGGAAAGGGGTAGAAATACTAAGAGGGATATTGATGGACACAAGAAAGAGGGACAGCAAGGATAAAAGGAGAAGGGAAGAGCGAGAGAGGAAAACAGATAAGATACTGATATAGAGAGAAGAAGGTGGGTTTAAAGAGAGGACGAAGGGAGAGATAAAGCCAGCGTGAGAGGGGAAAAAGAGGGAGGGCTCTGTGTTAGTCTTGGGAGACGGATGTGACACAGCGATTAGTCATGTCCCCTGTGGGGTCCGGGGGCCACGGCCCCTCTCTCTCACTCTCTGGGCCTGCCGGGCGCACCGCTCCACTCACCTCCCTTCTCCTCCCCTCTCCTCCCTCTCCTCCACATCTGGAGTCTGTTAAACGTCAACCAGAGCCAGAGCCCACGCCATGACACCTCCCCCCAAAAATGCACAGGATCAGAGCTTTTAGAGAAAAAAGGATAAACAGTCAGCATCGAATGTCCATCTCTGACAGCATCTTTATATCTCCGGAAGGAGAAAGGAGAGTGTGTGTCTGTGTGTGTTAGTCTGTGCAAGGCTTGCATATAGGCACATGTATTTCTTTATTTTTGCATTTTGTGTAGTGAATGAGATTGGTAGATAAAGTAGATAGGGTTTAGAATTGCCTGTTTTCTCTGCTTTAGAGTTTGTGCTACAGTACACACATCTCTGACTAGGTAACCATGGTCACATCACCACAGGGCAACCACTTCGAATTGGACAAGCTGAGATGTTCAACTGAATATTTATCCAAAGCTGGTTGCATAACCATCCAAATAACCATCTGAAATTCCAGGAAAAAATGAATGTATATGACAGGAGGGAAATGTATTAGGCTGCCTATACAGTATGCACTTATATGTGCAGTATATGTTTATAATGTGCATGTGGCTTTACATAAATTGTTTGTTTCTGTGTGTGTGTGTTCATGTGTGTGTCTGTGTGTCATGGGGGATTAAGGGTTTGCAGACACCTCTGTGAAAGTGGTTAACCTCAGGAGGCGCTGATGACAGATTTACGCACTGGTCATTCACCGGCGGAGATAAACATGGCATTAATCTTGTGTTGTCAGGGAGATGACCCCAGTGTCCACCCAGAGACTGTTCCCTAACGGCCCCACATGGCAGTGAACCCCCACCAGGCAGGCTACTAACCGGCTACAGGTTACAGGATCCAATACTTTGAGATGATCAGACAAAGTAGTGCATCAGCCACGGGGGACTGGGGAGATGAATGATGGGTTCGGGGGTTGTAGGTGCTGATCACTGTGAAATTGAGGCTTGTGTTGATGTGGGGCCATACTGTAAGTGTGTGCAGGGAGTGCCTGATACGTTATGCTTTGGGTGGGGATGTGTTTTGTATTATGCTTTGTAATGGCTAGAATTGTAATGTGTGTGTGCTTTAACTTTGTCTATGTGTGTATGTGCCATGAAAGTGTCTGTGTGTGTGTGCGCGTGTGCACGTGTATGTGTATCGCGTACGTGCATGCATGTGTGTATTGGACTCTGAGATATGCCTGTGGGGGGTCACAGGGGAGGGCGGGAGTTCCTCGGCACCAAGCCTTTAACAGTAAAACATATCAGAGGCTCTCCATCATAAACCTAATGACTTCAGCAGACTGAGCCTGGATTTTGGCTTTTCCTCACTGCTGACACCAACACCCATAAAATGCTGCATGTTTGGAATGCAGACATGATTCTGTGGAAAAGAACAGCAACAGACAGATCACAGAGAAGCCTTGAACACTCACTAAAGCAGTTATACGACGATTGGGTTAGACTCTATCTCAGAAACAGACCCAAAGTAGGTTACAGTACTGTGGTTCTGGCTTGGCTGGAGCCTGAGCCCCATGTAGACTCAGAGACAAAGACAGTGAAGGGGTGATGAATTAGGGCCCTGTCTTTCTGTTTGACAGGATGCCTAGTGATTGGTGGGTGTCCCCGGCCCGGTGGGGCCTGGACAGGAGGCTAGATGATACATGGGACGGTTACTGTCAGGGTGTTTACACCATGTCAGCACACCAAACCAGTCCCCCTGACCTATAATCCATGACCCCCAGGGTGAAGTTAGGGTCAGTTTACCAGGCTCAGAAAAAGAGGAGAACCCAAAGCCCAAACAGCCAATCAGTGATGTCCCACAGGCCTGAAACAAGTCTGAGAAGGAGGGAAAGAGAGAGCGAGAGTGACTGAGGGACTGAGTTAGTGAGAGACAAAGTCAGAAGAGTTAGCCTACTTGAAAACTGAAGAAAGTTTGTTGAGAGACTGAAAACAATAAAAGAGAGAGAATGTTTTCAGGATATAGTAGAAGAGTAGAGTCAAATAATATACAGTAATCAAGGAACAGTAAACTAAAAAAGTAAGAGATTTTTCATGAGATTAGATTAAAACGGTAACATAATAGATTAAAGTTATAATCAAGATGTAATCCAGGAACAGTAACTGAAAAAAGACAGCAAGGTGAGGGAAAGGGCGAAGACAGTAAAATAAGGTAGGAGGAGTGGTATGCCTAAATTAGTTAACCTCCTGATAAGCAATGGTAGAAAAAGTACCCAAATGTGTACTTGAGTAAAAGTAAAGATACCTTAATAGACTCAAGTAAAAGTGAAAGTCACCCAGTAAAATACTACTTGAGTAAAAGTCTAAAAGTTTTTGGTTTTAAATATACTTAAGTATCAGAAGTTAATGTAATTGCTGAAATATACTTAAGTACCAAAAATAAAAGTATAAATCATTTCAAATTCCTTATATTAAGCAAACCAGATGTCACACTTTTCATGTTTTTTACATTTAAGAACAGTCAGGGGCACACTCCAACACTCAGACATCATTTACTGTCACGTTCCTGACCTGTTTTCTCTTGTTTTATATGTCTTTATTGGTCAGGGCGTGAGTGTTGGGTGGGCAGTCTATGTTTTCTATTTCTATGTGGGGTTTTGTGTTCGGCCTGGTATGATTCTCAATTAGAGACAGGTGTGTATCGTTTGTCTCTGATTGAGAGTCATACTAAGGCAGCCAGGGTTTCACTGGTGTTTTGTGGGTGTTTGTTTCCTGTCTCAGTGTTTGTTCTGCACCAGATAGGACTGTCTCGGTTTTCACATTTTGTTATTTGTTAAGTGTTCATGGTTATTGTTTATTAAACATGTTGAGCACTGGCTACGCTGCATTTTGGTCCTCTCCTTTACCCCTGGAAGAAAACCTTCACATTTACAAACTTGGCATTGTGTTTAGTGAGTCAACCAGATCAGAGGCAGTAGAGATGACCAGGGATGTTCTCTTGATAAGTGTGTGAATTGGACCATTTTCCTGTCCTGTTAAGCATTCAAAATGTAACAAGTACTTTTGGGTGATGGAGAAAATGTATGGAGTAAAAAGTACATAATTTTTCTTTAACCATGTATTGAAGTAAAAGGAAAAGTAGTCAAAAATATAAATAGTAAAGTACAGATACCCCCCAAAATTACTTAAGTAATACTTTTAAGTATTTTTGCTTAAGTACTTTACACCACTGCCAATACGTCCAGAAAGATTCCCCAGCATTGGTACATGGATGTACAGCTCCAATTCGTTAAATAGATGGGAGGGGTCGGGTTTCTTAGACCTCCCACTTGGTCCAAGAAGAGGTGTGGGATTTGGCTCAGGAGGGCACTGTTTTCAGAGCCACCAGTGTCATTTCAGCCCATAGCTCATTATCATGATCCTGTAGCAGGCGGCCTTGAGGCCCAGTAACACCTGGCAAATAACACATCATTATTTCTGTCTCTATTTAGACAAGCAGCAGAGCCACAATCATGGCTATCATCATCATCCTTAGTTGTGGTATCCAGACAGCACCGTCCAGATCTTCACTCAGAAGGTTGACAGGCAGATAGACCTTGGTAATTATCCTGGCCATACCTTTAATACTGCCTTTTGATGAGATCCTGTACAGTAGGGATGATGTTCATCTCAGTAGCACCTGACTCTGGAAGAGCAAGTTGGCATCACATTTTATTGGTCACATACACATGGTTAGAAGATGTTATTGTGAGTGTAGCGAAATGCTTGTGCTTCTAATTCCGACAGTGCAGCAATATCAACAAGTAATCTAACAATTCCACAACAACTACCTAATACACACACAAATCTAGGTAAAGGGATGGAATAAGAATATGTACATATAAATATATGGATGCGCAATGACCGATCGGCATAGGCAAGACGCAATAGATGGTATAAAATACAGTATATACATATGGGATGAGTAGTGCAAGATATGTAAACATCATTATTAAAGTGGCATTAATAAAGTGACTAGTGATCCATTTGTTAGAGTGGCCAATGATTTCAAGTCTGTATGTGGGCAGCAGCCTCTCTGTGTTAGTGATGGCTGTTTAACAGTTTGATGGCCTTGAGATGGAAGCGTTTTTTCAGTCTCTCGGTTCCAGCTGGGATGCAGCTGTACTGACCTCGCCACTGACTGACAGAGAGGTCATCCACATTTCAAGCGGGTCCCCATCACACTCCTCGGTTCTGGGATGGGTCACCTCCTCAGGAGTCACCACAGACAACCCCTGTCTGCAGCCTGGATCCCAGATCCCGGCCCATCTCCCACCATCACCATGATATTATTGGTCTGACGTTGGTTCCTACTGTTAGCTTGTCACATGGGATGTGACTTTTGGCATGAATGAAGTTAAGACTTTTGATAATGATAAATCTCTCGTGGACAGAGTCTTGAGGACAGATGAAACGGCGAGAATCTGTCAAGGCTCACGTAGAATTATGATGCAGTAATTTTCAAGCCCGTGTGTGGATGATAAACAGTTTCTACTAAAATCCACAGGCACAAAGTAAAAATTGGTTATATTGGAAAAATGTCCTTTTTGGCCATGATAAACACAGGTGAAATTAGCGGAAGGGAGGGGTTTGGTGTAGAGCAGGTATTCCCAAACTGGGGTACACTGCCGTCAGGGGTACGCACAATAAAAATCTGATTCACATTTAACCCTCCTATTATGTTACAGGTCAATTTGACCCATTTCCACTTTTGAGTCGTCTAAAATACTAGTTAACCTCTCTTTTTCTCCATGAAATGAAATAACTTTTCCTCATTTAGGGTCATGAACCTAACGTCAAAATGTGGACACACTGATGTGTTGTGGAATGTCTGTGTAGATTTTGTATACAAACATGCTGTTATGGGTCATTTTGACCCGGAGGCTTTCATATATATAGATCTTTGCACAGGTCCAAAATAAACTTTGATGTATTTTGTTTTGACTGGTTCTGGATGCATTTTTATAACTATGTTTGGGTGAAAAGGAGCTTTCCCAAGCTTCTCTTTCTCAGTGCGAGAGCAGCAGATCTCTGACATAGACATTCAAAATGAGTTCCAAACAGAAAATGCTTGTTTGTGAGAAATTAAATATGTTTAGCAAATAGTTCTTGAATATAGAGTTTTTGGAATCATATCTTCTTATATTTTTTTCTTTCTGAAATGTCTGACAAGACAACATCAAGTTTAGGCTGTTTTTACTTGATTCTTTGACTGTCTAGAGTGTGTTTAAACTGCACGGGTCAATCTGATCTATACCACAGTGGACATACTTTTTTTTTCAGCAAAGCACAACCCTATGCAATGATATGGGCATGTAATGCTTTTACAACATACAGAAGTGCGCTGGTTATCAAGGGGCAAAGTATTGACACGTTTTTTTTTAAATTGAGAGACGAGCTTAAAGTTTTCTTTACTGACCATCATTCTCACACAACTGGCCTATCTGGGTATTGTTTTTTCTCGCCTGAATGATCTGAATCTAGGATTACAGGGACTCTCCGCAACTATATTCAATTTGTGGGACAAAATTGAGGCCATGATTAAGAAGTTGGAGCTCTTCTCTGTGTGCATTAACAAGGACAACAGACAGGTCGTTCCATCGTTGCATGATTTTTTTGTGTGCAAATGAAGTCAAGCTTTCGGACAATGTCAAATGTGATATAGCGAAGCACCAGTATTTTGGTCCTAAAACAATACTCCCTGGCTCCCTAATATCATCCCCCAACATATCGGACTGTCGTACATTGTTTAAGTTAACAAAGCAGTATTGTCTCTGCATTTATAATCAGTGGTAAATTTCCATATTTCCACTCCACTGCGCTCCTTAAATCCATTGGGGTTACAAGGGGACAAATGCTGAATAATCAATTATTCAAAGATAATTTTATCTTTGAAGACTGCTTGGTAGTTTAAATGCTATATTAATCTGTGCCTAAAATGTATTTAAACGTGTTAGTAATCGAGTGAATCAGCAAGATTATAAAATCAAAAAAAACAAAACTGTTGCTGCTCTAAACTTTTGAAGAGGGAGTATGCTATACAGTATATTGAAATTGTATTAAAGAGTGTTTTGCTGACCATTGGATTAAATCTGGTTGCATCACAGGAACAAGCCCCCAGGTATCCTCTCTCACGGGTTAAAGAGGCCTGCCTCATTGTCGGGTTTTTGTTGGGTTAAAGAGACATCATTGTCACGCCACTGGTAATTACTTTTCACTGGCTCTCTCTAGGAAACAATTTAACATTCCATTGAAGCACAGCAGCATAAGCCAAATAAATGAAATGAAATCAAAACAGTGCACAAGCCAGGAAAATATCCCACAAACCCGTCATAATCAGTCGTTAACAGCTAGGTGTGTCGTTTGTAGGTCAACTTTTAGTAATGATTTATCACTGCCTGTGGTTAAAGGTTAAAATATTGTCAATGAACAAAAGCTAAGCTAGTAAAGGCTACAGAGCCGTTTACCTTCATGCTCAGATCCTGTCTCACAGAATAACGGTAGAGGGCAGTGTTTCCTTTTCCAATCCAGCTTTGACTGTGGTGGTCTAAAGTCAGGTATTTTTTAACCAACTGTTTTTGCATGTTATATTTTTAACTTTATAACTTGAGTGTCATAATATAATATCTGTGAAAGTGTTTATTATTTTGTTCTAACTAATAGGTCTTTATATTTAATTTGTGCGAGCCATTATAATCAGGTCCAAAGGATGATGCAATAGATAGATTGCAACACACCATGCTACTTACATGTAACATATTCATTACTGACGCAATTGTTTGTATTATTTCCAATGCAATGTTTACTGGCTTGACAGGTTCACAAGGTCACACAAACAGAGCTGTCTACATCCATGTGCTCCTCTGTGTGTGGTTACCCAGTCATTTGATTATATGTGCTCCTCTGTGTGTGGTTACCCAGTCATTTGATTATATGTGCTCCTCTGTGTGTGGTTACCCAGTCATTTGATTATATGTGCTCCTCTGTGTGTGATTACCCAGTCATTTGATTATATGTGCTCCTCTGTGTGTGGTTACCCAGTCATTTGATTATATGTGCTCCTCTGTGTGTGGTTACCCAGTCATTTGATTATATGTGCTCCTCTGTGTGTGGTTACCCAGTCATTTGACTATATGTGCTCCTCTGTGTGTGGTTACCCAGTCATTTGAATATATGTGCTCCTCTGTGTGTGGTTACCCAGTAATTTGATTATATGTGCTCCTCTGTGTGAGGTTACCCAGTCATTTGATTATATGTGCTCCTCTGTGTGTGGTTACCCAGTCATTTGATTATATATGCTCCTCTGTGTGAGGTTACCCAGTCATTTGATTATATGTGCTCAGCCAACATGAAAAATAGCGTATGACATGTAGATGCAGATACCATATAGCACAGTTAGCAACATGCTTGAAAATAAAACAATCCTTAATAATGCTCAGTGGAAGCAGATATTTCCGATAGTGAATGAATCAAATCAGTTTGAGTTTGAGTACATCATAACACCGTAACTCTAATGAGTCTTAACCTTGCTCAGACAAGGTTGTCCCTCATTGAATGTTGATGTATCAATCATGGCTTTTCTTTATAGCGACCCCGGACAGTCTGGTTGACAGTTATAATCAGGAGGTTGACATCAGGAGGTTGACACGACTGTCCATCTCATTTTGAAGATGGATTCTTGATATCCCCCACTCTTTTCCACTCTTCGCATTCTGCTCGTTATGACTCACTGCTTCCATCTGTGCACTGCCTCTCTGAAACAACATGATTGACTCACTATTACCTCAGTCAGAACTACTGCTTGGTGTGTTAAACACTGCCCAGAAACATAGCTGTCAACAGTACCACTTGAAAGTGAAAAATGTTAAGACTTTTATCTTCATGGTCAAGGACAAAACATGTTCCTTCTCATACAAGTGTGTGTGTGATGCTCCTACCCCGGCTGGTGGAGTTAATGAACTACTCTTACTGATTTAGTACCCTAATGGGTTTAAACCTTTCTCCTGAACTGAGGATGACAACAATTGTTCTTTAGAACCTTATTCCAGCTGCGGGTCCTTCATATGATCTATTTTTTATTTGATGTTTCAGCCTCTCGCTCGCTCTTCAGGGTGTGTTTTTGTCTTGAGTGTGTCTGTCTCTCTTAAGGAACTTGCTAAGAGTGCTGCAGTCTTTGTAAGCTGCCTCATTTACCAAGAGTGCCTCTGTCCCCTCCTGGCCCTCACAGCCATGAAAGACACAGTGCAGCCTGGGAGTGATACAGTTATGGAACTAGAATTGTTATGAAAACAAAAAAGAATATACCAGAAATCTGATCAAGAATCATGACTGCACTGGCTCAAACGTGTCTCACACTGTTGACATTCTCTTTCAGAAGATCTTTGACAGGCCGTGATACGGCTTTGATTATGTAAAAATTGCATTATCAGACAAATGTGTACTATACTAGCCCTCCAAAAGGGGACACAGTCAGCACATTGGATGGAGAACTTGGTCCTATCGCATTGAAGGTAAATCAGTTATCATCTCTTCTCAACCATGTTTTTCACATCTCTAATGTCTCCCATTTATGAAATGGATGGTTGTGTAAAAATATTTTACTGCAAAAGTGGTTAAATTGATAGATATTGTGACACTCTCTAAACTCAAATAGTGCAGAATAATGCCTGGCTGAAGGTGGGATAGGCCATTTAAACTCATGTAACACAACATTGCAAGTTCTGATATTGCTCAAATTTGTTAAACAAGTAGTCAGTTGTCTTCCCTACATACAGTACACAAACAAACATCACTAGGATATCTTTAATCATCTTGGAAATATAGACCTGTAAACACAGAAATAGAAATATCAACTAATAATATAAATATCAACTAATAACTATTGATGAATGTAAGCTTTACCTTTTGGTAGTTGATTAACCTGTTTGGGGTGCAAGCCCGACCTCGGACCGAAAATGACAACAGCTGCAGAGCGCGAAATTCAAAATCTATTTTTTAAAAATATTTAACTTTTACACATTAACAAGTCCAATACAGCATTTGAAAGATAAACATCTTGTCAATCCAGCCAACATGTCCGATTTTTTAAATGTTTTACAGAGAAAACACCACATATATTTATGTTAGCTCACCACCAAATACAAAAGTGGACAGACACGTATGAATTATGATTATGAAGTATGAATTATGATTGAAGTAGCATGCACAACCAACCGAAATAAACTAAAACCAACCTAAAGAGCCCAGAAAAAACGACCTCAGATGACAGTCATATAACATGTTACACAATAAATCTATGTTTTGTTCATAAAAAGTGCATATTTTAGCTATAAATCTGTTTTACATTGATGCTACCCAAAAATGCTAATACATAGCTACAGTCTGAATCCAGCCGGGAGTAGCCAGAGAAAATACATACACCAACGTCGGCTACTAATTACACCTCATAAAACATTTCAGAAAAACATATGGTGGATAACTAATGAAAGACAGATATCTTGTGAATACAGACAACATTTCCGATTTTTGAAGTGTTTTACAGCGAAAACACAATATATCGTTATATTAGCTAACATCATAAGCTAGCATAAGGCAGCATTGATTCTAGTCAAGCGCTAGCCTAGCATAGTTAGCAGCGTTAGCATTCAACAGTTCGACATATATATGAAAAAGCATCCCAAATTGGGTCTTATCTTTCTTGGTACTCCATCAGAATGTTGTAACGGGGTCCAATGTCCAGTAGAGTCTTTAGTTGGGTTCCAGAACGAATTATTTCCCTCTTTGGTTAGCTAGCACGGTAGCATTGCTGCGCCAGAAAGCGTTTCTTCAAAAAATTCTTCCGTCGTTTCACATCTAAAGTCCAGAATAAATTGCAATAATATAATTAAAGTATATTGAAAAAACCTACTTTAGGATGATTTTGTGACATGTAGCAAATAATATCGTAGTCAGGCATCATATTCAACGTTACCTACCTTGTTCCAGAAGCCGAGATCAAATTATCCTTCGCGCCCGGATTTTTATTTTAACTGCGCAGCTCTCACAAGAAGTTCTGTTATTCAGTCCAGGGACGAGATATTCGACTCCTTTCAATTCTCACTTCCGCATTACAGTCTGACGTACGCCTCTGACGTGTCCCTATGGTCCCAAGTCAAATGGCCTTTTATAGAGAAGGTCTTAAAGAGACACATCGCATTTTGGGAAACTCAATTCGGCTGGGAAAATGGCTGTAAAAATATTTCTGTTCGACTTAGAGAAACAATTCAAACCTTTTTAGAAACTACAGACTGTTATCTATCCAACAGTAGTAAATATATGCATATTGGAAAATAAAAAGTTTCTTAGGAGGCCGTTTGAAAATGTGCACACATTTTCCAGTTTTTTCAATATTCAGCGTGCAGCCCAAACAGGTTTAATAGACAACTTTCCATGTCTGCCTGACAAAAATACATACAGCTACACATGTATTTTGATGTTTGGTTATTGTAATCGGCTCTAAGGATAACAAGTGGGCTCAGACGTCGAAATAAAAATGTTTGTATCTTTAGCTCATACTCATGCAATTTAGTCAGTGGTGCACCACAGATTATCTTTGGTGCCTCAAATCCAATATGGCGTTCAAAATCCAATAGGTCTGCCATAATACCATTTGATGTGGGTCAAATCACATGTAAATATGAATTTTGTAGATGAGAGACATTTTTTAAAGAATTGTGTACAACACTAATGCCTGTAAAGACTGTTTTGGTGTAAATAAATGTTACTCTGAATCGAATATGGCCAACATAATCACACTCAAACACCTTCTCCTGCATATAAATTGCCCTAGTTTCTTTTATATAGTGCTATTCTGTCTTTAAAAGGGTTTCATAAGGCTCTTGGTATAATTAGCGGCTCAGTTCGATCCGCATCGCAGAAGTTCAGCTTTACAACATGTTTGAAATTTTAAGGCAAAGTTCCCGCTTTAGCGGAGACTGCATTCATGGTAAATGCTTCATACGTCAGCTCAATCAGAAATTACCTTAACATTCATATCGCAGAATCTGTTACAGATTGAATAGAGCCCTAGGACTAGAGTGGCACTACCATGCCTCTGTTGTGTTTGAATAGCTGAAGCCAACTAGCTATTCAATGTGTGTTCATATTTTTCACGACACAAGCACACAGTAGTGTAACCAAGCTCCAGGAAAGCAATCTGTAGTACAACAGTCAGCTATTCTAGTAGAGTATATGTACAGCTCTAGTTCCCCTCTTTTCCTCACTGAAACTAAGTCTTTGAGATGACCAGGACATGAGTGTGTCCTAACAGCGTGAGGAGACAACGTAGCCAGTAGTGGTTGTAGATCTGGGGCAAAAATACAAAATAAAATACAAAGGTCAACTCAGATAGTCCGTGTAGTGATTCTGTTACCTATTTAGCAGCCTTCTGGCTTGGGGATAGAAGCTGTTACGGAGCCTGTTGGTGTCGGACTTGATGCACCGGTACAGCTTGCCGTGCGGAAGCAGAGAGAACAGTCAATGGCTTGGGTGGTTGGAGACTTTAACGATTTTCCAGGCCTTCCTTTCACACCGCTTGATATAGAGGTCCTGGATGGCAGGGAGCTCAGCCCTAGTGATGTACTGGGCTGTCCGCACCACCCACTGTAGGACCATACGATCAAGGGTGGTGCTGTTGCCATACGAAGCAGTGATGATGCTGTCAATCACCAGTCAAGATGCTGTCAATGGTGCAGCTGTAGAGGGCCCATGCCAAATCTTTAAGGGCCTCTTGTTTGCCGTAGATGGCATTATGTCCTTATAGGGATGTTGGGATTAGTGAACAGTTTCCCAGACTAATACATGACCCACCACAGTATAAGAGCTCATTCTTCACATGCGAGTCCAGTTCAGGTGTCACATGGGCTGGCCAGACTTGGGTGGAAGCAAAATAGATACATATGAGGGCAATGCATGCCAGCACTTTCCAGATGTAACTTTGTCTGTTGAATGGCCTCCTGACATGTGGCAGTCCAGTTCCATGGTGTCTCTATTAACTGCCAGAGGGGGACTGATGGTGGAGTGGACCTATCAAGGAGAGTTCTGGGCTATTCAGAATGGCATTGACAATGGAGAGGCATGTTGGTTCAATGTGGTGAACACCTGCCTTATAAGCTTGTCATCTATGTGGTCACCAAGTCAACATGTTCGGTAACTCCAGCACAGACTGGAAAATTCAAATTGCATTGACATTGGATAGGCACAATTCCTATGATATGTGAAGGCCCACTAAGTTGATGGCATTACTTGTCAATGAGTGTCAGGTTGTGTTGGTTTATCGTAGTGAACACCTACCTGCCTTATGCGCTTGTCATCATGTGTGGTTGCATCCACCCCATACACCATGATGTCAACATATATGGCAACTCCAGGGCAGACAGCCAGGATGGTGAACATAACTTATTTTTTAAAGCAATGTGTTAGCTCAACCCAAACAGCAGAAGAGTGCACCAGAACATCCCAATGCGTATCACAATGCAGTGAGACAGTGGAAGGGCATGTTGGATTCAGGCAGCCGTATTGGATTAGCAATTTAAAAAATATTTGTATTTATTTAACTAGGCAAGTTAGTTAAGAACAAATTCTTATTTACAATGACGGCCTACCCGGGACAAACCGGGACAACAATGGGCCAATTGTGCACCGCCTATGGGACTCCCAATCATAGCCGGAAGTGATACACACTGGAATCGAACCAGGGACTGTAGTGACACCTATTGCATTGAGATGTAGTGCCTTTGACCACCGCACAACTCGGGAGTAATGAATCAAAGACTACTTCTAAATGATGAGGTGACTTAAGATCCCAATCCTGGAGGTGCAAGTTATACCACAGTTATATATTGCGGTATACCGCAAGTTGTAGAGCTAGGGCGAGGGTGCCCAGGGTTCTCTTTCCTTTTGTTGGAGCCTCCAAGTTGCAAAGAGGTTCGTAACTTGGAATACTTGGTGTTGCCATGCAACGCAGTCTGCTGCCTTTTCTATATCTAGACAATGGTGTTTGAGTGTCATTATGGCAGGCCTATTGGATTCCCAACATACACTCTTAGAAAAAACCCTCCACACATGGAACCCAAAAGAGTTCTACCTGTAACCAAAAGGGGTTCTCCTATGGGGAGAGCCGAAGAACCATTTTGGAACCCTTTTTTCTAAGAGTCTAGTTGAATTACACAAACATTTTATTGAGTAGAGGTCATAAGTACAGTACACAAATATGAAAGATATCTCACATTTAAAACATGTATAGGTAATTGAACCACCATTTAATTGTATTCTGGCAGCCATATTTGATTTTGGACACCATAATGGATTGGGGGGGGGGGTAAAGCAATTGCAAGAGGTTGAAAATATAAAATCAACAGGAACCTTTGACTGAAAAGAAATGGCAGTTTTCACTGTCTCAGCCCACTTGTTTCCTTAGAGATGATTAGATTACAAAAGCCACAACATCAAAAAACATGTGTAACTGCATGTATTTTTTGTCAGGCAGGACCATACAGCACTGAGTGAGAGCAAATTTGACTTGAAAAGTTGTTAATTAATAAGCTACCTAAAGGTAAAGCTTACATTCATCAATAGTTAACAGTTTATATTTCCACCTATTGTATCTCTGTGTTTACAGGTTTATACCGTGCAAAGTATTTCCGACCCGTTGACTTATTCTAAAGTGGATTCAATTGTTTTTTCCCCTCATCAATCTACACACAATAACCCATAATGACAAAGCAAAAACCAAAACTGAAATTTGACATTTACAGAATTATTCAGACCCTTTACTCAGTACTTTGTTGAAGTACCTTTGGCAGTGATTACAGTCTCGAGTCTTCTTGGGTATGACGCTACAAGCTTGGCACACCTGTATTTAGGGATTTTCTCCCATTCTTCTCTGCAGATCCTCTCAAGGTCTGTCAGATTGGATGGTCACCACTCTGACCAAGGCCCTTCTCCCCCAATTGCTCAGTTTGGCTAGGCAGCCAGCTCTAGGAAGAGTCTTGGTGGTTACAAACTTCTTCCATTTCAGAATGATGAAGGCCACTGAGATCTTGGGTACTTTCAATGCTGCAGACATTTTTGGTACCCTTCCCCAGATCTGTGCCTCGACACAATCCTGTCTCAGAGCTCTAAGGACAATTTCTTCTACCCCATGTCTTGGTTTTTGCTCTGACATGCACTGTCAACTTTATATAGACAGGTGTGTGCCTTTCCAAATCATGTCAAATCAATTGAATTTACCACAGGTGGACTCCAATCAAGTTGTAGAAACATCTTAAGGATGACCAATGGAAACAGGATGCACCTGAGCTCAATTTCGAGTCTCATAGCAAAAGGTCTGAATACTTACGTAAATAAGGTATTTCAGTTTTTTGTTGTTGAAATTTGCTAAAATAAAAAATAAAAAAAGGTTTTCGCATTGTCATATGGGGTATTGTGTGTAGATTGATGAAGAACATATTATATTTAATCCATTTTAGAGTAAGGCTGTAACGTAACAAAATGAGGAAAAATTCAAAGGGTCTGAATACTTTCCGAATGTACTGTATTTCCAAGAGCGTTAAGATATCCTAATGCTGTTTGTTTGTGTATGCATGATAGACAACTACTTGTATTACACATTTTTGCAATATCAGAACAATATTGTTACATGAGCTTATGTGGCTCACCCCCCCCCCCCCCCCCCCCCCCCCCCCCCCCCCCCTTCAGCTAGGCATTATTCTGCACCTTTTGAGTTTACGGGGTGTCACAAAATCTATACATTTAACCACTTTTGCAGTAAAATATTTTTTCACAACCATCCATTTAATAAATGGGAGACATTAAAGATGTGAAAAACATGGTTGTGTTTTGTTCTACCTGGGGTAGGGGGATCTAAAAAAAAATGGAGGATTGGCCGCTAGCCTAATTCTCGTGTTTCTTGAACTCACATCGTAGTTTGTGTGTTTTTTATTTTTTATTCTATATTTTATTACTATGTATATTATCTATATTAGTATTATCACTGCATTGTTGGGAAAGAGCTCTCAAGGTAAGAATTTCACTGTAATGTTTTACACTTGTTGTATCCTGTGCAAGTGGTGAATAAACGTTGAAACTTAAAACTAACATGATGATGACATCACTGCACAAC
This sequence comes from Salvelinus fontinalis, assembly GCF_029448725.1. Lineage (NCBI taxonomy): Eukaryota > Metazoa > Chordata > Actinopteri > Salmoniformes > Salmonidae > Salvelinus > Salvelinus fontinalis. The sequence continues at coordinate 22,302,396 of NC_074678.1, read as the reverse complement.
GCTAAGCTTTCTTTGAAAAGTTTCCATCCGCTGGACCCGTCGAGGCCCACATCATCATTATAGTCCGGTATCCAGTATGAGGGTGAGGTCACAGGGTAAAAGGTCAGTTCAGGATAAGGTCAGCCAACAAGGAATGGGTTTCACCTAGCCACGACCTTTACAGGCAACCAGGAGAAACACAGCATCACTCCAAGAGATTAGGAGGCAAATCCCTCTCCTCTTGGTAGGTTGCCTCTCCCTCCCTTCAACATCCAGAGGAGCAGACAGGACAGACAGATAGGACAGGATGGATGACAGGACCCAGGGAGGGGCAGTGCTCTCAGGATAGCCCCAGTCCAGGCTAAACAGCAAACAGACTCCTCACCAGACAGGGACAGTGTTTACACAACTGCCCAAGACACAGACATATACAGTACAAGAAAAATATACACGTGTATATGCCTTGCACATAAACACCAACACGTCACACTAATAGATAAACAAACCTACATGCATTCATATTTGTATGTCTACACACAAACACATACATGTAGGTAGAGCAATGTTTCCTTTGCATAATCAGCGTAATTGCTTCACCATTTGAAGAATTTGCATCTGTGACTATGTGTTTCAGTCTTTGTGAGAGTATGTGAATTCATCTGAGTGAGCATGTCTTTGTTGCCTAGTTGGTCTATCTGCGTGGTCTGTCTATGTGGTCTATCTGCGTGGTCTGTCTGCGTGGTCTGTCTGCGTGGTCTGTCTGTGTGGTCTATCTGCGTGGTCTGTCTGTGTGGTCTGTCTGTGTGGTCTATCTGCGTGGTCTATCTGCATGGTCTGTCTGTGTGGTCTATCTGCGTGGTCTGTCTATGTGGTCTATCTGCGTGGTCTGTCTGTGTGGTCTATCTGCGTGGTCTATCTGCGTGGTCTGTCTGCGTGGTCTGTCTGCGTGGTCTATCTGCGTGGTCTGTCTATGTGGTCTATCTGCGTGGTCTGTCTGCGTGGTCTGTCTGCGTGGTCTGTCTGTGTGGTCTATCTGCGTGGTCTGTCTGTGTGGTCTGTCTGTGTGGTCTATCTGCGTGGTCTATCTGCGTGGTCTGTCTGCGTGGTCTATCTGCGTGGTCTGTCTATGTGGTCTGTCTATGTGGTCTATCTGCGTGGTCTGTCTGTGTGATCTATCTGCGTGGTCTGTCTATGTGGTCTATCTGCGTGGTCTGTCTGTGTGGTCTATCTGCGTGGTCTATCTGCGTGGTCTGTCTGCGTGGTCTATCTGCGTGGTCTATCTGTGTGGTCTGTCTGCGTGGTCTATCTGTGTGGTCTGTCTGCGTGGTCTGTCTGCGTGGTCTGTCTGTGTGGTCTATCTGCGTGGTCTGTCTATGTTGTCTATCTGCGTGGTCTGTCTGTGTGGTCTATCTGTGTGGTCTATCTGCGTGGTCTGTCTGCGTGGTCTATCTGCGTGGTCTGTCTGTGTAACTCTCTGTGGCTGTCTAGTGTGTGATGTACTAAAGGAGTCTCACTGTCATGGGAACTGCTCTGTGTCCTGGCACTCTGCCAGTAATCCAAAATCTTTGCTGTTGATTTAGCCGTTGATCCCTGGAAGTGGTGCGGGAGGATCAGCGATGCATTTGGAGGTACATAAATCATGGGATATGGTCATTTTTATTGTGGTTGCATTTTTCCTCTGTCTCTGGAGTGGGTCTAGAGTGGTTCAGCCTACTATTGTCTGCTGCTCTATGAATGCATTTCTGTATTTCCCCATGCTAAACAAGGCCTCTTCTGAAAATCCTCTGTGTTTACAGCCTCTATCAACAGACCACACCACAGTAACAATCGAATCATCACTCCTTTATCATGGTCCACTCTTACATGCTGAAAAGTCCCACACTTCCGGACATAACTATTTTTATGTACAAGAGGACGAGCTCAAACCTCTATTTGCCATATATAAGAAATTTAGCCACAGACACACAGAAAAGCAGTGAAACTCTGTGCTTTTCTAATGACAGCCAGGGTGTAAAAATAATAGTGGCATGTGTGGAGAACATGTTTTAGCACATGGAGAATTGAGCTACATTACTTCGTTTTTGGTGCTACCCAAGGATTCATTTATCTGTATTTTATTACTCATCATGGGTAATAAACTTTCTCTTTAGGGACAATTACATTTTACACACAAACCCTCCTTTAACTCTGATTTTGCTAGGTTCCTGTGACTGTGGCTGCAGTGCATGCACTTTTCTAAAGCTACTGTATCTCTCTAAAAATGGGAGTTGCAGAAAAAGGCACAAAAAATGTAGCTGTTGGAAGTAAAGACCTTTTACCTGATTAAGTTTCAGTTTAAAAACACCCTGAAACATAAAGTGTTGGCAGCGTTCACACAGACCAGACAGAACAGAGATCCTGTTCCGCCACATCAGTACCAGCGTGTGTCTTTGCCTGCAGCGCTGTCACTCTGTGTGGGGGCGTCCAATATACCCCAGATACACCCTTCCACCCCACCCTATCCCGACCCGCCTGTAATAAAAAGCGTTATGAATGTATGTGTCTTAATTCTGTTCTACTCATGTCTGTGGGTGGCAGAATTAGGCAGGGGGGTAGAGAGGGGCCATTTAAAAAGAAAACCGTGTCCAGTTTAACCGAGCTGCTCTAAGCCGATTTTTTAGGGTCACATTGGCACCAATAGGGGATTAGTTTTGTTCAGATCAATGTCTGATTGAGATCTTTCTCTCTCCCATTGCCTCCCTCTGTCCTCGGAGAAAGCTTCCAACGTTGTGCGATTTGTACTTGGGTAAGAAGAAAGGCTCTCCCCTCCTATGGAGGACAAAGACACATTAACTCAGTTTTGCTGATTTTCTCTCCTCCGGCAGTAAAGCTCTCGGCCTAAAGGATCAAACGTATGAAGATATGACGAATGATGGCACCCCCACGCCTCCCTGTCTTGACTGGAGATCAGCTGTTAGTTCTACAGCTACTGTTGCAGAAGTGCAAAACAGGTGGCTGCAACAAGTGTGTCGGTCTCCAAGTATGCCTGTGAGTATTTTGTCTGGTGAAGGATGTCTGTGTGTAAGTATATGGTGTAAGTAGATGTGTGATATGCTGTTATATGTTTACATGACAGTCTGTCGACCATGTGGTGTCACATTGAGGGAAAGCTTGGCATTACTTACCACGGGGTCGTCAGACAACTTGAAACTATACCTCTGCTGTCTAGTAATGGCAAGTAGGCACAGTCCATGACATAAACAGAAGTCTATACACTGGAGGGAGTAGAATGGGATCAACAGCCCGTAGTTCATATTGTTCAATATCTAAAGTATAGGTGGTAGTATAGGCTACATCCACTGGTATGTATGTTGCCATGGTTAAAGCACCAGGGTGCTCTATGTTCATCCATACTGCATCTCAAAGCTCAACCTGTCATCATCCATAGTCAGAAACAAACAAATAAACATACAAACTAATGTAAACCTTAATTAATGGTGGCATTGTTGGTTTTCTGAACGACACTAATACGTTTTTCCTACCGTTTGTCCTCCGACCAAACACACTCTCATTACCAAAATAAAAGACTAAATCACAAATGTGTCAGATGGATCGTCCACTCTCAGCATTGTATACACAAACACACAAGCTCCGCTCAGCAAGGATGAGACGGAAGGCATAAAGAAAAATGTTTACTCTGATAGTTTCCCAGCAACGCAAACATCAGCAAGCTGGAATATTTGAATAAAATGTCCCGATTGTTAATCTCAGTAAATATTAAGCTGACAGGAAGATATGTTGTATAGTTTAAAAAAAATTATGACTTAGTAAATGTAAAAATATCAATTTAGTTTATATTTACTGTTGAATATAAATAGTATTTCACACTATTTCTTTTTGAATAACATTGTTTGGTGACACTCCCAATTAACATATGTGTCTGGAGTATCTTAATATACTTGCGTCTTAAACTAGTAACTCAGACTAACTCAATCAAACCTTTTGAGAAAAGAGTTTGAGAAACCAAAAGCCATTGCATGTTGAGGTGAGGTGTTCGTATTTTCCAGTTAATAGCCAGTTACAGCATTGGCATCTGGAAATGGTTGACCACTGGCGTACTGATAGATCAGGGTCAAATGTTAGAGGTTAAATCAGGCCGGGTCTGGAGGAGATTTGGAAAACACCCCCAGGCAATCACCTGTAACCCCAAAGTCAGGCAGCGAAACAGACCTCCTGACTAACTAGAGAGCAGAAAAACAAAGACACATCCATTCTAAAGTACAGGAAAAACCTTCAGGAACATGGCTTCGGGTGCATGGAACATGTACTCAAAATATATGGGGTCAAAGCAAGCCAAACCAAGGTGCCTCACAGGAAAACCCCAGCTGTTTGAAAGGAACAGGAGCTATAGAAACAACCTCTCTAGCATTAGGTAACCCTTGATTAAGAGCAAGCATGGATAAATTGGCCCAAGAGGTCATTATGGGTGCGGGGGTCATTTGCAATCTGCTCACAGCTGCAGGGTTGGGTACCCAACCCTGCATGTGTGTGTGTGTGTGTGTGTGTGTGTGTGTGTGTGTGTGTGTGTGTGTGTGTGTGTGTGTGTGTGTGTGTGTGTGTGTGTGTGTGTGTGTGTGTGTGTGTGTGTGTGTGTGTGTGTGTGTGTGTGTGTGTGTGTGTGTGTGTGTGTGTGTGTGTGTGTGTGAGAGGGGGATGAGGCGGCATTCAAGGACTGAAGAGAGGACACCCTTTCTGCAATTATACTGACACCACACCATAACTACTAAAATGTAATAAGTATTGGTATGTAACTCAGGTGGACTGGGGACAGCAAGGAGTCATCAGGCCAGGTAGTCCTGAGGCATGGTCCTAGGGCTCAGATCCTCAGAGAGAAAGAAAGAAAGAACGGAGAGAGAGAGAGAAAGAAGAGAGAAAGAGAGAGAGAGAGAATTAGAGAGAGCATACTAAAATTCACACAGGACACCAGAAAAGACAGGAGAAATACTCCAGATATAACAGACGGCTCAGCGGCTCAGCATGCTCAAAGAACGGGACCGCTGAGTGCTGAAAAATATAACACGTAAAAATCAATGTCAGCACGAGCTGTTCATCGGGAGCTTCATGAAATGGGTTTCCATGGTCAAGCAGCCGCACACAAGCCTAAGATTAACATGCACAATGCCAAGTGTTGGCTGGAGTGGTGTAAAGCTTGCCGCAATTGGACTCTGGAGCAGTGGAAATGCGTTCTCTGGAGTGATGACTCACGCTTCACCATCTGTCAGTTCGACGGACAAATCTGGGTTTGGCGGATGCCAGGTGAAATCTACCTGCCTGAATGAATAATGGCAACTGTAAAGTTTGGTGGATGAGGAATAATGGTCTGGGGCTGTTTTTCAAGGTTCGGGTTAGGCCCCTTAGTTCCAGTGAAGGGAAATCTTAACACTACAGCATACAATGACATTCTAGACAATTCTGTGCTTCCAACTGTGTGGCAACAGTTCGGGGAAGGCCCTTTCCTTTTTCAGCATGGCAATGCCCCCGTTGACAAAGCGAGGTTCATAGAGAAATGGTTTGTCCAGATCGGTGGGGAAGAACTTGACTGGCCTGAACAGAGCCCTGACCTCAACCCCATTGAACACCTTTGGGATGAATTGGAACGCTAACAGTGAGCCAACATCACTGCACAACCTCACTAATGCTCTTGTGGCTAAGTGGAGGCAAGTCCCTGCAGCAATGTTCCAACATCTAGTGAAAAGCCTTCCCAGAGGACTGGAGGCTGTTATAGAAGCAAAACGGGGACCAACTCCATATTAATGCCCATGATTTTGGAATGAGAAGTTTGACGAGCAGGTGTCCACATACTTTTGGTCATGTAGTGTATTACTGTATATAGTAGAGCCACTTATAGTATAACCACACACATCTATCTAATGGGGCAGCAAATCAGCATTTGTTTTGACTCATCTAGAGCTGGTTTTCAGTGAGAGAGAGGGGGAGATGGACAGTGCACCTGTGAGCTGTCAGTGGACCAGACTCTAAGGATAAGTGAGGAGAGAAGGGGGGATGGAGTAAAGACGACTGAGGGAAGAGAGATGGGGGAGGGAGGAGAGAGGGAGGGGGGAGAGAAGCAGGGAGGGAGGGAGGGAGGGAGGGAGGGAGGGAGGAGAAAAGGGGTGCAGTGAAGGAGGCGGATGCCTAAGGGGTTCCTGGGCTCTGCAAACCACTTCATTTCTCACTTGAGTGCCTCTCTTTGGGCATTAACCCCCCCCCCCCCCACCTAACCGCTTCAGATTGAAATTCCTCCACTCAGCAAGACCCTGTGCTCCCCTCGTCCCCCCGCGCTCGGCACACACCAAGGGGCATTCAAAACGCATTAACACCAAATCAATGGGAAACAGTGAAAAAAGCAAAAAATCTCCTTAGCAACATAATCTAGATGGTCTGACAAGAAGAGAAATGAAAAGACAGGAATAAGAGAGGGGGAGGCAGTGGCGTTTAGGAAGGGAAGAAGAATTGGACACAAAGCTGGGGACACAGACAGCAACAAAATAGAAAATTAACACAGAAGAAACTGTTCCTTTTTCACAGGAGCACAATCAACGCTATTAAATCCCAGCCCCCCTTAAACAGCCATTAGATGGAGAAGGGGACAGGAGGGGAGGAGAGGGGTGCTGGACTCTATACAGAGCTCTACAGGGAATGTAAAGTAACTGATCCCTGGAATAAACACATTTAGTTATGTGTTACGCATGCAAAGTAAATATTTCAAACTAAAAACAAGTACATTCATTCAGGCTTGAAAATTATTGATTGACAAATATTACATTTTTTATAAATGTAGCAATTATTTATCAATAATTTTTGGGTAAATTAGAAGTGATTTATTGAATGTATAAATTTGGTCTTGACCAAAGAGTTAATTCATTTAAATGTTTATCTATACCATCATACAATAGCCCAGCTGGAACTTAGACATAAAGCATGGGAGCTTCATGCAGTGGTTCCCCGGACATGAAATCATGCAATAAAATCCCCAATTATCTTAATAACCACACACAAATGGAACATACGCCTGTAAATACTTCAACTACATTAGTGAGATCCTGGAACATATTCAGTATTTATACAAACGCTTTCCTCAAGTTGAAGTGCTCATTGTCTCTGGCTCTTGTCTAGCCTTTATCCAAACACACTGCCTTACTTTATGAGCTCATGGTCTGTCTCCTACAGCACAATGCACTGGTCTGAAGCATCTCTGAGGACCTAGTCTGTCTGGGAAAGATAGAGAGGGGAGAGTAGGGGAATGGAAGAGAGATGCACCTGGGATCAGAGATGGCAGAATGGAACATCCCTCGAACTGGTTCTGACACACCAAGTTGGGCTAGTTTAGGCTGAAGAGAGGAAGAGAGAGTGATGGAGCGTGAGATAGAAGGGGAGGGAATATTGTAGACTAAATTAATTGTGGGTTAGAACAGACCTATCTCATAATCGCGTGGGTGTGTGAATGTGTTGGTGTTATAATATGCGTTTGAATCTTGGTGTGTTTCAGAGTTGTGGTTTATGCATTGGTGTTTGTGTTTCTATGTGCTTTTGCTCTCTTGTCTATCTGACATAGTAGAGGTGGATCTACTAGGCTGCTGTGCATCTAACAGGGTAATTAGCATGGAGCTGGAACACTGGCCACCAGAAGCCCTGTAAATGACCCTTGACCTCCAGACATGATCAGGCCATTAAGAGGAGGGGCAGGACTGCTTTAATTAGGAGGTCATTAAAGAGACGCCCCAGCCCCACATGGGAGCATATAAAGCCATCTCAGCACACAGACTGAATGACACATATACATACACTCACACTCAGAGCCACTTTTGGAGCTATTTATTTACACACATTTGCACTCATACATTCTACCAGTAGAGACAAAACCCCTCACCTGGACACAGGTCCAAAATGTGACCTCACTACACAGACTGTCTACAATAAAAGGCCTGATTGCTTGTGAATAGCAAGTAGTGAAGGTAAATTATCATTATTTCTATGACGTTTATCCCGAGAAGGTCAAACCAAAGTGACTGTCTTCTCAGAGAGAGAATAACAAAAGAACTGTTGGACATAAGTCAGCTGTAAGAAGACGTAGACTGCCAATACTCCCAGGAACCGCCAGTGTGGGGGGAAGAGTAGCAAAAAGAGTGCAGAAGGGTGAAAAGGGTAGGGAGAGAGGGAGGAGGAGAGGAACAGAGAGCAGGATAGAGGGTAGAGAGAGGTGAAACAACAATGTCAAATAAAGTATAAAGGTGGGGAAAAAATTGATGACAAGGCGAAGGAGGGAGCGAGAGAAAGAGAGAGTCCAGGGCCCTCTTTGTTCAAGTCTCTGATTTCACACTTGCACAAAGAGCTTTGGGGACGTTTCATCCTTTTCACGTTTCTTCTGCGTTTATTCAGCGTTATTCTGGAGCACAGGCAGTGTCTCTCCTGTGTGAGAGAGGGTGCTGCCTGGAGAGGAGTCAGCTCCATTCACAGCTTTATAAATCACCTCAGCATGCACGGACCGTGGCCAATCGGCCAATTACACCCCCCTGACACACCGGGGCCGATAAAGAAGGCCCAGGACAATGGGATCACAGGCCAGATAAACGACCCTTTAATGAAGGCGGCCACAAAACAGGCCAAAACCGCGCGCCCCACTTACGTATTCCATCATGCTGTTGCCCTCACATTTCCTCTTGCTCAGCCGCCGCGGCAGACACAGCTGGGTGGAAGGAGAGGGAGAGAAAGAGAGGGAGAGAGAGAGAAAAAGGAGAGAAAAATGACTCTGCGCTCTGACACTGCTAAGCCCCCCACCCATGGCCCCTTTCAGACTTTTGGCTGAACAAAAGCATCTGTTGCCATACTGCCCCGCTCAGACCCCCCCGTACACACACACACCCGGGTCGGACGGAGAGCTAGCGGACGGGGAAAAAGGCAGCATTGGGCCTTATGCAGCTGCGGCTGCTCACCTTGTGGCACAGGCCATTGTTCTACCATTTCCAGGAGCTTCTCCATCCATCTTCGTGTCTGGGGGACAAATGAGAGAGAAAGTGTGTGAGAGAAAGAGTTAGAGAGAGAGAGAGAGAGAGAGAGGGGCACAGAACTGCAGCTGCCGAATGAATAGAAGAGGGGATGATGAGGGGATGAGAGAGGTGGGATTGAGAGATGGGAGAAGAGAAGGGGGGCAGCTGCAGGGTGGTCCTGCCCTCTGCTCCCCCACCTCCAGAGTCCCAGCCCACTAACCAGGACACAAACAGCCAGGCCTCTCCTCCTCTCTCCTCTTCCAAGCTGACTGACCCACTCTGGGCACAGAACAGACACCACTTTATGACACATAAGGAGACAGAGGAGAGATGGAGGGGGAGCTATAGAGAGGGGGTGGAGTTGTGGATTCCTCTTCCAAGCTGACTGACCCACTCTGGGCACAGAACAGACACCACCTTATGACACATAAGGAGACAGAGGAGAGATGGAGGGGGTGGAGTTGCGGATGTATGGAATAGTGAAAAATAGAGAGAGGAGATGAAGGGAATAAGACTATGTGTAAATAGAGAGAGAAGGAGAAGAGCGGTCTCACACATACTGTATGTACACAAACAAACAAGGTTCCGCTATAACAAGTTGAGCACATAAAGTAAATTACTAGATGTTAATTACTGAGTTGTCTTAACTCTTATCTGTGCCAAAGCCAGATCTCACTGAGGCTTAAATAGTATTCTAGCCTGCTTGTCCCCAGACTCAACCATTAGATTTATTGTAAGCCACAGACGAACAAACAACCTAATAATAATCGACTGAACATTTTCAAAGGAAAAACTCAAAGAGAAAAACTAGGAGTAGGAGATGGATCAAAGTGGTTATGAAATCTCTGAAATCTCAGTTGGTTATAGTTGTAGTTATGAGTATGAATATGACTTCACTGGGATTAACGCGCTGTTCTGGAGAAACAGCAGCCCAACACAGTGCTGTCCTAATCAACCAATTTGATTTGCTGCAAATAGTTCCTTACATTTTTTTGCTTATGTTTTCAAGCAGTTTAACTGTTAAGTGTTATACTATGAATTAAAAAGCTGGTATTTGCCTGGAATTTACAAAGAAAATATGTGAAAACAATAAGTACTTAAGAATTAATGTCAATTGGTAACTAATTAGCACCAAATGGAATGTACTGGTACTTATATAATAGTCTCACAGAAAGTAAAAATGTATTAGGCAATTATCATATTTATTTGTAGGCTGAGGCTGCGGATCCGTAGGTGACCTACCCTGTCCCGTCTCCATCCTGCCCCCCGGATCCCTTTTCCCCAGAGCTGAAGATCCGAATCACGTTCTGTGCATGTGTTTCTTTACCTCTACTTTACACACACATTTATGTGACCCCTCCCCCCCTCTTCACATTTCTCACAATTGTGAATGACAATTCTTCAGTCTTTACAGGTGAAACGTCCATGCAGCAGCATCTGCATTCCAACCATTTGATCTCAATCAGTTTCATGGGGATATGCATTTAGATCTTCTTAGATGTACAGTGTTATTTCAAAGTAGCCTACAGTATTGTGGAGTAAGAGAATGTGCAGTAAGAGAATTTTAGAGCAGATGCTGTTAGCCTACCTGTGTTTAGTTTAAATCAAAGCACATATTTTGCCTAGTGGCGCGAGCTGTGGAATTTTGGCCACATGAGCAGAATCATCCTAAAATCTCAAGAAATTAGGTGGTGTTCATGTCTTACAGTAATCTTATACTATGCTATTATATACAGTTCTGTTATGTAGAATACTATCATAATGTGATCTTGCAGACATTGATTCAGCTTTGATCTAACTTTATTAAGCTGCACATGCGCAGAAGATTCAGGACCTTCAGCTGTCGGGAGGAGGGGGCCAAAAAAGTCTGATCCGAAGCCACTCCATTACTTATATTCCAGGAAAATATATATCAACCAAAATATCTAAGTAGAAATGCTAATAACTATGTTTACAAAAAAAGTGTCTGCAAAAGAGAGAGTGATGACAGTCCGATCAAAGGCTGAGGGAGGTGATGGTAGGATCCATGCACTGCAGGTGCAGAGATGTTGTCACCAAGTTTAGCCCCCTCAACCCCCTCTTATACTCTCCTCCCAGACCCCCCCCCCCCCCCCGTTAATACCCCCTCTAGAGTGGGCTAGCAGTGTGTCACCCACCCCAAGTGCATGATAACCCACATTCACCACAATAATACTAAGCGCTCCATACCATCATCCCCATACCACTTCATCTAAACTCCACAGACTACACTAATTTAACAGTGTACCTCTATGAAACTCCAGCATAGACAGCCAAAGCCACTTGTATACCCAAATCTCCTACTGAACAAAAGGCGTCAGCCATTACACAAAATACTTTCTAATTAACCTTTCTTCACCAGATACTAGTCTTTGATAAAGTACTCTTTAACATACCCTCACTGACTCTGAAGAAGTCCTTAAATCCCTCCCTTTGTAAATGTAAGAGTTAAAGCCCTTTTAACCACTGGGGTTTATTGTTTTTCTGATTACTATGCAGATAAGGTCTAAGCCAAAGATCCCTATATCATAATTGTAGATGTATCTATTCTAGATGTACAGTAGGCCGAGATACATTTATCATATTCTGAAAACATTTCCTCTCCTGTGTATTGTTGGGCTTAAAAGAGAAGACTTTAAGAGTCTGTTTAACATTCCGGTTCGGTCACTCCTTCCCTCGTCTCGCCCCAAAAGTCTTTGTTTGGCCCGCTCCTCTAAAAGACCTGGAGTGTCAGGAGGGGCGGGGGGATCGATTTGATTATAATCGGACCATGAAAAGAACATGATCTAACTGCTTTCAGGCCGGAGTAAATTTAGGCCCACTCCTATCCCCCCCTCCCCCCTCTTATTTCAAACACAATGAAGCTGGCCAATTTAAAAAGCTTTGAATGTCTCGTCAATGACTTTGTGAATACATAGGAGAGAGATTTGGAGAGGGAGAGAGAGAGAGAAATAACGAGGGAGGGAGGGGAAAAAAGGGGAAAAGGGCCAGGGAGCAGAGATAAAAATTCCAAGAGTTGTTTAAGCGTGGGTGGGTTCATTTGCATGACAGCGATGTCTGAATGGGCCTGACCTCTCGGACCGCCCCAGCGCTAGGCCGAGCTGCAGCCTGACGCGCAGGCTTTGACCCAGCTCATCGACTCTGAATGGATACTCTGTCAAAGGGAAGAACCTCGCAGCTCTCAACCGGACCGACGGGACGGCATCTGCCTGACACCCAGCTACCTCACACACAGGTCTAACTCTGTACACTTCACAAATACACACAAGTCTACCTGTATACGAATATACAAGTCTACCTGAAACATACACATGCAACATATCTCCATCTCACTCAAACTTACAGCCTCAATCTCTCTCACACATTCGCAAGCATTCACTCACGCACACAAACGCACACACACACACACAAGACAAGAATAAAAGAAACATAAATATCAATTTCAACAGCTCAAATAAATACATACATTTATCTCTCACACACATATACATACACACTGACAGGTGCAGAAAAGCCCTTGCACGTGCAGACACATTAACACGCTTCACTTGACAGCTCTATGATTCACAGCAACAGGCAGGTGAGAGGACATAGAGCGGGTGTAGGGGTGTGGGGGGTGTAGGCACTGTATGCAGTCTGCATACAAATGTCATCCCCCCCAAACCCCCATCATGGACACAAACACTTGGAGTTTTGACACTCTGTGCAAACACAAAGCTCAGACGGCTTAGAAACCCCTCTCCATTTATCAGCCTGGCACAGAGCAGGGAGATGATGCAGCCTCCTGTCCCTGACCTCAGCGCTGTGCCCCTGTCTACTGAAACTAACCCCACAATAGGAGCACTCAGTACTGTCACCGACTGGATACAGCTAGTGGTGGACACTATATAAGTGGATTGTTACTGGTAAACTGGGGAAAACCTTATTAAATAAATAATTAAAAGCAATTCAATTCAGGCAACGTATGCTACAATATTTCCACATGCCTTTATTGTATTAGGCTACTAAAATTGTATCATAGAGTGTGAGATAATTTCAGGGTGTCTGCCCCACATTCACCCTATTACTACGATAGATGATGGGTTAAAACACTAAAGAATAACTGTCCTTGCTCTCAGATGAGTGTAGATCTACTGTCCTCACTCACAGCCAGGAAAGTGGCTGAGACGGGCCCTCCAGTCGGAACCAGCTAGCAGCTGGAGAGCAGCTCTTCCCGCCGGAGAATTACACCTCCCAAGTGAAATGCTCCAGAGCACACAGAGCTGCAAGTGTGATGCAGCTGTGCAAAAAAAAACAGCCAGTTCATGTGATGTACCAATCTACCTACCGCACAATTAAGCGCCTGTTGTATAATAGGCTCTGCTGGGTTTAAAACACTTTATGACTTTGTACGCCATCAGCCTTGATGTACTCAATCCAACTAGCTACTACAATACCCTCCCCTACTGTAATATTATTCTCAGGGAATGGAGGTGGGGGGAAACATCAGGGCCTTACGACTTGTTAGTTTACATTATAATCTGGACCGCAGTATGCTTCTTATCATTGGACATAATCTTTATGTATTAAGCATATCCTGTTGAAACACTCTAATCCACTAACTTTCAAATGTGTTCACACATTATCCTATACAACTCTGTTTACTCAAAGACTACTTAACAGAACTCAAATATGATTCAAAGGGGAGCATGGGAACACACGAAGAGCATGTATTAGCTGAAATTCATGTAAACATATAAAACCTCAGATGACTTGAGGAACAATAAGACCTGATGACGTACATACTAAGCACCTTTAAGCCTGGGACCCACCCCCCCACCCCCCACCCCACCCCACACACAAGCTTCTTTAATCCACCAACTAAGGAATTAGCTTTACTGCAAGTGAATTAACTATATTATTCACATTAACTGATGATAGACAAAATAAATGTACTGTATTTTTAGGTTTGAAAACAAAATACAGTCCAATCCTCTAATAAAAAGTTGATACAGATGTAGGATCTGAATTTGATCCTACACGGCAGGAAATGCAAACTTGTAGTGTATTCAAGGTTTAAAAAGGCTTATAAAGTTTGCAATTCCCACTTTAAAACGTCAGACTTGATTTGCCCTAACGAAAAATGTATCAACCCCTACACAAAAATGCCTATTAATTATAATCTACACAATAATTTACATGTCTTGTTGCTGTAGCAAACTGGCTCAAATTAAGATCCTACATCTGTAGCAATTTGATTCTAATAACTGTTTGCTTAATTCATATAAGCAAAGTATTATGACATAGAAAGGATTCTATCAAGCTGTTTTTTTGGCAACTATCAGCTGTTAAATCTCACTTTATCTTAAAAGCAGAGAGTACTGTATCTTTAAGACCTCACATTGGGCCATAAAATGACTATTTTAAAATATGAAAACAGATGTAAATGAATCATTGGAGCTGAGCTTGGCTGATAGTCATCTCTTACAGATAGAGAGAGAATAATTTCCCTCTAAGTTCTACATGGCGAAAAAGCACTTTCTAGATGTAACAGAAGAACTGAGCTTTGTTTTATAAAACAAAGACAATTTCAATTATGTCTGATTGTGCTAGCAGCTCTGTGAAATGAATACAAACGAGCAGTGAAGTGGCAACAGATTTAAGAAAGATACAGACAAAAAACAAATTGATGCACTCAATTGTTTAAATGAGTACAGTATGGCATAGGCCCAGTGTGGGGCTGCATCTTGACCGCTAACCCCCCTCTCTTCCTCCTATTCTGCTCAGCACATTTCGCTAAGTGTCGCATTAGAATAACACAGTGGATAATAGGTGGAAAAATGCAGACACAATCTCAATTAAGAGATGTGTGACTTTGCCCATCCAGATGTGTGAAGGGTCGTTAGGAGACTAGGGATGTATGGCCTCTCCTCTCATTTGCCTCAGATATAGTTGTGTTGCCTGCCTGTGTGAAGGCATGGGATGTGGTTGAAGGGACATGGTAGCGGACACTAACTGGCAATGATGAACATCAGCATAACGACAAACACTTCTCTGGATGAGGCTGACATGTTATCCAATCAATAGTTTGTCTGAGGATGGGAAACTGCAGTGAAAGAAAAATAAATCAGAAAGATAAATTATTTATTTAGAAATAAATAAAACTTCCTCCTCATCAAAGCCTATTGTGTCAATTTGCTAAACATCACAAGAGCCTGAATCACCAGAGCATTCGCATGCCCTTGAAAACATCCTCTAAATCCCAGTAATGGGCATTCTATTCACTATGGGATGGGATGAAAATCTGTATTTAGCTGACAGTGCACGAGTCACACATTGAAATATCTAGAAGATTTGACATATTATCATCAATAATTTGGTGCTAATCCTTTGTCTTTTTATTTGTACAATCCCCCAGCATAACAACTGACTGATAATTAAGGAAATCTTTGTATATGACAGGACTAAATGATTGACAGGTGTAGGATGCTATAAAAGGTGTAAGAGTGAAGGCTTCCATCAGCTGGCTATAGGCTTTTCCTGAGCCCACAGGAGCAGATTGTACCCCATGCCTATTCAGCCAAGGCCTGGTGACAAAAGACATGGCCTGGCCACACATTCCAGACTGCTTCCGCTCCAGCACACAAGCTCAATCCTAGGGATTTCCCCTTTCAGAAGCAGAAAACGGTTACAATATCACCTCTTTTATGTTCTGGGAGAGATGGCTGTGGTAACTAGATGGATAGGAGAGCCATCACTCACTCTGGGATACATTTCCTGGTTCACAGCCAAACAGGAAGTCAGAATCATCCTCTTGTTGTGGGGCAGGTGCTTGACAAGAGGGGGAATGGCTGAGAACCTGTAAGGATGAAATTCAGACATGCATCTATGTTGAACTTGTGAACAACCCACTGTAGAATACTCAGAGCATGGCAGTTCAATAATACCGTTCCCACTGTCTAGGCCAAGAAGTTGTCATGACTATAAATAATAGAGAAAATGAAAACTGATCATCACTGCTATAAATTAATACATTGATTGTTCCACTATTATTTTTGCTCTCCATGGATGCAAAGACAAAGGTTGTCTCTATTACACAAATTGTGCATATTCTGTTATTTTGTGTTTTGGTGTCAGGAAATAGGGGAGACCATAATTTAAAAGGAAATGTTTGGTGTATAGTGTACAGAGGCAGGCTTCAACAATGCAGCTGTTATGGTAAAAGACCACCCATTAAAAAACAGGGTGTTGATGTCCAGAGTGACCAGTAAGAGAGTGCATGTCCCCAATAACAGGGTGTTGATGTCCAGAGTGACCAGTAAGAGAGTGCATGTCCCCAATAACAGGGTGTTGATGTCCAGAGTGACCAGTAAGAGAGTGCATGTCCCCAATAACAGGGTGTTGATGTCCAGAGTGACCAGTAAGAGAGTGCATGTCCCCAATAACAGGGTGTTGATGTCCAGAGTGACCAGTAAGAGAGTGCATGTCCCCAATAACAGGGTGTTGATGTCCAGAGTGACCAGTAAGAGAGTGCATGTCCCCAATAACAGGGTGTTGATGTCCAGAGTGACCAGTAAGAGAGTGCATGTCCCCAATAACAGGGTGTTGATGTTCAGAGTGACCAGTAAGAGAGTGCATGTCCCTAATAACAGGGTGTTGATGTCCAGAGTGACCAGTAAGAGAGTGCATGTCCCCAATAACAGGGTGTTGATGTCCAGAGTGACCAGTAAGAGAGTGCATGTCCCCAATAACAGGGTGTTGATGTCCAGAGTGACCAGTAAGAGAGTGCATGTCCCCAATAACAGGGTGTTGATGTCCAGAGTGACCAGTAAGAGAGTGCATGTCCCTAATAACAGGGTGTTGATGTCCAGAGTGACCAGTAAGAGAGTGCATGTCCCCAATAACAGGGTGTTGATGTCCAGAGTGACCAGTAAGAGAGTGCATGTCCCCAATAACAGGGTGTTGATGTCCAGAGTGACCAGTAAGAGAGTGCATGTTCCCAATAACAGGGTGTTGATGTCCAGAGTGACCAGTAAGAGAGTGCATGTCCCCAATAACAGGGTGTTGATGTCCAGAGTGACCAGTAAGAGAGTGCATGTCCCAAATAATAAGTTCCAAAAGGCAGACAACAATAACCATTAGCAGCAACAGTGACGACAGAACAGAGAAGCATCACAAGGCAACGTCTGAAATATCTTCTGATCAAAATGAGGATGAATATTCAGGACTTTTCTTTGGCAACTCAAGCAAGAGGAGATTGCTATAAGGGCTATTTTATTTTCTGTAGTTCATTTTGGCTCAGTAATGACTATTTGCTTAGTCTTTTAGAAGGAAGAGAGGGGGAGCAAGCCCTAATAAGGGGAAGAGAAGAGGCAGAGAGGGGAACCAGGGCCCTAATAAGGGGAAGAGAGGGGGACCAGGGCCCTAATACGGGGAAGAGAGAAGGCAACCATTGGGTTGGTATTTATCTCGTTTTCTAGACTCTCCTTAATTGCGCATGGTATTGAAACGCAGACATATTTCTGTGTTTGTTTGTGTGGACATCCAGACACTTCTTGTCTGACGGACACACTTCAGTCTCGAGTGTCTCGGCTAAGCAGCTCGGTGAGAGCTAGAAACGTTGCTCTAATTAGTGGGAGCCAAGCGCATCTCTTCCGCCGACAATGAGGGCCTGTAAGTGGCTTGGTTCACAAGGCTCACCCAGTGTTGTGGGTGTCACTGTCCTGAGGAGGATTGCCTGGAATGGTGTTTTCGATTTAAATGTAGGGTAAAACAGTGAATAAAGCCTTATATGGCCTATTAGAAATGGTTTGCCAGAGTAGGCCTACTAAGTTCCAGGTTTGACAATTCTGAATGAGGAGCAAAACCCTTATTTTGTTATTCAATCAAATGTATTTATAAAGCACTTTTTACATCAGCCTATGTCACTAAGTGCTGTACAGAAACCCAGCCTAAAACGCCAAACAGCAAGCAATGCAGGTGTAAAATTGTTATTCAGGGTTTAGCTCCACAGTTAACGTTTATCTGATGTTCTGTGCACAGAAATATCCCAAATTATCTTTCATAGCATGAACTGATGGATGGTTAGATGCACTTAAAGAAAAAGGTTTTATTTCTAACTCATTTTTGTATAGAGATCAAATTATTAATTGAGATATAAATTAGATTCCACACTGAGTGGGACCATGACTCCTGCAGAATCCTATTCAACTTCTCCTACTGGCTCTTTCTCTCACTCTCTCTTTTCACTGAAACCCATGAGATGGAGAGTAGCCACTGCAGCTGCTATTCACATGAACGAGATAATTGTAAATGAAAAGTCACTGCGTGTCATTATGTTGTCTGCAGGATCATTGTTCATTTTTCCATCGCCATTGAAAACTATATTGAGAACCCGAGTGTTTCTATTCAGTTTTGGTATTCAGGATCTGTTGCCTGGTTACTAATAAAGGAGGAAATCACCCACTGTATTGGCCAAGATGGGCCGCAAGCCGGCCCTGTGCAACAATGCAACTTTTGTAAAAAGGCGTTGATACAACAAGTTAATGACGCTTGTTCAACAAAACATTAATGGACTTCTTCACGGTATAATATGGACTGAGAATGAGAGGGGGCTGCCTCAGCAAAGCACATTAACACGTTTGTGTGTTTTTGTTTCTGAGAAACTCAAAGCACTGTGTCCACGCCCCCCCCCCCCCCTCCCACCCCACCATAAGATAAGAAAATTATTGTCAGAATAGAAACATGTGGCATATGGTTCTTATGGTATCCCTAATAACTAACAGCCTAACAGTTTGTTGGTCACAAACAAGCAAAGGCCTGGTGTATCTTCCCACTAACAAGGAAAATATCAACAGCTAATATGTGGAGGACAAAGCAGTGTGCATTAATTTCTAAAGTGTGATTTATTACTAATTTGATCTTCATTATAATTAATGGGCACATGATTAATTGCCACATCAACATGACTTGAATAGGGCTGAATGGACTAACTGCTGAATGGTTATATCGTTTGCACACAACATGGGAGAGGAACTCATTGCAGTGGGGCCCTCTGAGCTTTATGGATTTCTGACATTCTTTTCAAACTCAGACGTTTCGTTTTTAAGGGGGTAATTTGGTAACGGTCCCATTGGCGGCAGCCGCTTTTTAACTGAAGCATACAAAGCTGTAGTCCTGTCACCCCAAGCAGAATAAAAAGAATCAAAGGATTTTTACCTTAAATGGACTAATTTTCTTCTTGAATTATGAAAGTAATGGCTAGGTAACAGCCTGCGCTCTGTACCCGACGGCTTAATGCCTGCTAAACCCTTCCACGTGGCTCGACTGGTCGTGGCAATTAGAGCTCATTATAGCCTCATAAAGGATCTCATTTGTGGGATTACTTAATAGACAATGAAATTTTATCGTGTAGAATTATGGAAAAATAATATTGGAGCTAGGATGGTGTGATGAGGGCGCGCGCCACACATCATTCCGCCTGGTTTGTCCTCTCTCTCTCTCTCTCTCTGGAAACTGTTCTCCGTACCATAACAACCCATTGCGCTTCTCATGTCATACACGGTGTTCACTTTATTATAGCAATTACAGTCTGCGTGACAGACGTGTTTGTTTCTGTCATTTATACCTGGCTGTATTAAGTCATATTCTAATTCGTTTAAAGATGCCAATTAAAATCGTATGAGCACTGGTTACCCACTGGTTGCTTCCACAAATTAAGCAGAGAAAAAACATACGACGAATTGACCATGTTCCCTTCCCTTATAAGGCTAATTTACACGTAGAGCAAACAGTTGTAAACCCCACAAAAATAAAATTGTATGATCTTGGATATATAGGCCTAGTTTCATTGGAAAATGTATAGCCAACGTAGTGCGGTTTATAGTCCAGTTTTACCTCAATATTGCAATCCTTAAACTGAACTCTTGTATGCATACTTGTCCTTTGCTCAAGAGACTGAATGAATGTTTACGCTTGTAATGTTTGCACAATTAAACTTCGGAAACCGCGCACGCCGCTCGCTTCCATGCGCTCTGTCTGGAGGTTCGAGGCGTTAGTCCGCAGATGAAAGTAGAAGGTAAACCCACTGGTGACCCGCCTGGAGATCAAACTCGCTAATTATTGTCACAAGATAAGGGATTAACGCATTTCTGAAATAGCTGCCTGTTTACCCGGCAGAAACCCAGCGTAATAAACACTTTCTAATTTAATTCTAATCGCTATCAAATAGTCACAACCCAGACAGAGACATTCATAATTCTTTAATTGCTGGACCTGAAATCTTTAGCAAAGGGACGCATCCAGGGAATGATTATACTGCAATTATATTTAGTCCAGGTAGTCACGAGATTTACAACTTCAAATCGCATTTCCACAAATAAACTCTCACACAGAAAGTAGAATGACTCTCATTGTCACAATATACAAGGCTTGGCCATACAATTCTGTCAATTATAAAGTCATTATCTAAGCATAGTTTGCTAATTAATTGGGATTTAAAACAAAACGAATAACCAACTGGAGGCATTACGCTGGTTTGAATCCCTGCTAATAGAGAGCTCATTGTTTAGACCAACAGTATTATGGACGATCAAGTCTGGTAACAAACAGTACAAGAACCATCACCCATAGGCTACCCAAGGCAGCTGCTCACATTGTAGATAATGCATGTGGTTTGTATGTGAGTTTGCTGAGAGCTACAGTATATTCAGAGGCTGGAGATGAATTGATATGATACTAGAGGTAGGCTATTAGAGGTAGCTCCAATAGACTATTGCAGATGTCTGTGATCAATTTTAGCTATAGAGGCCTACTGTTATATGAATATATGTAGCCTATCCGTCAAAGTTCACATTGGAATCGATCATGAACAGGTGTACAGACAATTTCTGGGACACATCAGTGTTAGGTCTTAATTGACCATAGACACTGACTGTACAAAACATTAAGGACACCTGCTCTTTCCATGACACAGACTCATCAGGTGAATCAAGGTGAAAGCTATATGATCCCTTATTGATTGCACTTGTTAAATCCACTTCAATCAGTGTAGATGAAGGAGAATAGACAGGTTAAATAAGGATTTTTAAGCCCCGAGACAATTGAGACATGGATTGTGTATGTGTGCCATTCAGAAGATGAATGGGCAAGACAAAAGATTTAAGTGTCTTTGAAGGAAGTATGGTAGTAGGTGCCAGACGCACTGGTGTGTGTCAAGAACTGCAATGCTGCTGAGTTTTTCACGCTTAACAGTTTTCCATGTCTATCAACAATGGTCCACCACCCAAAGGACATCCAGCCAACTTGACACAACTTTGGGAAGCATTGGAGTCAACATGAGCCAGCATCCCTATCGAACCCTTCGATACCTTGGAGACTCCATCGCCCGACGAATTTAGGCTGTTTGTTCTGTTGCTATTCCTTAATCAGTGCAACCGTTTAAATTCATTTAAAATCGGATTGTTGTTTAGATAAAATATGGATTTTATATTTTAAATATAATTTTCTTCATCAAATTACATTACCGCACAGAAACAAAATATTGCATGAGATGTGGGCACTATTGTCTCAGGCAGCTGATGATGCTGTAGATAAACTTTGTTTATCTACTCATGGTATGTTTTTTGAGTGATTTGTTTATTAACATATATCACTATATTGGGGGTAAAATGAGCGAATGTGGAGATTTTGATTGGAAGTTCTCTGAGAAATCACGTGGTTTGAGCAACTTGCAGTATACTGAAGCCCTTGGAGCCGGCTGCGCACGTGGGTGACGCTAGGGCCAGCCCTCTCCGGGGTCCCTTTTGTTTAACCATCAAACATAAGGACCTTCCGAGATCCTGAGGGCTTCAGATGAGAAACGGTCAACATCTTGTGCAAGGACCAATACTGACTGACCGCTTATCGTTCTGCAGCCATGTCTAGATCCTTTTATGTCGACTCTTTGATTATCAAGGACACCGTGCGACCCGCGCCTCTAAATGAGCATCTCGGACAAGACTTCTTCATCCCCATCAGCATGCATTCGCCCACCATGATGACGGTCAACGCGCCGGTGTGCCCATCCAGGAAGACCGGCACATTCTGCGTCTGCCCGGTTTGCGTCACGTCCCATCTCCACTCATCCCGCGGCGGCATTTCGATGCTGAAGAGTCAGTTCCCGGGAGCGGAGCCCCAATATTGTCAGAGGATATCACACCACCAACAGTCTCCGGCGCTGGGACACGCACCTGTCTGCACGCCTACGTACAGCGTCACTGACCCCAGGAGGTACCACTGTCTCTCCATAGGTAAGAATTTGTTGTGCTCTCTGACCACCTGTATCTGCAATTCAACGCAATGTAACAACCTGTCAATTCAACCTTTGAAATTAGAGCAACATATCTTAATTGCACCACATATATTATGCGTAATTGAAGAGACTAGTAAGAAATAACAAATACGAAATAACGAACATTATAATGTTTGTTATTTTGTATTAGTCTATCCAATTACGCGCAATTACACACAGTACAACCAATGCCATTTCTTGCATAAAGTATGTAGTGCACTGTTAGAAATGTGAATAGAACAATGATGTGGCTAAATCGTTGTGCTGTCTCCATCAGGCGCCTCTGAGAGCAGTCACATCCAGAATGGCAAAAGGATGCGCACGGCTTTCACCAGCACGCAACTATTGGAACTGGAGAGAGAGTTCTCCTCCAACATGTATCTTTCCCGGCTCAGAAGAATCGAAATTGCGACGTATCTGAACCTCTCGGAGAAGCAGGTGAAAATCTGGTTCCAGAACCGGAGGGTGAAACACAAGAAGGAGGGCAAGGGCACACAGAGGAGCGCGCACAGTGGTTGCAAGTGCGCAAGTGGTCACACGGACTACCCGAGGTCTGAGGACGAGGAATCTTTATCCCCTGCATCAGCGTCAGAGAAAGAGATCTCCCCAATCTGAGGCCATCTCACACTATACATACTTCCATTACACTACTGGCATAGTCTACCCTTGTTCAACGCGGATTCAGCAATACCAGACGACCTCATGGCCATGATATGCTACTTCCAGTCTGAGAAGAACTATTGGGAATATCTTTGGTTCCCTCTGGTTAAATCGTGTAGGCCTATTTGTCCTTCGTTTTATGTTAACTGTCCAATATGAACAAATTGTGAATACATGTTTTATTTGTTAAAACATTTAGAAACATAAATGTAATGTTAAATCATTCAGGGTTCAACCAACGTCAAAGTTGTACATCCTCAGTAGTTGTCATACAATGCTTGGTATCTTTCCTCTTCCATGTGATTAGATAAATATCATATTTATCCGATGTGGTAATGACGCTGTTGATCTACTCTGTTTCACATCTGATTTATCCACCTGAATTTGTATGTGCTTAGTAGACTATTATGTAAATAATATGTATATTTGTATTTATTTGAATAAAACTTTGGTGAGTTGTATCTCAGACAAAAATGGATATGCTATGTTTTTTGACCGGTTGGCAGGTGTATCTTTGATTCGGCCCTTAAAGGCTATTGTTTGAGCTTTTGTGTTTGAATTATATAATTGTCAAGAAATCAACGTTGAGTCTGTATTTTGAGTAAATAGTCAATTTAATATAATAATTACACGAATTTTCTCATGAGACCATTTCAAGGAACACATTAATGTCATCATGTGCAGGTGATCAGTGACACGAATATAAACAGTATTAGATTTACATCCAGGTTTACCGTCATTTACAGCCAAATGCATATACTGTACTCTTTTTAAGATGATCAAGAATAGATTAATAGTTTAATAAATCTTGACATTTTCTGTCTGTTCCTAGAGCTGGCTTTGGCAGTGCCCTGCTCGGGTTAACCATGTTGCATGTTATATTGAGTCCCTCTCTGATTAGGTAACAGGTTGATAAAAGATGTCAACAAGGAGTGCATTACCTGTGAACTATACTGGCACTTAATTAAAGAGTTAAGTTGATGTTGTCTATACTTAACAACTCTCTGACCCTCTCTCTCTCTCACACACAAACACACTCCCATCCCCCCAAACATAAGCAGAAAATAAAAATAGTCCGAATATAAAAGCTGTGGCCTATGGTTCCTATGGTATCCCTAATGGCTAAAAGCATAACTTTAGGGGGTCAGTTTTAGATTATTACATTAGATCTGAGTTTCAGTTGAATTATTGCCAATTTATTCTCTGGTGCATTTAAAAAAACAGTATTTACATGTTAGTATATTCGTATAGCCTGACAATAGCCAAAATGGGTAATTATAAAAAGGTATAACACATGATAGCATTAGAGAAAAACGAACATGTAGCCTAACCTATACTGACCATATTTAAACTCACACTCTAATAAAACACTCTAATAAAAAAAAAATGGTATTCTGAAATGAAATAGAACCTAATAAAAAAATAATATTTCCATTTGTTTTAAGTGCTATTATTATTAGTAGTAGTAGTATTGTTATTATTATTAACATCATCATTATTATGACGTTATTATTGATACCTGGACTTTATTTAGAGGCTATATGAAGTACTAGGCCCATAATGTATCCTGCCCACAAAGCCCTACCCGATTAAGCCCAGGGCTAAACCGGGGTAATAGCCTCGATCATCCATGTTATGTTCGCTTTTGAAGAGATTTTTCTTGTCCAAAATGAGTTTAATTGCAGTTTCAGTCCCACGTTGGCTGATTATGCTGCAATTCCTTCGAAACCACAGAACAAGGATATATAGAACTGGGCAAAGGCTTTGACAGGTTAGATTGTCCTGTCTTGGGACTCGCATTTAGCAGTGGACCCCCGACGGCTGCAGACTCTGCGGCCTTTGAAGAGACAGCTACAGGGTTCCTCTGAGCGCGAGAGAACGATTTAGTCACTGTTTCATTAAGCACTAGTTGAACCTTTCAACTTATGGTAAATTGAGGGGGCATGCTGAAATAGAAGGACTGCGTAAGAAGGGCGATAGGAAATTAGCTAACGGTTAATTTAACTCGTTTCAGTCGGAGTTTGGGATACATTCCTAATTGAGAGGGGAAGCAGGTGAAGTTTTGGTCCCACGCAGGTCCATTCAGACTGGGAATAAATGGTCTCTTTTCACATCCCGCTGGTGATCATATATTATTGAGCGAAAGCCACCTAATGAATATATATTGAAGTTCCTATTAATCGAATTAGATTTTACCCCTCGCAGGTGTGAAAGTGAAAGACCACCGGCCCATTAAAACCGATTGACAATGGAGCTAACTGCAGATTTGGGAAAGTCTCCCCCTTTTCAGACCGATGGGCCCTGACCTCGAACTGTCAGTCCGCTATAATAGCCTGAAGCTCATGTGTATTATACCTTCACGCCATGGCAAGACTAGCTGGGGAGACAAAGTAAACTCTCAAAAACACTATCATAGTAGGCGTGTAGGACAGTCGGGTTTTTGGCTATAATCAAAAGAAAAGCAATAGCATGAAGCAGTTTCCCCAATTCGTGTGGCATGACTTTCATACTTTTCATTTGCATGGTCGATTTACAAAATGTCTTAATAGAAAAGTTATGCAATTATAGGTCTAAAGCCTAAACCGTCACACAGCCCCAAATATTGTGGAATGTAAAATTGAGACATTGTTACTTTGGATGAGGTATGAGGCCTGTTCAAATACAATAGCCACCAAAACCAGCACTCCAAAGACGACATAATTACTATTGAAAATGTGGCAATTACGCATTACAAAAGACAATTAATACGACTGCTTTTCACCAGTGTGCAGCTGCTGTCTCGTGTGGAGATATAAGAGCAAACTCAAGTGTCAATGAGAAAAGGAGAGAAAAAGTTTTGTCTTTGCATGCGGAGAACTCTGCTTTGGTCATGAATCTGCAAGTACAATTTTGGCCCTCGATAAATGTGACAACCCTCTCTTCTGAGTCCAAGTGCTTCGAGTGGCGATGAATCATCCAGCCCTGGTAAAGGCAGGGGTCCAGGAGTGTCCAGTGAGTTGCTTGTTTCAAATGATGATGAAACTGTGAATTCTGGACACGTGCCCCATCAATGCCGTCTTTGGTGACTTAATCTAGTGGGAGCCCGGTCACTACACAATATGTGCCATGAGCTTTTGTCATGCTCTTCAGAATAGGCCTTTTCTAAAATGTCAACCACTTTAAAATCCATTATTTTGTTGGGTTAGAGCGTGCCTCTTAAATCATCAACTGCATTTAGTCGCTGAATTAATGAATATGGCTCTCCGAAACAGAGGATAACGAACTGAATATGACGATTTATATCCTTGAAATATACATACATTTCACAAAGCCCAAATTGGAGACCCATGCAAAATAATAATTATATCTTAAACACATTTTTTTAATGGAGAGTAATATAGGCTTAGCCCAAGTGACTTATGAATAACTATACCACCTCATTATAGAGATGTTATAGATCAATTATTCGATTCAGTTGTATCACTATCATAATGGCACGTATGTGAATGTGTGTGTGTGTCTGTGTGTGTGTGTGTCTGAGTGTCTGCGTGTGTTTGTGTGTGTAACAGCATTACTAATCACTGCGCTACTTACATATGATTCAAGTAGTTCCATAAAAGCAGCCAGTGTTATTTTATCAGCTAAGCCAGAATGACAGCTTTACATATTTACAAAGGAAATAAATTATACACCCATTTGATTACGAAAGGTGGCCGAAGTACATGCCATGCCACAAGTCATATTGAACTCAAGCATTTGAATATGCTTCTGTGTAATTCCACCCGACACAATAGAAACGTTGTGTGCCTCCAAGAATATGTCCTTGTTTAAATAATATTTATGTAAATATAAATATTATTTCATTCAGTAAATATGGAACATGGTGGGTTTATGTAACCATAAGCGATTGTAGTGCTCCAAAGTTTGCACCCGTTACCTAAGAAATAGGTTAATAGATCGAAAGGTTTCAGGTTAAAGATGAGGATAAAGTAAGTTTCATGTTCTCTTTTGTTTGTGATTCATTCCCCTCTGGAAATAACAGGTTCAACTTTGCACCAGTGCAAACTTTGGACAATCTGGCCCATAGCCAGTTATGAGTTGTGTCAGTCACGTGACTAGGGATAGGTATTCACTCATAGGTGCACTCCAAGTTGTGGCCTCACTTAAAGGATATATTGCAGGGACGTACATGGACATCCTGTAAAAAATATCGCTGGGAAAATCTGCTCAATAATGGATACATCGGATATTTACTATGACGGTGGGCGCTTCCAACTGCAGTCACCGGAAGAATATGACTACAACCCGCCCTCCTGCCGCTACAGCGGTGACACGGAGCAGGTACGGATCCCCATGCCCCCTTGTGCCTCTGTCGAGCACCGGAGCAAGGGAACTTTACTGCCCTACGATCTACCTCCCTGTCAGTACTCGAGGCCTGTTCAGACACAGACCCAGGAACAGGAATACCTGACAGGTCAGGGTCGTGTACCGAACGACTACCATCCAGGAGACAGCCCAGTGGTGGAAGGAGAGTCCCCGGCACAAGTGCCATTCCCCTGGATGAGGAGCTCCAGAGTTCACTCATACCAATCACTCCCAGGTGAGCAGGATACTTTATAGGTGCAACTTCATAACATACATAGTTGTGACGCGATTTTGTCTGACAGGTAAAATGAGGAGATGGGAGAAAAGGTTTCACAAGGCCTCAAAACTTGGCCTAACCTGAAACAAACAAGGCGTGAAAATGCAAACAAAGTCTAGATAGATTAACTGAACAACTAACGACACACCTTTTATATGGATGATTCTTTTAAGGTGGTTATTCCCAGAACGGGGACGAATACAAGCGGAGCCGAACCGCATATAGCCGGGCTCAGTTATTGGAGCTGGAGAAGGAGTTCCTCTTTAGCAAGTATATATCCAGGCCCCGCAGATATGAACTAGCCACCACACTTAAACTGACAGAGAGACACATCAAAATCTGGTTCCAGAACCGGCGGATGAAGTGGAAAAAAGAAGAAACGAAAAAACGAAGACCCTCTGACCACCATGAACCGGAGTCTTCCAATAAGGATTGATAAAACGTTAGGATAGCAGCATATGACCCTGGGTTTGAAATCCAGATAATTTGTTGCACGTGTCTATAAAATGATAGGCCTATATGTGCTTAAACTTTATAGCCTACGTTAGGCCTATGCTGTGGCTGGAGGGACAGTTTACAATTTGAATTTGCGAGCTATTCAATTCTTTGTCTTGTGCGTATATAGAATGTTGATAAATTTGCGACTAATTAAATTATTTGTCATGTGCATATCTAACATTTTGGTAAAAATGGCTCAATTTTAAATGACTGAAAATATCTGGAATTTTAATTAAAATGGATAAGAGCATCCATTTACTTCAGAATGTATTGTCTAATTTATTTTAGATACACAATAGTTGCCATTGGAAATTTCCAGCCCACTGGAAATGATTGACCTGTTCTCTGCGTTTTAAACGCATGTTATGATAACAGAGCATACATTAATTAATTAGAGGCCTACATGCAGACTATGTATCAATGAATGACAGTGTCGAATAACTGAAAAGATACCAATAAGCTAGAAGTAGCCAATAATATGATTAAGAAATGTCTTACCTTTAGCCTACTTAATATGCAGATTAATTAACAATGCTTATAATTTTCCTCCTTGTTCCACATATAGCCTGTGTGATAGGCTATAACTAACACAAGAGGCATTTTGCCAGCAGAATGGTTGGTCTCATAAGTCTAAAAGGCACCTGCAAAGGGTTTATCTTATGGGCGTCACGACCCGTAATTTGTGGACAAATGATTTATGAGTGGTTAAGATATGATTTCGCTTTACAATTGCAGGCCAACGTTTACAAAACTTAAAGATAACAAAATACCTTTTGAAAATGAGGAACAATGCATATGGCAACATGTTCTCTTTCAGGGCACGGTTGGTTACCTAACTCAGAGAAAGTCAAAATAAGAAAAAGGGATGATGGCAAATACAAATAGAATGACTTTTGCCCCCCAGGTTTGAGCAAACAATTAAGTCACTGTGTCATTTCCGCTGGTCGTGCAAATGCAGGTCGCCCGCCCAGCAACACTCATCAACAGACATCAACACACCTGAGCGAGGTGAAGTTAGACCTATAGGCGTCGGATAAATAGCCTACAGCACAGGTGTCAAACTCATTCCACGGAGGGCCGAGTGTCTGCGGGTTTTCGCTCCTCCCTTGTACTTGATTGATGAATTAACATCACTAATTAGTTAGGAACTCCCCACACCTGGTTGTCTAGGGCTTTATTGAAAGGAAAAACCAAAAACCTGCAGACACTAGGCCCTCCGTGGAATGAGTTTGACACCCCTGGCCTACAGGGTACTTTTTGCAAAGTCTGTGCTGTTTGTGAAACATCAATGTTGGCTGATATGAACAAGTTATTTGTTGATGTATTGAAGTGCATTAAAGTATATTTTTTAGAATAGACTGGCGGTTGTAACTATAAGCCCAAGTTTCCTTGTACATTAATATCAGTTATTCAGATCTCTACAGGTTGTGTTCTCTGTCATCTGGACGAACCTTTTAAGCCAAAGAAAGATGTATACACGATATATTTTCATGTTGTTAGAATACTAAGATAAGGACATTTGTGTTTGCATGAGCTGCAGCTTATGCACACTGCGAAACAAATATATAGTAATTTCAACGTCTAGTTTTGATTTACATTTGGTTGAGTTGCCAACTAACGTCAATTCAACATGAAATCAATAAAAAAATGTCCCCACGTCATTAGAGGTATTTTAAAAGTAAAAAAATTCAAAATTCCTTTATGTTGATGATGTTTTGCAAATCCAATTAGTTTTCCACGTTGAATCAACGTTGTAACATTGATTTCTGTTGTTGAAATGACGTGGCAACAACAACTTTGATTCAATCAGTTTTTGCCAAATTGGGAGACCACGTTTCAGCACGCTGGACAGGCTAGAGGGGACAGATAGCCCTATACCATGCACTGACCACTGGGTATGCTCTAGTCTAGAGCAGGGATAGGCAAATGGCAGCCTGCAGCTGCATGCGGACCCTGGCCCTCCCTTTGAAGGCCCTCAGATATCCTTTGTAAAACTGTAAACATTTCTCTCCACCCTATGGCAAAAAATACAATTATAGAGTTGCAGGAAATTTGCTTTAAAACTGCAAATTTTCCTCTCAGTCCCATGGAAAAAAATTGTAGAATTGTATGAAATTTGTTATAAAATTGCAAGTGCACATGTGGGTAGACAGATTTGCAAGCAACTGCGGCACCTCATGATGAGTTCAGATTTTTTGTGGCCCCCACCTCGATCAGAGCTGTCCATCCCTCTAAAACCTTACGTAAATGCCAAAAGTATGTGGACACCTACTCATCGAACATCTCATTCCAAAATCATGGGCATTAATATGGAGTTGGTCATTTGCTGCTATAACAGCCTTCACTCTTCTGGGAAGGCTTTCCACTAGATGTTGGAACACTGCTACGGGGACTTACAGCCACAGGAGCATTAGTGAGGTCAGGCACTGATGTTGGGCGATTAGGCCTGGCTCGCAGTCGGCATTCCAATTCATCCCAAATGTGTTCGAGGGGTTGAGGTCAGGGCATTGTGCATGGCAGTCAAGTTCTTCCACACAGATCTCAACAAATCATTTCTGTATGGACCTCGCTTTGTGCACTGGGGCATTGTCATGCTGAAACAATAAAGAGCCTTCCCCAAACTGGTGCCACAAAGTTGGAAGCACAGTATTGTCTAGAATTTCATTTTATGCTGTAGCGTTAATAATGTGTGGCCTACCACTTGTTGCTCCTAGATGTTTCCACTTCACAATAACAGCACTTACAGTTGACAGGGGCAGCTCTAGCAGGGCAGAAATTTGACGAACTGACTTGTTGGAAAGGTGGCATCCTATGATGGTTCCACATTGAAAGTCACTGAGCTCTTCAGTACAGGCCATTCTGCTGCCAATGTTTGTCTAGATTGCATGGTTGTGTGCTCGAATTTATACACCTGTCAGCAAAGGGGGTGGATGAAATAGCTGAATCCACTAATTTGAAGGGGTGTCCACATACTTTTGTGTATAAAACAACATTATTTTCTTCGTATAGCCTATAATGCTGACCAAACCGTGCCCCTGCGTGCTCCATCACGCGCATGTTGATTTTGAACCCCCACACCAGACACAATCAGGACACGCAGGTTGAAATATCAAAACACACTCTGAACCAATTATATTAATTTGGTGACAGGTCAAAAAGCATTTAACATTTATGGCAATTTAGCTAGCTAGAACGCTGCTAATGAATGTATGCATCAAATTGTATGCATAGAAGGCTTGACAGAAATAGTAGCAGAAGGTGAATATTGAACTTTTGTTGCATACATATCCAGATGAGGCTGCTTACCATTTTGTGCAATGACGCTGTAGGTGTGATCGAGGATTTACGCTACCATTTATGTTACCATTTCTGTCAAGCATTCTCCGCATACAATTTGATACCCTCCAATTGGCAAATCTGACCATAATTCTATCCTCCTGACTCCTGCTGACAAGCAAATACTAAAGCAGGAAGTACCAGTGACCAGCTCAATACAGAAGCTACCAGACTTTTTTGCTAGCACAGACTGTTCCAGGATTCATCTGATCAGTCACTGGCTTCATCAATAAGTGCATTGATGACGTCGTCCCCACAGTGACTGTACGTACAAACCTCAAACAGAAGCCATGGATTACAGGCAACATCAGCACTGAACTTAAGGGTAGAGCTGCCGCTTTCAATGAGCGTTTATAAGAAATCCCGCTATGCTCTTCGACGAACCATCAAAGAGGCAAAGCATCAATACAGGACTAAGATTTAATCTTACTACACCGTCTATGACACTCGTCGGATGTGGCAGGGCTTGCAAACTATTCCAGACTACAAAGGAATCCCCAGCCGTGAGCTGCCCAGTGACAAGCCTTTCAGACGAGCTCAATTACTTCTATGCGCGCTTCGAGGCAAGCAACACTGAAGCATGAATGAGAGCACCAGCTGTTCCGGAAGAATATGTGATCACTCTCTAGATAGTCGATGTGAGTAAGACCTTTAAGCAGGTAAACATTGACAAGGCCGCAGGGCCAGATGGATTACCAGGATGTGTACTCAGAGCATGCGCTGACCAACCGTCAAGTGTCTTCCCTGACATTTTTAACCTGTCCCTGACTGAGTCTGTAATACCAACATGTTTCAAGCAGACCACCATACTCCCTGTGCCCAAGAATACCAAGGTAACCTGCCTAAATGACTACTGACCCGTAGCCCTCACGTCTGTAGCCAGGAAGGTCTTTGAATGGCTGGTCATGGCTCACATCAACACCATTATCCCAGAAACCCTAGACCCACTCAAGCTTGCATACCGCCCGCCCCAACATATCACACAATCTCTATTGCACTCCACACTGCCCTTTCCCACCTGAACAAAAGGAAAACCTACGTGAGAATGCTGTTCATTAATTACAGCTCAGTGTTCAACACCATAGTGCTCTCGAAGCTCAACACTAAGCTAAGGTCCCTGGGACTAAACACCTCCCTCTGCAACTGGATCTTGGACTTCCTGACGGGCCACCCCCAGGTAGTAAGGGCAGGCAACAACACATCTGCCACGCTGATCCTTAACACCGGGGCCCCTCAATGATGCGTGCTTGGTCCCCTCCTGTTCTCCCTGTTCACCCACGACTGCGTGGCCAAGCACGACTCCAACACCATCATTAAGTTTGCCGATGACACAACGGTGGTAGGCCTGATCACCGACAACGATGAGACAGCCTATAGGGAGGAGGTCAGAGACCTGGCAGTGTGGTGCCAGGACAACAACCTCTCCCTCAATGTAATCAAGACAAAGAAGATGATCATGGACTACAGTTATATGGCTGCACCATCGAGAGCATCCTGACTGGTTGCATCACCGCTTGGTATGGCAACTGCATCCTGACTGTTTGCATCACCGCTTGGTATGGCAACTGCTCGGCATCCAACCGCAAGGCGCTACAGAGGGTAGTGCGTATGGCACAGTACATCACTGGGGCAAAGCTTCTTGCCATCCCGAATCTCTATACCTGGGGAGTTAGATGAAGGCCCTAAAAATTGCCAAAGACTCCAGCCACCTTAGTCATAGACTGTTCTCTCTGCTACTGCACAGGAAGCAGTACCAGAGCGCCAGGTTTAGGTCCAAAAGGCTCCTTAACAGCTTCTACCCACAAGCCATAAAAGCCATATTTGCATTGACCCCTCTTTTATTTACGCTGCTCATACTCACTGTTTTTTAAAATCTATGCATAATCACTTTACCCCTACCTACATGTGCATATTACCTCAATTACCTCGACTAACCTGTACCCCCACACATTGACTCGGTACCGGTATCAACTTTATATATAGCCTCATTATTGTTATTTTATTGTGTTACTTAAAAAACAAAAACGTTTATTTAGTAAACATTTTCTTAACTCTTATTTTTCTTACAAGCCCTTACAAGCCCTTACCCAACAATGCAGTTGTAAGTAAGGATTTCACTGTAAGGTCTACACCTGTAGTATTCGGCGCATGTGACATGTGACATGTGACAGTTTGATTTGATTTATTCAATGTATGCACATTCTGCAAGGCAAATGCATAGTTCCATTGGAAATGAATGTACTTCTGGTGTACCATTACGCAATGACTTTGTAGGTGTGATCGAGGTGTTGTCAGGCCATGGCTCCGGTGGATCTGCTCTCACGGGCCAAAGCCAGGTCACTGGTACTTTTCAGCAGACATTTACATAACAATGGCTGTCTGTGAACTTTAACACCTTCTCACAAAGCAACTTTGTTGATTATGCAGAGTTTGTTGATTTTTCTCTTCACAAGTCCTCATTGTCAGCCTTATAGCTATGGAAACACAATTTCCCTAGTATAACACATGGGCGCACTAGTGTAACAATGTTACAGTAGAAAAGCAGGAACAGTGGCGTAACCATAGATAGTCTATTCTTATTCATTTCTATGGGCTTATTATAGGCTACTGAAACTACTTCATTTTGACTGATGCTGGGTTCAAACAATAAACCGGTCTGGGAAAAGACACTGTTTAGGCTCATATATCAAAAATCCTCCAGATGAAACCATAAACATTTGAATGCCCCCTTGTGGATGTTTGCTTCTAAGTAGAAGTATGTCATTTCCACAGGTCATCTTTTCTTATTGGCAGTCAATAAATGTGGTCCATCCTGATCAACAGTTCGTAACTGGGCTACACAATTCATGAATTATATTTCTGGATTGTTACTGTAGACTGTAATAGGCCCAATTATGTATTAAGTAATGCTAGGAATGTGTGTGTGTGTTTGTGCACGCGTACATGTGTGCTATATGCATAGTCTATAGTAACTTTCTATGCATAGTCACTTTACCCCTACCTACATGTACAAATTACGTCGACTAACCTGTAGCCCCGCAAATTGACCCTGTATATAGCCTGGTTATTGTTATGTAATTTTCTTGTGTTACTTTTTTATTCGATTTTTTTACTTTAGTTTATTCAGTAAATATTTTTTTAACTCTATTTGTTGAACTGCATTGTTGGTTAAGGGCTTGTACGTAAGCAAATCACGGTAAGGTCTACACCTATTGTATTCGGTGCATATGACAAATACAATTTGCTTTGATTTGATTTATACTCAACAGTCACTCTTGCTTGCGCAGTTGTGCCATAGATTACATTCCACTCTGTTTAAAGATGTGGAATGCTGAATTAACTTCCAAATGTAATCATATCACATCCACAAAACGCCATTGTACCTGTTTACAAGCGCGCAATGCGATAGAAATGAGTTATCACGAGAAACTTGGAAAGTGCCTTAGATGAGCCAGTTATCACAAACAACTTCCTCAAAAGCCAGCTTGCATGACCTTTTACAGAGTTGGAAAATGTCTGAAAGAAATTGGCTACACACTAACCCTAATAGGTATACAACTGATTTTGCACCAATGCATTGGAACAGTTTTTTATAGCCCACTGTATGTCGAGGCTTACTACAAATCACAATTCCAAAAAAATCTATTAACTTAAATTAAATAAGCATACTATTTTAATGGACTGGCGTTATGAATGTATTGTTGTAGAGGGTAAAATAAGAGGAGAGCCTTCAGTAAGGAACTCTACCAGTTTGAGGCACAAACATTCGATTTTTTTTGTTTGGAGAACAAGGTATACTGTTCTTTTGCGCGCTTCGGCTGAGGTAACACGTGGAAGTAATCGCGCTGAGCGGCTGGAGAGATGTGTTTCTCTGCAAGGGGAGCGCTGCGGGACGGGCCGTGCTCCGCTGGAAGTGCTGCTGAGAGAGGGGTTGGGGGTGGTCAGCCCCGGGGCTCCACTCCATGAAAACCGGCCTGGTCGGCTGACTTGGCTCCACATCCCTGAGTGCAGTGAGATAGGTAATTCATAATGACCCTTTATCCCAGCTATTAGGCCAGCCTCAGGGCCGGGGGCGAGGGAGCTGGGGTCACAAAACACCTTCACAGAGTCGGCAAACAACAGAGTGCCAAACGGGCAACAAACAAAAAACATAACGAACATTTCTCACTTTTTCTTCATAAGAAATTGCCCCAAAAAATAAGATTTACTGGAAATTCCTCCCTCTTGGAGAATATAATGAAGCCAATATGTGGTTGACTTGAGAGGAAGAGAGAGTTGAGTTGTGTGTGTAGTGCCTGGTGTTGGAGCGCCCCCTGTGGGCAATGGAGGCTTGGACGCTCATGTTAGCAAGTTTCAGGTTTTGAAAAGTGCTAATGAACTGAGCACTAATGTTCGAACAAAACTCCATTCAAGTATTGTTACCATATAATTATATGTGTATACGAACAATAGCCTGTTTATAAGAAGATAAATACATTATATCTTAATAACTCATGAAACAACATGTTTGTTTGTACATTTTAACGTTACCTTTGCGTATTTGCGGAATGGTGAAATGTATTTATCTATTTGAAAACATCTGTCAATGTCGCTTGATAAGTTATATCGTTTGCTTTTCTTCAAAAATACGCTCGACACCGGATCTTTGAGCATATATATTTCTCGTCCCTCTTTCCTACATCATTGCCCAGCAGAGTCCAGCTCCAGTCTCACTGAGAAAACAGGACTCTTATTTTGAAAGAAACCCCAGAGCTGGAGCCTCCTGTAGGGGAGGAGAGGGGGGTCATTTCCTGAGAGTTATTTACTTTGAGCCAGATGATTAGTTTTTTTTGGGAAGGATGGGCTGTAACATTGAATCAATTACTGGTCGCTGTAGCTCAAGCGCATTGTGAGCACGGCAGTGGACGCAGACGGAGGGGCGCACATATGCTAGCTCTCACAGTGAAGGATCGTGGCCATAGGATTACTACCACTGCAACACAATTGAGTAGAGGAGCCTTCACTGAGGCGACCGGAGCGCTTTTATGCTCCTAATTTCATTCTATTGGGATTTAAAATCAAGACACATAATCCAAGGGAATTTAAAAGGTTTGTATTTAAAACAAATTAGCAAAAATGGTTTGCTTTTGCTAACGGTTATTTTCTCAATAAGGCTATCAATTGAGAGAATTTCAAATCTTCAAAAATAAAAAGGTTATCCAACTGGACACTTTTAGGCTAGTTCAATTTGTCCTCCTTAGTGAATATTCACGAAATAGCCTAGCTTCTTATTAGGATAGCACCATATTGTGAAAACTTTTACCGAGAAGAAATTATTAATCTGACTTGATCCATCCATCACACTTTGGGGGCTTTCATTAGCCTAATTTCGCTACGAGGAAACGTTCCAGTAAACTTTTTGAAACTTTGGAGATGCATTAGTTTGCAGGCTATGCGTTATGCATAATGAATTATGCTTTGAACGGGATTCAGTTCACCTCCGGATGCCAAGCGGAGAGATGTCGCTGACTCGGCTGGATAAAAGCGCTCAATTTCGGCCTCACAGCTGGAGGTGTCACCTCTAGGACTGAGGGTCCATTGTGGGATACTGCTGCCTGCCTTGACATCTAATGGAAAACACATTGGAAATTGGATTTCAAGTTGTTTTCGTTATTGCGCTTGGAATGTGTGGAATTAAATGGAATATTGTGCCTTGCCATTTGCTTTCAGAGATTGGACTCAAGCTGTAGCCGAACGGAATTCAAAAGTAGATAGAAGGGTATTTTTTTTGGCCCACTAAAAAAAGTATAGTAGCCTATAGAGTGGAACCTATTCCTGGTTGGATGTAATTTCAGTGCACCAGACAACAAAATGCAAATATCCTACATTTGCCCCCAAGATAATTCTTCATAATTAACCTTCAATTTAATGATGGCCAATATAACATGCACAAAATATCTATGCATATTTGTTGAGATTGCAATAGAATAGAGTTGCGCGCTGCACGAATGTAACTGTCAAGTTAGATACAAATGTTTAAGTTTTCCATCAGTGAAACTCACTGCCTTGGACATTTTTGAGTGTAGGCTATTGCTTGCCCCAATGCCCCTACCATCCTCTTCATTTCAAAATGCTATATTTAGACATCTCTCTGCTATATTCCCATGGAAATCAATTCTGCACATGGGGGATTGAATTTAACAGTTTAAGTGTCTGTGGAGGACAGAGAGCTGATCAACCATCTCTCAGCCGTTGCTCCAAAGTGTCAAGCCCAGTAGAAGGGGGCTTTTGGCAGGCTGCACATTTGCTGGGACTGTAGTGTTTTGTTGGGGCGAGAAAAGAAGAAGACTGACAAGCCCTAAATTTGCCCACTCGGCTGGAATAGAAAATATGCGCAAACGTGTCAAAGTGTATAAATCAGGATTCCCACGCGAATATTTGTCATACAGACTTCTCTTAATTATAGTCCCTCTCTAACCCAGGGTTAGGTTTGCCAGGGATAATTAGCCAGTCCCGGGTGAGATAGAGCTGACTACCTCAAATGAATCACTTAGGCCTACACTGTTAAAAGTAGCAGCAAACGTTTTGAGACAAAAGGGATTTTGATTATGGATTAAAATAATGTATTTTAATCGAGCCAATGGGAGATAACAATTAGAAGAAAATGAACAATTATTATCCTATAGTTACAAATTAGGTTTAAACTAAGTTTTTCTATTGAATACTTAGAGTAAAACAGGTAGGTATATAAACGTTTCAGAGTTGAGCGCGCCAGTGTTTGGAGTTGCGTCTCTCTCAGCTCGTGCGTTGATGGAATCCAGGGTCCCGCGCACCAGACAGAGAGATAACGCTCGTACAAGGGGAATGTCTGTTGACCACAGACCCATGACAGCAAGCACGATTAAACCTGGATGGAGGAGTTCTTTAACAGCCTAAAAAGTTAGTTGGGTCGAGTTGCTTGGTTTACAAGCCTATGGTAGCCATGTCTAGATTTTATGTTGCAGTGAATAAGTCAAGATGCAAACATATTTATTAACTGAAACATCAGAATCAATCCAGAAATTCTGTTTCGATTCTACTTAACTTTTGTAGTACTTACAATTTGTGTTGATTGATGCTGCTAGACCGCACAATTCCTATAGCTCTATAGGCTTATACAATAGCCTAATACAGTTGCCATGTTTGTAGTCTAGGCCTATACCTGGCCATTGCCACAGAAATAGGCTATTCCATTTCCGACGAAATGACAAACAATAATGTAACTTTCCTGCTGGAGAAAGAAGTTACAGCCCACAGATGTCTGCTTGATGCAGGCGAAACGTGAACTATGTCGCCCCCTAGCGACTTCAGAGCCCGAATTGAATTCCAGCTCTTCTTGGCAAAAAAATAGACGTTGGCGCCACTTTGCTGATTCAACCCTGTCCAACGTTTTTATAAACATCTCCTGAGACCAAACCAGTGCAATCATCACCCCGGCTCAACAAGATTACTCAATGTGCGCTTTACAAGACCTGGTGTGCCACAGTAGGCTATAGTTGGAGACAGGATAGAGCCAGTCAGTTTTACTGCTGTGCTGGAGCAGTAAAAGTCCCTCTATTGATTTTAATTGATTAAATTGCAATGTTTTCCAAAAGGCTTAGGTAGTAGAGACAGCGGTATCTTCTCCCATAAATCAACGCATTTTCTCTAAGCTTAGACAGATACTAGTGTTGTTTTTGCAACATCTGGTGGAACCATGTCTGACGTGCAAGTATTTAAACTCTTCCAGGAGAATTAACCATCCGTGACCATGGATGAAATGAAGACATGTCTCATCATTGGGGTTTTCTTGTTTGGGTTGTTATCAGGTAAGAAACTAATTTAAGTAAGTAAAAATGTTTCTTGGTTCTTATAACCTGAAAATATTCTGCCAGCGCACCTAACTTGCCTTTTCCTTTCGACATGTGTTTTTATCGTTGTTAAATATACAAACCTGTTTTTTTGAAAACACTATCGACATTCAGTGAACTTGTGTTTTCCATTAGTTACCCGCGGGCTGGCCACACCGACCATTGTATCAACTGAAGATGAGTTTGTTCTCGAGCCGCTCTCCGTGTTCAACATCAGCTGCACCGGTAAAAGGAACGTTGCTTGGGTCGAGCCCCTACCGGACGACACATTCGTTTTGCCTGGATATTACACTTCCACGCTCTTCATTTACAACGCTTCTGTGACACACACCGGATATTACTCCTGCAAATACCAATACAAAGAGGGCGATGAAGAGGTGGATGGCGTAGCCAATGATGCGTTCATATACGTTTTCGTCCCAGGTAAATATGGTGGAATTGTTTGTCATATCCATGCTCTGGGATTCTATTCTATTAATTCCTATATTGATAGCTTTTTGACCAAACAACCATGTTCTTGCCTTGTTCCTCAGATCCTGAGATTCCATTTGTGCCTGAGGAGCCAGATCGCATGCTAGTCCCAATCTATCCCAATAGAACCATCATCCCATGCAGGGTGTCAGACCCTCAATCCCAGTTGGTCCTAAAGAGCGCTCCCAGTGGAGTAGAGGTGGACGCAGTTTATAAGAACAAGATCGGCTTCATTGGCAACCTGGACGCTGGCTTGTACATCTGTGAGACCACCGTGAACGGCATGACAATGATGAGTGACACTTACACCGTGGAGGCCAACAAACGTAAGGAGTCCAAATGTGCATGATTTGTTTGATGACAATGGTTGTGCTGCTTAGTTTTATTATCACATTGGGTAAAAATGTGTGTGTGTGTGGGTGTGTGTGTGTGTGTGTGTGTGTGTGTGTGTGTGTGTGTGTGTGTGTGTGTGTGTGTGTGTGTGTGTGTGTGATAGAGAGATGAGGTGGTCTCACTGCATGAGAGAGATGAGATGACATCATGTCATTAGTACCGGGGACGTGACTTCACAGAGTTGTAGTCAGACAGAAAGAATGTGATGGCATCAGCCTGCAGTGAACTCAGAGAGGGGGACACCATGCAGAGGCCTGTAGATGACCATATTGTCCCTGTTGACCGTATTTTTTCTCCCTCCCCTGGTGGTCTTTACAGAGATGGAGAACATCCATGTGGAGGTGAAGGCCACCGAAGAGGCAGTGAGACTGGGGGAACCCTTCAACATCACCTGTGTGGCACCTCCAGGACTGCCCTACCAGCAGCAGTGGCTCCACCCCAGGAAACAGGCAAGGCCTCACCCCCATATCCGCGCGAAGTAGTGGTGCTGCAGCACCCTCTGTAAAATCAGAATAAAAACATCTAGTGCAGGCAAAAACATTTGTCCATCCCCTCCATTTTCCATCAGAACAGCCTCAATTAGAGAAAATGCAATAACTAAAAATGCAATAACAAAACGAGAAAATGCAACAACAAAAAAAAAATTAAAGATTTTTTGTGCAAAATATCCAAATTAAATAAAAGAAGCTGTGAAAATGACCCAACATGTTTCTGATAAGTTTTCAGTTCGGCTTGGATTAATACTTGATGTGGTTGTCATGCTATGATGCTGATAAAGAAAGCACCTCTACAGGCGGTATCTAACTGCATATTCACATTCTCTCAAGATACTGAAATAAAGAAATCTAATTTCTCCACTCCTGTTCCCAAGTAAAAATGTTGCTTACATTTGTTGTATCATTTTACTGCAATAAATGCTTAATTCTGCAGGAGTTAATATTAAGTCTATGTGAGAGGTTATAGACTTACAGTCAGTGTTCAGATTTCAGTTTCCATTTAACTCATCTGAACAGTAGGCTACAGTTCCCTTGACGTGCCATAGGCCTATTTGAAGTCCATCTTGTGACTGTGGAATTTGTATAGCGCCTCACAATCACCACACACAACATTGCCAGCACCGCTATCAACCTCTTTTAACACTTCACAAAATCTTTCCCAAACATGACTTTTCTGGCCCTCCCTTCTCTTTATTTTCAACTCTCCATTTCACAGCTTTTCTCTTCTTGAATAAACCTCAGACATTATCTTATTTGCCTCCTTAGATCGACATTAACCTTTTCTGCCCATTCCCAAAAGAATTTGGCGATTGGCATGTAGGCTATTTGGCACGAATACAGTTAGGTCCTAAAGTTTAGACTTATGCGCTAATGTCAGATAGCCTAAAATAATGAAAGAAAAACCTCAATGTTGCCTATAGATATAAAGTGCACAAGAATGATACATTTATGGATTTTTTTAAGGTATTGTTTTCTCTATATTCAACACACCCTTCATCCACACAATATTTAATGACCCTAAACCTGCCCTTCATCCACACAATATTTAATGACCCTAAACCTGCCCTTCATCCACACAATATTTAATGACCCTAAACCTGCCCTTCATCCACACAATATTTAATGACCCTAAACCTGCCCTTCATCCACACAATATTTAGTGACCCTAAACCTGCCCTTCATCCACACAATATTTAATGACCCTAAACCTGCCCGCAGATATAACCAATATAATATAAATGTAGTTCATTTAAGTTTGTGTGTCAGTGTAGATGGTAGTGTAGATAGAGGATTGTCTGAAGTGATAGTCTTGGTGTGTGTGTGTGTGTGCACCTCTGTCTTTGTGTGCACTGTTCAGTAATCCCTGCAGCACATTGTGACAGAGTGTCTGTTTTAGTGGTGGGATCCCTAAGCCCTTTTCCAGAGACAGTTAGGGTAAGAAGAGCACCGGACTCCTGATTCCTGGCTTTGGTCTCATCTGCAATTACAGGCATTTAAAGGCCCTGGGGACCTGATTTATCTCCTGTGGACCAGCACATGTTTTCAAAATCAGCTCACAGACCGATAGTGAGACATACTGCTCTGACATACAGAATGAATCTCTAAACCTGTAAAAAGGTGGAGAAGAGCATAGAGACAATATATTTTATTTCTGAGAGATGGGTATAGACGGTGTGTGTGTGTATAGAGTGTATTTCATCTTTCTTCTTTTTGTTCCTCTATCTAGGCTGCGGATGCAGTCCAGATGAAACAGACTCTGCCTGATAGAGTGGTCTACACCCTCAGTATCCCAGCAGCCACCTCTCAGGACAGTGGGGTGTATGAGTGCTCCATCACCAACAACGTCAGTGGAGAGATCAGAGCCAACAGGGTGGCTGTCACTGTCTTTGGTACACTCTCACTTCCTTATGGCCAATCAAAAACTCATTTTGAAAACATATGCACAATGTCTATCACTAGTCAATTTCACTCAAGACATTGCTTATCCTTCAACAGCATTACTCTTTACTACCAATACCACTTAGCTGTAGATGTATTATACAGAAACGACTTGGGGTCCATCTGATACTTCTTGGAATAAGTCTTTAAAAGTACTCCCCTTGAATTCACATAAAAGCGTAGAGTTAATTCATCCTGCCTATCAGTGTCAGTTTGACGTGCTAGAGGGAAGGGATGCTTTATGGGATGGCTTCAACAGCCCCAATGCTTTATGGGATGGCTTCAACAGATGTGTGCCAGAATTTCATTTAACTTTTTCTGTTTCTCATCCTTCCTTCTGTGTCCCCTCTCTATCACTCTCTCTTTCTTTTTTCTCTCACTCACTTTACCCCACTCTCCATCACTCCCTCTCCCTCTGCTCCCCTCTATTTTCCACCCCTTCTCTCTGTAGAAGAGAACACCTTTGTGATGTTGGACCACAGTGGGATTGGAGTGGTGGAGTTTGTCAGTATGATGGAGGAGACAGAGTTCACCATCAGTATTGAAGCCTTCCCTGCTCCTAAAGTCACCTGGCTGAAAGACGGTATCGCTATCACTGAGAACAGCTACTTCCTCACCAAGACCAGCCATCTGGAGGGGAACCAGTAAGATCATAACAGCTGAATATAGCAAAGCTGTTTTTTTGTTTGTCTGTGGACCTCTGTGTGGTGTGTGCTGGACTGAGCTAAGTGGTTCTCTTCCCATCTCTCAGGCATCATAGCACTCTGACTCTTCGGCAGCCACTAGAGGAGGACAGTGGTAACTACACCATCATGGTCCTCAGCATCCCTCACACTGCCCAGTTCTCCTTCACCCTCAAAGTGAAAGGTGAGAATAACTTTAAGCCAAGTGAAAATGCATTTTTACATGTGTGTGAACATGCATTTATGTGTTCAAATGTTTTAGGAATTGTGAATGTGTCAGTGTGCGTGTATTGTCTCAGAATAATCATAAATCTGACCATATGTCTGCCTGTGTGTGTGCCTTCCAGCCTCAGCCCCAGTGCTGTTCCAGCCAGCCTCAGCTCCGGTGCTGATCCCCCAGAGAGAGGAGATGGTTGTTCCCCTCCACACCCCCTTCACT
Organism: Salvelinus fontinalis; assembly: GCF_029448725.1. NCBI lineage: Eukaryota > Metazoa > Chordata > Actinopteri > Salmoniformes > Salmonidae > Salvelinus > Salvelinus fontinalis. Next base: position 22,258,660 of record NC_074678.1, on the reverse strand, counting down.
CTGACTTGCAGGGGCGAGGCCGAGCTGGCCTGGGAAACGCCTGTCTACCTATCAGAGCAGACAGAGGAGGACAACAGCGGCCTGTTCGTCACCACGATTACCGTAGAGAACGCCACTGCGGCAAACACTGGTTTCTACACCTGCTTCTACAACGGAGGGAACTCCACTGAGGAGGGAGAGGACAGCAGCATCTACATATATGTGCCAGGTATAGGGAAGACATCACTGTGGTGTTGCAGTTAAATCTATGTAAGAAGTTTGAATGATTAGAGACTTACCATGCCCTCTTCTCACCCCATCAGATCCAGAGGTGCCCTTTGTCCCCTCTCTGGTGCCCTTTGGCAACCACGTCCTGAATGGTCACGATGAGATGGAAATCCAGTGTCGCGTGTCGGACCCCAGTGCCAATGTGACCCTGGTCAACACTGATACCCAGCAGGCCGTGCCCATGACTGTCTACGACAGCAAGAGGGGCGCCGTGGGCTTCTTCAGTGCAGGAACCTATGTCTGCAAGGCCCTCATCAATGGAGAGGAGCACCTCAGTGAGGAGTACATCGTCCATGGCTGGGCAGGGGGGTTAGAGCTGCGTGTGGAGCTGAAGGCCCAGAAGACTGCTCTCTTGGTGGGAGACACCATCACTGTCACCTGTGTGGCCCGGGGGTCTGAGATACTGGAAGACCACTGGAAGTACCCTGGAAAACTGGTAAACAACATCACATACTGTACATAGTTATTACTCTCTTCTTGGAGAGCATATTAATTGATTAATTTGAAAATGCATTTGTTTGTTTGATTATAAATGGGCCTAACTTGTGTGTGTGTCCTGTGTGTGTGTCAGGTGAACCGTGGCTTGAAGTCGGTGCGTGAGAATAAGAGGGACCAGGAGATCCAGTACATCATGACTGTCCCCCAGGCCTCAGCCAAAGACAGCGGCATCTACGCCTGCTCCATTACTGACATCATCAGCAATGAGAGCCAGACCAAGGAGCTGGTCATCACTGTCTATGGTACGTTTTTGTCACTGTTTATTAACCTAGTAACAAGGCAATTATCTTGGTTTATCATCTTGCTTGAACTGGTAGATTGTTTTAACTAGCTGTGACCTGTACATATTTAATTAATGGTTCTCTCTCCATTTTCTGTCCTGACAGAGAGCCCATTTGTGTCGCTGCGCCCTGTGTTCAGTTCTCAGGAGTCAGCAGACCTGGATGAGAGCAGAGAGTTCCGGGCCGACATCGACTCCTTCCCCAGCGCCCAGGTCACATGGCTCAAAGATGGCCTCCCCCTCAACTATGTGGCGGCTGAGATAACCACCAGCCTCCAGCAGCTCAGCGAGACCAGGTGAAACTTCCTCTAACATGACTCAACACTGACTGAAGAGATATGATAAACCACTGTTCTGCACACTAAACTCTGTGGCTAATAACAGGTTCCCCAGTTCACCTAGGATGTTCAGATGTCTATTATTAAGGTGTGGTGTGGTGAGATGTTAGATTGGAACTAGTCTCTCATGACAGACTTAACAGAGTGATCGCAGAGTGATCGCATGAGATTAGAGTGTAACCATACATGGTGTTTTGTCTCTGTAGGTACCAGAGTGTTCTGACCCTGATCCGGGCCAAGGAGGAGGACAGTGGGAACTACACCATCAGAGTGCAGAACGGGAACCAGACCCACAGCCACAGCTTCAGCCTGCAGGTCAAAGGTGAGGCAGAGGAATGCTCCAACTCCTCAATTTTCATTTACCTTTATCTCACTGACACCTGTGGTCCCATACTCACATAACTTTCTAACCATCTCTCTTTGACCCCCTTTCTCTATTTCTCTTTTTTTCTCTCTCTTCCTCGCTTCTTCTGTCCCTGTCTGTATTGTGGTCTGACCCCCTGTTCTTTCTCTGTCTGTGTCCAGTACCTGCAGTCATTGTGGGCCTGATGGACCTCCACCATGGCTCAGCCTCAGGCCAGTCTGTAGTGTGTATCGCTGGAGGCATGCCCACTCCTGAAGTGGAGTGGTTCATCTGCAAGAACATAAAACAGTAAGGATACCCTCTCACAACCCCACGTTCTCCCTCTTCATCTCTCCATTCTCTCACTTTCACTCCAACAATAGCCAGTTTTCTTCCTTAAAATTAAAATACACCTACTTTACATTGTTCACCTCTACCTGGCCACTTCATATGCTACTATGCCCAATGTGATAATGTCATGCTATCAGGTCTCGTGTCTTTACTCTTCCTTCCTCCCCTGTCCAGCTGTGCCAACGACTCGTCTCAGTGGGTGCCCCTGCCAACCAACGACACAGATATCGCCGTGGAAGCGCATTTTAATCAGGACAACCAGCTGGAGAGCCAGGTGATCTTCGTGCGTCTTGAGAACACTCTGGCCGTCCGCTGCCTGGCCAGGAACGAGATGGCCGTCGTCAGCAGGGAGGTGAAGCTGGTGTCACAAGGTGAGACATACACTCACAAAGTCACACTTACACACCTCCTCTCTCAGTTACAGGGCCTATAGAAAGTCTACACATCATTCACTTTTTAACACATTGTTGTGTGTTACAAACTGGGATTGAAATGGATTTCATTGTAAATATATATATATATGTTATCTACACAAAATACTCCATAATGTCAAAATGAAAAGAAAATTCTACACATTCTTACAAATGAATAAAAATTAAACAACTAAATAGTTGTTTCTTAAGTAGTCATCACCCCCTTTGTTTAGGCAAGCCTAAATTAGTTCAGAAGTAAAATCTGGCATGACAAATCACATAATAAGTTATATGGACTCACTCTGTGTGAAATAATAGGGGTTGACTTGATTTTGTAATGACTACACCGTCCTGTGTCTCCCATACATATAACACCTGTAATGTCCCTCAGTCAAGTATTGAATTTCAAGCACAGATTCAACTATAAAGACCAGGGAGATTTTCGAAAGTGTCATAAAGAAGGGCAGTGATCGGTAGATGGGTAAAAATAACACATCAGACATTGAATATATCTTTAAGCATGGTCTGGTTAATAATTCTGTTGTGGATGATGTATTAAACCACCAGACACGTCAAAGATGCAGTCGTCCTTCTGAACTGAGCTGCAGGACAGGAAGAAAACTGTTTAGGGATTTCACCATGAGGACATTGGTAATTTTAAAACAGCTACAGATTTCAATGGCTGTAATGGATGGAGGATGGATCAACAACATTGTGGTGACAATAATGACCTAAATGACAGTGAAAAGAAGAATACAAATATACAGAATAAAAAGATTCCAAAACATGCATATGTATGCAACAGGGAACTGAAGTAATACTGCAAAAAAACACTGCAAAGAAATACACTTTTTGGCCTAAATGCAAAGCTTTATGTTTGGGGCAAATCCAACTCAATACATCACATACATGGGTATGCTTGACATCGGTAAAGACTGGGGAGTTTTCAGGATAAAAAGAGACCGGATGGAGCTAAGCACAGGTGAAATCCTAGAGGAAACCTGGTTCAGTCTGCTTTCCACCAGACACAGAGAGGAATTCACTTTTCAGCAGAACAATAACCTACAACACAAAGCCAAATCTACACTGGAGTTGCTTACCAAGAAGACAGTGAACCTTCCTGAGTGGCCAAGTTACCAGTTTTGACTTAAATCTGCTTGAAAATCTATGGCAAGACTTGAACATTGCTGTCTAGTCATGATCCCCAACACCTTGACAGAGCTTGAACATTTTGGAAACGAATAATGGACAATCCAGGTGTGCAAAGCGCTCATGAGACTTACCCAAGAAGACTCGCAGCTGTAATCACTGCCAAAGGTGTTTCTAACATGTATTTACTCAGGGGGGTGAATACTTATATAAATAGTCAAGGTATATTATTGTTTTATGTTTCATTCATCTTTAAAAAAGAATTAGACTTTTTTTCCAATTTGACATTACAGAGTATTTTCTGTAGATCGTTGACAAAACAAATGACAATTAAATCCATTTTAATCCCGCTTTGTAGCATAATAAAATGTGGAGAAATTCAAGGAGGTGTAGACTTTCTATAGGCTCTGTACAACAGACATGGTTGGTATAGTGTGGTGACTAGATTCACAGTATCTTAGGTTGCCTGCTACCGTATATTTTCTTCCTGCTATAGTCTCCTCTTTTAATAGCTAGGTTCTTCCTGCTATAGTCTCCTCTTTTAATAGCTAGGTTCTTCCTGCTATAGTCTCCTCTTTTAATAGCTAGGTTCTTCCTGCTATAGTCTCGTCTTTTAATAGCTAGGTTCTTCCTGCTATAGTCTCCTCTTTTAATAGCTAGGTTCTTCCTGTAGTTGCACCCCTTTGTGACACTTGATGTGTGATAGGCATTGAAGAGACTGGGCTGGGCTGTCAGTGTTGAGTTAGCTGTCTGGTAAATTGTCTGTGGTAGAGCAGTTGATCACAGACTTTCATTGTGTAGATGTGTGTTAGCCTGGGATACTGGGTTCTTTATATTTTACCTCATGTTGGGTTCTTCAAATAATTCATCAAACTAACATTGCCAATTTGACTTACATTGACTTATCCATGTTGTTTTCTCTCTGTGGCATTCTCCATGTTGTGATTCCATCTCATGTGTGTGTGGTGGTTCTCCTCCTGAACAGGCCCCCACTCTGAGCTGCCTGTAACTGCTGCTGTTTTGGTGCTGCTGGTCATTGTCATCATCTCACTCATTGTCCTGGTCATTATCTGGAAACAGGTACAACAGATCACCACTGCCCCTCACACACGCACAAACTCGCTCACTCACTCACCGACTCATTCTCTCATTGACTCATTAAATCACTCACCTACACTTTGTCTTAGAGCATTGCTTCCCAACTCCGGTCCTCCAGTACCCCCAACAGTACACATTTTAATTGTAGCCCCGGACAAGCACACCTGATTCAACTTGTCAACTAATCATCAAGCCCTCGATGAGTTCAGTCAGGTATGTTTGCCCTGGGATACAACCAAAATGTATACTGTTGGGGGACTAGTGGACCGGAGTTGGGAAACGCTGCTCTAGAGCCTATGTATGGATCTGTTTATCTATGTCCTCTATCTTACAGAAGCCTCGCTATGAGATCCGCTGGAGGGTGATAGAGTCAGTGAGCCCTGATGGCCATGAGTACATCTACGTGGACCCCATGCAACTGCCCTATGACTCCAGATGGGAGTTTTCTCACGATGGGCTCGTACTGGGTGAGCGCCGACTGCACTGTTTCCTTTGTCTGTGGTCTTACTGTGGTCATGTTCTGGTCAGAGTGTCACATCGTCATGGTTGGGTGGTCGTGTTCTAGTCAGGCTTTGGTCTGGATGTCTCCCTCTGGTCTTTGAAGTGAGGATGTGATAAGGCCATCTGGCCTGGCAGAAAGGGGAGGTTGGGGCGTGCTGCCTGGGTTTGGGTTGTGACTCACTGACCAAAGGGAATCTCACTCACTGGGGAAGTCACAGATGAGAGGGCAGAGGCAGACGTGTGTGTCAAGTAACATTTTATTTTTCACATGCTTCGTAAACAACAGACGTAGACTAACAGTGAAATGCTTACTTATGGGTCCTTTTCCAACAATACAGAGTAAAAAATATAAAATAGAAATAGTGACGCAAGGAATAAATACACAGTGAATAACAATAACAAGTAAACATGGCTATATACAGGGAGTACCAGTACTGAGATAATGTGCAGGGTTACGGGGCTATTGAGGTAACTGTGCACTGTAGATATAGATAGGAGTAAGGTGATTAGGCAACAGGATAGATAGACAGTAGCAGCAGAGTATGTGGTGAGTGTGAAAGTGTGTGTGTGTGGCGCCAGTATGCATGTGTGCGCATGTTATGCGTCTGTGTCGGCATATGTACTGTGTGTAGGTATCTGTATGTTGGAGTGTGAGTGTGTGGGTAGAGTCCAGTGTATGTGTATAGAGTCAGTGCTTGAGAGTGTGTGTGTGTGTTTGCCTGTCTGTCTATGTTTGTGTATTTGTTTACCCTCCATGTTAACTGATCGTGTGCCATGTCTGGTGTGTCTGCAGGTCGTGTCCTGGGCTCTGGGGCGTTTGGGAAGGTGGTGGAGGGAACTGCATATGGACTCAGCCGCTCCCAGCCTGTCATGAAGGTGGCTGTGAAGATGCTGAAACGTGAGTTGACCACAGACATCTATAGTTGACCACATACAGCTATAGTTGACCACAGACAGCTATAAATTTGACCACAGACAGCTATAGTTGACCACAGACAGCTATAGTTGACCACAGACAGCTATAGTTGACCACAGACAGCTATACAGACAGCTATAGAGTTGACCACAGACAGCTATAGAGTTGACCATAGACAGCTATAGAGTTGACCACAGACAGCTATACAGACAGCTATAGAGTTGACCACAGACAGCTATAGAGTTGACCACAGACAGCTATACAGACAGCTATAGAGTTGACCACAGGCAGCTATACAGACAGCTATAGTGTTGACCACAGACAGCTATAGAGTTGACCACAGACAGCTATACAGACAGCTATAGAGTTGACCACAGACAGCTATACAGACAGCTATAGAGTTGACCACAGACAGCTTACTTTGTGATTGATGAAACAATGGCAGTCATTGATGGATCTTGTGTGATTGTGTGTGATTGACCGATAGGTGCGGTGTGATTGTGTGTGATTGACCGATAGGTGCGGTGTGATTGTGTGTGATTGACCGATAGGTGCGGTGTGATTGTGTGTGATTGACCGATAGGTGCGGTGTGATTGGGTGTGATTGACCGATAGGTGCGGTGTGATTGGTTGAAGGTTGATTTATTGTTTGTCTGTTTGGCGTTGCAGCCACAGCCCGCTCCAGTGAGAAACAGGCCCTGATGTCAGAGCTGAAGATCATGACTCACCTGGGCCCTCACCTCAACATCGTCAACCTGCTAGGGGCCTGCACCAAGTCAGGTGACTACACACACATGCACACACACACGCACACACACACTTACAGATATGTAGTGGTGTAAAGTACCTAAGTAAAAATACTTACTGCTTAAGTCATTTTTTGGGGTACTTTACTTTACTATTTTGGGTACTTTACTATTTATATTTGTGACTACTATTACTATTACTTTTACTTCACTACATTCCTAAATAAAATATTGTACTTTTTACTCCATACATTTTCCCTGACAACCAAAGTACTTTTGAATGCTTAGCTGGACTGGAAAATGGTCCAATGCCTACACTTGTCAAGAGAACATTCCTGGTCATCCATACTGCCTCTGGCAGACTCACTAAACACAAATGCTTAGTTTGTAAATTATGTCTGAGTGTTGGAGTGTGCTATCTGTAATTTTATTTATTTAAATGGTGCCATCTGGTTTGCTTAATATAAGGGATTTGAAATTATTTATACTTTTACTTTTACTTTTGATACTTAAGTATATTTTAGAAATTAGTTTTATTTTACTGGGTGATTTTCACTTTTACTTTAGTCATTTTCTATTAAATTAAGGTATCTTTACTTTTACTCAAGTGTAACCATTGGGTACTTTTTCCGCCGCTGCAGATATGCTCACACACACACATATGGTTTTGACAGTCAAGAAAGGCGGTGGCCATTACTCTCTGGGCCGTTGGTGGGTGTGGTATTTTAATAGTGTTTTTATGAGTGTAAAGGCTTGCCCTCTTGGCGTAGCTTTTAGCTTTCATGAGCCTCTGATAAGTTAAGCCAGCAGACTGACACGTGTGTCTCTTTCTCTTTCCTCTCTTCCCATGCAGGCCCCACCTACATCATCACTGAGTACTGCTTCTATGGAGACCTGGTCAACTACCTGCACAAGAACAGAGAGAACTTCCTCAGCTTGCACTCAGAGAAGACCAAGAAAGACCTGGACATCTTTGGCATAAACCCTGCAGACGAGAGCAGCAGGAGGTAAAGAGACATCAGCTGCAGAAACACACACAGACGCACACAGGCACAGACGCACACAGGCACAGACGCACACAGGCACAGACGCACACAGGCACAGACGCACACAGGCACAGACGCACACAGGCACAGACGCACACAGGCACAGACGCACACAGGCACAGGCGCACACACTCACATGCACTAGCACGCACACACTATGTCATGTGTCCCCCTCCTCAGTTCCTGCTCCAACTCTCCCCACTCAGTCATTCTGTCTCATTGACAGCACTACTGCAGGCTCTCAGTGACATAACGTGGCTGAGGAGGTCATGGCTGAGGAGGTCATCTGGCTTCTTCCACTAATCAAATCTGTGTCTGAAGTGGTGCTCGACTTTCAGCCTAATCATGACAATTGTTTAGTACCTGTTAATGGTCTCTGTCCAGATGAGCATGGGGGAAACACTGGGAGAGGCCTGCCTGCTCCTGTCTGCTCTGCTGATCTGTGTTGACACAATGACCACATCTCAAAGTGACCACACCATCAACTGCACCCTTTGTAGGGGGAACCTCAGTATATACATTGGGTGTCCTTTGAGAATGGTGATTATACCATGGTTGTTGTCTTTCTACCAACCTCCTCCCTCCCTCCTTCCCTGCAGCTATGTGATCCTGTCCTTTGAAAGTGGTAAAGGGGACTACATGGAGATGAAGCAGGCAGACACCATGCAGTACGTGCCCATGCTGGAGATGAGTGATGCCTCCAAGTACTCCGACATCCAGAGGTCTGAATATGACCACCCACCATCACAGAAGGGTGGTGAGTACACAGTCGAACAGTCTCTCTCTCTCTCTCTCTCTTTCTCTCTCTCTCTCTCTCTCTCTCTCTCTCTCTCTCTCTCTCTCTCTCTCTCTCTCTCTCTCTCTCTCTCTCTCTCTCTCTCTCTCTCTCTCTCGGCGCAGGGTTTTAGTCAGCGCTGGTTGGGTTGGTTGCGGGGTCCAGCCTGTAGTTATATAGAGAGGGTAATTGTAGCAGACACATAATAATGCCTATTTCTCCCTCCCATTAGGAAAAGCCAGGTTACAGCAGCCAGTTCTATATTTACATGCACATAAACATACAAATAAACTTTATTCACTCACTCATAGACATACTGAAGCTAAATGTCTGTATTTGTGTGTTTTTCTGATCCAGATAATGAGATGGACAGCCTGCTGTCAGAAGACGGCAACGAGGGCCTCAGCACCACAGACCTGCTCAGCTTTACCTACCAGGTGGCCAGAGGCATGGAGTTCCTGTCCTCTAAGAACGTGAGTGGGACCAAGGGCTGTGAATGACTGGAGATCAGTGGGACATGATGTTAGGTCAGTGCAGTGGGCTGGGGATAACAGGCCAATGTCATACAATACAAACGCTATATTGAGATCAAGGTCTCTTTTACAGATGAGCCCTGAATTACAGAAATTACACACATTAAAATATAAATACAAAATGTAAGCAGAAAGAAAAACACAGTCAAAAAAAAGAAATGCATTCATCAGCAATAAGGTCCTTAATCAGCGTTGTGAATTGCCCTAGAGGCACCAAAACAGGCTGTACATTTCATCTTGATATTCTGGTGCAGATCGGGCAATTTAAAGTATTGATTGGGGACTTATTATTGGAGGAGTGTAACTTTTTTTTCTGTCATTTGTGATGTTTTATTTGTGCTTCCCATGACTGTGTTTTTGTATGTTAATGTATATATGTAGGTTGGGTATAATGTGAATATTTATGTTGTGTATATAAAGGGCGCATTTGTAAAAGAGAGCTAGGTCTCAATATGTCTTCCCTATTAAAATATACGTAGGTAAAAAGAAACAAAACAAACATCCACTTTAACAACATTTATTAGATTTTTACACAAATAAGGTGCAAGAAAACTAAAATCTGATTTACCTAACTCAGGAGAGACCTAGGGAATTTCCAGAATATATCAACAAGAGATACAGAAGTAAGCCTAGGATGCCATAGCCATCTTTTATTGGCCTGACTTTGCAACGAAGGAAGGAAGTGATGGTCACATGATTCCATTGGCTTAGCAGAAGCTAGTGTCTCTGGCAAGCTTGTTCTGACCTCTCTGTTGGTACACAACAGGGAGTGGGTTGGTTGCCACGTCAACCCTGCCGTCTGTATGTTCCAGTGGTAACCACGGTAATGATGGCAGGCAGGTTGTGGGCTGCTGTTGTGCTTGATGACAGCTGTGAAAGCCAAGAGGTTGGCTAAATCAGGGGTTGTGTGATAAGCGGCCCTGTGAAGGCTGAGCTCACTGCTCAGGAGACAGGCCAGATCTTTATATAGAACACCCAGTAGGCTGGAATTACACTGGGTACAAAGAAGCTATAAGCTCCTCATACAGCCTCCCAGTTATTATCCCTGAATATCCCCTGGCCAGGAGTGTTCAGTCAAGGCTGTCTCTTAGGCTGGCCTGTTGATATAAAGCCACCCTGTAACACATGAGGAAAGAATGAATAAATGGAAAGGGAGAACATACAAATGGTTTCTTTGAATTGAGATTAAATTAATTCTCTGTGTGTCTGTTTTGCGGTACAGTGTGTGCATCGTGACCTGGCTGCTAGGAACGTCCTGCTCTCTCAGGGGAAGATAGTGAAAATCTGTGACTTTGGCCTAGCCAGAGACATCATGCATGACAACAACTATGTCTCCAAAGGCAGTGTGAGTATTTCTCTATGACCATACTGTTTGTTTGTGTCCCCGAAGCATAGACATGTATCCTGCTTGTTCATGTTAGCACTCCATTATGTTCCACTATTGTAGTGCCCGTTATATGAGTGCGGTGTGTTTGATCCATCTGCTGTGTGTGTTGACCATAGACCTTCCTGCCAGTGAAGTGGATGGCTCCTGAGAGTATCTTTGACAACATGTACACCACCCTCAGTGATGTCTGGTCCTATGGCATCCTCCTCTGGGAGATTTTCTCTCTAGGTGAGGCTTAGCTGACCCCAAATCTGTGACAAAGACACATCTTGAGAAGCATGTTAAGGAGACATCTGACTCCAGATCAGTGTGTAGATACAGTGTTGACAGTGATACTACTGTTTGCTGGTGTACTGATGGCAGTGTGTTTGTGTTAAAGGTGGCACCCCATATCCAGGGATGGTAGTGGACTCCAGCTTCTACAACAAGATCAAGAGTGGCTACAGGATGGCCAAACCTGAGCACGCCCCCGCTGATGTGTATGTACATATTTGTTTTATATAATTCTACATTGTGTTGTGTACATTATGTTGAAACACTTTTTATGCCAAAACAATTTTTAAAACACTGGATCAGATAACATTGTCCCATATGTCATGCAAATACTATGGAACGCTACTACTGCTGTGAATGTCTAACGCACAGTACTAAACTGTGATATACAATACAATTATATGACTGTTATACCATGGCGTTTCACTCCCTGTACTGTCTGTCCCGTTCTCTCTGTTTAACTAGGGTGTTTTCCTTCCTCCAGGTATGAGATGATGATAAAGTGTTGGAACAGTGAGCCTGAGAAGAGGCCTTCCTTCCTCAGCCTGAGTGAGAGTGTGGCTTCACTGCTGCCTTCCGGCTACAAGAGGGTGAGCGTCTCTTCAGTATGACCTCTGACCTTACCATCTCTCCCAGGGTTCCTCACCTCTGCTTTCTAATGTCCCTCTCTCTTTAATTCCTGACCCTGACCTCCAACGTTTGGACCTCCTCCTCCCTCTTAATGTTTCTTGTCCTTTCTAATCAGTTTCATCCCCTTTTTACCTTACCTGACCTATCCTATTTTTACACAGGAAGGGAGTAAGTGCTTCAACCATCCTCTTTCTCCATCCCTTTCTCACACTTTTCCTAGCCAGTGCGCTCCCCCTAGCCTTGGGGCTTGTTATAGTTCTACAGTACTAACAAAGTGAAGTTCATCTAAAACCAGGCTCACAAACTCCAACCACTTCCCCCAACGCTGCCAGTGTCGTGTGTTTCTGTGGGCTCTGCCAGTTGAGGCTGTTTATGTGGGCGCTCAGTACTGTGCATTTCCGTTGTATTAAAGCCCAGCTCTGGCGATGATTAGAGTGCTAATGCTCCAGCTGGCGGTCAGTGACCAGCCCCAACCGCAGTAATGACGCGGTCAGCAGCAGCAGCCCCAGATATCTCCTCCACCTCCCCTCCACCAGCTAGGCTAACTATAATGAGCCTATTAAACAGCACGCCACACATGGCACATCAAAACTCCTCCTCCCCCCACTATTCTGCTTTGCTGTTCCAGGAGAGTGGAGGAGTTAGCTCCTGTTTTAGCACCTCAGGCTGGGGTTGGGTTGGCTGGGCTAGGGTGGGGTGGGACGGGAGATCACCACCAGGCTGACTGAGTGAGAACACACACCACTGACAGCTGGTTCAACTGGTTCAACTGATAAATCTGTTTTATGATTGATTTATGAGTTGAAGTGATTTATGTTTTGTGATTATGAAGGGGATGCTACTGTTTTGGAGGTACTGTATGGGAGGTACCAGAGCAGTAAATAACTATTGAATACTCCAGGCCAAAAATGTTTTATTTACATGCACATCACTCTTGTTTTAAAAAAAACGGTTAGACATATAGCTAAGTTTTCTGCATGGTACTGTAGACATTATGATCCAATGCTCCTCGATACTGTAGGTTGATATTCATTGGGCATTCTCTCTGCTGTGCAGTGCTTCGAGAGGGCAAGCCATGAGTTTCTGAAGAGCGACCATCCAGCAGTGACCAGGGTCCAGGTGGAGAGTGAAGACACCTACATTGGGATCACCTATAAGAGTCAGGACAAGTTGAAGGACAGGGAGAGTGGCTTCGACGAGCAGCGCCTCAGCTCTGACAGCGGTTACATTATCCCCCTCCCTGACCTGGACCCTCTGTCTGATGATGAGTACATCAAGAGGATCCGCCACAGGTAGGCTACCACCTTAATCTCAGACATGTGTATCTTAAATCTCAGATTCTTATATGCGGTATAGGTTGATAACACCATTTTACAACCTAACGTGCTAGTTCTGTTTACCAAATGCAAACATCCAGCAAACAAGATAGATATCCTTTATATTTAATTAATGGTCTCCTCCTGTTTACTATACCCTATCACTCACTTAACTGTTTACTAACACTGACCTGCTCCTCTCTGTCCTGTGAAGCTCTCAGACATCGGAAGAGAGTGCCATAGAGACAGGCTCCAGCTTCACGCTGGCCAAGAGGGAAGGAGAGACCCTGGAGGACATCAGCCTGTTGGATGAGATGTGTCTGGACTCAGAGCTGGTGGAAGACAGTTTCCTGTGAAAGGCCTGGAGAAGCTAAAAGCCTGCTAAAGAGAGGGAGAGGGGGCGGGGAAACACACCTGAACACAGACTCTCAGACCACCCAAAGACCCCTCCTCGCAACCCCCTATCTCGAACCCTCCTCATCCTCTGCCCATACACCTCCATTCCTCTCAGGAGGACAGAGCAAAACCACTTCACTGCTTGGACGAGTCTGTGGCCAGATCATGGTACGCCTGCCGTTTTCCTCGTCAGACTGACAGCACCCCTTGTGGGGCTGGAGGGACGAGCAGCATGGATGGATGCTACACTAACGACTCACCACTACCATGTGGTTACAGAGTCTCTATGGAACGTTAGTGTTGGATGGGAATAAGAGCACATGAGGAGAACATGGAGGAAGATGTTTATATAAACGTATAAAACCTTATTGTAATGGGCATTCCGAACAGCATCATAAGCAAGGATGGATGGAGGGATCAGAATGCATCAGGTGTGAAAGTCAAAGACCCAGAATGACGGGCAGTTTATCTCAGCCATGCAGAACCACTACAGACAGACCCACTATTTAAACTACATCACACCAGTGCCAGCAAACAGACCAGTATGAGGCCAGCTACACAACAGACGGCTTTACTTCACAACCCACCTACCTGCAGTATATGTACTACAGTATATCTGATGCTGGCACAATCAGTAGCAATACATTGATTAAAAAACATGTTTTTGTATTTGCCCATATGGCATATGTTGTCAATAGCAGTACAAACATTTGTGTTTTTAAAAACATTTTATCATATATATTATATATATATATATTATATAGCAAACTTGCCTGGTGACTTGCCTGGTTATTCAACCAGGCAAGTCAGTTAAAAGAACAAATTCTTATTTACAATGACGGCCTACCCCGGCCAAACCTGGACGATGCTGGGCCAATTGTGTGCCGCCCTATGGGAATGTGATTCAGCCTGGATTCAAACCAGGGACTGTAGGGATGCCTCTTGCACTGAGATGCAGTGCCTTAGACCGCTGCGCCACTCGGGAGCCTAAGTGTGTGTGTGTGTATATATATATATACACACACACACATACATACACAGGGGGGGAAAAAACATTTCAAGGATTTTACTGAATTACAGTTCATATAAGAACATCTGTCAATTTAAACTAGTTTATTAGGCCCTAATCTATGGATTCCACCTGACTGGGCAGGGGTGCAGCCATGGGTGGGCCTTGGAGGGCATAGGCCCACCTACTTGGCAGCCAGGCCCACCCACTGCGGAGCCAGGCCCAATCAATCAGAACATTTCCCCCACAAAAGGGCTTTATTACAGACATAAATACTCCTCAGCCCCCCCCCCCCCCCCCCTTCTCAGACTATCCTGCAGGTGGAGAAGCCAGATGTGGAGGTCCTGAGCTGGCGTGGCTACACATGTTCTGCGGTTGTGAGGCTGGTTGAACGTACTGCCAAATTCTCTGAAAAACTTTGGAGGCAGTTTATGGTAGAGAAATTAACATTCAATTCTCTGGCAACAGCTCTGGTGGACATTCCTGCAGTCAGCATGCCAATTGCACGCTCCCTTAAAACTTGAGACATCTGTGGCATTGTGTTGTGACAAAACTGCACATTTTAAAGTGGCCTTTGATTGGCCCCAGTACAAGGTGCACCTGTGTAATGTTCATGCTGTTTAATCAGCTTCTTGATATGCCACACCTTTCAGATGGATGGATTATCTTGGCAAAGGAGAAATGCTCACTAACAGTGACGTAAACAAATTTGTACATTCTGGGATTTTTTATTTCCGCTCATGAAACATTGGACCAACATTTTACATGTTGCATTTATATTTTTGTTCACACTATATATAAAAAAGTATGTGGACAGCCCTTCAAATTAGTGGATTCGGCTATTTTGGCCACACCAGTTGCTGACAGGTATCAAATCTAGCACACAGCCATGTAATCTCCATAGACAAACATTAGCAGTAGAGTGGCCTTACTGAAGAGCTCAGTGACTTTCAACGTGGCACCGTTATAGCTGTCCCAGTAACTGTAAGTGCTGCTATTGTGAAGTGGAAATGTGTAGGAGCAACAACGGCTCAGCCGCGAAGTGGTAAGCCACACAAGCTTTCCGAAATGGGACCGCAGAGTTCTGAAGCGCACAGCTCGTAAAAATTGTCTGTCCTCGGTTGCCACATTCACTACTGAGTTACAAAATGCCTCTGGAAGCAACGTCAGCACAAGAACTGTTCGTCGGGAGATTCACGAAATGGGTTTCCATGGCCGAACAGCCGCACAAAAGCCTTAGATCACCATGCGCAATGCCAAGTATCGGCTGGAGTGGTGTAAAGCTCGCTGCCATTGGACTCTGGAGCAGTGGAAACGCGTTCTCTGGAATGATGAATCACGCTTCACCATCTGGCAGTCCAACGGGCGAATCTGGGTTTGGTGGATGCCTGGAGAATGCTACCTGCCACAATGTGGAGTGCCAACTGTAAAGTTGGATGAGAAATAATGGTCTGGGGCTGTTTTTCATGGTTCGGGCTAGGCTCTTAGTTCCAGTGAAGGGAACTCTTAACGCTACAGTATACAATGACATTGTAGACGATTCTGTGCTTCCAACTTTGTGGCAAAGGTTTGGGAAAGGCACTTTCCTGTTTCAGCATGACAATACCCCGTGCACAAAGCGAGGTCCATACAGAAATGGTTTGTTGAGATCGGTGTGGAAAAACTTGAGTGGCCTGCACAGAGCCCTGACCTCAATCCAATCGAACAGCTTTCGGATGAATTGGAACACAGACAGCGAGCCAAGCCTAATCGCCCAAAATCAGTGCCCGACCTCACTAATACTCTTGTGGTTGGATGGAAGCAAGTCCCTGCAGCAATGTTCCAACATCTAGTGGAAAGCCTTCCCAGAAGAGTGGAGGCTGTTATAGCAGGACAGGGGGGACCAACTCCATATAAATGCCCATTATTTTGGAATGAGATTTTCACATACTTTTGATCCTGTAGTGTGTGTATTTATATATCAAATCAAATTTTATTTGTCACATGTGCCGAATACAACAGGTAGACCTTACAGACCTTACAGTGAAATGCTTACTTACAAGTCCTTAACCAACAATGCAGTTAAACAAATAAAAATAATAAGAAAAATAAGAAAAATAAATAAAAGTAACAAATAATTAAAGAGCAACAGTAAAATAACAATAGCGAGGCTATGTATTGTAGCTACCGGTACAGAGTCAATGTGCGGGGGCACCGGTTAGTCGATGTAATTGAGGTAATATGTAAACTCAGCAAAAAAAGAAAGGTCCTCTCACTGTCAACTGCGTATATTTTCAGCAAACTTAACATGTATAAAATATTTGTATGAACATAAGATTCAACAACTGAGACATAAACTGAACAAGTTCCACAGACATGTGCCTAACAGAAATGGAATAATGGACTGCACCAGATTTGCCAGTTCTTGCTGTGAGATGTTACCCAACTTTTCCACCAAGGCACCTACAAGTTCCCAGACATTTCTGTGGGGAATGGCCCTAGCCCTCAACCTCCGATCCAACATGTCCCAGACGTGCGCAATTGGATTGAGATCCGGGCTATTTGCTGGCCATGGCAGAACACTGACATTCATGTCTTGCAGGAAATTACGCACAGAACGAGCAGTATGGCTGGTGGCATTGTCATGCCGGAGGGTCATGTCAGGATGAGCCTGCAGGAAGGGTACCACATGAGGGAGGAGGATTTCTTCCCTGTAATGCACAGCGTTGAGATTGCCTGCAATGACAACAAGCTCAGTCCGATGATGCTGTGACACACCGCCCCAGACCATGACGGACCCTCCACCTCCAAATCGATCCCGCTCCATATTACATGCCTTGGTGTAACGCTCATTCCTTTGACGATAAACGCGACTCGTCAGTGAAGAGCACTTTTTGCCAGTCCTGTCTGGTCCAGCGACGGTGGGTTTGTGCCCATAGGCAACGTTGTTGCCAGTGATGTCTGGTGAGGACCTGCCTTACAACAGGCCTACCTCTATCAGTCCAGCCTCTATCACCCTATTGCGGACAGACTGAGCACTGATGGAGGGATTGTGCGTTTCTGGTGTAACTCGGGCAGTTGTTGTTGCCATCATGGAGCTGTCCCGCAGGTGGGATGTTCGGATGTACCGATCCTGTGCAGGTGTTGTTACACGTGGTCTACAACTGCGAGGACGATCAGCGGTCCGTCCTGTCTCCCTGTAGCGCTGTCTTAGGCGACTCACAGTACGGACATTGCAATTTATTGCACTGGCCACATCTACAGTCCTCATGCCTCCTTGCAGCATGCCTATGGCACGTTCACGCAGATGAGCAGGAACCCTGGGCATCTTTTTTTGGTGTTTTTCAGAGTCAGTAGAAAGGCCTCTTTAGTGTCCTAAGTTTTCATAACTGTGACCTTAATTGCCTACCGTCTGTAAGCTGTTAGTGTCTTAACGACCGTTCCACAGGTGCATGTTCATTAATTGTTTATGGTTCATTGAACAAGCATGGGAAACAGTGTTTAAACCCTTTATAATGAAGATCTGTGAAGTTATTTGGATTTTACGAATTATGTTTGAAAGACAGGGTCCTGAAAAAGGGATGTTTCTTTTTTTGCTGAGTTTACATGTAGGTAGAATTATTAAAGTGACTATGCATAGATAATAACAGAGTAGCAGCAGCGTAAAAGAGGAGTGGAAATGCAAATAGTCTGGGTAGCCATTTGAGTAGATGTTCAGGAGTCTTATGGCTTCGGGGTAGAAGCTGTTTAGAAGCGTCTTGGACCTAGACTTGGCGCTCCGGTACCTCTTGCCGTGTGGTAGCAGAGGACAGTCTATGACTAGGGAATGCGGGAAGACTTTGTCAATTTTTAGGGCCTTCCTCTGACACCGCCTGGTGTAGAGGTCCTGGATGGCAGGAAGCTTAGCTCCAGTGATGTACTGGGCCGTACGCACTACCCTCTGTAGGGCCTTGTGGTCGGAGGCCGAGCAGTTGCCATACCAGGCAGTGATGCAACCAGTCAGGATGCTCTTAATGGTGCAGCTGTAGAACCTTTTGAGGATCTGAGGACTCATGCCAAATTGTTTTAGTCTCCTGAGGGCGAATAGGTTTTGTCGTGCCCTCTTCACAACTGTCTTGGTGTGCTTGGACCATGTTAGTTTGTTGGTGATGTGGACACCAAGGAACTTGAAGCTCTCAACCTGCTCCACTACAGCCCCGTCGATGAGTATGGGGGAGTGCTCGGTCCTCGTTTTCCTTTAGTCCACAATCATCTCCTTTGTCTTGCTCACATTGAGGAAGAGGTTGTTGTCCTGGCACCACACGGCCAGGTCTCTGACCTCCTCGCTATAGGCTGTCTCATCAATATCGGTGATCAGTCCTACCACTGTTGTGTCATCGGCAAACTTATTGATGGTGTTGGAGTCGTGTCTGTGTGTGTGTGTGTGTGTGTGTGTGTGTGTGTGTGTGTGTGTGTGTGTGTGTGTGTGTGTGTGTGTGTGTGTGTGTGTGTGTGTGTGTGTGTATTTGTGAATAATGGATGGAGGAAGGTGATGATATAGGTTTTAATTGAAGAATACAGCTATCTTAACCTGGCTTGTAACTTTACCACTTTCCAAAAGACAACATTTGTACACCATTATGTAAACCAATGTCTCTCTTTCACATGCAGAGGTATGTTTAGGAAAGGCCCCAGTTGGATTGTAATGTAAATAGTGGTAGAGTGTTTTTATATTTGAGAGAAGAACTGGAGGTAACATGCCAGTATTATATGCAACTTATGTGCAGCTCCATTTGAACATGTGAAACCCATCTTTCAACACTCTTGACTCTTTTCTGTAACCATTAGGCTTTTACAAAAATAACCATAGAACATTATCTGTTACATAATGGAATCTGCCATTTATGTACATTTTGAAATGGTAATTTGTTTTATTCAAATTGTAAAATGAACTCAAGCTAAGTATGAGTGACATTGAACCTGGGCCAAAATACATGTATGTGCATTAGTACAGCATGCAAGAATTTTATTTTTTCAAGCTTTGAGATTATGCCATTGTAATAATAATAATGAATTTATGTTAATAATAAACACAGAGCATTATTCGCTGCAGATAATGGAAGAGGACCAGAGAGAAAAACAACATAGCCATCTGATTTGGTTGTTTGACAGCTCCTGTGCTTCTCAAAGCCAAGGAGCTGGAAGAAGTACATCTTCTTCCAAATCAGAGAGGACATTATGTATGTGTTGTTGTGATTTAGCTAATGTTATATCTACAGCCATGTTGCCGTCCTGTAAAGAGACAACAGTAGGGTGTTCTATCCATGTAAAATACACTAGTTGAGATATATAACGTGATGTCATACATCATTATGTGTATGTTTAATGTTTAATCTTGCAGTATCTTCTACTAGCTGTCCTCACTGCCTCTCTGTCTGTCTTTATGGTTGACTGTGCAACCTGGACTCAAGGGTAGATGTAACATAGTAAATGCTATTACAAAACACTTGATTAGTATGATATGTTACGTTTCGTATGGTATGTGGTAATTTGTGGATGTCCATTATCCAATTCATATGACATGTTAAGAATTACAATTCGTATTCGTACGATATGTTACGAATATGCAGTTTGTACATATTACGAATTCCAATTTGTTGTAGCTAATGTTAGCTAGGTGGTTAACATTAACTAGGTGGCTAACATTAGCTAGGCAAGGGGTTAGGTTAAAGGGTTAGCTAACATGCTAATTATTTGCAACGCCCGACCATCCACCCTGACCAACCGCCCTACTTTCATACGCAACCTTCTGTCATATGTAACCATACCAAACTTATTAACATATCATACTAATTTGGGTATACCGGATTTACATCTACTATGTTATGTCTACTCTGAGACCAGGCTCAACTTAGACGTTCTCTGCCATCACCTTAAAACTGTTGCACTTTTTTCTATTGTCCTTGTATTTGATGTGAGAGGAAGGGCTTGGTTTGGCTCTTGAAGTATAATCCACGGTACAGTAAATATAGTTAGTTAGCCCTAATACTCGGAAGTTATCCTCATGTTTCAATATGCATTATGTACAGTCAGATGATTTATATTTCAATAAATGATTTAATAGTGTCTCTTGTCTGGAAATCTGTTTTCCTTTCTTTCTTTCCTTTAGTATCTGTTTGTCACACACACACAGTTCATTCTCCATGGTAAAAACTGTGGTTAAACTAAACATTTGAATAAAGAGATTGGTATTATGGTTTGGTAGGTGAGAGAAGGGGTCAGGGGTTATTTTCCCTGGAAGACATCACTTCTGATTTTCAAAGGCTTTGACCAGGGTTAGTGCTATCCGGGATCCTTGGGACATCCCTACCCTTTACAGTATGTGTACGCCCACGACCACAAGCAAGTGGCTCGCTTGTTGGTGTGCTCGCAGCATATAGCAGCAAGTTCAGTTGTGCATCAAGAATTCAGCATAGCAAGTGTGTATGTAGGTCTGGTTATTAAATGGGTAAATAGTTTAACCCATTCTCCATTTCATGAATTCATTCACAGGCAAATAGGTAAATGCTCTAAATCACTCTGGTGACAAACAAATATTGTTGCCCTGTCTACAATCGTCCAGATGCCTGGGAAAACCTGTTAAACTAAGTAAAAACATTTTGAAAATGTAAAAAAAACTATGTATTATTAACTAGCTAGCTAGTGCAGGCTAACTATAATGAGCTGCTAAGGTAGCTACAGTTGAAGTCGGAAGTTTACATACACCTTAGCCAAATACATTTAAATTCAGTTTTTCACAATTCCTGACATTTAATCCAATTAAAAGTCCCTGTTTTAGGTCAGTTAGGATCACCACTTTATTTTAAGAATGTGAAATGTCAGAAAAATAGTAAAGAAAATTATTTATTTCAGCTTTTATTTCTTGCATCACATTCCCAGTGGGTCAGAAGTTTACGTACACTCAATTAATATTTGGTAGCATTGCCTTTAAATTGTTTAACTTGGGTCAAACGTTACAGTTAGCCTTCCACAAGCTTCCCACAATAAGTTGGGTGAATTATGGCTAATTCCTCATGACAGAGCAGGTGTAACTGAGTCAGGTTTGTAGGCCTCCTTGCTCGCACATGCTTTTTCAGTTCTGCCCACAAATGTTCTATGGGACTGAGGTCAGGGCTTTGCGATGGCTAATCCAATACCTTGACTTTGTTGTCTTTAAGCCATTTTGCCACAACTTTGGAAGTATGCTTGGGGTCATTGTCAGTTTGGAATACCCGTTTGCGACCAAGCTTTAACTTCCTGACTGATGCCTTGAGATGTTGCTTCAATATATCCACATAATTTTCCTACATCATGATGCCATCTATTTTGTGAAGTGCACCAGACCCTCCTGCAGCAAAGCACCCCCACAACATGATGCTGCCACCCCCATGCTTCACGGTTGGGATGGTGTTCTTCGGCTTGCAAGCCTCACCCTTTTTCCTCCAAACATAACAATGGTCATTATGGCAAAACAGTTCTATTTTTGTTTCATCAGACCAGAGGACATTTCTCCAAAAAGGTTGATCTTTGTTCCTATGTGCAGTTGCAAACCGTAGTCTGGCTTTTTTTATGATGGTTTTGGAGCAGTGTCTTCTTCCTTGCTGAACGGCCTTTCAGGTTATGTCGATATGGGACTCGTTTTATTGTGGATATAGATACCTTTGTACCTGTTTCCTCCAGCATCTTCACAAGGTCCTTTGCTGTTGTTCTGGGATTGATTTACACTTTTTGCACCAAAGTATGTTCATCTCTAGGAGACAGAACGCTTCTCCTTTCTGAGCAGTATGACGGCTGCGTGGTCCCACGGTGTTTATACTTGCGTACTATTGTTTGTACATATGAACGTGGTACCTTCAGGCGTTTGGAAATTGCTCCCAAGAATGAACCAGACTTGTGAAGGTCTACAATTGTTTTTCTGAGGTCTTGACTGATTTCTTTTGATTATCCCATGATGTCAAGCAAAGAGGCACTGAGTTTGAAGGTAGGCCTTGAAACACATCCACAGGTACACCTCCAATTGACTCAAATGATGTCAATTAGCCTATTAGAAGCTTCTAAAGCCATCACACAATTTTCTGGAATTTTCCAAGCTGTTTAAAGGCACTGTCAACTGTGTATATAAAGTGTATGTAAACTTCTGACTGACTGGAATTGTGATGGAGTGAATTATAAGTGGAAGTCTATAAGTCTGTAAACAATTGTTGGAAAAATTTGTTGTGTCATTCACAAAGTAGCTGTCCTAACCGACTTGCCAAAACTATAGTTTGCTAACAAGAAATTTGTGGAGTGGTTGAAAAACGAGTTTTAATGACTCCAACCTAAGTGTATGTAAACTTCCGACTTCAACTGTAGCTTGCTATCTAGCCAAGTTTACATACTGTATAGCTAGCTAGCTAAGTGAATTAAATATGACCAACTACCTAACTAAATATTAACTAGCTAAACACAAACTCCAAATGCATGTGTACGTAGTTAGCTAACAATCATGGAAAAGGGTGAAAGGATAGCAGCTCCAGCTGTTAAAGAAGGGAGAGAGAAGGCTATTCTGATATGGCAGGTACTTTTGTGTAGTTCAAAATCAAATTAAATCAAAATAAATGTTAAATGTCGCATGACCGGATACTACAAGTGTAGACCTTTACAGTGAAATGCTTACTTACAAGCCCTTAATTAACAATGCAGTTTAAGAAAAAAAGTGTTAAGTATTTACTAAATAACTGAAGTAAAATAAAAAAAATAAAAAAAATAGAAAAATAACAAAAAATTCAGAGCAACAATAAAATAACAATAGCTAGGCTATATACAGGGGGTAACGGTACAGAGTCAATGTGCGGGGGCACCGGTTAGTCGAGGTAATTGAGGTAATATGTACATGTAGGTCGAGGTAAAGTGACTATGCATAGATAATAATGAGAGAGTAGCAGTAAAAATGGGGGGTGGGGTGGGGATAATGCAAATAGTCTGGGAAACCATTTGATTAGCTGTTCAGGAGTCTTATGGCTTGGGGGTAGAAGCTGTTAAGAAGCATTTTGGATCTAGACTTGGCGCTCCGGTACCACTTGCCGTGCTGTAGCAGGGAGAAAACTCAATGACAATTTTTGGGGCCTTCCTCTGACACCGCCTGGTGTAGAGGTCCTGGATGGCAGTACAATTGGCCCCAGTGATGTACTGGGCCTTATGCACTACGCTCTGTAGTGCCTTGCGGTCGGAGGCCGAGCAGTTGCCATACCAGGCAGTGATGCAACCAGTCAGGATGCTCTCGATGGTGCAGCTGTATAATTTTTTGAGGATCTGAGGACCCATGCCAAATCTTTTCAGTCTGGTGAGGGTGACTAGGCATTGTCATGCCCTCTTCATGACTGTCTTGGTGTGTTTGGACATGATAGTTTGGTGGTGATGTGGACACCAAGGAACTTGAAGCTCAAAACCTGCTCCACAATAGCCTCGTTGATGAGAACGGAGGCATGCACAGTCCTCCTTTTTCTGTAGTCCACAATCATCTCCTTTGTTTTGATCACGTTGAGGGAGAGGTTGATGTCCTGGCACCCCACTGCCAGGTCTCTGACCTCCTCCTTGTAGGATGTCTCATCGTTGTCTGTGATCAAGCCTACCAGTGGTGTGTCGTCGGCAAAATTAATGATGGTGTTGCAATCGTGCTTGGCCATGTAGTAATGGGTCAACAGGGAGTACAGGAGGGGACTGAGCATGCACCCCTGATGGGCCCCTGTGTTAAGGATCAGCGTGGCAGATGTGTTGTTACCAATCCTTACCACCTGGCGGCAGCCCGTCAGGTAGTCCAGGATCCAGTTGCAGAGGGAGGTGTCTAGTCCCAGGGTTAGCTTAGGGATGAGCTTTGAGGGCGCTATGGTGTTGAACGCTGAGATGGAGTCAATGAATAGCATTCTCACAAAGGTGTTCCTTTTGTCCAGGTGGGAAAGGGCAGTGTGGAGTGCAATAGAGATTGCATCATCTGTGGATCTGTTGAGGCGGTATGCAAGTTGGAGTGGGTCTAGGGTTTCTGGGATATTGGTGTTAATGTGAGCCAAGACCAGCCTTTCAAGCACTTCAAGGCTACAGATGTGAGTGCTAGGGGTCGGTAGTCATTTAGGCAGGTTGCCTTCGTGTTCTTGGGCACAGGGACTATGGTGGTCTGCTTGAAATGTCAGTGTAGACATTTGCCAGTTGGTCAGCGCATGCTCGGAGTACACGTCCTGGTAATCTGTCTGGCCCTGTGGCCTTGTGAATGTTGACCTGTTTAAAGGTCTTACTCTCATCGGGCTACGTAGAGCGTGATCACACAGTCGTCCGGTACAGCTGATGCTCTTAAGCATGCTATAGTGTTGCTTGCCTCTAAGTGTCATGACGTTGGCCTGGGGGTAGGTTTATGACAGTCATAAATACCTCTTTCCCCCTTTTTCCCTCTCCCTACTATAACTGATGTGACATAAGAAAACCCATTGGTTAACATAGAGCTTCTGGGAACATCAGAAGTTGGGGGGGAAATTAACTATATTCTGGTAATCCGACCAACTGAACATATGCGGTGGTACTTAAGGTATATTATGTCAGTTCGGTTGCCCTCTGACACATTCTCATCAATGATAGAATGACATAAACTCTACTTTGGAAAGTCTAAACATCAGAGGTATCGGATTCACATGGAATTGTTGTTTAATTCAAATGTTTGAATATGAAATTATTTGTGAAGAGATGAAATGTAATTTTAGCTTCCAAATGAGAGATTTGGGTTTTCATAAGTTTGGCCTCTGCTTAACCAGTGGCCCGCCCCTGTGAAGAGACATGGGTTACAAACTTTTCAGACACACCCCTCTCCCTCCACTATAAAAGCCATTGACAAAAATATAACTTCCTGTTCCGGGTACATTTAGGATGACGATCCGATGTCAGAATGGTTCAGATAATAACTACAGAACTAAGCCAACATCAGCATGGACTTTGGTTTCAAATGGTATGAACTTTGAACTCGTATTCACTACAGAAGTGATACCTCCTAGCCGTTGAGTTAGCAACAGCTGCTACAAACGCAGGTTAGGAAGGACAGTCAGAGTATCCCGTCTACTACACATCGACGTTACTCCAACGTGTCCAGTGACCACCAGAGACATTCTTCAAAGGACAGATGACTCGGTTTGGCAAGACGGTCTTCCATCTACCACCAACCTACTGAAGCGCAGCTCAGAGTAAATATTTATTGCATTTTCCTTTTCTAAATGGGCGGTAATTTAGAATGCATAACATACTGTATTTACGATAGTACAGCTTCGCCTCTGTCCCAGTCTCCCGCTCTTTCACTAAAATCCCGCCCCTTTTCTTTGTGTAACAAGCTGTCATATCTATTCTGCCCGCTAGGGACGCTTTCCTTTATGACGGCACTTTGTAATCAAGTTATGATTTAATTGTGTATGTGTGATTCTGTGTGATTAGTTAGGTATTTAGTAAATAAATAATTAAACCCAATTTTGTATTGCTGATTCAACTTGTTAGCCAGGATTCTTGCAGATAACCAAGGATTTACCACTTTCAGATGAGACTGAATAAAATGACGATTAATGTGACTGCTATGGATGTAAAATATTACTAAATCTTTAAGAGTTTATTCGGAAGAAAACAGCTCTATAAATATTATTTCGTGGTTGTAACGGCATTCCTCCTCCTCTTCATCTTCGGAAGAGGAGGAGTATTGAGGGAACCAAGGCGCAGCGTAAAGAACAGACATATTTTATTAACGAAACACGAACTTGATAAACTAACAAAAACAACAAACGGTGTAGACAGACCTAAACGACGAACTTACATAAAACAAGAAGAACGCACGAATAGGAAACATAGACTACATAAACCGAACAAACCGTAAACAGTCCCGAGTGGTGTACAGACACAGACACGGAAGACAATCACCCACAACGAACACTGTGACAACGCCTACCTAAATATGACTCTTAATTAGAGGAACGCCAAACACCTGCCTCTAATTAAGAGCCATACCAGGCAACCCAAAAACCAACACAGAAACAGAAAACATAGAATGCCCACCCAAACTCACGTCCTGACCAACTAACACATATAACAAACTAACAGAAAATAGGTCAGGAACGTGACAGTGGTGTCCCTCTCTAGTTAATTATATTTACATGATTAGTTCAATCAGGTAATATTAATTACGGAGAAATTATTTTACAGAATAGCATGTCATAGCAATTAATCTGGCATAGCCAAAGACACGACATAAGCAAGCATAGAAGTTATTTAGCTCGTCTGATAGGCTTTTGTCACTGGGCAGCTCGCGGCTGTGTTTCCCTTTGTAGTCCTTAATAGTTTGCAAGCCCTGCCACATCCAACCAGCGTCGGAGCTGGTGTATTACGACTCAATCTTAGTCCTGTATTGATGCTTTGCCTGTTTGATGGTTCGTTGGAAGACATAGTGTGTTTTCTTATAAACGTCCGGGTTAGAGTCCCGCTCTTTGAAAGCTTTAGCTCAGTGCGGATGTTGCCTGTAATCCATGGCTTCTGGTTGGTGCATATATGTACGGTCACTGTGGGGAAGACGTCATTGATGCACTTATTTATGAAGCCAGTGACTGATGTGGTGTACACCTCAATGCCATCGGAAGAATCCCGGAACTTATTTCAGTCTGTGCTAGCAAAACAGTCCTGTAGCTTAACATCTGCATCATCAGACCACTTTCTTATTGAGCGAATCACTGGTAGTTTCTGTTTTAGTTTTTGCTTGTAAGCAAAAATCAGGAGAATAGAGTTATGGTCAGATTTGCCAAAGGGAGGGTCGAGCGAGAGCTTTGTACGCGTCTCTGTGTGTGGAGTAAAGGTGGTCTAGAGTTGTTTTCTTCTGGTTGCACATTTAACATGCTGGTAGAAATGAGGTAAAACAGATTTAAGTTTACCTGCAATAAAGTCCGCGGCCACCAGGAGCGCCGCCTCTGGATGAGCATTTTCTTGTTTGCTTATGGCCTTATATAGCTCGTTGAGTGCTGTCTTAGTGCCAGCATCGATTTGTTGTGGTGAATAGAAAGCTACGAAAATATAGATGAAAACTCTCTTGGTAAATAGTGTGGTCTTCAGCTTATCATGAGATACTCTACCTCAGGCGAGCAAAACCTTGAGACTTCCTTAATATATGATTTCATTCACCAGCTGTTATTTACAAATAGACACAGACTGCCACTACTTGTCTTACCGGAGGCAGCTGTTCTATCTTGCCGATGGACTGAAAACCCTGCCAACTGTATGTTAGCCATGTCGTCATTCAGCCACGACTCGGTGAAACATAAGACATTACAGTTTTTAATGTCCCGCTGGTAGGATAGTCTTGATTAGACCTTATCCATTTTGCTATCCATTGATTGCAAGTTGGCTAATAGGACTGATGGTAGAGGGGGATTACTCACCGTCG
Organism: Salvelinus fontinalis; assembly: GCF_029448725.1. NCBI lineage: Eukaryota > Metazoa > Chordata > Actinopteri > Salmoniformes > Salmonidae > Salvelinus > Salvelinus fontinalis. The sequence continues at coordinate 22,230,969 of NC_074678.1, read as the reverse complement.
GATCCTTACAAAGCACCACGACCTACATCCCCGATATCTCCGTCTCTTTTTCATGCGATTTGGGCATTGTCGGGTGTCTGAAGTAAATATTTTGCGTCTCACTCGTTAAAGAAAAAAAATCTTTGTCCAGTGTGAGGTGAGTAATCGCTGTCCTGATATCTAGAAGCTCTTTTCGGTCATAATAGACGGTGGCAGAAACATTATGTACAAAATAAGTTACAAATAACAAGAAAAAACACGCACAATAGCACAATTGGTTAGGAGCCCGTAAAACGGCATCCATTTCCTCGGCGCCATATATAGTGTATATAGTGTTCCGGTCCCTAGAAAGAAAAACTGAGGACAGAGATAATAGCAACATAATATTCAGTGCTGTTTAATTATAATTAAGCCTGTATCTTGTGATATTTTCTGTCCTCAAATACAGAGAGATGTGACAGATGAAGAGGTCCCAAGGAAGAGCAGTGGCTTTAAGTCCTGGTCATGGGGACTCAAAAGGGTGTACATTTTATTTTTTGCCTTAGCACTACACAGCTGATTCAAGTGATCAGATACACATCATCAAGCTTCAGGTGGTATTCATGTTTTTGTTTGTGATGCTATCCTTGCTAATGTCACAACCTACACATTCACATATGCATCTATCTATAGAATGTTATCATTATTTGTTAAAAGAGATATTATGCTTTAGTAATCCCAATGGTCTGGTAATGTAAACGTCTAATAATAACATTGTCTTCCATATTCCTACAGATACCTTGCAACTCGAGATTCCTTCAAAATGATTGCCTATAGTTACGTGTAGGGCACTGCACGGTTGCATGACCAGGGCCATCTGGGGAAATTCAGGCATCCACCTTCAAAGAATAGACAAGAGGACCAACCATGGAGAATAGTAAGACACTCCATTATTTCTACTTATTTAACTACGCTATATTGTTTGTTCCTGTGTGTCTGTGCATGTTTTTCAGTATAACGTTTTTCAGCCACTCAGTGTGGACACCAGGTGAGGACACAAACACACAGATTCCTGTCAAACACTGTCCCTTTGACTACCTTATTTTCTCTCTCCTTCACCTCCCTCTACCCCCTTCTCCCTAAATCCTCTAGGTTATATCAGCTGTTGGTGAACACCTCCCACTTCCTGTATACTGCCTGACACAGGGCACAGCATTCTCAGCAGTGAGGTCACTTGGGTTGGGTCAACAGGAAGTATTATTAAAGATATGCTTTACATTGAAATAGAGATAGTTGTCCCAGAGTTAATGATCCAATGTCAGTTATGCATTTCACCTCCTGACGATTGATGACTGACAGCGTTAGAATTAAAAAAACACAAGGCTTAATCATGCTATCTCTCTCTCCATCTGTCTCTTGTCTGCAGGTACGCTCTAAGATAACTATTGGATCAACTGGAGGCCCAAGGCTGTTGAAGCACTTCTGGTAGCGATTACAGCCTCAAGTCTTCTTGGGTATGATGCTACAAACTTGGCACACCTATATTTGGGGAGTTTCTCCCATTATTCTCTGTAGATCCTCTCAAGCTTTGTCAGGTTGGAAAGGGAGCGTCTCTGCACAGCTATTTTCAGGTCTCTCCAGAGATTTCGATCTGGTTCAAGTCCGGGTTCTGGCTGGGCCACTCAAGGACATTTAGAGACTTGTCCCGAAGCCACTTTGGAGCAGGTTTTCATCAAGGAACTCTCTGTACTTTGCTCCATTTGTCTTTTCCTAGATCCTGACTAGTCTCTCTGCCCCTGAAAAACATTCCCACAGCATGATGCTGCAACCACCATGCTTCACCGTATAGGCGGTGCCAGGTGTCCACCAGATGTGACACTTGGCATTCAGGCCAAATTGTTCAATCTTGGTTTCATCAGACCAGAGAATATTGTTTCTCATGGTCCGAGAGTCCTTTAGGTGCCTTTTGGCAAACTCCAAGTGGGAATTGTCATGTGCCTTTTACTGAGGAGCGGCTTCCGTTTGACCACTCTACCATAAAGGCCTGATTGGTGGAGTGCTGCATAGATGGTTGTCCTTCTGGAAGGTTCTCCCATCTCCACAGATAAACTCGGGAGCTCTGTCAGAGTGACCATCAGGCTCTTGGTCACCTCCCTGACCAAGGCTCTTCTCCCCTGATTGCTCAGTTTGGCTGGGCGCCCAGCTCTAGGAAGAGTCTTTTTTTAATTTATTTTTTAGGGGTGAGTCTTGGTGGTTCCATAATCATACATTTGCATAGTGCCAACTGTAAAGTTTGGTGGAAGAGGATTAATGGTCTGGGGCTGTTTATCATGTTTCGCGCTAGGCCCTTTAGTTCCACTGAAGGGAAATCTTAATGCTAAAGCATACAATGACGTTCTAGACGATTCTGTACTTCCAACTCTATGGCATTAGTTTGGGGAAGGCCCTTTCTTGTTTCAGCATGACAATACCCCCGTGCACAAAGTGAGGTTCATAAAGAAATGGTTTGTCAAGATCGGTGTGGAAGAACTTAACTGGCCTGCACAGAGACCTAACCCCAACGCCATCGAACACCTTCAGGATGAATTGGAACGCCGACTGCGAGCCAGGCCTACTCGCCCAACATCAAAGCCCAACCTCACTAATTCTAGTCCCTGCAGCAAAGCCTTCCCAGAAGAGTGGAGGCTTTTGTAACAGCAAAGGGGGGACCAACTCCATATTAATGCCCATGATTTCGTAATGAGATGTTCGATGAGCAGGTGTCCGCATACTCTTACATGTAGTGTAAGATCTTACCACTCGAGGAGATTGGATCATTAGATCATGGACATTGGATGGAACCATTTTCCTGCAGCGGTAATTAGGCCTACAGCTGCCTGTATGGAATTCTTGCTATGTTTTATTCTTTGCTGCTAATAAGCGTTTACACGCATTTATGAACATTTGCAATCCCACCTGTGCTAGGATGGCTATCAGAAACTTTTGACTAGGTTAGCCACGTTGAGGTATATGGTTAGCGACTACAAAAGTAAGAACTGTATGCTTTCCAATAGAGAATGATAGAGGTCTCTAGTGGCCTAAAGTCTGTTTTAGCATGGGCAACACCATTTTAAAGTATTAAAAGTAGTCGCCTGGGTGGGGATTCCTATGGGTTGAAGCCTCAATGGCGCTGCCCATGCTGTCACAGATGCTATAATGGCACAGATATAAAGATGAGTCCTCTATCTATCTCTATGATGCTCTCCATACCTGTGCATCCTACTTCCTGGTCACCTCACCTGTCTGGAGGCGAAAGAAACGCACACCTGTTTAGGCGAGGGGCTGGCTAGCAGAGTAGAACACTTGAAAAAGAAGAAGGAGAGCCGCACATTCTAGGAGATCAGATGTAATAATTGAATAACCTAATAACCAACGTTTCGACAGACAAGCTGTCTTCATCAGGGTATAATGACAAACACTGCAGGTCACTAATTTATATTGTTTCAAAGGACACACTGTGATCATGGCCAGCTGTGGTTTGATACCATTGGTTAATTTACAGATATATATAGAACATATAAAAAAACAGAATGGATAGCATTCATAGGCCTACAAACATTTACAATGAATAGCAAAATCACAATAATCACCAGAATGGCTTCAGATCAAAGTCTATGTTTAGACCGAAGGCAGCAAGGGTCTTTAAATTAAAGATCCAGGCAACCTCTCATTTTAACAATACATTGTCAAGGTCACCCCCTCGATGCCGATATAACAAAGGGACGAAATAGAGTGGTTCGCTTCCACCTCACCTGTCTGCCTTGTACAAGTGACCAGTGACTCATGACCCAACAGTGCCCTATAGTTTACAAATTCAGTGGACTATACAAAAACAAACTACAGACCAGCTTACACAACATGATGACCAACACCTACCAAACCATGCTACATGAACCTTGCCGCAAAACATCAAAATAAAAAATACCCCTATTCACTTTGTACAACCAAGTCTCAAATATTAGAACATAATGTTGGTGTATCTGACATTGGTTATTGATGTAGTGTTGTCACTCCACTCCATAAACCGCCATGACACAATTTCATAAACAGAATACACTGAATACAGTCTCAGATAAGGCCTCTAGGGAGCATGATAGTTTCCCCATACAAGGATAGCATCCAGTAGGTATGTTCATTCAGATGATGTATTTGTCATTATAAATGCACATTTTTCATTTTCATTATTGTTTAGCTGTCAAAATGATATTTTCAACAACGGGCATGAATTGTTTTTTTAGAATGTGTGAGTAACAAGTAACTCCACCAGAGGGAGGTATTACATAAGTCATTCTTAGATACAAAAAGCACTTCCAGTTTTAGGCTTGAGAAACGGGGATCATTTATATATTTGCTTAGATTTTAAACTAACAATTCAGAAAATGACTTTAAGTCACACATATGTTTGTTGTGTGTTTAATGTGAGTGTGGTATACATTGTTTACCCCAAAAAAAGTAATGTTGAAAAAGTATTTTTGGTTAACGTTTGAACATCTGAAATATACTTTGCCCAAATGTACTTTACTCCATAATGTTTACATGTTGTGAAGTCTCAGGTGCTAAAGCTTTGGATCAATAGTTGTGAGCATGGCTGGCATTATCTGCTAGGAAAACAGTGCCCCTCTGTCTCCGTATGTGTAGACAGACGATGTATCTGATCTGTCTGGACAAAAATAGTATGGCATGTCATACTATTTCTGTCCAGACAGCATCAGATACATGGGTTACATATAGTACTACAGAAGGGCCCTATTTTGCTCGCTCTGATGCTTTCTCAAATCAAATCAAAGTTTATTTGTCACGTGGGCTGAATACAACAGATTCAGTTATTATATGACCAACAGATTTTTTATTTTGATGTTTTGCGGCAAGGTTCATGTAGCATGTTTTGGTAGGTGTTGGTCATCATGTTGTGTAAGCTGGTCTGTAGTTTGTTTTTGTATAGTCCACTGAATTTGTAAACTATAGGGCACTGTTGGGTCATGAATACAACAGATTACAGTGAAATGCTTACTTACAGGCTCGAACCAATAGTGACCAAAAATGAGGTGGAAACTGAGCTGCACTTCCTAACCTCCTGTCAAATGTATGACCATATTAGAGACACATATTTCCATCAGATTACACAGATCCACAAAGAATTCGAAAACAAACCCAATTTTGATAAACTCCCATATCTACTGGGTGAAATACCACAGTGTGCCATAACAGCAGCACGGTTTGTGATCTGTTGCCACAAGAAAAGGGGAACCAGGGAAGAACAAACACCATTGTAAATTCAACCCATATTTATGTTTATTTATTTTCTCTTTTGTATTTTAACTACTTTCACATCGTTACAACCCTGTATATAGACATAATATGACATTTTAAATGTCTTTATTCTTTTGGAACTTCTGTGAGTGTAATGTTTACTGTTCATTTTTATTGTTTATTTCACTTTTGTTTATTATCTACTTTATTTGCTTTGGCAATCTTAACATATTTTTCCCATGCCAATAAAGCCCTTTAATTGAATTGAATAGTTTCAGAAGAGAGGAAGAGGCGAATTGAGAGGGATCACTCTCACCAAAATATGCAGACCTAAACTTGTCACTTGCCTTCCCGCATTTGGGACAACAACTCCCATTGTTAGGGCGGATACATGAACATCTCGTCATATTAACAGATCTATGGTTTCAGTGCACATGCGATTTGTAAAGAAATCTTGGCTTGTGCACAGTGCGATGTTCTGATGCTGGCTTCCCCTAAAGTAAATTGATGTTTTGCCAAAATTAAAGAATTACCCCTGTCTAAATCAAATAAATCTAAATACTTCACCACAGAACATGACTTAGCCACAGAGGAAAATAGTTGTGGATTGTTTAAAATTACAAGTGTGTAGGCCTATGCCTATTTCATTGGGAAGCCCACAATTTGGGCAGCGCGCGTGGCAATAGGCCTAGCTGATTATTGAGTTGTGGCTGTAACTGAAAAGCATCAAAAATATGCATAAAGATAATGTGTCTTGAGTATAACTCCAGAATGCGCTCAGAATTCTTACCAATTTGTTATTTCATTGTGTGAATTGTTTGCCCTTTGATTGTTTATTTTGATTAGTTCCCCATTACATAGTATGTCACCAGTAGGCCTAGTAAATGTACCATTATTCCCCTTTTTTAGTTACATTAATTTATTTTAATGCATGTATTAATTACAGTAATTTACCATTCTCATTCGCGGAGTGGAAACATTGTTTGCAGAGTTAACAACCTGCTACACTTGTTAGAAATAAGTTTTGATTTATTTCATAACTATCATTTATAAGTTTTGTACATGTTTTAAATGTCTTTTGTTTGGAGTGCTCAATGCGAGCAATGAGCATGTCTGGTTTCTCTGTCCTGAAAATACAATTGTTAATTTAACCTTTATTTAACTAGGCAAGTCAGTTAAGAACAAATTCTTACTTACATTGACGGTCTAACAGAAGGCAAAAGGCCTCCTGCGGGGACATGGGCTGGGATTAAAAATAAAAATAAAATAAAAATATAGAACAAAACACACATCACAACAAGAGAGACACCACAACACTACATAAAGAGAGACCTAAGACAACAACATAGCATGGCAGCAACACATGAAAACACAGCATGGTAGCAACACAACATGACAACAACATGGTAGCAACACAACATGGCAGCAGCACAACATGGCAGCAGCACAAAACATGGTACATACATTATTGGGCACAGACAACAGCACAAAGAGCAAGAAGGTAGAGACAACAATACATTCCGCGAGGCAGCCACAACTGTCAGTAAGAGTGTCCCTGATTGAGTCTTTGAATGAAGTGATGGAGATAAAACGGTCCAGTTTGAGTGTTTGTTGCAGCTCGTTCCAGTCTCTATATGCAGCAAACTGAAAAGAGGAGCGAACCAGGGATGTGTGTGCTTTGGGAACCTTTAACAGAATGTGACTGGCAGAACGGGTGCTGTTTGTGGAGGATGAGGGCTGCAGTCGGTATCTCAGATAGGGGGGAGTGAGGCCTAAGAGGGTTTTATAAATAAGCAACAATCAGTGGCTCTTGAGACGGGTATAGAGAGATTACCACTTTACAGAGGAGTATAGAGTGCAGTGATGTGTCCTATAAGGAGCATCAGTGTCAAATCTGATGGCCGAATGGTAAAGACCATCTAGCCGCTCGAGAGCACCCTTACCTGCCGATCTATAGATTACTTCTCGGTAATTTAGCATGGTCATCTGAATCAGGGTTAGTTTGGCAGCTGTGGTGACAGAGGAGCGATTACGATAGAGGAAACCAAGTCTAGATTTAACCTTAGCCTGCAGCTTTGATATGTGCTGAGAAGGACAGTGTACCATCTAGCCATACTCCCAAGTACTTATATGAGGTGACTACCTCAAGCTCTAAACTTTCTGAGGTAGTAATCACACCGGTGGGGAGAGGGGCATTCTTCTTACCAAACCACAACCTTTGTTTTGGAGGTGTTCAGAACAAGGTTAAGGGCAGAGAAAGCTTGTTGGACACTAAGAAAGCTTTGTTGTAGAGCTTTAACACAAAATCCAGGGAGGGCCAGCTGAGTATAAGACTGTATCATCTGCATATAAATGGATGAGAGAGCTTCCTACTGCTTGAGCTATGTTATTGATGTAAATTGAGAAGAACGTGGGGCCTAGGATCAAGCCTTGGGGTACTCCCTTGGTGAAAGGCAGTGCCTGAGACAGCAGATGTTCTGACTTTATACACTGCGCTCTTTGAGTGAGGTAGCCAATACTCCTCAGCCGGCCTACAAGAATGGAATGGTTTACCGTATCAAAAGCTTTGGCCATGTCAATAAAAATAGCATCACAACATTGCTTTGAATCAATGGCAATGATGAAATCATTTAGGAGCATTAAGGTTGAGGTGACACATCCATAACCTGAGCGGAAACCAGTTGATTATTGACACGTTTTTCCAACACTTTTGATAAACAGGGCAAAATAGCAATTGGCCAACAACAGCTAGGATCAGCTTGATCTCCCCCTTGAAATAAAGGACTCACCATGGCTGCCTTCCAAGCAATGAAAACCTCCACAGAGAGGACAGACAGGTTAAAAGGTCGGAGATAAACTCGGTGATGATAGGGGCAGCAACCTTAAAGAAGAAAGGGTCTAAACTATCGGAACCAGATGTTTTTTGGGGGGTCAAGTTTAAGAAGCTCCTTTAGCACCTCGGACTCAGTGACCACGTGCAGGGAGAAACTTTGTGGCGGGCCATGGGAAAAAGAGGGAGGAGCATCAGGGATAGTCACATTAGAAGGTGTGGAAGATGAGGAAATATTGGACGGGCAAGGAGGCATGGCAGAGTCAAATAGGAATCCTGACTTAATGAAGTGGTGATTAAAGTACTCAGTCATGTGCTCCTTGTCGGTGCACTTGTTTTTAATTTGCCTGAACGAGAGCCAGTCAGCCTGAGTATGCGTCTGCCGAGCGATTTGTCAAATGGAATTATTGAGATGGAGTACCTCTGCCAGATCACGGTCGAACCAGGGGCTGAACCTGTTTTTAATATTCGTTTAATTTATGGGCGAGTATTTGTTAACGATACCACTGAAAATATCAAAAAAGAAGGTCCAAGAGTCTTCGACAGAGGGGATCAAGCTGATTCTATACCAATTTACAGAGGCCAGATCATGAAGGAAGGCTTGCTCATTAAAGTTTTTTAGCAAGCGTCTATGACAAGTCAGGACAGGTCGTTTCACTGAGTAGCCATTACGAACATAGGCTGTAAAACAGGTCATTACAGAAAACACCAGACTGATACCTATCAGGATTATTTGTAAAAAATAACACCAAGGAGTGTTTTCTGTGTGTTTGGAGTCATACCTTGTGGGATTGGTAATAATCTGCAAAATATTTAGGGAGTCCCATTGCTTTAGGATTTGATCAGGTGGTTTAAGCATGTCCCAGTTTAGGTCACCTAGCATGACAAATTCAGACTTAGTATTAGGGACCAGGTGTCACGCCCTGGCCTTAGTATTCTTTGTTTTCTTTATTATTTTAGTTAGGTCAGGGTGTGACATGGGGAATGTTTGTGTTTTGTTGGTTTTGGGTGATTCTATGGTAAAGGGGTTGTTGGGTGTAGTAGCGTTGTCTATGTATGTTTAGTTGTCTAGGAGAGTATATGGTTGCCTGAATGAGTTCCCAATTAGAGACAGCTGATTTCGGTTGTCTCTGATTGGGAGCCATATTTAGGGTAGCCATAGGCTTTCATTTGTTGTGAGTAGTTGTCTATGTGAAACGTTTGTAGCCTGTGTGTGCACATCGTTTATTTAGCTTCACGATCGTTTATTGTTTTGGTTAGTTCATAAGTGTGTTTGTTTCGTTTTTGCCTTCTTCATCAATTAAAAGGAGATGGCTTATTTTCCTAATGCTGCGTTTTGGTCCGTCAATCCTCCACACGATCGTGACAGAACTACTCACCAATACAGGACCAAGCGGCATGGAAAGCGGCAACAGGACCCACCTACACAGGATTCGTGGACATGGGAGGAGATACTGGATGGTAAGGGGCCGTGGGCACAACCGGGAGAATATCGCCTTCCTCGTGAAGAGCTGGAGGCAGCTAAAGCCGAGAGGAGGCGATATGAGGAGGCAGCACGGAGACAAGGCTGGAAGCCCGTGAGTTCAACCCAAAAATTTATTGGGGGGGGCCTTAAAGGGAGTGTGGCGAAGTCAGGTAGGAAACCTGCGCCTACTCCCTGTACTTACCGTGGAGAGCGAGAGTACGGGCAGACACCGTGTTACGCAGTAGAGCGCACGGTGTCTCCTGTACGCGTGCATAGCCCGGTTCGGTACATTCCAGCTCCACGTATCGGCCGGGCTAGACTGAGCGTTGAGCCATATGTCATGAAGCCGGCCCAACGCATCTGGTCACCAGTGCGTCTCCTCGGGCCGGCGTACATGGCACCAGCCTTACGCATGGTGTCCCCGGTTCGCCTACATAGGCCGGTGTGGGTTTTTCCACCTCCCCGCACTGGTCAGGCGACGGGGAGCATACAACCAGGTAAGGTTGGGCAGGCTCGGCGCTCAAGGGAGCCAGTACGCCTGCACGGTCCGGTATTTCCGGCGCCACCTCCCCGCCCCAACCCAGTACCACCAGTGCCTCCTCCACGCACTAGCCATATGGTGCGTGTCTCCAGCCCTTTACCACCAGTGCCTAAACCACGCACCAAGCCTCCTGTGTGTCCCCAGAGTCCTGTGCGTCCTGTTGCTGCTCCCCGCACTAGCCCTGAGATGCGTGTCCCCAGCCCGGTGCCACCAGTCCCGGCACCACGCACCAGGCCTACAGTGCGCCTCAGCCGGCAGGAGTCTGCCGTCTGCACAGCGATGCCTGAACTGCCCGTCTGCCAAGCGCCATCTGAGCCATCCGTCTCCCCAGCGCCATCTGAGCCATCCGTCTCCCCAGCGCCATCTGAGCCATCCGTCTGCAATGAGCCTGCAAAGCCGCCCGTCTGCCATGAGCCTGCAAAGCCGCCCGTCTGCCATGAGCCTACTGAGCTGCCCGCCAGACAGGAGCCGCTAGAGCCGCCCGCCAGACAGGAGCCGCTAGAGCCGCCCGCCAGACAGGAGCCGCTAGAGCCGCCCGCCAGACAGGAGCCGCTAGAGCCGTCAACCAGACAGGATCTGCCAGAGCCGTCAACCAGACAGGATCTGCCAGAGCCGCCAACCAGACAGGATCTGCCAGAGCCGCCAACCAGACAGGATCTGCCAGAGCCGCCAACCAGACAGGATCTGCCAGAGCTGTCAGCTAGCCATGAGCAGCCAGATCCGTCAGCCAGCCATGAGCAGCCAGATCCGTCAGTTAGCCATGAGCAGCCAGATCCGTCAGTTAGCCATGAGCAGCCAGATCCGTCAGCTAGCCATGAGCAGCCAGATCCGTCAGCTAGCCATGAGCAGCCAGATCCGTCAGCCAGCCATGAGCAGCCAGATCCGTCAGCCAGCCATGAGCAGCCAGATCCGTCAGCCAGCCATGAGCAGCCAGATCTGTCAGCCAGCCATGGGCCGTCCCTCAGTCCGGAGCTGCCGTTCCTCAGTCCGGAGCTGCCGTTCCTCAGTCCGGAGCTGCCCCTTATCCTGGTGCTGCCCCTTATCCTGGTGCTGTCCCTTACCCTGGTACTGCCCCTTAGTCCGGAGCTGCCCCTTAGTCCGGAACTGCCCCTTAATGCAGTGGGGTTAATGTGGAGGGGGGTCATTTGGAGGAAGCTAAGGAGGCGGTTAGGGACTGTGGTGACGTGGGGAACACGACCAGTGCCGGAGCCGCCACCGTGGATGGAAGCCCACCCAGACCCTCCCCTAGACTGTGTAATGGTGCGCCCGGAGTTCGCACCTTAAGGGGGGGGGTTATGTCACGCCCTGGCCTTAGTATTCTTTGTTTTCTTTATTATTTTAGTTAGGTCAGGGTGTGACATGGGGAATGTTTGTGTTTTGTTGGTTTTGGGTGATTCTATGGTAAAGGGGTTGTTGGGTGTAGTATATGGGTTTGTGTTGAGTACATGGGTCTAGCGTTGTCTATGTATGTTTAGTTGTCTAGGAGAGTCTATTGTTGCCTGAATGAGTTCCCAATTAGAGACAGCTGATTTCGGTTGTCTCTGATTGGGAGCCATATTTAGGGTAGCCATAGGCTTTCATTTGTTGTGAGTAGTTGTCTATGTGAAACGTTTGTAGCCTGTGTGTGCACATCGTTTATTTAGCTTCACGATCGTTTATTGTTTTGGTTAGTTCATAAGTGTGTTTGTTTCGTTTTTGCCTTCTTCATCAATAAAAGGAGATGGCTTATTTTCCTAATGCTGCGTTTTGGTCCGTCTATCCTCCACACGATCGTGACACCAGGAGAGAGCTTAGGGCATTTAGGGCACAGGCTGGTGCTGATGGTGGCCGGTAACACCCAGCAACAGTCAACAAAGTTATTTGAAAATGTTATGCGTAAAACCAGCAAATCAAATTGTTTGGGGACAGACTTGGTGGAGCCAACCAGGCACTGAAGGTGATTCTTGGTAAAGATTGCCACTCCCCCACCTTTGGAAGATTTGTCTTGCCGAAAAAGGTTATAACGAGAAAGGTTAACATCAGTGTTCAAAACACTCTCCATGCCTCAGTAATGACCAACACATATGGATTGGAGCTGTGAACACACACTTTCAATTGATACATTTTAGGTAATAAGCTTCTGATGTTAACGTGCAGAAAACCCAGGCTTTTACAAGAGTAGAAATCAGTGATGCAGATATCAGAGCACAAATCAGAATTAGGGCTAGCAACAGTAGATGGGCCAGGGTGTACACACACATTTCCAGATATAATCAGCAGTAATACAATCAGGGCACGTCAGAGGACAGGGAGAGCTCTGCAGAGTTGATTTACAACATTTGAATGTGCATTAGATGGCAACAAGATCATATTGTACAGCAATTTTATCAGGTAACATGAATACAAAGCCGGTAAAGAGATGGTTAGAATAGGATGGGAGGCCAAGAGTCATTGTAACCAGAGTCCCAATTGTGGGAACAAACATAGACTGTCCCACGATTGGGTAAACAAGCAAGTTCATAGTCAACAAAGCACTTAGGAGTCATGAGGCAAATTGCATAAAGCACAAGCGAAAAATATAACAACCTGGGGCTAGCCATTGTAAGTTCAGTCACTTGCCTCAACAGTGCATGTGTACTGGCGGCGAGCGGAAGCTCAGGAGAGAGGGGGAGTGTGGCGGGGGTACCAATACCAGACAGGGGAGAAAGGGCAGACGGTGAACAGGTCGCAAGGTCGAATCCAAGCAGCAGTGCAGCAGGCAACGGGAGTAGTTGTCACACCCACTTGGGAGAAGCTTTTTTCGGGAGGCATATTCCTTGTAGAAAATCCCGTCGGAGGCCCATCCACCTGATTAGTTCTGGTGCTGGCCCTGGTTGTGAGGTTCACTAATAGTCCATTGTTCACATGCACAGCTATCAGTTTGTGAGGCATCCATTTATGAGTGTATATCTGGGCCAATGTGAAAAAGACTGAATGCTAAGTTTCAGGGAATGGGTCCAGAGAGATAAGTTGTCTGAGCCGGTAAAGTCCGGAGAGTGAGGTGTCTGTGTTTTTCTCATGGAGTCTGCAAAGTGCTCTGCTCGAGGTGAGACAAGGCCAGCCAACGCAAAACTCACCTCTAGGGCTCAGCGATATGGCCTAAAAATGATATCTTGATTTTCTCAAAATTGTATTTGTCACATGCACCGAATACAACATGTGTAGACTTGACCATGACATTCTTACTTGTGAGTCCTTTCACAAAAATGCATAGATATAATGTGGCTATATATAAGAAGTACCGGTTCCCGAGTCAATATGCAAGGGTAGTTAAGTTAATATGTGCATGTAGGTAGAGGTAAAAGTGACTAGACAATCAGTGTTACAGGTTTTTCCATTTGTATTTCGAGGTTGGACATTAGCATGTGGGGCATATCGATTGGTGTCACCTCGTTAGTCAGTATGCTACACCTTTGCTGGTTTGTCATCTCGTTAGTCATCTGTGCTGGCCCAGTGCTCCAGTTGACTGGAGAGATGTGGAGGGTTAACACCTTTAGTTGACTCTCTCTAATTGATTTCTAGACAAACAGTCCTTTATCTGATCTTCTCTGTTTTCATTTTGCTCCACCACCTTGGTTTTCTTCCTGTCTTTAAAGGGATAGCCCCGCCCCCAGCCTAAAACCCCAAACAGCAAGCAATGCAGTTGTAGAAGCACGGTGGCTAGGAAAAACTCCCTAGAAAGGCCTAAACCTAGGAAGAAACCTAGAGAGGAACCAGGCTTGAGGGGTGGCCAGACCTCTTCTGGCTGTGCCGGGTGGAAATTATAACAGAACATGGCCAAGATGTTCAAATGTTCCTAAATGACCAGCATGGTCAAATAATAATGTGACCGTAGTGTACGTGTAGGTATGTATGGCAGGACCAAATCGGAAAGATAGGTAGGAGCAAGCCCATGTAATGCTTTGTAGGTTAGCAGTAAAACCTTGAAATCAGCCCTTGCCTTAACAGGAAGCCAGTGTAGGGAGGCTAGCACTGGAGTAATATGATAAAATATTTTGGTTCTAGTCAGGATTCTAGCAGCCGTATTTAGCACTAACTGAAGTTTATTTAGTGCTTTATCCGGGTAGCCGGAAAGTAGAGCATTGCAGTAGTCTAACCTAGAAGTAAGAAAAGCATGGATACATTTTTCTGCATCCTTTTTAGACAGAAAGTTTCTGATTTTTGCAATGTTACGGAGATGGAAAAAGCTGTCCTTGAAACAGTCTTGATATGTTCGTCAAAAGAGAGATCAGGGTCCAGAGTAACGCTGAGGTTCTTCACAGTTTTATTTGAGACGACTGTACAACCATCAAGATTAATTGTCAGATTCAACAGAAGATCTCTTTGTTTCTTGGGACCTAGAACAAGCATCTCTGTTTTGTCCGAGTTTAAAAATAGAAAGTTTTCAGCCATCCACTTCCTTATGTCTGAAACACAGGCTTCTAGCGAGGGCAATTTTGGGGCTTCACCATGTTTCATTGAAATGTACAGCTGTGTGTCATCCGCATAGCAGTGAAAGTTTACATTATGTTTTCGAATGACATCCCCAAGAGGTAAAATATATAGTGAAAACAATAGTGGTCCTAAAACGGAACATTGAGGAACACCGAAATTTACAGTTGATTTGTCAGAGGACAAACCATTCACGGAGACAAACTGATATCTTTCAGACAGATAAGATCTAAACCAGGCCAGAACTTGTTTGTGTAGACCAATTTGGGTTTCCAATCTCTCCAAAGGAATGTGGTGATCGATGGTATCAAATGCAGCACTAAGGTCTAGGAGCACGAGGACAGATGCAGAGCCTCGGTCTGACGCCAATAAAAGGTAATTTACCACCTTAACAAGTGCAGTCTCAGTGCTATGATGGGGTCTAAAACCAGACTGAAGCATTTCGTATACATTGTTTGTCTTCAGGAAGGCAGTGAGTTGCGCAACATCTTTTTCAATTTTTTTTGAGAGGAATGGAAGATTCGATTTTAGGCCGATAGTTTTTTATATTTTCTGGGTCAAGGTTTGGCTTTTTCAAGAGAGGCTTCATTACTGCCACTTTTAGTGAGTTTGGTACACATCCGGTGGATAGAGAGACGTTTATTATGTTCAACATAGGAGGGCCAAGCACAGGAAGCAGCTCTTTCAGTAGTTTAGTTGGAATAGGGTCCAGTATGCAGCTTGAAGGTTTAGAGGCCATGATTATTTTCATCATTGTGTCCAGAGATATAGTACTAAAACACTTGAGTGTCTCCCTTGATCCTAGGTCCTGGCAGAGTTGTGCAGACTCAGGACAGCTGAGATTTGGAGGAATACGCCGATTTAAAGGAGCTCGTAATTTGCTTTCTAATGATCATGATCTTTTCCTCAAAGAAGTTCATGAATTATTACTGCTGAAGTGAAAGCCATCCTCTCTTAGGGAATGCTGTTTTTTAGTTAGCTTTGCGACAATATCAAAAAGACATTTCGGATTGTTCTTATTTTCCTCAATTATGTTGGAAAAATAGGATGATTGAGCAGCAGTGAGGGCTGTTCGATACTGCACGGCACTGTCTTTCCAAGCTAGTCGGAAGACTTCCAGTTTGGTGTGGCGCCATTTCGTTCCAATTTTCTGGAAGCTTGCTTCAGAGCTCGGGTATTTTCTGTATACCAGGGAGCTAGTTTCTTATGATAGATGTTTTTAGTTTTTAGGGGTGCAACTGCATCTAGGGTATTGCACAAGTTTAATTGAGTTCCTCAGTTAGGTGGTTAACTGATTTTTTTCCTCTGACGTCCTTGGGTAGGCAGAGGGAGTCTGGAAGGGCATCAAGGAATCTTTGGGTTGTCTGAGAATTTATAGCACAACTTTTGATGCTCCTTGGTTGGGGTCTGAGCAGATTATTTGTTGCGATTGCAAACGTAATAAAATGGTGGTCAGATAGTCCAGGATTATAAGGAAAAACATTAAGACCCACAACATTTATTCCATGGGACAAAACTAGGTCCAGAGTATGACTGTGGCAGTGAGTAGGTCCAGAGACATGTTGGACAAAACCCACTGAGTCGATGATGGCTCCGAAAGCCTTTTGGAGTGGGTCTGTGGACTTTTCCATGTGAATATTAAAGTCACCAAAAATGTGAATATTATCTGCTATGACTACAAGGTCTTGGTACCATTTGAAAGGAAACACTGACATTTGTGGAAATGTGAATTGAATGTAGGAGAATATAACACAATATATCTAGTAGAAGAAAATACAAAGACACAATCTTTGAAATGCAACAGAAAGGTCCCAGTTCTAGCCATCACTCTGGTTGTAATTCCGATGGTGTCCACCGATGGCAGCAGTGTATGTGAAAAGTTTCAGACGAATAACTTGAAGTATGAGCGAACTACATGATATTTATTGTGAAGTCACCCAGGTACATTTGGGCAAATTGTAAAGGAGACATTTGCATTCATGTTCAATTTTTCTGCAAGAATATCATCATATCTGTATACTTGGACTTTTATTGAGCTTTTCCAGTATTAGTAGCCATATTATAAGTTCAACATTTGCAAAACAACCAGTTTTCATAACTTCATAACTCTGAATATTCTTATATTTTTTGTCCAAAAGGAAAAGGCATGCTGTCTCACAGGGTTAGTAGTTATATTTTGTGACAGATACAGGGTTTACTCCCATAAAGCCCAGGTCATTGGCTATCTAGCTAGCTTTGTTTGACCCCGATTGGTGCTTATTCGACAAAGTTAGAGTCGTTCAAGTGAAGACCGCCCGCGTCATCGGCGTGCCATGAAGGCAACACTCTCTGACCAAATTTGGTGTCCTATAGGATATACTACACCCCTAAAGATATAGTGAAGTCTGGTTACATTCTAGGATCTCTGAGGAATACATACGAATGTAATTTGACTGGTTGAAACAACGTTTAGGGTTACATTTTCACAGATTCCTTTCTTTGCAAATTGAATGAGTGGAAATACAAAATTGATCGTGCATGCTATATGGACCTTTTTAGGATATGTTAAAGGATTTTATATAACAAAACGACACTTTGTGTTATCTCTGGGACCCTTTGGATTATAAATCAGAGCAAGATTTCAGAATGTACACATTTCACCTTCAGCGGTGAATTTATTAAACCTATCGCAGTGAAAAAAGTTTTTTGTTGTTAGGAGCTCTCCTCAAACAATAGCATGGCATTTTTTCGCAGTAATAGCTACTGTAAATTGGACAGTGCAGATATATTAATAAGAATTTAAGCTTTCAGCCGATATAAGACACTTACAGTTGAAGTTGGAAGTTTACATACAAAACTCATTTTTCAACAACTCCACAAATTGTTCGTGAACAAACTATAGTTTTGGCAAGTCGGTTAGGACATCTACTTTGTGCATGACACAAGCAATTTTTCCAACAATTGTTTACAGACAGATTATTTCCACTTATAACTCATTGTATCACAATTCCAGTGGGTCAGAAGTTTACATACACCAAGTTGACTGTGCCTTTAAACACCTTGGAAAATTCCCGAAAATTAAGTAATGGCTTTAGAAGCTTCTGATAGGCTAATTAACATCATTTGAGTCAATTGGAGGTGTACCTGTGGATGTATTTCAAGGCCTACCTTCAAACTCAGTGCATCTTTACTTGACATCATGGGAAAATCAAAAGAAATCAGCCAAGATCTCTCTCAAAAATTGTAGACCTCCACAAGTCTGGTTCATCCTTTCATCCCATTCCAAATGACTGAAGGTACCACGTTCATCTGTACAAACAATAGTACATAAGTATAAACACCATGGGACCACGCAGCCATCATACCGCTAATGAAAGAGACGCGTTCTGTCTCCTAGAGATGAACGTACTTTGGTGTGAGAAGTACAAATCAATCCCAGAACAACAGCAAAGGACCTTGTGAAGATACAGGACAAAACAGGTACAATCAATCAATCAATCAATCAATTTTATTTTATATAGCCCTTCGTACATCAGCTCATATCTCGAAGTGCTGTACAGAAACCCAGCCTAAAACCCCAAACAGCTAGTAATGCAGGTGTAGAAGCACGGTGGCTAGGAAAAACTCCCTAGAAAGGCCAAAACCTAGGAAGAAACCTAGAGAGGAACCAGGCTATGAGGGGTGGCCAGTCCTCTTCTGGCTGTGCCGGGTGGAGATTACAACAGAACTATGCCAAGATGTTCAAAAATGTTCATAAGTGACAAGCATGGTCAAATAATAATCATGAATAATTTTCAGTTGGCTTTTCATAGCTGATCATTAAGAGTTGAAAAACAACAGGTCTGGGACAGGTGGCGGTTCCATAACCGCAGGCAGAACAGCTGAAACTGGAATAGCAGCAAGGCCAGGCGGACTGGGGACAGCAAGGAGTCACCACGGCCGGTAGTCCCGACGTATGGTCCTAGGGCTCAGGTCCTCCGAGAGAAAGAAAGAGAGAAGGAGAAAATTAGAGAGAGCCAAGATTTTCAAAATGTTCATAAATGACAAGCATGGTCAAATAATAATCAGGAATAAATCTCAGTTGGCTTTTCATAGCCGATCATTAAGAGTTGAAAACAGCAGGTCTGGGACAGGTATAGGGGTTCCATAACCGCAGGCAGAACAGTTGAAACTGGAATAGCAGCAAGGCCAGGCGGACTGGGGACAGCAAGGAGTCACCACGGCCGGCAGTCCCGACGTATGGTCCTAGGGCTCAGGTCCTCCGAGAGAAAGAAAGAGAGAAGGAGAAAATTAGAGAGAGCCAAGATTTTCAAAATGTTCATAAATGACAAGCATGGTCAAATAATAATCAGGAATAAATCTCAGTTGGCTTTTTATAGCCGATCATTAAGAGTTGAAAACAGCAGGTCTGGAACAGGTAGGGGTTTCGTAACCGCAGGCAGAACAGTTGAAACTGGAATAGCAGCAAGGCCAGGCGGACTGGGGACAGCAAGGTGTCAGCATGCCCGGTAGTCCTGACGTATGGTCCTAGGGCTCAGGTTCTCAGAGAGAAAGAGAGAACGAGAGAATTAGAGAGAGCATACTTAAATTCACACAGGACACTGGATAAGACAGGAGAAGTACTCCAGGTATAACCAACTGACCCTAGCCCCCCGACACATAAACTACTGCAGCATAAATACTGGAGGCTGAGACAGGAGCGGTCAGGAGACACTGTGGCCCCATCCGAAGAAACCCCCAGACAGGGCCAAACAGGAAGGATATAACCCCACCCACTTTGCCAAAGCACAGCCCCCGCACCACTAGAGGGATATCCTCAACCACCAACTTACAATCCTGAGACAAGGCAGAGTATAGCCCACAAAGGTCTCCACCACAGCACAAACCAAGGGGGGGCGCCAACCCAGACAGGAAGATCACATCAGTAACTCAACCCACTCAAGTGACGCACCCCTCCTAGGGACGGCATGAAAGAGCACCAGCAAGCCAGTGACTCAGCCCCTGCAACAGGGTTAGAGGCAGAGAATCCTGTATCTATACAGAATGTATCTATATCCACAGTAAAACGAGTCCTATATCAACATAACCTGAAAGGCCGCTCAGCAAGGAAGAAGCCACTGCTCCAAAACCGCCATAAAAAAGCTAGACTACAGTTTGCAACTGCACATGTGGACAAAGATCAAACTTTTTGGAGAAATGTCCTCTCGTCTGATGAAATAAAAATAGAACTGTTTGGCCATAATGACCATTGTTATGTTATGTTTGGAGGAAAAAGGGGGAGGCTTGCAAGCCCGAAGAATACCATCCCAACCGTGAAGCACAGGGGTAGCATCATCATGTTGTGGGGGTGCTTTGCTGCAGGAGGGACTGGTGCACTTCACAAAGTAGATGACATCATGAGGGAGGAAAAATATGTGGATATATTGAAGCAAAATCTCAAGACATAAGTCAAGAAGTTAAAGCTTCGTCGCAAATGTGTTTTCCAAATGGACAATGACCCCAGGCATACTTCCAAAGTTGTGGCAAAATGGCTTAAGGACAACAAAATCATGGTATTGGAATGGCCATCACAAAGTCCTGACCTCAATCCCATATAATATTTGTGGGGCAGAACTGAAATAGCGTGTGCGAGCAAGGAGGCCTACAAACCTGACTCAGTTACACCAGCTCTGTCATGAGGAATGGGCCAAAATTCACCCAACTTAATGTGGGAAGCTTGTGGAAAGCTACCCAAAACATTTGACGCAAGTTAAACAATTTAAAGGCAATGCTACCCAATACTATTTGAGTGTATGTAAACTTCTGACCCACTGGAAATAAATAAAAGATGAAATAAATAATTCTCTCTACTATTATTCTGACATTTCACATTCTTAAAATAATGTGGTGATCTTAACTTACATAAGACAGGGAATTTTTACTAGGATCAAATGTCAGGAATTGTGAAAAACTGAGTTTAAATGTATTTGGCTAAGGTGTATGTGAACTTCCGACTTCAACTCTATATGTACCGACATTTGTTGTTTTTCTAAAATCTTTGATCGTGACACAAGGCGCTGCATGATTTACAATTGTCCCATTGATGGGACGCCTATCCCTAATTAAGTTTGGTGTGGGTTTTCTTTTGTTTGCGTCGTAGTGGGCAAATGTAGTAGCCACTCATGGTGAGTGTCTTTTAGGTCCCAGTTGTTGTTGCTATTTAACTTTCAGTGGACATCCCCTTGAGTGTCTTGTAGAACCCCTCCTAAAACCCCACCTGTTCGGTTTTGGTTGTTGTCATGACTCTTTGTTAGTTCCCCTTTTGTTTGAGCGACATTTTCAGTTTTCTTGCTGGGGAATGTAACATCAGGATAGATAATAAACAGAGTAGCACCATGTATGTGGAGTGTGTGTGTGTGTGTGTGTGTGTGTGTGTGTGTGTGTGTGTGTGTGTGTGTGTGTGTGTGTGTGTGTGTGTGTGTGTGTGTGTGTGTGTGTGTGTGTGTGTGTGTGTGTGTTTTTTGTGTGAGCGTATGTGTTGTGTTTGTGGTGTAAGTCAGTGTAAGTACTGTATGTGTGTGGGTAGAGTCCAGTGAGTGTGCATAGTCAGTGTAAGAGAGTCAATGCAATAGTCTGGTAGCCATTTTTTTTAACTTTTCAGCAGGAGAATGAGGTGTGTTTTTTTCTCATGGAGCCTGCAAAGTGCTCTGCTTGAGGTAAGGCAAGGCAATGCAAAACTTACCTCTTAAGAACCAACTCATTTCTACGGGGTGTGTTTATCCAGGAATAGTTGCTGACATACACAGTCATGCCCA
The DNA here is from genome assembly GCF_029448725.1 of Salvelinus fontinalis. Taxonomy (NCBI): domain Eukaryota; kingdom Metazoa; phylum Chordata; class Actinopteri; order Salmoniformes; family Salmonidae; genus Salvelinus; species Salvelinus fontinalis. The sequence continues at coordinate 22,209,664 of NC_074678.1, read as the reverse complement.
CACATACCAGGATGAGGCGATTCCACCCTATCACAGAGGTACAGACAGTACATACCCAGTAACTGTTATCAATAACACACCCTAAAATTCAGTAACACACCAGGCCCCAGGCCCTCCTCTCTGATTTCCACTCTGACTATCCTGTCAGTGAGGAGGGTGGGCAGGATCAGGCCACTACCATCTCTACTCCTCCATCCCTGGCTCTGTCTGAACTTGCCAATGGCTGATTACCTGACGACTCACCTTGAATTTAATTACGCTGCTCTTTTGATTGCTACATACATTCAGTCTGAATCTGCCATCCTATGTTTTTTGTGTGACTTTAAAATAAGGGGCGTTGTACATAGGCCTATGGCAGTCATGCCATTTTGTCAGCTGGTGATTGTCAAGCAAATAACTGCCGGTCTCATGGTAATTGACTTTTAATTATAAAACACATTTAGCATCTCCTGGCTTCCATACATAGCCTACACGCCACTGATGCAGACCTTTGGAACATCTACATTTTAAAAAGTATAATAAAACCATGTAATATAGACTACACCATCCCCATACATTCATTATTTACTTTAGACAGGTCTAAAGAAACATAATATGAAGAAAATGTAGTCTATTTTAGAAGAACAGAATAGCGAACTCTATGTTGTCCTTATTGAGTTGTCCTTATGTTAGGCCCTGATCTGGCTATGCCATATGGCTGTGGACTACACTAGCTCATTATCAGACAAGATTTGCTTAGAATTGTGTGGCATTTTAAAAATTTAATTTTATAGTATAAAGAATACAATTGGACATAAAATAGAGAGGATATTTTCTCCAAACAATTTGAGGGAGTGCGGCTATTCTGTGTTGAGCAGTTAACAAAGAAACAGGTACACCTGTATGCTTAATTTAGAGTTATTTATGTAACTTTTGTTGTGTTACAAATGTTGGGCTATATGTTTTGATTTTTAATACGTTCTAAGGCTGCATGATGCGACTATAATGATGATTTTAAAAAAGTTGCATGAAAGGCATGAGCTCTGCTTTGTTTTTTACCCAGGCTGTACACACCTCATCAGTCTCTCATTCCCAATTTGACAAGCACTTGATAATGCCTCGAATTTCCCGGCTGCATCCCCTTTGTATGGCTGTAATGCCCCTTAAAAAAATCCATGCCTTTTGCGGCCAGTGGCCATTGTGCCCTTGGGCTGAATATAATAATTATAATTCCCTCTTTCTCCACTGTGTGCTGAAGCACCCCTCACTCACATGGCTCTCAGTCACGTGGTCTTTCTCAAAGGCTACAAGTGAAGACAGACACATCGGGGACTCAACTGAGCGCGTCCTTATCCAATTCCGAGGCGCATATTGAAGATATTGGAAGAACTGTCCACATTTACTTTCGTCAGCCAAAAAGATGAGTTGGCCTAACGAACAGCAAAAGCACTAGCCTATGTCAATCTACTATCCCCCATAGTAAAACAGCTTACCTATTCTATTCTGAGAGAAATACATTTTCCAAACATAGTCTGGGACAGTTGTGGGATGCTATAGATCCCAAATTAATACAACCACTAGCATTGAAAACCCTGTTTTAAGCAATGAGCCTGACGCAACAGATGAGAACATTTAGCCTAAAATGTTGATAAACTATTAGGTGAATGTTCCATTAGCAGGAAAACATAATTCTCAAAAGTGACTACAAATGCAATTATGCATGTAATGCTTTTATTATAAAGGTACATTTTTATGGTGTATATCATCTTCCAACTCACGCGCCGCTTATGTATGTCAGTTAGGCTCTACACCCATTGTAAAGTGGATTAATGTGCTTCAGTTTAAGAAGAAGTTATTTGGCCACTTTAGATGTGATGCAAACCTTATCAAAACATATAGGCCCAGTGGCGATTTTAGCATGTAAATCTTGGTGGGGGCAAACAGATTTTTAACTTTTTTTTTTTTTTTTTTGACACAACACAACACATTCCACTATATTATTAAATACACTATAATGGTGACAAACGATGCCCACAAACTGTTAGGGCCTACATGTCACGTTCGTCGTAGTGAGGAGACCAAGGCGAAGCGTGATTGGAATACATTCTTCTTTTATTCAAACGAAGAACACTTAAACAAACTAACAAAACGAACGTGACGCTATAAACAACTAGTGCTGACATGCAACTACACATAGACAACTACCCACAAATACAGGTGGGAAATGGCAACCTAAGTATGGTTCTCAATCAGAGACAACGATAGACAGCTGCCTCTGATTGAGAACCACACCCGGTGTCACTTTTCTGACCTGTTTTCTGTTGTTTTTGTATGTGTTTAGTTGGGGTGGGCATTCTATGTTATGTGTTTCTATGTTGGGTTAAATGTGTTGCCTGATATGGTTCTCAATTAGAGGCAGGTGTTTGACGTTTCCTCTGATTGAGAACCATATTAAGGTAGGCTGTTCTCACTGTTTGTTTGTGGGTGATTGTTGCTGTGTCTGTGTTTGTGCACCACACAGTACTGTTTCGTTTTGTTTAGTCTGTTCATGCGTTCTTCGTTTTATGTTAGTTCGCATGTTCAGGTCTGTTGACGTCGTTTGTTGTTTTGTAGTTTGTCTTGTATTTTCGTATTCGTTATTATAATTAAAATCATTATGTCTACATACCTCGCTGCGTGTTGGTCCGATCCATGCTCCTCCTCGTCTGAGGAGGAGAACGACTTCGACAGCCGTTACAGAATCACCCACCAACAAAGGATCAAGCAGCGGGTTAACGGGCAGCAGCGACAGCAGCGGCCCATTACACAGGACTCCTGGACATGGGAGGAAATTTTGGAGGGAAAAGGACCCTGGGCTAAGGTTGGAGAGAATTGCCGCTCTCGGGAGGAGAAGGAGGCATCTAAAGCCCAGGAGCGGTGGTATGAGGAGGCAGCATGTAAGCGAGGCTGGAAGCCGGAGAGTCAAGGCCAAAAATTTCTTGGGGGGGGGGGGGGGGGGGGGGGGGCTAAAAGGGAGTGTGGCGAAGTCAGGTAGGAGACCTGCGCCAACTCCCCGAGCTTACCGTGGAGAGCGAGAGTACGGGCAGACACCGTGTTATGCAGTAGAGCGCACGGTGTCTCCTGTACGTGTGCATAGCCCGGTGCGGGTTATTCCACCTCCCCGCACTGGCCGGGCTAGATTGAGCATTGAGCCAAGTGCCATGAAGCCGGCTCTACATATCTGGCCTCCAGTACGTCTCCTTTTGCCGGTGTACATGGCACCAGCCTTACGCATGGTGTCCCCGGTTCGCCTACACAGCCCAGTGCGGGTTATTCCACCTCCCCGCACTGGACGGGCTACGGGGAGCATGCAACCAGGTAAGGTTGGGCAGGCTCAGTGCTCAAGGGAGCCAGTATGCCTGCACGGTCCGGTATATCCGGCACCACCTTCCCGCCCCAGCCCAGTACCTCCAGTTCCGGCACCACGCACCAAGCCTCCTGTGCGTCTCCAGAGCCCTGTTCCTCCTCCACGCACTAGCCCTATGGTGCGTGTCTCCGGCCCGGTACCACCAGTTCCGGCACCACGCACCAAGCCTCCTGTGCGTCTCCAGAGCCCTGTACGCACTGTTCCTTCTCCCCGCACTCGCCCTGAGGTGCGTGCCCTCAGTCCGGTCCCACCAGTTCCGGCACCACGCACCAGGCCTATAGTGCGCTTTGAGAAACCAGTGTGCCCTGTTGCTGCTCCCCGCACTAGCCTTGAGGTGCGTGTCTCCAGTCCGGTACCACCAGTTCCGGTACCACGCACCAGGCTTATAGTGCGCTTCGAGAGTCCAGTGTGCCCTGTTCCTGCTCCCCGCACTAGCCTTGAGGTGCGTGTCTCCAGTCCGGTACCACCAGTTCCTGCACCACGCACCAGGCCTACTGTGCGCCTCAGCAGGTCAGAGTCGGCCGTCTGCCCAACGCCGCCTGCACTGCTCGTCTGCCCAACGCCGCCTGCACTGCTCGTCTGCCAAGCGCCGTCTGAGCTGCCTGCACTGCTCGTCTGCCCAGCGCCGTCTGAGCCGCCTGCCTGCCCAGCGCCGTCTGAGCCATCTGTCTGCCCAGCGCAGTCTGAGCCATCCGTCTGCCCAGCGCCATCTGAGCCATCCGTCTGCCCAGCGCCATCTGAGCCATCCGTCTGCCCAGCGCCATCTGAGCCATCCGTCTGCCCAGCGCCATCTGAGCCGTCCGTCTGCCCAGCGCTATCTGAGCCGTCCGTCTGCCCAGCGCCATCTGAGCCGTCCGTCTGCCCCGAGCCATTAGAGCCGCCCGTCTGTCCCGAGCCGTCAGAGCCGTTCGTCAGTCAGGAGCCGCTAGAGCCGTTCGTCAGTCAGGAGCCGCTAGAGCCGTCCGTCAGTCAGGAGCCGCCAGAGCCGCCAGCCAGTCAGGAGCCGCCAGAGCCGCCAGCCAGTCAGGAGCCGCCAGAGCCGCCAGCCAGTCAGGAGCCGCCAGAGCCGCCAGCCAGTCAGGAGCCGCCAGAGCCGCCAGCCAGTCAGGAGCCGCCAGAGCCGCCAGCCAGTCAGGGGCTGCCAGAGCCGCCAGCCAGTCAGGGGCTGCCAGAGCCGCCAGCCAGTCAGGAGCTGCCAGAGCCGCCAGCCAGTCAGGAGCTGCCCTCCAGTCATGAGCTGCCCTCCAGTCATGAGCTGCCCTCCAGTCATGAGCTGCCCTTCAGTCATGAGCTGCCCTCCAGTCATGAGCTGCCCTCCAGTCATGAGCTGCCCTCCAGTCATGAGCTGCCTTCCAGTCATGAGCTGCCTTCCAGTCATGAGCTGCCCTTTAGTCATGAGCTGCCCTCCAGTCATGAGCTGCCCTACAGTCATGAGCTGCATCTAGTCCGGAGCAACCATTCAGTCCAGAGCTGCCTCTCTGTCCGGAGCTGTCCTTCAGTCCGGAGTTGCCCCTCTGTCCTGAGCTACCCCTCTGTCCTGAGCTACCCCCTCTGTCCTGAGCTACCCCCTCTGCCCTGAGCTACCTCTCTGTCCTGAGCTACCCATCTGTCCTGAGCTACCCCTCTGTCCTGAGTTGTCTATATTTAGGAGGGGCCTTGGTGAAGGTTCCTGGACCATGGTCGGGGGCGAGGGTCGCCACTCAAGGGACGCTAAGGAGGGTGACAAAGACAATGGTGGAGTGGTGTCCTCGTCCTGCGCCGGAGCCGCCACCGCGGACAGATGCCCACCCAGACCCCCCCCCTTGAGTTTTAGGGGTGCGCCCGGAGTTCGCACCTTGGGGGGGGGGGGTTTCTGTCACGTTTCTGACCTGTTTTCTGTTGTTTTTGTGTGTTTAGTTGGTCAGGGCGTGAGTTGGGGTGGGCATTCTATGTTATGTGTTTCTATGTTGGGTTAAAAAGTGTTGCCTGATATGGTTCTCAATTAGAGGCAGGTGTTTGACGTTTCCTCTGATTGAGAACCATATTAAGGTAGGCTGTTCTCACTGTTTGTTTGTGGGTGATTGTTGCTGTGTCTGTGTTTGTGCACCACACGGTACTGTTTCGTTTTGTTTGTAGTCTGTTCGTGCGTTCTTCGTTTTATGTTAGTTCGCATGTTCAGGTCTGTTGACGTCGTTTGTTGTTTTGTAGTTTGTCTTGTATTTTCGTATTCGTTATTATAATTAAATTCATTATGTCTACATACCTCGCTGCGAGTTGGTCCGATCCATGCTCCTCCTCGTCTGAGGAGGAGAACGACTTCGACAGCCGTTACACCCGGCCAAACACACAGAAATACAAATCATAGAAAAAGGAACACAGAATGCCCACCCAAATCACACCCTGACCAAACCAAAGTAGAGACATAAAAAGCTCTCTACGGTCAGGGCGTGACACTACATGAAGCTTTTCCAACAGCAGAGCTTTCTTTTCAGCACCATGGAGTGAATCCTTACAACTGCTAAACCTTGCTATCAGCGTAGCCTTGTCTGGCAGCAAAACAGTTCATTCATTCTCATTTACTGCCTTTTAAAAAAACATAGCTGATATGGCTTACTTGCTTAAACAAATGTGGTTTCTACTGACAATTGAGATGTACAAACTATGGCATAAGGGGACAACAAGCAGATAAGAGGCCATCCATAATTTATATTAAGACATTAATGAGCGAGCTAGGACGGGTGTCAAATCAAATCAAATACAATTGTATTAGTCACATTGTCACGCCCTGACCTTAGAGAGCCTTTTTATTCTCTATGTTGGTTAGGTCAGGGTGTGACTAGGGTGGGTAGTCTAGTTTTTTCTTTTCTATGTTGGCCTGGTATGGTTCCCAATCAGAGGCAACTGTCTATCGTTGTCTCTGATTGAGGATCATATTTAGGCAGCCTTTTTCCACCTTTTGTGTGTGGGATCTTGTTTTTGTATAGGTGCCTTTTAGCCCTACAAAGCTGAACGGTTCGGTTGTTACTCTTGCTTGTTTTTTTTGCCGGTTATCATAAATAAAAATGATTAACCTACCCCACGCTGCATCTTCGTGGGTACAGAGTCAATGTGCGGGGCACCGGTTAGTTGAGGTAATATGTACATGTAGGTAGAGTTATTAAAGTGACTATGCATAGATGATAACAAGAGATCGTAGCAGCAGTGTTAAGGGGGGGCGACGCAAATAGTCTGGGTAGCCATTTGATTAGATGTTCGGGAGTCTTATGGCTTGGAGGTAGAAGCTGTTTAGAAGCATCTTGGACCTAGACTTGGCACTCCGGTACTGCTTGCCATGCGGTAGCAGAGAGAACAGTCTATGACGAGGGTGGCTGGAGTCTTTGACAATTTTTAGGGCCTTCCTCTGACACAGCCTGGTATAGAGGTCCTGGATGGCAGGAAGCTTTGCCCCAGTGATGTACTGGGCCGTACGCACTACCCTCTGTAGTGCCTTGCGGTCGGAGGCAGAGTAGTTGCCATACCAGACAGTGATGCAACCAGTCAGAATGCTCTTGATAGTTGCAGCTGTAGAACCTTTTGAGGATCTGTGGACCATTTCTCAAAATAGACACTATAATGTACTTTTCCTCTTGCTCAGTTGTGCACTGGGTCCTCCCACTCTTTCTATTCTGGTTAGAGACACAGCGTTGTACGAGATCTTCAGAATTTCTCACATGGAATAGCCTTCATTTCTCAGAACAAGAATAGACTAACAAGAATCAGAAGAAAGTACTTTGTTTCTGGCCATTTTGTGCCTATAATCAAACCCACAAATGCTGATGCTCCTAATACTCAACTAGTCTCAAGAAGGCCAGTTATATTATTATATATTTTTTTAACCTTTATTTATCTTGGCAGGTCAGTTAAGAACACATTCTTATTTACAATGATGGCCTAGGAACAGTGGGTTAATTGCCTTGTTCAGGGGCAGAACAACAGATTTTTACCATGTCAGCTCAGGGATTCTGTCACGCCCTGACCTTAGTTATCTATGTTTATTATTTTGGTTAGGTCAGGGTGTGACAAGGGTGGGTATGCTTGTTTTTGTATTGTCTAGTTTTTTTGTATATCTAGGGGTTTTGGAATGTCTAGGTATATGTAGGTCTATGGTGGCCTGAATTGGTTGCCAATCAGAGGCAGCTGTTTATCGTTGTCTCTGATTGGGGATCATATTTAGGTTGCCATTTTCCCTTTGGTTTTGTGGGTTCTTGTCTATGTGTAGTTGCCTGTTCAGCACTCTTAGTATAGCTTCACGGTTCGTTTTGTTCAGTGTTCATTCTTAAATAAAGATAATGTACGCATAGCACGCTGCGTCTTGGTCTCCTCCCTACGACGGCCATGACAGATTTGATCTAGCAACCTTTCAGTTACTGACCCAATGCTCTAACCACTAGGCTACCTGCCTCCCCAATTGCTTCTTTAATTATTGCTTTATTATATTGATTCTTTAATCAGAACAACAGTTTTCAGCTGTGCTAACATAATGCAAAAGGATTTTCTAATGATCAATGAGCCTTTAAAAACGATAAACTTGGATTAGCTAACACAACGTGCCATTGGAACACAGGAGTGATGGTTGCTGATAATGGGCCTCTGTACGCCTATGTAGATATTCCATAAATCAGCCGGTTCCAGCTACAATAGTAATTTCCAACATTAACAATGTCTACACTGTATTTCTGATCAATTTGATGTTATTTTAATGGATAAAAAATGTGCTTTTCTTTAAAAAACAAGGACATTTCTAAGTCACCTCAAACTTTTGAATGCCAGTGTGTATGTATATATATATATTATTAAATTATTTTGTTTTGTTTTGTTTTTAGCTACACAGGTGAGGCTATGCCCTGGCTGACGGGTCACCACTGTACAGGCCTATGGGCTAGGTTACATGAAGTGTGTGTCTATGATTTGCAAAAGTCGGCAAAAATAAATAAATGCGCTGTTTGCCTTAAGCTGGGCATCATTCACAAGTGATAATATATCATTCACAAGTGATAGGCTAATATTGTCACCCATCACACCATTCTTGATATAATCTTGTCTTTACATATACAGTGGGAAGAACAAGTATTTGATACACTGCCGATTTTGCAGGTTTTCCTACTTACAAAGCATGTAGAGGTCTGTCATTTTTGTCATAGGTACACTTCAACTATGAGAGACGGAATCTAAAACAAAAATCCAGAAAATCACATTGTATGATTTTTAAGTAATTAATACATCAGAAAAGCAGAACTTAATATTTGGTACAGAAACCTTTGTTTGCAATTACAGAGATCATACGTTCCCTGTAGTTCTTGACCAGGTTTGCACACACTGCAGCAGGGATTTTGGCCCACTCCTCCATACAGACCTTCTCCAGATCCTTCAGGTTCCGGGGCTGTCGCTGGGCAATACGGACTTTCAGCTCCCTCCAAAGATTTTCTATTGGGTTCAGGTCTGGAGAATGGCTAGGACACTCCAGGACCTTGAGATGCTTCTTACGGAGCCACTCCTTAGTTGCCCTGGCTGTGTGTTTCGGGTCGTTGTCATGCTGGACGACCCAGCCACGACCCATCTTCAATGCTCTTACTGAGGGAAGGAGGTTGTTGGCCAAGATCTCGCGATACATGACCCCATCCATCCTCCCTTCAATACGGTGCAGTCGTCCTGTCCCCTTTGCAGATAAGCATCCCCAAAGAATGATTTTTCCACATCCATGCTTCACGGTTGGGGTGGTGTTCTTGGGGTTGTACTCATCCTTCTTCTTCCTCCAAACACGGCGAGTGGAGTTTAGACCAAAAATCTCTATTTTTGTCTCATCAGACCACATGATCTTCTCCCATTTCTCCTCTGGATCATCCAGATGGTCAATGGCAAACTTCAGACGGGCCTGGACATGCGCTGGCTTGAGCAGGGGGACCTTGCGTGCGCTGCAGGATTTTAATCCATGACGGCGTAGTGTGTTACTAATGGTTTTCTTTGAGACTGTGGTCCCAGCTCTCTTCAGGTCCTTCACAAGGTCCTGCCGTGTAGTTCTGGGCTGATCCCTTATCTTCCTCATGATCATTGATGCCCCAGACCGAGGGTGAGATCTTCCATGGACCCCCAAACCGAGGGTGATTGACCGTCATCTTGAACTTCTTCCCTTTTCTAATAATTGCGCCAACAGTTGTTGCCTTCTCACCAAGCTGCTTGCCTATTGTCCTGTAGCCCATCCCAGCCTTATGCAGGTCTACAATTTTATCCCTGATGTCCTTACACAGCTCTCTGGTCTTGGCCATTGTGGAGAGGTTGGAGTCTGTTTGATTGAGTGTGTGGACAGGTGTCTTTTATACAGGTAACGATTTCAAACAGGTGCAGTTCATACAGGTAATGAGTGAAGAACAGGAGGGCTTCTTAAAGAAAAACTAACAGGTCTGTGAGAGCCGGAATTCTTACTGGTTGGTAGGTGATCAAATACTTGCAAAAATAAAATGCAAATGAATTACTTAAAAATCAATGTGATTTTCTGGATTTTTGTTTTAGATTCCGTCTCTCACAGTTGAAGTGTACCGATGATAAAAAATTACAGACCTCTACATGCTTTGTAAGTAGGAAAACCTGCAAAATCGGCAGTGTATCAAATACTTGTTATCCCCACTGTACATGTATGTGTGAAATTTGTTTTGATTTAGAATGGACCATTGTCATGCACCATTACATGTCATCTATACACTTAAATAGCGAATGGAGGACACTTTTCCCGTGGTTAATTTTCATGGCAGTGTAACTGGTGTGAAATGGCTAGCTAGTTGGCAGGGTGCGCGCTAATAGCGTTTCAATCGTTGACATCACTTTCTCTGAGACCTTGAAGTAGTTGTTTCCCTTGCTCTGCAAGAGCCGCAGCTTTTGTGGAGTGATAGGTAACAATGCCTCGTGGGAGACAGTTGTTGATGTGTGCAGAGGGTCCCTGGTTCGAGCCCAGTTTGGGGCGAACAGAGGGACGGAAGCAACACTGTTACATTGCTGCTGTTGACCCGGATCACTGGTTGCTGCGGAAAAGGAGAAGGTTTAAGGGGAGTGAGTGTAACCGGTGTGAAATGGTTAGCTAGTTAGCGGGGTGCGAGCTAATAGCATTTCAATCGGTGACGTCCCTCGCTCTGAGACCTTGAAGTAGTTGTTTCCCTTGCCGTGGCCGTGGCTTTTGGGGAGCGATAGGTAACGTTGCTTCGTGGGAGGCAGTTGATGTGTGCAGAGGGTCCCTGGTTCGAGAGAGACAGAAGCAACACTGTTACACGAGCCTGGTAGACTATACTCCTGTTGTAAAGAGAAGCAATGTGCTTAATATTAGTGAAGTTGAGAAATGAATATAGTAGGCCTAACCTATAGAAAGGTGATGGGATCCTTCTCTTATTAATAGAGGCCATCACTCTGTTTCTCAGGCAATTGTATATTGTCTAGAAATGTTGCGCAACATGAGCTTATGGGTTCTCATGAAATGTTTGATTAGATTTTCGATTTAATTTGCTTTGATGTCAAAGTGATTAGAGGGACAATAGTGTGTGAAGTACCAGGCTGTTACCAAGTTTGGTAGGCTACTAATGACAATCAGCAGCATCAGAGCTTGGAGAGGCCTAAATACGGTGACTAAGCGGTCAAATGGAATTTGACTGCCTTCATGACTCGCTACCGCTGGTGTGGCGGTAATATGGTCACCGTAAAAGCCCTAGTTATACAAAACAAATTCATCAGCGATTGGATCATCTCTAGCAAATCTAAACAATCAGGGTATCAAAGTTGAAAACTTCATCAGATAGGCCAGCTCTGGCCCAACCCACCCAACCCATCGGTTTCTGGGGCCAAATCAGAACGGTCAAAATGTGTTAGAATTCTAGAAATCGTAAGGGATTTCTAGAGGCAAATCCAGACTCATCATGAAGAAGAAACGTCAGTTTGGCCAGAGCGATGCAAAAGATATTAGGCTATCTGTTATGGTAAAGATGAAGGTCTTGTATTTAGTTTCAAACTTTAGGCCATGCAAATGCATTGTGGGAGATGATTTTCAGGTCTCTCCAGAGATGTTAGATCGGGTTCAAGTCCGTGCTCTGGCTGGGCCACTCAAGGAAATACGGATGCTTGTCCCGAAGCCACTCCTGCTCTATTTTGGCTGTGTGCATAGGGTCGTTGTCCTGTTGGAAGGTGAACCTTTGCCCCAGTCTAATGTCCTGATCACTCTGGAGCAGGTTTTCATCAAGTATCTCTCTGTATTTTGCTTCGTTCATCTTTCCCTTGATCCTGACTAGTCTCCCAGTCCCTGGCGTTGAAAAACTTCCCCACTGCATGATGCCACCACCAGCTTCCTCATAGGGATGGTGCCAGGTTTCCTCTAGATGTGACGCTTGGCCTTCAGGCCAAAGAGTTTAATCTTGGTTTCATCAGACCAGAGAATCTTGTTTCTCATGGTCTGAGAGTCCTTTAGGTGCCTTTTGGCAAACTCCAAGCAGGCTGTCATGTGCCTTATACTGAGGAGTGGCTTCCGTCTGGCAACTCTACCATAAAGGCCTGATTGGTGGAGTGCTGCAGAGATGGTTGTCCCTCTGCAAAGATCTCCACAGAGGCACTCTGGAGCTCTGTCAGAGTGACCATCAGGTTCTTGGTGACCTCACTGACCAAGGCCCTTCTCCCCTGATTGTTCCGTTTTGCTGGGTGACTAGCTCTAGAAGGAGTCTTGGTGGTTCCAAACGTCTTCCATTTAAGAATGATGGAGTCCACTGTGTTTTTGGGGACCTTCAATGCTGCATAAATTTGTTGGTACCATTCCACAGGTCTGTGCATTGACACATTTTTGGGTCTTCCTATATTATTAGGAGAAGACTGTAATGCTGTCCCCAACCCCTGTTACATGTCAAATGGATCCTCCCCACAGGTATGAATATCAAAAGTTTTAACAGATATGTGCAAAGGGTCGGTGGGATCTATCTGATGTGTGGAGACTGACACTGGGGAGAGGGATTATACATTTTATTCCAACCCCCATCAGAGCTAGTCTCGAATTGATTCCTTTTGGTCCTCAAGATATTTTAAGTAACACAACTCCGAGGCTAAGATACGTCTTACTCTCTGATCATGCTCCCATCGCTCTCTTTTACCTACTCTAACAACCTTCCCAGAAGTAGTAGATTGAAGCTAAATTGATTGAGATTAAATCTAAATTCATTGAACTCAATGAAGAGACTGAATCATTTTTCAAAACAAATGCAGGAACTATTAACTCATGTTCTACTGTCTGGGAGGCCTATAAAGAAACCTGTCGGGGCTGGATAATCAGTCATGCCACTCAACAGAAATAACTATGGTTAAAAATAATTGAATAATTAACAGAGCTTTTGACTGTTATTGAAAGGCAACATCAAGCTAATCCTAATAATAGAGAAATCTATTCTTATCTCATTAAAGCTCAAACGGACCTGGGGGACTTACTGAACAAAACACTTATACTCCTGGAACTCTGATTTAGGAGACAAAGCTGTTAAAATACTAGCTCATAGATATAAAAAACAGGCAACCTCACGTCTCATCCCTGGTATTTAATCAACTAATAAGAATATACTCACAGATCCAAGTGGGATCAATAGCAAATTTAAGGACTACTATGCACACCTACACAGTATACAAAACATTAGGAACACCTACTCATTTCATGACATAGACTGGCTAGGTAAATCCAGGTGAAAGTTATGATCCCTTATTGATGTCACTTGTTGATATTTAAGCCTTGTGACAATTGAGACATGGATTAAGTATGTGTGCCATTCAGAAGTTGAACGGACAAGACAACGGTTTGAGTGTTTCAAGAATTCCAACACTGCTGGGTTTTTCATACTCAACAGTTTCCCGTTTGTATCAAGAATGGTCCACCACCCAAAGGACATCCAGCCAACTTGACACAATTGTGGGAAGCATCGGAATCATCTTGGGCCAGCATCCCTGTGGAACGCTTTCAACACCTTGAAGTCCATGCCCTGAAGAATTGAGGCTGTTCTGAGGGCAAAAGCAAGTGCAACTAAATTTTAGGAGGGTGTCCCTAATGTTTGTACACTGAGTATGTATAAAGCTGAATACAGTCCACCACCTATAAATGTGTATTATTTTGTCCAAAAAAATCAACATCTCCAAACTGCCATTAGATGACAGACACATTATAGGGAGATATACGCATTGAATTGCTTCGGTAATCTCCTCAATCACTTACTAGTAATAAAGCCCCGTGTGGTGAAGTCTTCTATGTTTTATAAAGACTTTTATAAAGTTCTTATTGAGATACTTCCAGATCAACTACACAAGGTATACCTTGAGGCGAAAGAGAGAGTTAGACCAAAACCAAGACCAATTCATCTTTTAAATGTGAATAATAAAATATTTGGGAAGATATTAGCTGGAAGATTAGATAACATGTTACACAAACCAATCCACAAACACCAAACTGGCATTGTAAAAAATAGACAAGTAGCAGACAACATGAGGAAACTCATGCACAGTCTTTTTTACGCCAGAGGCAGTTTCCTTGGATGTGGAGAAGGCATTCAACTGCATAGATTGGCCATATTTGTTTCGAACACTCTCAGAGTTTGGGCTCCCGAGTGTCGCAGCGGTCTAAGGAACTGCAACTCAGTGCAAGAGGTGTCACTACAGTCCCTGATTCGAATCCAGGCTATATCACATCCGGCTGTGATTGGGAGTCCCACAGGGCGACGCACAATTGGCCCAGCCTTGTCCGGGTTTGGCCAGGGTATGCCGTCATTGTAAATAAGAATTTGTTCTTAACTGACTTTCCTAGTTAAATAAAAAGAGTTTGGTTTCGGAGCAAACTTTATTAAGAATATATAACTTTTATTTAAGTCACCAACAGCCAAAATCTGCGCTAATGGTCTGATGTCAGATGCCTTCACCCTCCACAGAGGAACACACCGAGGGTGCGTTCTCTCACCTTTGCGCTTCATTCTGTCTTTAGAACCCTTAGCCTGCTTACTTAGAGATGAGAAAAGGATACAAGGAATTAAGATTGATAAAGAGACGGTCAAACTAAGCCTCTATGCAGATGGCATACTGCTATCCATGGGCGATTCCATGCCAGGATAGCCCTAAAATACATATTGTTTAGAACAATAAACTGTTGGAACCAAGATATGTGTTTTCGAACAAGGACACATTGTTTGGAACAATGTACTCTACAAGTACATCACATTTCCAGAGTGGGCTCTCTGCTAATTTTTAAGTTATAATACATTTGATGAGCACCACCAACAGAGTAACTCCCTTTGCTGGTGATTTGTTGAATATGCAATTCTAAAGGAGGGCTATGATCGGTTAATAACAATCCTATAATGAACATTTCTATGTATAAATTGGGTCATATCTTCAAAAGTACTACAGAGCCCACTCTGGAAATTTGACATGTTTGTAGAGTATATTGTTCCAAACAATATGTCTAAAAATAAGCGGAAGAAAAAATATGCTTTTGAGCATATTTTGAGATATTCATATTTTTTGTGTTGAAGAAATTAATGTGAATTTTTTAAATTTCTGAATCTAGACATACTCCATATTTTAGAGCACACTATAAGGAGTATAATGACACCAATATGTTATCTGTATCATGTATGGTTCAAGTATCATAGTGTCTTGTATGGGTCTAAAAAGGGTCTAAAATTGCCACTTTCATCATGATGTAAAAATAAAACAAATGGAAAAAGCATGTCAAACACCATTCCTCCCAATGAAGTTTGTATCTGAGAATTGCCAAAACAATCTGACATACCAAAAATATTTCTGGTCTTTTTGGCGTGGAATTGCCTCCATGTTCCCCTCTTTCCCCCAGGTCTTCCAGTCTAGTTCACTGCTGATGCTAAACTGCTCAGATAACAGTCAGTGAGTTTATCTTACTGACATAAAAGGACAAATACAGGCAGATGGTCACTCATCAGTCACTGACACACATGCTTGGCCATGCAGAGCTCTATTTTAAAAGATTTGCACTGAAACCATTCTCTAGTTTAACTGGGGGGATGGGACCCCAGAGGGCATAACTGGCAAACTGCTCACCCCAGAAGGGGTGCAGGCATCCTGGGAGCTTCTCGACAGAGTCTGGCCTGTTCCTTTCATCTGTGTCACTGCTGCCCATGTTGCTGTTTGTTAAGGAACAGTAGTATATCTCATCGTTGCATACTAGAAAAACCTTGACCCGGATTCCCCCATGTTTGCTGGGAGCGTGACAGATTTTTTTCCCAGGGCGTGCTCGCACGCCATAGTCATGTGCTCTCTCTGAGTTGAGCTGTAGCCCGGAGATGCCACTCCTTTGCTCATGTGATTAGCGAGGGCGAGGAAAGCCTGAGGGTTCAAGGTTGAGGGTGGATGCTTGCTCCTCTTACAACTCAGAAGCGCTAAAAGAAGCTTTCTACACCATGCACACTTAGATGCCTGCTCAAACATATTCTAAATATTTATTTCTAGGGAATCTATTTTTATTTCTAGGAAATGTATTGACGTGTACGGGAAGCCTTTGAAACCCAAATCCCATGCATTCTGTGTCCTTCTAGCACAGGGTTTGGTTAAAAGGGAAAAGGGATTATTCACACAAACCAAACTTGCTGCTGAAGATGAGGTTTAATCATTTGCCCTGATCTGGCACCTTGATCTGGGCAGCAGTGCCAGCCATGCAGCAGCTTTAGTAATCTAGCTCTGGGCCAGCCACAGGCTGAGAATAAGCTGTGCTTGGGCCAGGTGCTCCTCTCATCCACATCCTTTCTTCTCATCCCCCGAGGATACAAATGTCAAACTATCTCTCTTTTCAGTTCCTTCCAGGTCCACTGTCTTCTTCTCAACCCTCAGAGAAACAACATGGCTACCATTACCTGACAGTAAAACCCATTGGTCCTGGTAGTCCTATCAGGCCTGACACTTTCTCTTCTCTCTGACACTGTGGAGCAGAACAGTAGTGTGTGTGTATCAAACACTGTGACTGTGTAGTCATAGTACAGAAAACATTCAGACAAACACATCAACCTGTTCTTCCCTCCTGTCATCCTTAACAAAAGAAAATGTTACTTAACCTAGTCTAGACTTGTTTGCTAAGAAATACCAAAACTAGGCAAGTCATTGTATGTGATGAATGGGAATTATTCAGAGATTAATTATTCTCATACTTTAAGGAGGAAATAGTTGGTGCTGCTTTTAAACATTTAACCAATATACCAGAGCTTAAATATTCACAATGTACAATTAAATGAAGGATAGAATATGAGCCATTGTAAGCTGTAATGGATTGTGTCCGTTCTCTTTACAGAGCACAATGACAGTTTTACTACTACAAACCTGCTGTGTGTGTTTGTTTTACTGTGAGAACTGTGGTATCACTATACAGAGAGGTATTACTGTGAAATGAGACATGTTATTGTGCAGGGGTGTATACAATGCAGGGAAATGGCACTTGCTATTTAAACTTCATGCATATCTTCACTCTATCTTCCATTTTAATGCTGCTCTAAAATACAATCACATATTGTATTGACATTTGAAAGGCTGGTGAAATAATGTGAAAACATAATTTTCTGTCAAGTGAGGTTAGTCACAATCACAGACATGTGAGTGAAAAACCATTGTGAATACACATGTACACATGTACACATGTAAATGGATGAAATGCATCACTTTGAGGGAAATACATTTTCATCACTGAGGCAATAAGTGAACACTAACACAGACTCACAAACAGGCTAACATATGGTTCTAGGGTAAGATAATACCTATTCTATCTCCAAAGTCAAGGTTTGAGAGAGTTTTAATTTGAAAGAGAGGGAGAGAAGTGTAGTGAGAGAGAAAGAGAAAGAGTTAGAGATAATTGCAGTGAGAGAGAGACATTGATAGAGGGAGAGAGAGAGAGGGGGGTGTGTTGGGATTGTGTATGAGCCTGTGTGTTTGTGTTTTTCTGCCGTTCATCCGGTTTGGCTGACTATTGGATCCGTGAGTAGGCAGCTTTTCAGCATGGATCCCTGCAACCAACCAAGCAGGTCTTGATCTTTGTGTGCTCCAAGTGTTGATTACCATAGGCGAACACATAGTCCAAATGCTGTAGTTCGGCCCTGCTCCGCTTGCTGTTCTCCAAGCACCAAGTCACTATACTGTACTGATCTTGCCAAACACCTTCTATGCACAACCAATAAACCACAATGATATATCCCAAGGGAGTTACCTAAAGCTTATGTAGTTTTAATTGTATTCTGTGACATGATCTGACTGTTATTATACAGTAATGTTAGATGGTTCAGTAATTTATAGTCTGTATAAATGTAGGACGTTGAGTTGTATAATGTAGACTTTTATAGAAGTGTATCTGTGTGGATAATGATTTGATACAGTGATAAAGCAGAGGATCCTACTGAGCAGAGACGAATAGATTCCCCTTCTGTTTCAGATGTTTCGCTGATGTTGGTATCAGTTACAGTTAAACTGTTGCCATGGAAGATTCACTATGTCCACAGATTTTGTGTTCATCATTTGATTCTGAGAACAAATCTCTTGGTTTATCGCTGTTTCAGATCTATTTCAGTCAAGCCACACGCTTTAGTGTGTTTTTATTTTCGTACTGTAATTTGATCCTAGTTTAAACTACAATGTATCAACCAGACCTGGGTGCAAATACATGTGTATTTGATTATTTATTATTGAAATACTTATTTTCTGTGTATTTGAGTATTTTCAAAAAATGTGTACCGAATAGACTACTTCTATTGGAAGTACTTGAAAAGTATTTTAAAATAATTTCCTATAAATAGCCTATTATTTGAAACTATTTTCAAATACTTATTTCAAATACTATTTTCAAATACCTGGATTAAATGCATGGGTGTGTATTTGAGTCAGTGTATTGGAGTATTTTCAAATACATGACAATACTTTCCAAGTGTATTTCCAAATAAAACATATCAGAATTCTTACATCAAAAGGTATGTGAAAGTAATTGAGATATTTGAAATAGCATTTGAACCAAGGTCTGGTGTCAACATAGGTATGACCCGAGAGAATGCTGAAGCAAAATTAACGCTCCAGGTGTAACGGCTGTCGTCTTCCTCTTCCTCGGACGAGGAGAGGAGAGAAGGATCGGTGGACCAATACGCAGCGAGGTAAGTAGACATAAATGAATTTATTTGAAATACAAAGACGAATACGAAAACACTTGGAAAATTACAAAATAAGAAAACGACGTAGACGAAACCTGAACATGAACTTACATAACTACACGCAGAACTCACGGACAGGAACAGACTACATCAAACGAATGAACAGCCAAAACAGTCCCGTGTGGTGCACAGACACGAAAAACACAGGAGACAATCACCCACCAACAAACAGTGAGAACAACCTACCTTAATATGACTCTCAATCAGAGGAAATGCCAAACACCTGCCTCTAATTGAGAGCCATACCAGGCAACCCTTTAACCCAACATAGAAACACAACACATAGAAATGCCCACCCAGCTCACGTCCTGACCAACAAAACAAAGGATTAACACAATAACTAGGGTCAGAACGTGACACCAGGTCAGATTTATTTTTGCTTACACATTCTCATTTACATCAAATCTAATCATATTTGTCATATACACAGTTTACAGCAGGTATAAAATGTACAGTGAAATGCTTGTGTGCTAGCTCCCTCAACATTGCAGTTCAATAATCAATATCAATAATAGAGTCAAATAAAAAATAGAAGAGGCAGTATGCCTAGTAATGGTCTGATATGTACACAGTACACTCTTGGAAAAATGGGTTCCAAAAGAGTTCTTCGGCTGTCCACAAAGTAGAACCCTTTCTGGTTTGAGGTAGAACCCTTTTTCATTCCAGGTAGAACTCTTTTGGGTTCCATGTAGAACCCTCTGTGGAAAGGAGTTCTACATGGATCTCAAAAGAGTTCTACCTAGTACCAAAAGGGTTCTACCTTGAACCAAAAATGTTTCTTCAAAGGGTTCTTCTGTGGGGACAGCCGAAGAACCCTTTTAAGTTCTAGATAGCACCTTTTTTCTAAAAGTGTAGGATATACAGTATAGATAATTAATGTGCTATGTCAAGTATAACTGTATTTACAAATATAAAGTGAGTAGTGTCTTGGTCGAGCAGTTGGATAAATAGCATATAATAGAATAGCATGGCAGACTGTGTGCTTGTGTGTGTTTGTTTATGGGAGGTTGTGTGTGTGTGTGCTTGTGTGTAAGGGTTAGATGTGTGGGGTCAGTGCAAATAGTCTCTAAGGTCCAGATAGTCACTAAGGTGCAGGTCTGTGGAGAGAGACAGCTAGGATTAGCGGTTCAGCACTGATGGCCTGGTGGTAGAAGCTGTCTCGGAGCCTGTTGGTCCGAGACCTGATGCTCCAATGCCGCATGCCAGATAGTAACCGAGTGAACAGTCCATTGCTCGAGTGACTGGAGTCCTTCACGATCTTCCGGGCCTTCCTCAAACACCACCTGGGAGCTCACCCTCAATGATGTATTGGGCCGCACGCACCACCCTCAGTAGAGCCTTGTGGTTGAGGGCAGTGCAGTTGCCGTACCAGGCAGTGATGTAGCCGGTTACGATGCTCTCGATGGTTCAGCTGTAGAACTTCTTGAGGATCTGAGGGCACATGACAAATGTTTTCAGTTGCCTGATGTTGAAGAGGCACCTGTTGCACCTTCTTCACCACGGTGTCTGTGTGATTTGTCAATGTCAGGTCCTCTGTGCATACCATGCAACTTGAAGCTTTTGACCATCTCCACAACGACTAGGATTTAGGTAACAAAAACATACCTTTGTGTATCAACAAAGGTATGGCCAGAGGGAGGGTGTCTGTGAGGGTTCCTTCAGGGCAGATTTCATGCTGTCTTCGTTTATTTTTGCTTACACATTCTTATTTACAACAATGACTAGGATATAGGTTCTTACTTACAACAATGACTAGGATATAGGTTCTTACTTACAACAATGACTAGGATTTAAACTTTTAACCAGCTCATCCATCATGATATCACCACTAACTTCTGGTTAGTGCTGGGCGGTGAAAAAGCACCAACAACATAAAACTTCTTCCCCTTTCAATGTTAACCTTGGGAAACTCAAGCTATGACCCCTGTATGATATAATCCATCAGAAGTCACATTCACCATGGTCCAGAGTACAGTTCTATAGAGGCAGACCTCACTCCTACTTACTTCCCCTCTCTCATGGCAGTCAGACGTGTTAATTACTGCTCATCAGGCCAATGTTGATAGGTTTACGACAGATCACAAACACTTCATTCTGTTGTGTAAAGATGTGGATGGGGTCATGTGGGGTCTATAAAACCAGAGGAAATGCCGGGCACACAATCCTCCCTGTTGCAGTGGCACCTCGTAAACAGAAATCGTAATAGTCCCTCATTTTGCAGTTATAAGGTCTCAAGGGATGCTGTTGCCATAGTTAGCTTGTGGCTGGAAATGGAACATAGAACTAATGAGACTGGGCTTTGCTCTACCCTCTGAACGGTTCATACTGGGATAGTGGTGCCCATGGTTCAGTCCTCTTTTTTTGCCACAGCGATATCCACTTTCTCTCTGTCTGTCAGTGGTGATTCTCTGATCAGAAGTTTACATAGACTAAGTTGACTGTGCCTTTAAACAGCTTAGAAAATTCCAGAATATTATGTCATGGCTGTAGAAGCTTCTGATAGGCTAATTGACATAATTTGAGTCAATTGGAGGTGTACCTGTGGATGTATTTCAAGGCCTACCTTCAAACTCAGTGCCTCTTTACTTGACATCATGGGAAAATCAAAAGAAATCAGCCAAGACCTCAGAAGAAGAATTTTAGACCTCCACAAGTCTTGTTCATCCTTGGAAGCAATTTTCAAACGCCTGAAAGTACCACGTACATCCGTACAAACAATAGGAAGCAAGTATTAACACCTTGGGACCACGCAGCCGTCATAACGCTCAGGAAGGAGACGCATTCTGTCTCCTAGAGATGAATGTACTTTGGTGCGAAAAGTGCAAATCAATCCCGAAACAACAGCAAAGGACCTTGTGAAGATGCTGGAGGAAACGGGTACAAAAGTATCTATATCCACAGTAAAACGAGTCCTATATTGACATAACCTGAAAAGCCGCAGCAAGGAAGAAGCCACTGCTCCTAAACCGCCATAAGAAAAGCCAGACTACAGTTTGCAACTGCACATGGGGACAAAGATCGTACTTTTTGGAGAAATCTCCTCTGGTCTGATGAAACAAAAATTGAACTGTTTGGCCATAATGACCATCATTATGTTTGGAGGAAAAAGGGGGGGGCTTGCAAGCCGAAGAACACCATCCCAACCGTGAAGGACGGGGGTGGCAGCATCATGTTGTGGGGGTGCTTTGCTGCAGGAGGGCCTGGTGCACTTTACAAAATAGATGGCATCATGTTGGAGGAAATGTATGTGGATATATTAAAGCAACATCTCAAGGCATGAGTCATGAAGTTAAAGCTTGGTCGCAAATGGGTCTTCCAAATGGACAATGACCCCAAGCGTACTTTCTAAGTTGTGGCAAAATGGCTTAAGGACAACAAAGTCATGGTATTGGAGTGGCCATCACAAACCCCTGACCTCAATCCCATAGAAAATTTGTGGGCAGAACTGAAAAAGCGTGTGCGAGCAAGGAGGCCTACAAACCTGACTCAGTTACACCTGCTCTGTCAGGAAGAATGGGACAAATTTCACCCAACTTATTGTGGGAAGCTTGTGGACGGCTACCCAAAACGTTTGACCCAAGTTAAACAATTTAAAGGCAATGCTACCCAATACTTTTTGAGTGTATGTAAACTTCTGATCCACTGGGAATGTGATGAAAGTAATAAAAGCTGAAATAAATCATTCTCTCTACTATTATTCTGACATTTCACGTTCTTAAAATAAAGTGGTGATCGTAACTGACCTACGACAGGGAATTTTTACTAGGTTTAAGTGTCAGGAATTGTGAAAACTGAGTTTCTATGTATTTGACTAAGTTGTATGTAAACTTCCGACTTCAACTGTAAGTTTCTTTGCCATAGATGAATAGTGTAAACTTTTAATTATATTTGCTGACACCCTGTATTTGCTGACACATTGGCACCAGTAGAGCAGATATCGAGCTATATAAACCACCCCTCCGCAAACACTCCTTCTCCGATATTGATTACAAGGCAGTACCTATTTAAATGAAGTTAGAGAATATCATGTTGCCATTGGTGTATTAAAATTACAAGTATTTGACATGGGGGGGGGGGGGGGGGGGGGGGGGGGGGGGGGGGACCAGTCATTTTATGATCAAACTTTATCAATGTAGAAGCAACAGTCCTTTTTCAGACTTTGGTCATCATACTGTATATTGATCTGTTTTCATCCAGATATCATCCAATTTCATGAAAAACTTGATTTGGACTGTTCATGGAATTTGAAGGTTATATGTTGTTCTCAGGTATTTTGTTTCCCACAATTATTTTTCCGTATTGCATTGACACAAGCCTATCTGCACAATGGGTTTTTCAGTTGAGATGTATACTCTGTCTCCAACCAAAGAGTGACAGAGATGTTTACAGCATTTTTGGAAGAAGCTTGCTCCTAGTGTTTGAGTAGTAGTTCCTACTATAGGTGTCTGTCTGTTACTGCAGATGAGAAGTTCTGTTAACACCAACCTCCTCTCCTTCTCCTTCTCTATTTCTCCTCTTTCTTTGTCTGTTGAGTTATGGGAGGGTGTGCGTAACAAAAAATCCTCTAAAAATGTTTGGACAGGCAAGAGGAACAAAGAGGCATTGTGGCTGTGTCAGACTCACAGCCACTGATACGGGACAAATGGGAAAGGAGGCTCCTTGGGGGATGTCCATTAAATCACATTCACAACCTATAACAACCCCCACCTCCCAACTCAGGAGGCTGGCCTTCTAGGCAGAGTTGCAAAGAAAAGCCACTTTCAGACTGGCCAATAAAAAGAAAAGATGAAGATGGGCAAAAGAACACAGACACTGGACAGAGGAACTCTGCCTAGAAGGCCAGCATCCCGGAGTCGCCTCTTCACAGTTGACGTTGAGACTGGTGTTTTGCGGGTACTATTTAATGAAGCTGCCAGTTGAGGACTTGTGAGGAGTCTGTCTCTCAAACTAGACACTCTAATGTACTTGTCCTCTTGGTTAGTTGTGCACTGGGGCCTCCCACTCCTCTTTCTGTTCTGGTTAGAGCCAATTTGCACTGTTCTGTGAAGGGAGTAGTATACAGCGTTGTATGAAATCTTCAGTTTCTTGGCAATTTCTTACATGGAACAGCCTTAATTTCTCAGAACAAGAATAGACTGATGAGTTTCAGAAGAAAGGTCTTTGTTTCTGGTAATTTTGAGGCTGTAATCGAACCCACAAATGCTGATGCTCTAGATACTCAACTAGTCTAAAGAAGGCCAGATTTATTGCTTCTTTAATCAGAACAACAGTTTTCAGCTGTGCTAACATAATTGCAAAAGTGTTTTCTAATGATCAATTAGCCTTTTTAAAGTGATAAACTTGGATTAGCTAACACAACGTGCCATTGGAACAAAGGAGTGATGGTTGCTGATAATGGGCCTCTTGTATGCCTATTTAGATATTCCATTAAAAATCAGCTGTTTCCAGCTACAATAGTCATTTACAACATTAACAATGTCTACACTGTATTTCAGATCAATTTGATGCTATTTTATTGGTGCTTTTCTTTCAAAAACAAGGTCATTTCTAAGGGACCCAAACTTTTGAACGGTAGTGTACATGTACTGTAGGTAGAGTTAAAGTGACACCACACTGCCAGGTCTCTGACCTCCTCCCTGTAGGCTGTCACATCATTGTTGGTGATCAGGCCTGCCAATGTTGTGTCAATGGCAAACTAAATGATTGCGTTGGAGTCGTGCCTGGCCATGCAGTCATGAGTGAACAGGGAGTACAAGAGGGGACTGAGCACGCCTCCCTGAGGGGCCCCGTGTTGAGGACCAACCTGGAGGATGTGTTAGTACCAACCCTTACCACCTGGGTGCGGCCCGTTAGGAAGTCCAGGATCCAGTTGCAGAGGGAGGTGTTCAGTCCAAGGGTCCTTAGCTTAGTGATGAGTTTTTAGGGCACTATGGTGTTGAACTCCAGTCAACGAATAGCATTATACTGTAGTCAATGAATAGCATTCTCACATAGGTGTTCCTTTTGTCAATCAATCAATCAATCAATTTTATTTTATATAGCCCTTCGTACATCAGATAATATCTCGAAGTGCTGTACAGAAACCCAGCCTAAAACCCCAAACAGCTAGAATGCAGGTGTAGAAGCACGGTGGCTAGGAAAAACTCCCTAGAAAGGCCAAAACCTAGGAAGAAACCTAGAGAGGAACCAGGCTATGAGGGGTGGCCAGTCCTCTTCTGGCTGTGCCGGGTGGAGATTATAACAGAACTATGCCAAGATGTTCAAAAATGTTCATAAGTGACAAGCATGGTCAAATAATAATCATGAATAATTTTCAGTTGGCTTTTCATAGCTGATCATTAAGAGTTGAAAAACAACAGGTCTGGGACAGGTGGCGGTTCCATAACCGCAGGCAGAACAGCTGAAACTGGAATAGCAGCAAGGCCAGGCGGACTGGGACTCGCGGACTCTCATGCATGCTTTAGTGTTGTCCAGGTGGGAAAGGGCAGTGTGGAGTGCAAGATTGCATCATCTGTGGATCTCTTGGGGCGGTTTGCAAATTGGAGTGGGTTTAGTGTTTCTGGGATAATGGTGTTGATGTGAGCCATGACTAGCCTTTCAAAGTACATCATGTCTACAGACGTGAGTGCTACGGGTCGGTAGTCATTTAGGCAGATTACCTTAGTGTTCTTGGGCACAGGGACTATGGTGGCCTGCTTGAAACATGTTGGTGTTACAGAATCAGTCAGGGACAGGATGAAAATGTCTGTGAAGACACTTGCCAGTTGGTCAGCGCATGCTCGGCGTACACGTCCTGGTAATTCGTCTGGCCCCGTGGCCTTGTGAATGTTGACCTGTTTAAAGGTCTTACTCACATCGGTTACGGAGAGCGTGATCACACAGTCATCCGGAACAGCTGATGCTCTCATGCATGCTTCAGTGTTACTTGCCATGAAACGATTATAGAAGTAATTTAGCTCGTCTGGTAGGATCGGGTCACTGGGCAGCTCGTGGCTGTGCTTCCCTTTGTAGAATGTAATAGTTTGCAAGCCCTGCCACATCAGACGAGCGTCGGAGCCAGTGTAGTACGATTCAATCTTAGTCCTGTATTGAAGCTTTTCCTGTTTGATGGTTCGTCGGAGGGCATAGCGGATTTTTTTTTAAGGTTCCGTGTTAGAGTCCCACTCCTTGAAAGCAGCAGCTCTACCCTTTAGCTCAGTGCGGATGTTGCCTGTAATCCATGACTTCTGGTTGGGGTATGTACAAACAGTCACTGTGGGGGGATGTCATCGATGCACTTATTGATGAAGCCAGTGACGGCTGTGGTGTACTCCTCAATGCCATCGGAAGAATCCCGGAACATATTCCAGTCTGTGCTAGTAAAACAGTCCTGTAGCTTAGCATCTGCTTCATCTGACCACTTTCTTATTGATCGAGTCACTGGTGCTTCCTGCTTTAGCTTTTGCTTGTAAGCAAGAATCAGGAGGATAGAATTTTGGTCAGATTTGCCAAATGGAGTGCGAGGGAGCTTTGTACACGTCTCTGTGTGGAGTAAAGGTGGGCTAGAGTTTTTTTCCTCAGGTTGCACATTTAACATCCTGGTTGAAGTTAGGTAAAAAGGATTTAAGTTGCCCTGCATTATAGTACCCGGCCACTAGGAGCGCTGCCTCTGGATGAGCGTTTTCCTGTTTGCTTTTTTATTTTACTAGGCAAGTCAGTTAAGAACAAATTCTTATTTTCAATGATGGCTTAGGAACAGTCAATTAACTGCCTTGTTCTGGGGCAGAACGACAGATTTTTACCTCGTCACCTCGGGGATTCGATCTTACAACCTTTCACTTACTAGTCCAACACTCTAACCACTAGGCAACCTGCCGCCCCTGTATGGCTGTATACAGCTCATTGAGTGTGGTATTAGTGCCAGCATCGGTTTGTGGTGGTAAATAGACAGTTACAAAGAATATAGATTAAATCTCTCTTGGTAAATAGTGTGGTAAAGAGCTTATCATGAGATACTCTACCTCAGGTTGGCAAAACCTCGAGACTTCATTAGATTTCATGCCCCAGCTGTTGTTACCAAATATAGAGAGACCACCACCCTTTGTCTTACCAGAGGCTGCTGTCCTATCCAGCCGAAAAAGCATAAAACCAGCCAGCTGCATGTTATTCATGTCGTCGTTCAGCCACGACTCGGTGAAACATAGGATAGTACAATTTTTAATGTCCCGTTGGTAGGATATATGTGCTCGTAGTTGATCTATTTATTATCCAATGATTGTACGTTGGCTAATAGGACCGATGGTAAAGGCAAATTACCCACTCGCCGTCGGATCCTTACAAGGCACCCAGACCTACGTCCCCGATATCTCCGTCTCTTTCTCCTGTGAATGACGGGTAGAGGGCCTTGTCGTGTGTCTGGAGTAACTCCTTCGCGTCCGACTCATTAAAGAAAAAATCTTATTCCAGTACGGGGTGAGTAATCGCTGTCCTGATATCTACAAGCTCTGTTCTGTCATAAGAGACGGAGTAGAAACATTATGTACAAAATAGGTTACAAATAACACGAAAAAACACACAATAGCACCATTGGTTAGGGGACTGTAAAACGGCAGTCATCTCCTCTGCAGCTTGCAGGGTGCTGCTATTATGTTACCCATAGCATCAACATCACAATGCAGAACATACAGTATGTGGCTACAGCTTTGATGCTATTGTACCTATGACGTTGTTGCTAAGGATCAATGTGGTGTCAACAGAGAATGTGACAAGAGTTCCATCCCTCATGTCAGGGTGCCATGGAATTCTTCATACACTAGACTAGAGGAATGAACTGGCCATTCATTATCACTGATATTCATCACTAAAATATTCACTACCATGGTATTCAGTTACAACATCATCTTGTTATCTCTCACTCAGTTTCTGTCTTTTTTCTTCTTAATTTTCCCTCTGTCAAACCAAAACACATACAAACACACACACACAACGCACACACACAGGCTGTGGGGACTGTAAGAGTCATGGGAGAGAAGATGGGGCATAGTTGTTATTTTATTTGGACCCTGCGGACAAGCATATGTAGCATGAAGCACAGTAGAGGCTCTGTTTTAGGGGGGATAGTGGATGGGGTCAATGTCCCCTCAATTGTTTAACATCCAGTAAAGAAATGTCTTTACTTGAATTAGGTGTGCTTCTTGAAAGCAAGGAAAACTTTATAAATCCGACATACTTCTTATTTACCTTCCACTGGCACCTGTAGAGTCAAACTGTAAAAGCTAGCTTAACCCTCTCACCACAGGCTCAGATAAATAAAAACAGTAAGTATGGTGAAAAGGACACTAGGTATATGTGACCGACCGCCTTGATTCGGTCTTATGTAGCAACATTTGAAATTGTGTTTTTTACATTGGATGAAAGCAGAGACACAGACCTACAAAATGATATATCATACACGGCATTTGAGGAATAATGGGAAAGTAATTCTGCTTTGAAAGTTGATAAACTTGTAACCTTTGAATGTTTCGGTACACCTACTGAAGAGCTTTTCTTTGTCTATTAAAACCTTTTTTGTAAGAACATAGTATATGGGATTGATTTGCAGAAATTTAGCTTAATTCATTTGATTAATATTATGGTGTTTCTATTCCAAGAAAAATGAAAAACGAAGCCTCAGGGTTTCCGTTAGGAAAATATGGCGTTGTACAACGTGACCTGTCGCTCTATGGTCCTCGGTTCTGCACTTGTTAGATGGCCCTCTGACCTGCAACCGTTTTGTACAGTTATATATGTTCCCTTTCTTGTAGTGTATCTTATTGCCCGTTTTACTATCATCCTGGGCTTATAGATCGAGTCAATTGTTCATCAGATGAATCGCATGTCGGCTAAAGCGATTTAATTCATGAATGCATTTGAACGTTTTTAATATTGTGATAAAGAGCAAAACTCCTCAAGAGAATTAACATTACAGTTACACGAACTGGCAGGTTAATCACACAATTGTAAGAGAACTGGTGAAGAAAGTTACCACTCTACAAACACATTTCTTTACCGGAATCTCTAAATGAAAACGCTGGCAGATCCATAACATTTCCTTCTACAGTATTAGATCTAATTACATTTAAAGGATTCTAAATTAATATCTAAGGGGCTTTAATACAATTATAAGCAACAATTTGTTTACCTTCAATATTTGTTACAATATTTCTGTCATTCAGTGATGTTAATTCCCATAGTATTTCGTCATGGATCCATAACGAAATAAACATCTGCATTTTGAAAGAGTATTTTTATCATTATTTTAGTAACAAAAGCATAAAGATGTTGATGACGAAAAACAGTACTGTACAGTATATGCTTGATCCAACATTTTGCGGTTGCATGAGGTTGCCCACACGCACTTTAAACATTGATAATAAAGCATTTAAAGCATATTGAAGAGAGAACCCGCCTGCATATGTTTATTAGGATACTGTGCAAGTAAACAAGTAAACATAGTCTACAGTACATATAGTAGTAAACATAGTAAAGTGCCTAATTCCTTACATAAGGGAGAGCGGCCATGTCTAGACTTTCTCTGTGACTTCAAGTACTCATTAACTCGGTCTTTAATGCTTTTTCGGGCTACATCAGTCATGGACAGAAACTTCTGACACACAGTATTAATGATAAACACCGGGAGGTTTACTGGTAAGCCACATTTGCCTCAGGATCCATCCCAGTTGGTATTCTGTGTCCACTTGTGGTATTCCTCTTCAGTTACACACCCCTGGAACAGCAAAACAGCATAACGGTCCAGACGGCCCTTGCTGTGTCTGGTGAGCAGTTCATCAAGTTCTGGTGTCAGAAGAGGAATGGAAATGTCAGGGTGAACCAAAAACCTGACAAACCCGCCAGGTATGATGACTCTGCCTGTCGGAGGTGGAGTTCCAGAGCTTACAGGTGTGTCTGGCATGGATTGTGACTCCATCTCATTCCTCGCCCTCTTCAATGCATCATTCTCTGCCTGACTCTCCGCCAATGACGAGTGACTCTCCATCGATACTTCCTGGCTCTAGAACAATGCATCAGCTGTCCTCTGTATCTCTACGCTCAGATAATGTTTCTATTTCTTCTGGTCTGCCTTCAATGATTCAATCTTGGTTATCAGAGTTTGAATCTGACCCATGTGCACTGTCATCAGATGAGCAGAATGGTACCGCCCTGAGCCACCATCAATTACAGTGGCCTATGAAACCCTGGAACGGGTAGCACCATAGAAAGAAGCTGGTGGTTACAGTCCTAACCCTGGAACGGGTAGCACCATAGAAAGAAGCTGGTGGTTACAGTCCTAACCCTGGAATGGGTAGCACCATAGAAAAAAGCTGGTGGTTACAGTCCTAACCCTGGAACGGGTAGCACCATAGAAAGAAGCTGGTGGTTACAGTCCCAACCCTGGAACCGGTAGCACCATAGAAAGAAGCTGGTGGTTACAGTCCTAACTCTGGAATGGGTAGCACCATAGAAAGAAGCTGGTGGTTACAGTCCTAACCGTGGAACGGGTAGCACCATAGAAAGAAGCTGGTGGTTACAGTCCTAACCCTGGAATGGGTAGCACCATAGAAAGAAGCTGGTGGTTACAGTCCTAACCCTGGAATGGGTAGCACCATAGAAAGAAGCTGGTGATTACAGTCCTAACCCTGGAACGGGTAGCACTATAGAAAGAAGCTGGTGGTTACAGTCCTAACCCTGGAATGGGTAGCACCATAGAAAGAAGCTGGTGGTTACAGTCCTAACCCTGGAATGGGTAGCACCATAGAAAGAAGCTGGTGATTACAGTCCTAACCCTGGAACGGGTAGCACTATAGAAAGAAGCTGGTGGTTACAGTCCTAACCCTGGAACGGGTAGCACCATAGAAAGAAGCTGGTGGTTACAGTCCTAACCCTGGAACGGGTAGCACTATAGAAAGAAGCTGGTGGTGTCAGTCCAAACCCTGGAACAGGTAGCACCATAGAAAGAAGCTGGTGGTTATAGTCCTAACGATGTCTATTTCGCCTGATCTCTTTGGTCGCAGTTTATTTTTTAGATAAACAGCTCGTTTTTGAATGGTAACTGTATTAAGGGTGGAGTTTGGGTCGGGTGAGGAGTAGTGGAAAGGTATGACTTTCAGGTTACATTAGGCCACTAGTATACAGTAGATCGACGATTATCACTTTGATTATGCTGTAACAACATATTGTAGCACCATGACTAGGATATCTATTCACTTAAGTGAGCCGATTAGTGCTTTCAGGAGGAACGGAAAATCTATTGAAGACATTTCAAAAATACTGGAAGACTTGGGGATTTTGGTCACGGACAGTGCTATTCGCAAAAACTATTATCAGATGCCTGTGTTACACCAAAAGCGAAAGCCCTGGAAAATGAACAGGTACAGTAGGCTACAATACTGTAAAGTAGGCCTAATAATGCAAAAAATAAAGTGCCTTGCAAAAGTATTCACCCCCCTTGGCGTTTTTCCTATTTTGTTGCATTACAACCTGTAATTTAAATGGATTTTTATTTAGATTTCATGTAATGGACATACACAAAATAGTCCAAATTGGTGAAGTGAAATGAAAAAATAACTTGTTTCAAAAGATTCTCAAAAAAAAAAATGTAAAAGTGGTGCGTGCATATACAATCATCCCCTTTGCTATGAAGCCCCTAAATAAGATCTGGTACAACCAATTACCTTCAGAAGTCACATAATTAGTTAAATAAAGTCCACCTGTGTGCAATCTGTGTCACATGATCTGTCACATGATCTCAGTATATATACACCTGTTCTGAAAGGCCCCAGAGTCTGCAACACCACTAAGCAAGGGGCACCACCAAGGAAGCAGCACAATGAAAACCAAGAAGCTCTCCAAACAGGTCAGGGACAAAATTGTGGAGAAGTACAGTTCAGGGTTGGGCTATAAAACAATATCAAACTTTGAACATCCCACGGAGCACCGTTAAATCCATTATTAAAATGTTTTAAGAATAGGTTTCACAGATGACTCCTTCCGATGACTCCTTCCTGCCCCCAGTCCACCTGGCCATGCTGCTGCTCCAGTTTCAACTGTTCTGCCTGCGGCTATGGAACCCTGACCTGTTCACCGGACGTGCTACCTGTCCCAGACCTGCTGTTTTCAACTCTCTAGAGACAGCAGGAGCAGTAGAGATACTCTGACTGATTGGCTATGAAAAGACAACTGACATTTACTCCTGAGGTGCTGACCTGTTGCACCCTCGACATCCAATGTGATTATTATTATTTGACACTGCTGGTCATCTATGAACATTTGAACATCTTGGCCATGTTCTGTTATAATCTCCACCCGGCACAGCCACCCTTCATAGCCTGGTTCCTCTGTCGGTTTCTTCCTAGGTTCTGGCCTTTCTAGGGAGTTTTTCCTAGCCACTGTGCTTCTGCACCTGCATTGCTTGCTGTTTGGGGTTTTAGGCTGGGTTTCTGTACAGCACTTTGAGATATCAGTTGATGTAAGAAGGGCTTTATAAATACATTTGATTTGATA
Organism: Salvelinus fontinalis; assembly: GCF_029448725.1. Taxonomy (NCBI): domain Eukaryota; kingdom Metazoa; phylum Chordata; class Actinopteri; order Salmoniformes; family Salmonidae; genus Salvelinus; species Salvelinus fontinalis. The sequence continues at coordinate 22,177,546 of NC_074678.1, read as the reverse complement.
GGGTTTGAGGCAGAGAATCCCAGTGGAAAGAGGGGAACCGGCCAGGCAGAGACAGCAAGGGCGGTTCGTTGCTACAGTGCCTTTCCATTCACCTTCACACTCCTGGGACAGACTAAACCTACCTATCTTTCCAAATCGGAAAGATAGGTAGGAGCAAGCCCATGTAATGCTTTGTAGGTTACCAGTAAAACCTTGAAATGAGCCCTAGCCTTAACAGGAAGCCAGTTTAGAGAGGCTAGCACTGGAGTAATATGATCACATTTTTTTGGTTCTTGTCAAGATTCTAGCAGCCGTGTTTAGCACTAACTGAAGTTTAGCCGGAAAGTAGAGCATTGCAGTAGTCTAACCTAGAAGTGACAAAAGTATGGCATCACTTTCGGACAGAAAGTTTCTGATTTTGCAATGTTACGTAGAAAAAAGCTTGACGCAGTCTTTTTATGTTCGTCAAAAGAGAGATCAGGGTCCCGAGTAACGTCGAGGTCCTTTGCCGTTTTATTTGAGACGACTGTACAACCATCAAGATTAATTGTCAGATTTAACAGAAGATCTTTTTGTTTCTTGGGACCTAGATCTAGCATCTCTGTTTTGTCCGAGTTTAAAAGTAGAACATTTGCCGCCATCCACTTCCTTATGTCTGAAACATAGGCTTCCAGGGAGGGCAATTTTGTACATCAAAATGTACAGCTGTGTGTCATGCTCATAGCAGTGAAGTTAACATTATGTTTCCGAAACGACATCACCAAGTGATAAAATATATAGTGAAAACAATAGTGGTCCTAAAACAGAGCCTTGAGGAACACCAAAATGTACAGTTGATTTGTCAGAGGACAAACCATCAACAGAGACAAACTGATATCTTTCCGATAGATAAGATCTAAACCAGGCCAGAACTTGTCCGTGTAGACCAATTTGGGTTTACAATCTCTCCAAAAGAATGTGGTTGTCACGTTCCTGACCTGTTTTCTGTTGTTTTGTATGTGTTTAGTTGGTCAGGACGTGAGCTGGGTGGGAATTCTATGTTGTGTGTCTAGTTTGTCTGTTTCTATGTCAGCCTAGTGTGGGTTCTCAATCAGAGGCAGATGGTAGTCGTTGTCTCTGATTGAGACTCATATATAGGAGGCTTGTTTTGTGTTGGGATTTTGTGGGTGTTTGTTACCTGTCTCTGTGTTTGTGTTCTGCACCAGATAGGTCTGTATCGGTTTTGCACATTTGTTATTTTGTATGTTTGTAGTGTTTTACTGTTTCTTTATTAAACATGTTTAACACTAGCCGCGCTGCACTTTGGTCCTCTCCTTCACCCCTGGAAGAAAACCGTTACAGTGGTGATCGATGGTATCAAATGCAGCACTAAGGTCTAGGAGTACGAGGACAGATGCAGAGCCTCGGTCTGACGCCATTAAAAGGTAATTTACCACCTTCACAAGTTCAGTCTCAGTGCGGTCTAAAACCCCGCTATGATGCGGGCTAAAACCAGACTGAAGCTTCTCATATACATTGTTTGTCTTCAGGAAGGCAGTGAGTTGCTGCACAATAGCTTTTTCTAAACTTTTTGAGATTAATGGGAGATTTGATATAGGCCGATAGTTTTTTCTATTTTCTGGGTCAAGGTTTGGCTTTTTCAAGAGAGGCTTTAGTTGGAATAGGGTCCAGAATGCAGCTTGAAGGTTTAGAGGCCATGATTATTTTCATCACTGTGTCAAGCAATATAGAATCAATTTCTCACCAGGGACCAGGCTCATATTTGATTTTTGATGGTAAGTTTAGCTATTAAAAAGCTAAAGGTACATAAAATATTGTAGTCTACACCTCATGGACTGCTATGTGTTCCACAATAATTCACTTTTGCCTCCTTTTTCAGGTATCATGGCTTGAGATTTCTTTGAGGAAGAAATTATCAAGAGATATGCTGGACCCTATGTCAGAGAAGTGTTTCTGGGACCACATAGTTTCTTTCAAGGTAGGATTATAGCGATATTTTGTTATGTTTAGGCCTATTTGCATGTATATTTCTAGTATTGTACCTAATGTTGGTTGTTAGGCTAAATGTCTTTTTTCTCCAAATGCAGACAATGACCCAAAACACACTGCTGCCCGGGTTTGCATTACAAATGAGGGCATAAACTGGGTCAAGATGCCAGCAGACTAAGTAGACCTTTATGTAGTAAAATAAATATAAATAAATAAATCAAAGACCTACAACACCTACGGTAGGCCCACTGTATATCTGAAAATATTTTTTCATCTCTACATGTAGGTCTCCTGATTTAAACCCGATCTAACCCGATCTTGTTTGGCATCAACTGAAAACATTAATCCGTAAATCTGCCAAGCCTACAAGCAAAGATGAACTGTTGAAGGCCATCAAGACCTTTTGGCTTGAGAAGTTGACGATACAACAATGCAACCAATACGTTGATCATCTCAGCAAGGTTTTACCCGTGGTCGTGAAGCTGGAACTAAAATGTAGTTTAAATAAACATCTGCATTTTGAATGTATTTTTTCTAGTTATTTTATTAATGAAAGCATAAAGATATTGATGAAGAACTGTTTGGGCTACACCTGCTACAGTACACTTGTGAAAAACAAGTGTTTGAAACCCTGTTTTCAAAATGCCTCCAGCTGTCCATCACTACTGTAAATAAACACACAGCATCTTGTTTACATTCTTTATTGTAACCACAATGTCACAAAGAATTTGTATCTACCTTTCAAATTACTTTTAGAGTTTGTGATTTAAAAATGTGCGTTTTTCATGTCATTTTTTTGTTAAATCCAGTTCGGATTTAAGTATAACTTTGCATGACTGACACCTTTAGTGAGAGGTCTAATGCTTTAATATTTAATCATTTCTGCCCTTTGAATTCATACAGTATCTAAGGGGCATTTTTCGTTGGAGCAAATCTGCTCTGTGAGAATATCTAATAAAAATAATAATCACTTTGTAAATAAGGATGCATTATGAAAGCAAAATGCGAAAGAGACAGAGGTAATATTTTTCCTTTTAGAGACTATAATACATGGCATCCCGGTTGTTTTAGTTTCTTTTAGAATAAAAACCTTAGTGTAACAACAGTTTTAGTAAGTAATACACTACAATCCAGTTACAACTTCTTCTGGCCGAGTAGAAACAAAATAAGTGTCTCTTTTCGGGTGTGCGTGCAGGACAGAGGAATAGCAATTCTTACACTATTGTTCTAAATTCAATCACCTTCATCCTCCTCATTCAGTTCATTGGAATTACATTTGGAAGTCGTGCACAATTATCAGTTTCTATTTGGTTTATATCGCCCATTCATTGTCAGTTAGAGATATATTAGTGCCTTGGGACCCACGAGCATAATCAGTGCTCTAACTCCCCCTTGCAGTGGTCTGGAGCATTAAAGCAGTCACGCAGGGCAACGTATTAAACCACAAATGACCTCTAAATCCCATGGCATAATCTCAAAACTTTTAATTGAGGAACCACTGTAACGTTAGCTAGCGAGCCAGCCAGCTAACCTTAGCTAGCTAGTTAACATTACACTTTAACTTGAAATGAAAACAACTTTCTGACAAAATTAGAAACGTGAAATAGCTGAAAATGTAGCTAGCTAGACTATCTTACCCGTATACATGGATGGAAGCTTCTCGCTCTCTGTCACGGATGCCATGGTTGCCATTAGTTTGAAGATGTAATCCGGAGACAGGTGTTTTCTCCATCCCCTTAGCTATCATGCTCTAATTCCACTGATTTCTAAACTCAGTCCTCCAGAAAGTGGAGAATAACAAGTATGCAGTTTTACTACGGATATATATATTTTTTAAAGCAGCGTTAGACAGGATTACCTACACATACTGACCAGCTCAAATAGACAGAAGCTCGCTACATGGCAGACCAATCTGAACTCATCTCTCGGCTTGTCCAGCCCACTCATTATCTCAGCCAATCATGGCTAGTGGGAATTTTGCTGTCTTTATCTGTGGCTTAACCAACTAGGCTCGTAATTTAACAATTGTATTCATATTTACAGATGGCTTAGCAGTTTTTTATTAAGGCACATGAAAGTTCACATGTTCCAGAAGGCATTTCTGCCAAAAAAACGCATTTTGATTAAAAAATCAGTTTATGTTCAAATGGCTCTCCTGTGAAGTAGTGATGCGTGACATGCATCTAGTTTCATGAAAATAGTCACGTGTCAACAGATTGTAGTCGGTTCTCCCCTTCAAACCTTGTTTTGTACAGGTAATTGTGCAGTTTGTCAACTACGGCCCACTTTAATGCTAGATATCCTAATTTATGAACAGGGTAATTGCACTCAGAAGGGGATAAACTTTGAATGACAAATGCAACTGGATGCAGATGTTGATCCTTGTCTTCTTGGCACAATACTCCAACTAACCCTTCACTGCTTCCATCGACATATGACTGTTGAGGGTTTGCAAAAGCCAGCACCGGAGCTTTAGTGAGGCTTTCCTTCAGTTTCTCAGCCATTTCAGGGGTTCAGAGGGCTTGAAGTACACTTCATCTGTTTTTTCCTTGGGCTTTCTTCCTTTCTTGGCTGAGGGAAGGTAACCATGCAGGAGTTGATTCAAAGGGTAACTTACTTTTGAGTAGTCTTACACAAATATTCTATAATACCCACAGAATCCGAGAAAAGAATGTAGAGTAGACACAGTGTCTGGTCTCGGCTATGTGGTTACTGCTTCGATCTTCGATGGGTCTGTAGCCACTCCCTCCTGGGATACTATGTGTCCCACATAGTCAACTGACGTTCGGCAGAATTGACACATGTCCAAAGACAACTTCAGTCCTTTTTATTTCAAGCAATCCAACATCTTGGGAAGCCTCTCTTTTCGTGTTCTTCCATTGTCTTTCCGAACACTATCAGGTCATCTAAGTACACTAGAACTTCAAGTAGGTTCACGTCTCCAATGGTCTGTTCTTTAACACGTTGAAAGTTGCTGGTGCTCCTGACACACCCTGTGGCATCCTCTCAAACTGATAGAATCCAGCAGGACATATGAAAGCAGTCTTCTCTTTGTAAAAATCCACTTCTGAGATCCAACACGCTTAACCATTTGTTTCCATTCAAACTGGGCAGTGCATCTTCAATTCGTGGAACGGTGTAGTGGTCATAAACTGTACATCTGTTGAGTGTTCTGTAATCCACACACATCCGTATGTTTACGTTCTTCTTCCTCACCACTACAATTGACAACGCATAGGGGCTTCTTGACGGAGAGATGATTTCAGCATCTTTCAGGTTCTTCAGATGATTCCTTATGTCTTCCACATCAGCTGGGGACAGCCGTCGAGACCTCTCCCTAAACGCTTTTTTCGTGTCATCAATATCAGTTGGGATCTCTTTCAGCCTATTTGATAACAGAATGAACTCATAGTGTGCTCAAGAAACCACTTTCTTTCACTTTGCAGGCCATCATCAGCCTTCTCACCACAGAAGTGTTTGTACCAAACAGTATAGAGACTTTACCTTTCATGGCCGGGCCTGGACAAACCAACACAAGTGCTTCTATGGTCTCTGTTACCCCCACTACTGATACTGAAAACTCCAACTTAAACAACAAAAAGCCATCATAGGGGTATTGCTCTGAGCTAAGGCTTCACGGGGACAGCAGGCTGCTCCTTTACTGGGTCCGGCTGTAGTTTCCCATTGACTGTTTCTGGCTAATGAGACACTTGTTGACTTTCCTACGATTTTCTTTGCCCTCGCAGTCTCATTTCAAGTGTCCATCCTCTCCACATGTATAGCATAAGATACCAGGTCGGCTTTCATCCTTAGTGGAACCTTGAGATGGATCAGCGTTCTTCCTTCTGCCTTTGAATGCGGAATCTGTCTTCTGAGAGAGTGTGTCAGGCTTACCTGTGGTGACAGCAGCAGAACTAAGACGAGTCATATCAGTTTTCAAACCATTCAGTTCTTCCTTCAGCAGCTCCATGACTTCTGTCGGTGCAGCAACAACTGGAGTGACAGCTGATGACATCACAACACATGTGGGAACAGTCCTGTCTTGAATCATATCTTCCTTCTCCCTTACCTCGTGAAGCAGCTCAGAGAAGGTTGGTGGATCACACAGCTTTTAGGTCATCCGTATGCAAAGCTCAACCATGTCAAGTGACAGTGCACCTCTCACAACCTGTTCAATGCATTTGCTATTCATCTCAGACAGTTCAATTCCAACTTCGCAAAACACACTGTGCAGCAGTTTGTTCAGTGTAAGCAAATATGCAGAAAGTTTCTTTCCCTCATTCTGGAACATATTTCTGAACCTTGCCATAAGATCAGATGCACTTTCAGATGCAGATTCCAAATGCAGTTTCAAGAGGGTTCATGTAATCATGATTTCCAATCTTCAAAAACATCACAATGTCAGCATCAAATCAAATGTTATTGGTCACACAGAACACGTGTTTGGCAGATGTTATTGCGGGTGTTGTGAAATGCTTGTGATTCTAGCTCTGACAGTGCAGTAATATCTAACAAGTAATATCTAACAATTACACAACATTACCCACAAATTTAGTAAAGGAATGGAATTAAGAATACATAAATACACTACCTGTCAAAAGTTTTATAACACCTACTCATTCAAGTGTTTTTCTATATTTTTACTATTTTCAACATTGTAAAATAATAGCGAAGACATCAAACTATGACATAACACATAAGGAATCATGTCGTAACCGAAATAGTGTTAAACACATCTAAATATATATTATTTTTTTAGATTCTTCACATAGCCACATTTTGCCTTAATGACAGCTTTGCACACTGGGGGGGGGGGGGGGGGGGGGGTCAATGCAAATTGTTCTGGTAGCCATTTGATTAGCTGTTCAAGAGTTTTATGGCTTGGGGGTAGCAGCTGTTAAGAAGCCTTTTGGACCGAGACTTGGTGCTCCGGTACCGCTTGCTGTGAGGTGCCATGCGTAGTAGCAGGAAGAACAGTCTATGACTAGAGTGGCTAGAGTCTTGGCAATTTTTAGGGCCTTCCTCTGACACCGCCTGATATTTGAAGTCCTGGATGGCAGGAAGCTTGGCCCCAGTGATGTACTGGGCCGTACGCACTACCCTCTGTAGTGCTTTGTGGTTGGAGGCAGAGCAGTTGCCACACCAGGTGTTGATGCAACCAGTCAGGATGCTCTCAATGGTGCAGCTGTAGAACCTTTTGAGGATCTGAGGACCCATGCCAAAAATGTTCAGTCTCCTGAGGGGGAATAGGCGTTATAGTGCCCTCTTCACAACTGTCTTGGTGTGTTTGGACCATGTTAGTTTGTTGGTGAAGTGGACACCAATGAACTTGAAGCTCTCAACCTGTTCCACTACAGCCCCGTCGATGAGAATGGGGGCGTGCTCAGCCATGCAGTCATGGGTGATCAGGGAGTACAGGAGGGGAATGGCAAGCACCCCTGAGGGGCTCCCGTGTTAAGGATCAGCGTGGCAGATGTGTTGTTACCTACACTTAACACCTGGGGCTGCTGTAAGTCCAGGATCCAGTTGCAAAGGGAGGTGTTTAGCCCCAGGGTAGCTTAGTGATGAGATTTGAGGGCACTATGGTGTTGAATGCTGAGCTGCAGTCAATGAATAGTATTATTACATCAAGTTCAAGTCGGAAGTTTACATACACCTTAGCCAAATACATTTAAACTCAGTTTTTCACAATTTCTGACATTTACTCCTAGTACACATTCCCTGTCTTAGGTCAGTTAGGATCACCACTTCATTTAAAACAATTTAAATGTCAGAATAATAGTATAGAGAATGATTTCTTTGAGCGTTTATTTCTTTCATCACATTCCCAGTGGGTCAGAAGTTTACATACACTCAATTAGTATTTGGTAGCAATGCCTTTATATTATTTAACTTGGGTCAAAAGTTTTGGGTAGCCTTCCACAAGCTTCCCACAATAAGTTGAATTTTGGCCCATTCCTCCTGACAGAGCTGGTGTAACTGAGTCAGGTTTGTAGGCCTCCTTGCTCGCACACGCTTTTTCAGTTCTGCCCACAATTTTTTTATAGGCTTGAGGTCAGGGCTTTGTGATGGCCACTCCAATACCTTGACTTTGTTGTCCTTAAGCCATTTTGCCACAACTTTGGAAGTATGCTTGGGGTCATTGTCCATTTGGAAGATCCATTTGCGACCAAGCTTTAACTTCCTGACTGATGTCTTGAGATGTTGCTTCAATATATCCATAATAATTGTCCCTCCTCATGATGTAATCTATTTTGTGAAGTGCACCAGTCCCTCCTGCAGCAAAGCACCCCACAACATGATGCTGCCACCCCCGTGCTTCACAGTTGGGATGGTGTTCTTCGGCTTGCAAGCTTCCCCCCTTTTACTCCAAACATAACGATGGTCATTATGGCCAATCAGTTCTATTTTTGTTTCATCAGAACAGAGGACATTTCTCCAAAAAGTATGATCTTTGTCCCCACAGTTGCAAACTGTAGTCTGGCTTTTATGGCGGTTTCGGAGCAGTGGCTTATTCCTTGCTGAGTGGCCTTTCAGGTTATGTCGATATAGGACTCGTTGTACTGTTGATTTAGATACTTTTGTACCTGTTTCCTCCAGCATCTTCACAAGGTCCTTTGCTGTTCTGGGATTGATTTGCACTTCTCGCACCAAAGTACGTTCATCTCTAGGAGACAGAACGCGTCTCCTTCCTGAGCGGTATGACGGCTGCGTGGTCCCATGGTGTTTATACTTGCGTACTATTGTTTGTACAGATGAACGTGGTACCTTCAGACGTTTGGAAACTGCTCCCAAGGATGGACCAGACTTGTGGAGGTCTACAATTTTTCTGAGGTCTTGGTTGATTTCTTTTGATTTTCCCATGATGTCAAGTAAGGAGGCACTGAGTTTGAAGTTAGGCCTTGAAATACATACACAGGTACACCTCCAATTGACTCAAATTGTGTCAATTAGCCTATCAGAAGCTTCTAAAGCCATGACATCATTTTCTGGAATTCTCCAAGCTGTTTAAAGGTCACAGTCATCTTAGTGTATGTAAACTTCTGACCCACTGGAATTGTGATACAGTGAAATAATCTGTCTGTAAACAGTTTTTGGAAAAATGACTTGTGTCATGCACAAAGTAGATGTCCTAACCGACTTGCCAAAGCTATAGTTTGTTAACAAGAAATTTGTGAAGTTGTTGAAAAACAAGTTTTATTGACTCCAACCTAAGTCTATGTAAACTTCCAACTTCAACCTAAAGTGTTCCTTTTGTCCAGGTGGGAAAGGGCAGTGTGGAGTGCAATAAAGGTTGCTTCATCTGTGAATCTGTTGGGGCGTTATGTAAATTGTAATTGGTCAAGGGTTTCTGGTGTCATGGTGTTGATGTGAGCGTGACCAGTCTTTCAAAACACTTCATGGCTACAGACGTGCGTGCTACGGGTCGGTAGTCATTTAGGAAGGTTACCTTGCTGTTCTTGGGCACAGTGACTATGGTGGTCTGCTTGAAACATGTTGGTATTATATACTCGGTCAGTGACAGGTTGAAAATGTCAGTGAAGGCACTTGCCAGTTGGTCAGCGCATGCTCAGGATACACATCCTGGTAATCCATCTGGCCCTGCGGCCTTGTGAATATTGACCTTGTGAATATTGGTCTTACATCGGCTATTGAGAGCATGATCACACAGTTGTCCGGAACAACTGTTGCTCTCATGCATGCTTCAGTGTTGCTGGCCTTGAAGCAAGCATAGAAGTAATTTAGCTTGTCTGGTAGGCTCGTGTCACTGGTTAGTTCGCGCCTGTGCTTCCCTTTGTAGTCCGTAAAAGTTTGCAAGCCCTGCCACATCTGACGGGCGTTGGAGCCGGTGTAGTACGATTTTATCTTAGTCCTGTATTGATGCTTTGCCTGTTTGATGGTTCGTCGGAGGGCATAGCGGGATTTCCTATAAGCATCCGGGTTAGAGTTCCACTCCTTGAAAGCAGCAGCTCTACCCTTTTGCTCAGTGCGGATGTTGCCTGTAATCCATGGCTTCTGGATGGGGTTTGTACGTACGGTCACTAAGGTGACAACGTCATCAATGCACTTATTGACAAAGCCAGTGAAGGATGTGGTGTACTCTTCAATGCCATCGGAAGAATCCCGGAACATATTCCAGTCCGTGCTAGCAAAACAGTCCTGTAGCTTAGCATCTGCGTCATCTGACCACTTCTGTATTGATCGAGTCCCTGGTACTTCCTGCTTTAGTTTTTGCTTGCAAGCCGCAATCAGGAGGATAGTGTTATGGTCAGATTTGCCAAATGGAGGGCAAGGGAGAGCTTTGCACACGTCTCTGTGTGTGGAGTAAAGGCGTTTTTTTCCCCAAGTTTTTTTCCTCTGGATGCACATGTAACGTCATGGTAGAAATGAGGTAAAACGGATTTAAGTTTTCCTGCATTAAAGTCACCAGCCACTAGGAACGCAGCCTCTGGATGAGCATTTTCTTGTTTGCTTATGGCTTTATACAGCTCATTGAATGTGCCAAAATCGGTTTGGGGTGGTAAATAGACAGCTACGGAAAATATAGATGAAAACTCTATCGGTAAATAGTGTGGTCTTCAGATTATAATGAGATACTCTACCTCAGGCGAGCAAAACCTTGACTTCCTTAATATTCGATTTTGTGCACCAGCTGTTATTTACAAATAGACACAGACCGCCACCACCCCTTGTCTAACCAGAGGCAGCTGTTCTATCTTGCCAATTTATTGAACACCCAGCCAGCTGTATGTTATCCATGTCGTCGTTCAGCCACGACTCGGTGAAATGTAAGATTTGACAGTTTTTAATGTCCCGTTGGTAGGATAGTCTTAATCGGATCTCATCCAATTTATTATCCAATGATTGCACATTGCCTAATAGGACTGATGGTAGAGGCGGATTAGCCACTTGCTGTCGGATCCTTACAAGGCACTCTGACATATGTCCCCAATATCTCTGTCTCTTCTTCATGCGAATGACAAGGATGTGGGCCTTGTTCAGTGTCTGAAGTAAATCCTTTGCGTCCTACTCGTTAATGAAAAAATCTTTGTCCAGTACGAAGGTGAGTAATCGCTGTCCTGATATCCAGAAGCTCTTTTCGGTCATAAGAGATGGTGTTAGAAACATTATGTACAAAATAAGTTACAAATAACACAAAAAAACACACAACAGCACAATTGGTTAGGAGCCCGTAAAATGACAGCCATCTCCTTCGGCGTCATGGTTACCTAGAACTAGTTCTACTGTACTGTTGCAGCTATAAGCACTTCACTGCACCTGTTATAAACAACTGCAAATCTGTGTAAGCGAGCAATAATCTTTGACTTGATAAAAATGTTGAGGCTTGAATTAATTAAGGTATTAGCAATTAAGCATGTTGGCTTCGAAGTACTGCATCTCTCTTCCCATAACAAAAGTGATTACCTGGAACTAAAACTCTGGGGCCACAACATCAAAGCCACAAAATTGGTCTAGATTAGAAGAAGTGTGAAGTAAATACTGAGATAATGATACCCAACTTGAATGCCCATGCAAACTAATGGCTATCACTGTTCTGCTTCATGATTTGGCTGCTCTAGCAATGAAGGAGTTACCTGGGCAATCTCAACTGCAGTTAGTTACCAGAGCTTAATAAAACAATAGTAGCACCAGTCATATGAATAGCACATATAAGCATAAAAAATAAGGAAATTAAACATTGAGGATAGATTATTAAGAATAAAGATAATTTGATGTTTCAGCTTTGTTTCAGGTGTTACATCCTTTACTGAAAAAAAGCAGGTACCTGGTGCAAAAGTTTAGTTGATCTGGACCATATGTGCCACTTGAACCTATTACAAAATAATCAAGAAAGTACATGGTTAATATGACTGTGTTGAGTATACCATGACCTAAATTAAATAGCATTTGGGATGTCCTCCATGGTTGCATAAGGTGTTTCTAGATGTAAAAAGTAGAGAACATGCCTAGTAGGCTACACCAAACTCTCATACTGTACGATTTATGCACAAAAAAAAGTTTTTTAATGGACTTAACCTTAGGGCTTCCAACCATAGCCACGGGAAGCACTTTGGGGCTGCTCTAATACAGGACTAGTAAAGGCCCAGTGCACTACTTTTGTGAAAAAAATGAAAACTGAATGTATTAAAGTGTTTACCAACATTTCTAACTTGATTCTAGACCACTTCAGTTTTTACATAGAAATAAGTTGCATTTGCAAAGTATTTCAAGAAACTGGAAAACATATATCAAGCAAGTATTTTTATATTCTACAAGTATTATCAGATTTCTGTTTTGTACAGATAATTAGAATGACAATCACATGGAAAGGGACAGTGCAAAAACATCTCTTACAAATTCCAACTATTGAATCCTGCGAGATACTGTTCTTAATTATACAACTACCTTTTTTGCCAACGCAGAGATTGTAACGATTGTCTATTTCGTCCTCCTCATCGGACGAGGAGAGGCGAGAAGGATCGGACCAATATGCAGAGTGGTAAGTGCTCATGATGATTTATTAAAACCGAACTGAACACTGAAATACAAAAACAATAAATGATGTGCAGAAAACCGAAACAGTACCGTGTGGTGAAAAAAACACTAACACGGCAACAAACACCCACAAATCGCACGTGAAACCCCGGCTGCCTAAGTATGATTCGCAATCAGGGACAACGATTGACAGCTGCCTCTGATTGAGAATCATACCAGGCCGAACACAAACCAACATAGAAAAACACACAGACAACCCATCCCAACTCACGCCCTGACCATACTAAATAAATACAAAACAAGGGAAAATAAGGTCAGGAACGTGACAGAGATGCTGCTAAAATGTATCTACATCGGTCTACTAATACTAGTAATGTAATTGAAATGCTTGTTATTGTTGATACCACACAACCCGCACCCTCCCCTGCCCACGAACAACTTCTATAGATACAGTTCAACACAACATCCCCACCTGTTGATCTTAGTACTTCCACACAATACCCTGCTGCATTGGACGTTCAAGACATTCAACTGCATGTCTTAAGCCTTCGCTCAACTACCGAGCAATCCGCGGCATTTAGATGTGCGAGCTGTTTAGAGTAGACATTGGCACCGCACCGCACTGCAATATAGTGTACAGCTACACAGTGGTGGTGTCAAGCAATCTTTAAGTCATACAGCAGATTCTCAATTGGATTGAGGTCTGGGCTTTGACTAGGCCATTCCAAGACATTTAAATGTTTCCCCTTAAACCACTCAAGTGTTGCTTTAACCTCATAATTAGGGTCATGGTCCTGCTTGAAGGTGAATCTCCGTCCCAGTCTCAAATCTCTGGATGACTGAAACAGGTTTTCCTCAAGAATTTCCCTGTATTTAGCGCCATCCATCATTCCTTCAATTCTGACCAGTTTCCCAGTCCTTGCCGATGGAAAAACATCCCCACAGCATGATGCTGCCACCACCATGCTTCACTGTGGGGATGGTGTTCTCGGGGTGATGGGAGGTGTTAGGTTTGCGACAGACATAGCATTTTCCTTGATGGCCAAAAAACTACTTTTTAGTCTCATCTGACCAGAGTACCTTCTTCCATATGTTTGGAGAGTCTCCCACATGGCTTTTAGTGAACACCAAACGTGTTTGCTTATTTTATTCCTTTAAGCAATAGCTTTTTTTCTGGCCACTTCTGTAAAGCCCAGCTCTGTGGAGAGTGCGGCTTAACGTGGTCTTATGGACAGATACTCCAATCTCCGCTGTGGAGCTTTGCAGCTCCTTTAGGTTTATCTTTAGTCTCTTTGTTGCCTCTCTGATTAATGCCCTCCTTGCCTGGTCCATGAGTTTTGTGGGCAGCCCTCTCTTTGCAGGTTTGTTGTGGTGTCATATTCTTTCCTTTTTTTAACAATGGATTTAATGGTGCTCTGTGGGATGTTCAATGTTTCTGATATTTTTTTATAACCCAACCCTGATCTGTACTTCTCCACAACTTTGTCCCTGACCTGTTTGGCGAGCTCCTTGGTCTTCATGGTGCCGCTTGCTTGGTGCTGCAGCTTGCTTAGTGGTGTTGCAGACTCTGGGGGTATTTCGGAACAGGTGTATATATACTGAGATCATGTGACACTTAGATTGCACACAGGTGGACTTTATTTAACTATTTAACTCACTTCTGACGGTAATTGGTTGCACCAGATCTTATTTAGGGGCTTCATAGCAAAGGGGTGAATACATACGCAGGCACCACTTTTCAGTTTTTTATTTTTTAGAATTTTTTGAAACAAGTAATTTTTTTCATTTCACTTCACCAATTTGGACTATTTTGTGTATGTCCATGACATGAAATCCAAATAAAAATATATTTATATTACAGGTTGTAATGCAGCAAAATAGGAAAAACGCCAAGGGGGGATGAATACTTTAGAAGGGCTATGTATTGCACTTTGTGACATCAGATGATGTAAAAAGGGCTTTATAAGTACATTTTATTGATTGATTGATATTGTAGCCTAGCCTACACATTCTTTTCAGCAGATTAGAACTTTGTATAGTTTATACATCGTTCAGGGTGTAGAGATAGCCTGTTGGTTACCCTGTACCTTGACATTTTTAGTTAATCACTGAAACCTAATGAGGAAATTGGATATTTGTGCGCTCAGCATCAGGTTGCGTTCATTTCAATAATTAATCTATTGGACCGGGCACAGCATGGAGACATTGGAAAAAAGTAAATTAACAGCGATTTCTTCATGCACAGATTGATAAGTGACCTCGTTGTTGACTAAACAAATTGTTAGACATTACGAATAATTTTTCAATTAAAGAATGACACTTGTTTTGATCAACTATATGATTTGGGAATGTTAGTTCAATAGCCTAGTACGACTGTTTGTATATGCTCGCTAAATGGCTTGTTATTTTCCAAGAGCCTCGAGTCATTGGCTCAGATAAGGGCTGTGCTAGTCATATCTTGTCATCTCAGCAACTGTCATTATGGAAATGTCGAGGAATTCCTTAGAAGTATGCAAATAAGCAGTGTCATTTTCTAAGAGTTGGTTTTGCATAGACCTACTGTGGGCCTGTAGTGTTGTATAGATTTTTGTGACCATTTGCCTAGCCTATGCAGAGAGGCTTTTGTCATACATTTTTATCTCAACAATTTTTATCTCAACATTTGCATTCAAACTCAGTTTGTTAAACCTTGGAATGGTGTTTTTTGGTGTTTTGGTGGGGCTTCATGTACCACGTTATTTAATCAATACAAATATTTAATTTGATGTGGATGTTTTGGGTCTTTGCCCATAACTTTGCACATTTTAATGTAAATGTTTGAGGACAGGGTTTTGCTCTTTCTGGATTCCATTAGAATGACATCACAGAGAAAGAGACAGGGCAACAACTCTTACAATTCCAACTATTGAATCCTACAAGATACTCTTCTTAATTATACAACTACCTTTTTTGCCAAAGCAGAGATGATGAACAATTTTAATTGTCTATATTGGTATGTTAATACTAGTAAAGCCACTACTTTTGTGAAAAGATATTGATAACAAATTATATAGTATTATTATTTATTTTTTCAGTGCTTCCCGCGGCTATGCTTCCAATGCAAAGTATTGCTGTGAAGTTCTGGCATGCATGGAATGTAATTGAAATGCTTATTATTGTTGATGGCACACAACCCGCACCCTGCCCACGAACGACCTCTATAGACGCAGTTCAACACAACATCACCACCCGTTGATCTAGTACTTCAACACAATACCCCTGTGCAATGAGCGTTTAAGACGTTCATCTGCATGTTTTAAGCCTTCACTCAACTGCGGAGCAATCCGCGGCATTTACAAGCGCGAGCTCTTCAGAGCAGACATTGGCACCGCACTGCAATATAGATGGAATTGTAATAATGGAATACCACTGGGTACTGTTTTCTGTCTTGTTGCAGTTATCCTTCCAAACAGGTAAGACATAATATTGGTCAACATTGTCTCTCTGCCAACAGTTGTGGGGGTAGTTGTTGTTTTACATAAGTTTATTTTAACCACTTGGTGATTGATCACACTTCACGAACATGATCACCATGGTCACTGTACTAAATAGATTTGTTGCCACTGTTTTGCTCATTATTATATATATATATATATATATATATATATATATATATATATATATATATATATATATATATATATATATATATATATATATATATTGGTGCGCCATAAACATGCAATTTCTACAGTTAAGAATTGTATTGTAGCCTAGCATACACTTTTTTTCAGCGGATTAGAACTTTATCGTTCAGGATGTAGAGATACCCGGTACCTGGACATTTTTAGTTAATCACTGAAACCTAATGAGGACATTGGATATTTGTGCGCGCAGCATCAGGTTGCGTTCTTCTCAATAATGAATCTAGTGGACCGGGCAAAGCACGGAGACATTGGAAAAAAGTAAATTAACAGCGATTTCTTCATGCACAGATTGATAAGTGACCTCGTTGTAGTCTAAAATACTTGTTAGACATTACAATTAGGAATATTTTTTCAATTAAAGAATGACACTTGTTTTGATCAACTACATTCTTTGGGAACGTTAGTTCAATAGTCTAGTAGGACTGTTTGTATATGCTCGCTAAATGGCTTGTTATTTTCCAAGAGCCTCGAGTCATTGGCTCAGATAAGCGCTGTCCTAGTCATATCTTGTCATCTCAGCAATAACTGTCATTATGGAAATGTCGAGACATTTCTTAGAAGTAGGTAAATAGGCAGGGGCATTTTCGAAGAGTTAGTTTTGCATAGACCTGTGGGTCTGTAGCGTTTAATATAATTTTTGTGACCATTAGCCTAGCCTATACAGAGAAACTTTTGTCATACATTTTCAAATCAACAATTTTATATCAACATTTGCATTAAATCTCAGTTTTTTAAGCCTTGTAATTGTGTTTGTGTTAGGGCTTCATGTACCATATAACACATTTTTTTATAGAACTTACAACATGCCTCACCAGTGAATTTAATGTCTCACCTATAATTACATGCCTTACTTATAGATTTCATTTAAGGTTTATTGAGCAATATTGAGTTGTCAATGGAAGGCCTAACTCTGCTTGTAATTGCTTACATGGTTGAATAATCAATCCAAACAACACCCACTTGAAATCAGGCAAAGGCAGATAAATAATGTCAGTTATCCTGTGAAGTGATGCTTCCTGAAATAGAGGAATGCTTTCGTCTATAGAGTGGAGTAGAGTGGAGGGAATTTCCCTGCACAACTTGGTCAAAGCATTTCGTATTATTCTGTACGTAAATCCGAGACACTCCACTTGTAAAAATATAAAAACAGAACACCAATCTTCACTTCTATTACACTTTGGTAACTTAGGATTGAACATTAACACGTCGGCCCATTCCTAATTGGACCTTACTTTACATATGGTTACATTAATCAAATCAAATGGTATTTGTCACATGCACCGAATACAACCTTACAATGAAATGCTTACTTACAAGCACTTAACCAACAATGCTTTAAGAAGTTTTAAGAAAAATAAGTCTTAAGTAAAAAACAGAAAATATAAGTAACAAATAATTAAACAGCAGCAGTCAAATAACAATAGCAAGGCTATATACAGGGGGTACCGGTACAGAGTCAATGTGCGGGGCCACCGGTTAGTCGAGGTAATTGAGGTAATATGTACATGTAGTTAGAGTTAAAGTGACTATGCATAGATAATAAACAGAGAGTAGCAGCAGCGTTAAAGAGGGGCCTGAATAGCCCTTTGATTAGCTATACAGGAGTCTTATGGCTTGGGGGTAGAAGCTGTTAAGAAGCCCTTTGGACCTAGACTTGGTGCTCCGGTACTGCTTGCCATGCGGAAGCAGAGAGAACAGTCCATGACGAGGGTGGCTGGAGTCTTTGACAATTTTTAGGTCCTTCCTCTGACACCGCCTGGTGTAGAGGTCCTGGATAGCAGGAAGCTTTGCTCCCATGATTGGGAGTCCCAGTGAAGCACTGGGCCGTACGCACTACCCTCTGTAGTGCCTTGCAGTTGGATGCCGAGCAGTTGCCACAGCAGGCAGTGATGCAACCAGTCAGGATGCTCTCGATGGTGCAGCTGTAGAACCTTTTGAGGATCTGAGGACCCATGTTTAACAGTATAACTTTATGGCGTCCCCTCGCCCCGACCCGGGCGCGAACCAGGGACCCTCTGCACACATCAACAACTGACACCCACGGAGCGTCGTTACCCATCGCTCCACAAAAGCCACGGCCCTTGCAGAGCAAGGGGAAACACTACTTCTAGGTTTCAGAGCAAGTGACGTAACTGATTGAAACGCTATTAGCGCGTACCCGCTAACTAGCTAGCCATTTCACATCCGTTACACATGCCAAATATTTTCAGTCTCCTGAGGGGAAATAGGTTTTGTAGTGCCCTCTTCACGACTAACTTAGTGTGTTTGGACGATGATAGTTTGTTTGATGTGGACACCAAGGAACTTGAAGCTCTCAACCTGCTCCACTACAGCCCTGTCGATGAGAATGGGGGCATGCTGTGGGGGCATGAACAGGGAGTACAGGAGGAGCCTGAGCATACACCTCTGAGGGGCCCCCGTGTTGAGGATCAGCGAGGCGGATATGTTGGTACATACCCTTACCACCTGGTTTCGGCCCGCCAAGAAGTCCAGGATTCAGTTGCAGAGGGAGGTGTTCAGTCCCAGGGTCCTTAGTTTAGTGATGAGCTTTGAGGGCAGTATGGTGTTGAACGCTGAGCTGTAGTCAATGAACAGCATTCTCACGTAGGTGTTCTTTTTGTCCAGGTGGGAAAGGGCAGTGTTGAGTGCAATATAGATTGCATTGTTTGTGGATCTGTTGGGGCGGTATGCAAATTGGAGTGGGTCTAGGGTTTCTGGGATAAAGGTGTTGATGTGAGCCATTACCAGGTTTTCATAGCACTTCATGGCTACAGACGTGAGTGCTACGGGTCGGTAGTAATTTAGGCAGGTTGCCTTAGTGTTCTTGACCAAAAACTAATGTAGGGTGGATTGGTGGGCATATGCTGCAAATGTCTATCAACCTAAAAGTCGCGAGTTCGAATTTCATCACGGTCAACTTTAGCATTTGAGCTAATTAGAAAGTTTTTAGCTACTTTGCAACTACTTAGCATGTTAGCTAACCCTAACGTTTTACCAAACCTTCACCTAACCTGCTGCCTGAACGTCTATCAACCCAAGGGATGCGAGTTTGAATCTCATCACGGACAACTTTAGCATTTTAGACAATTTTGCAACATTTCAATTTTTACTTCGTTTAACTACTTTGCAACTACTTAGCATGTTCGCTAACCCTTCTCCTAACCCTAAACTTAAACCTTTTAGCTAAACCCTTCACCTAACCTTAACCATTTTAGCTAATCCTTCTCCTTCCCCTAACCCAAACCTTAATCCTTTAACCTAACTCCTAAACTTAAACTTAACCCTAACCTTAACCTTAACCCTGACCCCTAACCCTAACCTCTAGCCTAGCTAACGTTAGCAGGCTAGCAAACGTTAGCCACCTAGCTAGAATGTAATACATATCATTCATTTAGCAAATTTGTAACATATTGCACGTTTTGCAAATTAATAACATATAACACGTTTTGCAAATTCATTACATATTGTACTTTTTGCAAATTCGTAACATACAGTGCCTTGCAAAAGTGTTAATCCCTCTTGGCGCTTTTCATATTTTGTTGCATTACAACTTGTAATTTAAATGTATTTTTATTTGGATTTCATGTAATGGACATTCTCAAAATAGTCCAAATTGGTTAAGTGAAATGATTTTATTTTTTATTTTTAAGAAATTAAATTTTTTGGGGGGGGTAGTGCATGCATATGTATTCACCCCTTTGCTATGAAGACCATAAATAACATCTGGTGCAACCAATTACTTTCAGAAGTCACATAATTAATTAAATAAAGTCCCCCTGTGTGCAATTTAAGTGTCACATGATCTGTCACATGATCTGAGTATATGTACACCTGTTCTGAAAGGTCCCAGAGTCTGCAACACCACCAAGCAAGCAGCACCATGACGACCAAGGAGCTTGCCAAACAGGTCAGGGACAAAGTTGTGGAGAAGTACAGATCAGGGTTGGGTTATAAAAAAATATCAGAAACATTGAACATCCCGCGGAGCACCATTTAAATCCATTGTTAAAAAAAGGAAAGAATATGGCACCACAACAAACCTGCCAAGAGAGGGCCGCCCACCAAAACTCATGGAACAGGCAAGTAGGGCATTAAGCAGAGAGGCAACAAAGAGACCAAAGATAACCTTGAAGGAGCTACAAAGCTCCACAGCGGAGATTGGAGTATCTGTCCATAGGACCACTTTAAGCCATACACTCCACAGAGCTGAGCTTTACGGAAGAGTAGCCAGAAAAAAAGCCATTGCTTAAAACCTCTAACGCCTCACAAACCCGGATCCG
Organism: Salvelinus fontinalis; assembly: GCF_029448725.1. Classification (NCBI taxonomy): domain Eukaryota; kingdom Metazoa; phylum Chordata; class Actinopteri; order Salmoniformes; family Salmonidae; genus Salvelinus; species Salvelinus fontinalis. The sequence goes on along the minus strand of NC_074678.1, from coordinate 22,157,115 downwards.
GGAGCACCCCCATCACAAAAGCTGACTAGCATAGCCTATCCTAAAGTTACAGGGATATCATCAAATAAAATGTTCATGAAATCACAAGTCCAAGACACCAAATGAAAGATACAGATCTTGTGATTCAAGCCATCATCTCTGATTTTTAAAATGTTTTACAGGGAAGACACAATATGTAAATCTATTAGCTAACCACGATAGTAAAAGACACAACTTTTTTTGTCCACCATTTTTTTCCTGCATAGGTAGCTATCACAATTTCGACCAAATAAAGATATAAATAGCCACTAACCAAGAAACAACCTCATCAGATGACAGTCTGATAACATATTTATTGTATAGCATAGGTTTTGTTAGAAAAATGTGCATATTTCAGGTATAAATCATAGTTTACAATTGCAGCCCCCATCACAACTGTCACTAAAATGACTAGAATAACTACAGAGACCATCGTGTATTAGCTAATTACTCATCATAAAACATTTCTTAAAAATACACAGCGTACAGCAGATGAAAGACACAGATCATGTGAATATAGCCAATATGTCAGATTTTCTAAGTGTTTCACAGCGAAACACACAATATAGCGTTATCTTAGCTTACTACAATAGTCAGTCACACAGCAGCATTGATTCAAGGCAAAAATAGCAATAACGTTATAAACCACCAAACGCTATTAATTTTTTCACTAACCTTCTCAGAATTCTTCAGATGACAGTCCTGTAACATCATATTACACAATCCATATAGGTTTTGTTCGAAAATGTGCATATTTAGCAGCACACACCGTGGTTATACAATGTGATCAGTAGCAACAGGGCATGCATTCTGGCCGGCGCCATCTTGGAAAGGCACCTACTCTTATCGAAAGCTATTCATAAACTTGACTAAAAAAATACAGGTTGGACAGCAATTGAAAGACAAATTAGTTCTTAATGCAATCGCTGAGTTAGATTTTTTAAATTAACGTTATTAGACATACAGTGTGCGTTACAGCCAGACTAGTGCCGCAATAATGGCCGACAAATACGTCCACATTTTTCCACATAAATACGGAATAACATCATAAATAGCTCTTACTTTTGGACGAGCTTCCATCAGAATCTTGGCGAAGTGGTCCTTAGTCCAAAAGAATTGTTGCTTGGTTGTAAAAAGTCGTGTTCAAATTCGGAAGTAGCAGCTAACAAGTAGCTATACCAAACAGCATGCCCAAAACGTTATACTCAATACTAAGGAAATTCCAAAAATAGCAACATACTCGCATAAACTGATATAACTCGGTTTAAAATAACTTCGTTATGATGTTTCTAACACCTGTAACGAATTAAATTACAGACGGATATTTCTAAGGTCAATAACTGAGCGTTCCAAAATACCATTCTGAGGTCTTGCTTTGCGTAACAAACCCAACACCTCTCATCACCCCGAGAACACCATCCCATGGTGGTGGCAGAATCATGCTGTGGGGATGTTTTTCATCGGAAGGGACTGGGAAACTGGTCAGAATTGAAGGAATGATGGATGGCGCTAAATACAGGGAAATTCTTGAGGAAAACCTATTTCAGTGATTTGAGACTGGGATGGAGGTTCAACTTCCAGCAGGACAATGGCACTAAGCATACTGCCAAAGCAACACTCGAGTGGTTTAAGAGGAAACATTTAAATGTCTTGGAATGGCCTAGTCAAAGCCCAGACCTCAAAAAGCCCAGACCCCAATCCAATTGTACGCCAACGGATCCCATCCAACTTGAAGGAGCTGGAGCAGTTATGCCTTGAAGAATGGTCAGAAATCCCAGTGGCTAGATGTGCCAAGCTTATAGAGACACACCCCAAGAGACTTGCAGCTGTAATTGCTACAAAAGGTGTCTCTATAAAGTATTGACTTTGGGGGGTGAATAGATATGCTTAGATACGTTTTTATTTTTTTGTGTGATATTTCTTGTTTGTTTCACAAGAAAAAATATTTAGCATCTTCAAAGTGGTAGGCAAGTTGTGTAAATCAAATGACACAACCTCCCCCAAAATCTATTCCAATTCCAGGTTGTAAGGCAACAAAATAGGAAAAATGCCAAGGGGGTGAATACTTTCGCAAACCACTGTATCATACTAAATGGGTGATGGACATCCACAAATTAATACATACCATACAAAACGTAACAAGCAATGCAATATGGGGTGTCTCAGATTTACGAACATAATAATACAAAGTGCTTTGAGTCCAGGTTGTTCTGCATGGTGGGCTTTGGCTGGTTGGTGGTCTGTTAAAGAGAACAGCGCACAGTACGTTGTACCTGGCGAGTCTTTGTCCTGGACGCAATGCCCAGGTAGGCCAGTTCTACCTACATCTCACCTGTGCAGGGGTTGTCTGCTCTGCAGTTTATTTTGTGTTGCCTGTGGGTGATTTTTCTTTTCCACTGTTCTAACCCATCCTCTGCCAAATTCTATTTAGGCTTTATTCAAAGTGTTCTAGTTGACTATTTCATACCGTAACATTTCTGTCGGGTTGAGAGCCGAAGGGCACATAGGGAATGGGACGGGAGATAACTTGTTTGGCGTTCAAGACAAAATCAATATGACACTCCTCCCGTGCTGATATTGCTGCAGTTAGATTTCAAGTTGTGCCAAGAATTGTACATGGTGCATTGTTTTACATCTTTGCCAAAGCGATAACTCACCTGTCATTTTTCAGTCATAAAGTGTTGTCAATATGTTGCTAGGAGTGCTATGATAATGATTTGTATTAATATCAAAGTGCATGCAAAACAAGCTCTGAGGGTCTTGTCTACCCGTCCTCAGTGTTGACATACATTTCTAGCAGAGGAGGCTGGTAGGAGGAGCTATAGGAGGATGGGCTCATTGTAATGGCTGGAATGGAATACATTAAATGAATGTTGTTTCCGTATGTTTGATGTTTGATACCGTTCTATTTATTCCCTTCCAGCCATTACAATGAGCCTATACTCCTATGTCTCCTCCCACCAGCCTCCTCTGATTTCTAGCCGACTATTACTGTTGAAGTCCCTGCAGTGCACTCTTTGCTGTTAATGATAGGCACTTGTACTTACTTATTTACGCCATTCTGTTAAACGTGTGTTATATGACACGGAGTGAGGACTGTGGCGTTTTGTGATTACGTTTTCAGTGACTATGTGCATGATATCCAGAGCCTATTTGATCTATACTTTAATGACCATCCCAACCATGTTACTACAGGTAGCGCCAGACCCACCATCACCCCCAGAGGCCTCCACCTGGTCATTCCACTCAACATCCCCTTCAGCCTGCTTTGCCAGGGTGACCAGGTGGTGCAGTGGAAGCGGGAGGATCGCCCCAAACTGAGGGGCGAGGAGCGGACTAATGGGTCGTCCGTCCTGAAAATTCCCAGAGCTCAGCCTGGCCACATGGGCCGATACATCTGTCTGGAGGAGAGAACCGGAGAGCAGAGCTCTATCTACGTCTACGTCAAAGGTGTGTTTCTTTCTGAGTCAACATTCATAGCCCTGTTTACATGTGTGGGCATGTATGTGGGAGCTTTTATGTGTATAAGGCAGTGGCTCTCAATCCTGGTCCTGGGGACCCAAAGGGATGCACATTTTGTTTCTTCCCCCTAACACTACACACCTATCTCAAATCATCAAAGCCTGATGACGAGTTGATGGTTTGAATCGGGTGTGTAGTGTTAGGGCAAAACAAAAAAGTGCACCCCTTTGTGTCCCCAGGATTGAGATCCACTGGTATAAGGGTATGAGTGAGTGCGTGAGTGAGAAAGAGTGGGTGGGAGAAAGTGTGCATACAAGAAAGGTAAGCCTCTGAGAGGCTTGTGAACATTTATTTGAGGCAGAACAAGTAATGAAATCTTTTTTTGGAGGGGCACTGTGTGTGGGTATGTTTGTGCATGAAGGTGTTTACTGGATTGATCAGTCTTTGGATCAGTCTTTGGATCGTGCCATGTCCATATGGCAGTGCATCTGGGCTCCTGAGTGGCGCAGCGGTCTAAGGCACTGCGTCTCAGTGCAAGAGGCATCACTACAGTCCTTGGCTTGTATCCAGGCTGTATCACATCCAGCCATGATTGGGAGTCCCATAGGGCGGCGCACAATTGGCCCAGTGTCTTCCGGGTTTGCCCGTGGTAGGCCGTCATTGTAAATAAGAATTTGTTCTTAACTGACTTGCCTAGTTAAATAAAGGTTAAATAAAAAAAATAACTGCTTATTTCTTGGAAAGTGCCTACAGTGTGTGTGTGTGTGTATATGTGTGTCACTAATTGATTGATTGTTGGCTAAAGATCAAGCTGGATCTGTCTCCATGTTTGAATAACATAATTAGCACTATCTCCTAATCTCTTCTCTCAGTACTATACATAGAGCACGTGTACTCTGGACATCGTTCCATATATCTGAGACTGTTTTCATACCACACTGTTGATTTAAAGTCATTTTTTTTGGGCAGATCCTGATAATGTCTTTAGAAAGACCATTGTGTTCAGTATCCTGACTCGTGCGGGAGACAGTGCCTCCATCCCCTGCCTAGCAACCGACCCGAGAGTGGTCAACCTGCGCTTGGAGCCATGCCATGGCGGTGCCCTCCCTAATGATCTCCACTATGCTGCCAGCCTGGAGCGGGGCATGGTTATCTATGACACTAAGAAGGCCTTTGAGGGCTGTTACATCTGCACTGGCAGACTGGGCGGTGCCCTCGTTAAATCACACAGCTATGATCTGACTGTGCGACCAGGTAAAATAACATTAACTGTGCGTGCATCTGTGCATGTAGGCACTAACACAATCACTCCTGTGTTTGTGTTCTGGGATGTGAAGTACTGTATCCGTGACATAGTTTATTTGATATTCTGACATGTTTTACTCAGTCCCAGATGTGCCCCCTGTGATTGAGTTGCGTGGGCCCAAGAGGGTGGTCCTGACGCGGGGCCAGAATCTCACCCTGACCTGCAGCACCACCAACGTCAACGGAGACATCAAGCTGAAGTGGGTCGCTCCGCCGGGCACGGTGAGAACCCTTTGCCCTCTCTCTGAGGGGTTGGCCAGGGAGGCTGGAGGGATACCTATAGGACAGCTCTCCAATAGACTGATTGGAAAATAGATTTTTACTGAAATAGAGCAAAAGTTAAATGTCTTTTTATATTTTCTAGAGAGTCCAAAATGTTCCAAGTCTGAAACATCAGTATCTTGAGAAATTAGTGTGATGTTCAGTTGGCTGTGTGTGTATGTTTACTGAGTCTCAGGGTCCTGAGGTGTGTGCGTGTGTGTGCGTGTGTGTGCGTGTGTGTGCGTGTGTGTGCGTGTGTGTGCGTGTGTGTGTGTGTGTGTGTGGTGTGTGTGTGTGTGGGTGTGTGAGGTAAGCCCTCCTGTCCCCCTGCCCGGGGAGGGAAGGAATGCAGCCCAGACCAGACAGGGTTAATCTCTATAGATCTCTGGGTGTTGATTGACAGGATGCCGTGTGGGCTTCGTATCCACAGCAACCGGCAGTGGAGAATGGCTCACGCATCCTGACTGAGCCCATCACACACGTTCGCAGCGCTACACTCCAAGTCAACTCTGTCGGGACACAGAATTCTGGGAGATATCGATGTGAGGGTCAGAATGAGAGGGGGATCAGCTCTGAGTCAATCTGGCTGGACGTCTATGGTGAGTATATGGCATTGCAGTGCACTTCTGATCTATATTGAAATTCTCCATTTGAATGGGTTGTATTATGTATTTCCTTAACGTGAAACTATCGCAACACTAATTTGAAAATCTAAGTGGAAATGGAGTGGTTTTGTTAAGAAGAGTCAAAGGTATTTTCATGTGGGTGACTGTCAATGTGTCTGACCTGTGGGTTATTGTATGTCTTCCAGATAGAGGTTTCATCAACCTGGCTCCGTCAGATAACAGTTCTGTGCGTGTGCGTGCTGGGGAGAGTCTGTCCCTGCATGTGGACATGGAGGCCTATCCCAAACCACACACGTTCTCCTGGAGCTTCTCAGGCCAGCAGCTGAGGAACACCTCTGATCATGTCATCACCAAACAGAACCACCAACACAGGTACACACACATGCAAACAAACACACACACTCATCCACCAGGTTTCCGTTAGGATAATTTGGCGCTGGACAAGTGACCGGTAAGATTTAATTTATCAGACATTAAAGAATTGACCTGTCATCCATATGCATTGGGTGCGTAACCCATTAGGCCATCCACCCACGCAGCCCGTGCCATCAATAAATTACAGATATTGGCCTGCCAAGACAACTGGGACCATCACCTGACAAGAATCTCCAGGGGACAATGACGCAATCCCCCAAGAATGTTCAAGGGACCTTGACACATCGTCCCAACAACCGGTAACAAACAGGCTGACCTCGGTCGCCAGTTGAACAATGTTTCCTCGACACATTGGTGCGGCTGGCTTCCGGGTTAAGTGGCGGGTGTTAAGAAGTGTGGTTTGGCGGGTCATGTTTCGGGGGACGCATGACTCGACCTTCGCCTCCCGAGCCCGTTGGGGAGTTGCAGTGATAAGACAAGATTGAAATTGGGGAGAAAAATAAGGTAAAATACCCCCCCAAAATTATATATAATAAAAATACACTGAGACAACTGGGACCATCATCTGACAAGAACCTCCAGGGGACCATGATACAATCCCCCAAGAATGTTCAGGGGACCTTCACACAACGTCCCAAGAATGTCCTGGGGATGTCCGCGGGACCAACCGGTAACTAGACAAAACCTCCAGGGGACCATGACTCAACATCCCAATAATGTTCTAAAAACATCCCCGGGAATGTCCCTGGGACCAACCGGGAACTAGAAAAAACCTTTAGGGACCATGACTCAACGTCCTAAAAACATCCCCGGAACAAACCTGAGAACGTTTCATTGGGACCATCACGTGACATCCTAAGGACTAGTAAAATTAATGACCTAAAAAGTTCCTGCCATGTTCCTGACATGGTCTTCAGTGACATCCTGGTAACTTCAAGGAAACTAAACAAAGGTCCCCCAAAGAACGTTCCATTGGGGCTATTACACGATTTCCTGAGGACTAGTAAGATGAAAGTCCTGAGAATGTCCTAAAAACGTTCCTGACATGGTCCTCAATGACGTCCTGTGAACTTACAGGGAACTAGACGAAGATCCCCCAGAGAACATTCCCTTGGTACCATCAAATTATGTTCTTAGAACCTTCCCAGAATGTTAGTGGGATAACATAGTGGGAATGTTGCCGAATGTCATCAGGACGTTCCCTGTTTGCTGGGTAGGTCTATTGATGTAATAATATAAAGGAAGAGAAGTTTAGGCCTAGCCCCAGAGAGATAGAGATATGCCTGTGGCATGCTACGACACTGACATTAATTAATTTATACTTGTCTGATGGGTTACTCTGTCTGTTATACAGATATAAGCGTACAGAAAGAGGCTAATTCATAAATTGTCAATTTTAATATTTTTTTGAAAGATGAGCATCATATTTTTATATTATAGGAGTCCTTCTGGTAAGCCTAAAACGTTCTTCCTCACCTCATTCAGCTGTCGGAGTCATTTGGAGCACCGGTGCGCACTGTCTTCATATCATAGACCTGCAGTATATGGTGTCTCCGAGGGGTCTTTGGCCTGGTTTGCTAACTATCTCTCTCAAAGAGTACAGTGTATAAAGTCAGAAAATCTGCGGTCTCAGCCACTGCTTGTCACCAAGGGAGTACCCCAAGGCTCGATCCTAGGCCCCACGCTCTTCTCAATTTACATCAACAGCAGGCAGGCAGTAGGAAGCTCTCTCATCCATTTATATGTAGATGATACAGTCTTATACTCAGGTGGCGGCTCCCCGGATTTTGTGCTAAATGCTCTACAAAAAAGCTTTCTTAGTGTCCAACAAGCTTTCTCTGCCCTTAACCTTTTTCTGAACACCTCCAAAACAAAGGTCATGTGGTTTGGTAAGAAGAATGCCCCTCTCCCCACCGGTGTGATTACTACCTCTGAGGATTTAGAGCTTGAGATAGTCACCTCATACAAGTACTTGGGAGTATGGCTAGATGGTACACTGTCCTTCTCAGCACATATCAAAGCTCCAGGCTAAGGTTAAATCTAGACATGGTTTCCTCTATCGTAATCTCTACTCTTTCACCACAGCTGCCAAACTAACCCTGATTCAGATGACCATCTTACCCATGCTAGATTACGGAGACGTAATTTATAGATCGGCAGGTAAGGGTGCTCTCGAGTGGCTAGATGTTCTTTACCATTCGGCCATCAGATTTGCCACTGATGCTCCTTATAGGACACATCACTGTATTCTATACCCCTCTGTAAACTGGTAATCTCTGTATACCCATCGCAAGACCCACTGGTTGATGCTTATTTATAAAACCCTCTTAGGCCTCACTCCCCCCTATCTGAGATATCTACTGCAGCCCTCATCCTCCACATACAACACACGTTCTGCCAGTCACACTCTGTTTATTTCCCCAAAGCACACACATCCATGGGTCGCTCTTTTTTTCAGTTCGCTGCAGCTAGCGACTGGAACGAGCTGCTAAAAACACTCAAACTGGACAGTTTTATCTCAATCTCTTCATTCAAAGACTCAATCGTGGACACTCTTACTGACAGTTGTGACTGCTTTGTGTGATGTATTGATGTCTCTACCTTCTTGCCCTTTGTGCTGTTGTCTGTGCCCAGTAATGTTTGTACCATGCTTTTGCTGCTACCATGTTGTGTTGCTACCATGTTGTTGTTATGTTGTGTTATTACCATGCTGCGTTGTCATGTGTTGCTGCCTTGCTATGTTGTTGTCTTAGGTTTCTCTTTATGTAGTGTTGTGTTGTCTCTCTTGTCGTGATGTGTGTTTTGTCCTATATTTATATTTGATTTATTAAAATTTTTTAATCCCAGCACCCGTCCCCGCAAGTGGCCTTTTTGCCTTTTGGTAGGACGTCATTGTAAATAAGAATTTGTTATTAACTGACTTGCCTAGTTAAATAAAGGTTAAATAACATAAAAAAATCTATAAAAATAATAGGCTATTAGCCACACCACACCAAATCTTCACAAACGTTTCTACAATTCATTAGGGTAATGTCAAAAGTATGTCAAGCCATTGTTTTTTTGGAAAATACAAACAGGATAAATTATATTTCGGTAAACACAACATTACAGTTGGAACTTATTTTGGCCAAAGAAACTGGCTCAACAAAATTAAACTATGCACTTACAAACTGGTTTAAACCTTCACAAAAGTTTTGAACAGGCTATATTGGAGCAATTACCAAGAAAGGCTTGTGCATACTATACCCAACAAATGACAGCAATGGGTTAATGATATTTATTTTACAACATGCCTACTTATAACCATCTACAGAGCACACAATTAAAAAGACAGATCGAACTTAATTTAGCCAATGGAAATGTCTCAACAGAATGAAACAAAACACGTTTAGCATATTTTAAATAACTGGGTTAATAAATAGGCCTACAATAATAACAATGATTTTTTTTAAATGAAATAATGATAAAACAAATTATTATAAATTAATGAAAAATTGCTTCCTACCTGAAGAGTGTGTTGCACAGTAGCCTACATTTGGCCGCGCCAACATTCTTCTCATCTTTGTTCACTACAACATTAAAACTTTTCCATACGGAGGACTTTACCTTTGTAGCAGAGCTCCAGATGAACATTTTCTCCTAGTGGCACCAGCCCATGATTTGGTTTTACCAACCTCAAAAATGGTGCCATCACACAATAGAAAAAAATAGTAGGCCTATCATCTTATAAAGTAATTCACAGTGTAATAGACTACTGAGATGGTATTGAAGAAATATGTTGTTTCATTATCTTGTGATGTTGGGATTCAAAATATGTGAATGTGCAACCTAATCCAGTGATTGTCATGCATTGTGGGTAGACAATGATGCAATTGTTGTTATATTTTACTTTTCAAATAGAGCTCCAGAATTTTCAGATTATTTTTTTTTTGCTTGCATCCTTATGTGCTCTAATATCATAGGCTAATTTATTTTAGGCTAATTCACCACCTGAGTAAGTGGAAAATCAAAACACATTAGCAATATCACTAACTCTAAAGATAATACCCACTCATAGTAACCATGTATTAATTTAACAGTACATTTAATGTCCAAAAAAATGTCCAATGAGGCCTATGCACTCCCAATGGCCAATGCACATTTCGCTAGCTCCCTATCTGTAAAAATAGTTGCTATTGAGCTTATAATTGAAGAGTTGAGAAATAGAAAGTATACCTACAGAAAGCTGAGAACATCTTCACTCCATCTGTGACAACAGTATAGCTGTTTTTTCCCAGCAACTGTATATTCAAATGTTATACAAACAGAACACTTTTCTTTCTCCCAGAGATTTTTTATCCTCAGGAAAGGAGAGAGAGATAGAGTGGCTCGCTGGACACAGAAACAGGCCCCAGCGAAACAGGTACAGGGGCAGGCAGGCACACACTTTCATGACAGGAATCATGAGGATAATGAACTTTACTGTTTGACCTAATCATGTTTTTAACCTCCTAAAAAATATGATGTTTTTAGTGAGGTGAATTAATGTGCAGCCCGCACCGATGCAACCAATTCATTTTTTTACTTGCACAACCAAGTCGAAGGGTCGCAAAATGCAACTAAATGGTCACAGTCTGGAGCCCTGCCTTGTAGACTTTTCACTATAGGTGTACTCTCTAACTTTTGTTTTACTCAATGAAAAAGGCCTCCATCTTCGCAATCAACATTAGGCTAGGCCAAGGTTCCTCTCTCGCTTTCTCTCCCTCCTCAGCCGCAGGGCTATCCCGGAGAATTTGGGCGGAATAAAGAAATCTGCCAAAATCTGCCAAAATCCGGCAATTACTGGCTAATGGAAACCCTGACACACACACACTCTTGCACAGCTAACCTTGTGGGCACATACAATTCAGTCCCATTCAAAATCCTATTTTCCCTAACATATACCCTAACCTTAACCCTAAACCTAGCTCCTAAATCTAATTCTAACACTAATTCTAACCTTAGCCCTAAACCCCTAGAAATGGCATTTGACATTGTAGGTACCAACAAAATGTCCCCAGTTGGTCAAATTTTCATTAGTTTACTATTATCGTGGTGACTTCTGGTCCCAACAAGTATAGTTAAACACGTCCACACACAAATACAAAAAAACACACTCTCCTTGCCCTGGGTCTATCACATGATGAATATGTTCATTACACCCTCTCACTGAAATGTAACACCTTTGGTACCTAACTGGCCCTGGGTCATTGAGAGATGATTACACTTTTATGCAACAGCCAGCCTTTCCCTGGCCCTGCTTTACCACACTCCAGAGCTGCCTGAGAAATTCAGTAAAAATTTATTAGTGCTTCTGGGCTTTTTGTGTGTGCTGTAATACTGTGCAGTTAAACTGTGGGGAAATAACCGGCTTTCTGGTGGTAAAGAATCATTGGGCAGTTGCTGAACCAAGCCTGGTACTGTGTTAATCATGAGGTGGTTTACTTAAATAAATCAGCTGCAATAACACCAGTTGCTTTTTACATTTTTGTGGTTGATTTAATCACCAGGTACAACAGTGAGCTCAGGCTGGTGCGTTTGAAAATGTCAGAGAGTGGAGTCTACACCTTTTATGCCTCCAATGGTGATGCAACAATCAATCAGTCATTTACCGTCTACGTTATCAGTAAGTCATGACATTATATTATCTTAAGGTGCCCTGGAGCCACACATACATTACATTGGGAAATGGGCAGTCTGAGACTTCACTTCTGCATACTGTCAATATGATGCAATTCATCATTAACATGATATGGCATTTATGACTAGATTTTCACAGACCATTTGGCATATGTGTTAAAGCCCAACACTTCTTTCGCCCCCCTCCCCCAACCATCAACACTGCAGTAATCCAGAGCATCACAGTTGATTTATATGCTATATATACCCACCTGGCATCAACACTAACATGTTTGTGCTCAGGTAAACCAGAGATTGTATCTCATGATGGCCCAGTTGATGGACAGGTGCGATGTGTAGCTGAGGGATACCCTGCCCCACAGATCACCTGGTACTACTGTGAACAGCCTTATATGAGGTGAGATCACTGGGGTAACACACACACATACTCCCAATGATATGCTATGATTGGTCTGTGTTGATAGATCAAGGGAATTTAGAAATTTAACTGTAATGACTTAAAGGGATAATTCAGGATTTTGGCAATGAAGCCCATTATCTACTTCCTCCAACGTTGCTCTTCCTAATATTTCTATATATCTTAATTCCATTATTTTACTTTTTAGATTTGTGTGTATTGTGGTGTATTGTTAGATAATACTGCACTGTTGGAGCTAGGAACACAACAATTTTGTTACACAATAATATCTGTTAAATATGTGAATGCAACCATTAAAATTTGATTTGATTTGAGAAGACGCCTTTTCAGACCTTAGTGAGAGGGTTTCAAAATTGTCTAATTGTCTTGACCTTCCCAGAGAATAAGCAGAAGTGGGATTGAACAGGTGTTATTTGTTGGTGGACGGAAGTGATCAGGGTTTGGAGAGAGGTGATTTGTGATTGGTTTGTTGGCTTGAAATGAGATGAACATTATGATTTGGGGATTGGACAGTATGTTCTCGGAAGTTATTTATAATGATGATGGCAACACCAATCCCAGGAAACACTGATAATGAGTCAGAGGCGATTGGCTAATCATTATCCAATCACTTTCAATTAGGATCAAATCAACTTAGAGAGCTGTCCAACTCAAACAAACATGCTTACAGTTACCCTTGCCATGTGTATTTGATTTTTTTGTAATTAAGGTACTAGGTGATGGTATGAAATGTTTTTGGAATGCCTCAATGTTTAAAATCAGCCTTTATTGGCCCACACATCCAACTTTATTGGCACACACAAATAAATAGTGTCTCACACTCTATATATAAACTCCCAGTAATTTATACCCAGTAAATTACTGGGAGTTTATATATATAGAGAGTGTGCGACTCTCTCTATTTATTTTTTGATAGCTTGCAGTTTATTTTCCGTTAGTCAGCAGCTCCACACTAAATAATGTTCTCTGAGTGTGCTCCAGCTCATGTTATTTATTAGACTATTAACACACACATACTGTACACACATACTGTACACACATACTGTACACACAAACTCTACACACATCCTGCACACACATAAAGAACACACATACCGCACACACATACTGTACACACATACTGTACACACATACTGCACACACAAACTCTACACACATACTGCACACACATAAAGAACACACATACCGCACACACATACTGTACACACATACTGTACACACATACTGTACACACATACTGCACACACATACACTGAAGAAGCTCTGAGATGTTCTTTAAGTGTGACTTGGCCTGTCAGTATGTGGAAAACAGCTGCTGTTTTTGGTACGGTGCTGTGAAATGTGGAGCCTTGCATGGGGCACTCTTTACTTCTTCCAATCATTGTGCTCTACTTTAAACAACAGACAAATCCCTTTCAACATTATATCTGTCATCATAATGTAACTTGATGATATTGGATAACGCATGTTTTCACTCTGTGGACTTTGTGTATCTCTAAGGTAATGTTGTTTTAGCTGATGTGGAGGATCGTATGGGTTCCTTTAGTTTGCGCTGGAAGACTGGCATGGATGGGGATGGATTGATTTAGCCTGGGACAGTGATGTTTTATCTGGGAACATTGATTTAAGACCAATGTATGTTCGTATGCGTCATGCCCCAGTGCTGTACAGACTCTCTGTACCTGGCTGTTATTTTGAAGTGCACTTATGGTGAACATAATTGGGGAAAGAGGGGATGGTTGACTCTAAATGACTTGCATTTCAATAAAAAATTCCTCACTTTTAAATGTCCATGATCTAATGTGAACCCTTAGTCTCCCGTTTGTATACTCAGTACATAACAGTACATTCATCCGTTTTACAATAACAACTGCTGTGTTTAGTGCCACATGAAACAATGGACTCAAAGCTACTGAAAACAACACCCAAATTCAGTTACACTAGTTTGGTAGACAGTTTGTCCCATTGTCCCCCTCAGGTGCTCCCACCAGATGAACGCCACTCAAGAGGAGCAGGACATTGTCACGGTGACGTTGTTGAGTCCTTCCTTTGGGAAGACGGAGGTGGAGAGCAGGCTGAACATCACCACAGGAAGATTCCACACGCTGGAGTGTGTGGCCACCGTGGAGGGAGAGCAGGACTTCACACTGTTCTCTATCAGTGGTGAGTTGTGGTGACACACACACATACACACACATACAGTTACTGGGAAGGTGCTGTCTGTACGTCTGTGATAGGATTGAAGCTCATCATCCTGCTATGTGTGTGCGTGACTGTGTGTGTCAGCAATTATTCCTGGATAAACACTTTCAAAACACATGCACACACAACCGGTAAAAATGTGTTGTTTTAAGAGGTGAATGTTGCATAGCCTTGCCTTGTCTCACCTCGAGCAGAGCACTTTGCAGACTCCATGAGAAAAACACAGGCACCTCACTTTCCTGACTCTACCGGCTCAGACAACTTATCTCTATGGACCCATTCCCTGAAACTTAGCATTCAGTCTTTTTCATATTGGCCCATTCATAAACTGTCTTCATAAAACATTCATAAAATGTCTTCCTTACCAGCCGATAGCTGTGTTTTGTGAATGTGAACAATGGACTATTTGTGTACCTCACAACCGTTGGCCTGAGGAGGACTCAGGTGATCTACTGTACATAAACCTGCCATAAGGTTCCTAGAGTACTAAAGTAACCCCCCTCCTCTCTCTTTCTCTCTCTCTCGCACACACATGCATACACACGCACACACCCACCCACACATACACACACACACACACAGTGTGTTGTGAAATCTGTGAATGTAATGTTTTTAAAATTGTATTAACTGCCTTAAGTTTTCTGGATCCCAGGAAGAGTAGCTGCTGCTTTGGCAGCTGCTAATGTGGATCCATAATAAATACAAATACACAAGCAGTATACACAAGGAGTTGGAGTTGTTGGCGGAAGGGGGGATGCTTGGTGGTCCTGGTGTCAGCTAGCCTGTCCGTGTGTTTTTAAATTGATGTGTTTGGTGTTAATCCCTAGGATATCCCTACCTTGGGATTAGAATTAAATACAGTGTCAACAAACCTAGAGAGGACACAGTGACAGGAAGGTGTCTGTGTTTGGTTGTTGTTCCTCTACAGACTGGCTATCCCATTCAGGCCTCTCTCATTATATATATTTTATAGACAATACCTAATATGAAATATTGATAAATTAATGTCGTTAATGCAGTACTAACTAAACTACATTACAGGAACTACATTACTTTCCATCTGTAATTTGTACAGATAAACCCAATAACATTTAGGTCAGACAGCTCATTCCTTCTCCCATTATGTCTAACCTGAGGTGCAGAGTTACAGCTGTTTCTCTTTATGTGGATCAAGGTTGTTGAAGTTATACGCACCATCAACACTCACCCAAACCATTTCTCAATTTGGTTCATCTGAATGTTTATGAACGACTTAGATTTTGACATAGATCTTACCCATTGATAGAGGTTCAAGATTAAACACTGATATAGGCCTGGAGTCTCTTATGTAAACATAGGCAGAGCGACATACCACAAATGTGTGTGATTTGTGATAATGTGTCATCACTTACTGGCATACATGGTCATTAGTGGTAGGGTATAGAGTACTTTTGGACCACAAATCCAGCTATCTAGAACATCCTGTTTATATACTGTGGGATGCGCTAGTGGAGTATGACGGCAGGTGAAGCAAGAGTGAAAAGAGAGTTGTCTTGGAGTGGGTATGAAGATAAGATTGGTATGATGTAGAGGAGGGGTAGCTGCCTGGACACAGTGGGCATGTGGGTGGGCATTATGGACGAGGAGTGTGTGTAGCCGTGCTCCCGAGTGGCGCAGAGGTCTAAGGCACTGCATCTCAGTGCAAGAGGCGTCCCTACGGTCCATGGTTCGAATCCAGACGGTATCACATCCGGCTGTGATTGGGAGTCCCATACGGCGGCGCACAATTGGCCCACTGTCGTCCGGGTCTGGCCGGGGTAGGCCGCCATTATAAATAATATTTTTTTCTTAACTAACTTGCCTAGTTAAATAAAGGTTAAATAAATAAAAATAATAAATAAAAAGCCAGGCAGGCCAGACCTCGGGGACCATGTGCCCAGGCTTTAGCGCTCCTCTCTGCAGAGCAGGACAGACCTCGGGGAGCATGTGCCCAGGCTTTAGCGCTCCTCTCTGCAGAGCAGGACAGACCTCGGGGACCATGTGCCCAGGCTTTAGCGCTCCTCTCTGCAGAGCAGGACAGACCTCGGGGACCATGTGCCCAGGCTTTAGCGCTCCTCTCTGCAGAGCAGGCCAGACCTCGGGGACCATGTGCCCAGGCTTTAGCGCTCCTCTCTGCAGAGCAGGACAGACCTCGGGGACCATGTGCCCAGGCTTTAGCGCTCCTCTCTGCAGAGCAGGACAGACCTCGGGGACCATGTGCCCAGGCTTTAGCGATCCGCTCTGCAGAGCAGGACAGACGTGTGGAGACGTGCAGGGAAGTCTGGCGCACAGTGGGAGTCCTGGCAGCACTGAGTGTTTAGACGCTGTGGGAATTTTGGACGCAGCCCTTCATGGACCCAGGGAGTTGTAGGGGAATAAAATAGGGATGGAGGGAGAGCTTTAAAAGCCACTAACAGGTTTACAGAGGATTAGTTCCTGCATACTCTGCATTCTCAGATGATTTGAAATGGAGAGAAAGCCTCTTATGGCTAAAGAGCTTATTACACCCCAGTGTACAGAGCTAGCAAAACAATAACACATCACAAACCGCTACACAAAGGAACAGAAGACTCATTATACAGATAATATACATAACAACAACAGCAGCAGCAGCACCACCACATCATGCTGCACAGCATTACTGCATGCTGCACAACTAGAATGGGAATTAAGGAATTGAGTAATAAATAGTATACAAAATAATTAACAAAATACAGAAAACACAGTTTGATTCAAGTAATATGATTTGATTACCTTTGAGTGATCACTGAAAGACAACAATGTAGGACATATGATACTGCACAGTGCTAAAGGCCAATATGTTGCCTAACATTAAAACTGATTTGTCTATCAGTGTTCCTCACTGATATCTCTCTCTTTTATCTATCTGTCTGTTATATATCTATCTCCAACGTTACACTGATATCTCTCTCTGTTATCTATCTCTCTGTTATATAGCTATCTCTAACGCTACACTGATACTGTATGTATGTCTCTCTCTCTCTGGTGTGTGTCCCTGCAGAAAGAACAGTTCCCCATGAGCTCTTCACACCTCTGCTGATTGGCATAGTGTCAGCAACCGCCCTCCTCATCCTCATCCTCATAGTGCTCTTCTACAAGTACCTGCAGGTAACTACCCAAACTCACTGCCTCTACTCGGGTAACTATCCAAACTCACCTCTTCTCATACATCACAGCCACTTCTACAAAGGGTTACACACCTGTATAAACTTTGAAAATTACACTCAGTAAGTCATAGGCAAAGATAAGGTACAGTAGCTCACCTTTAAAAACATATTCGCATTAACTCACAGAGGTCAACTAACTCTATGCTGAAGTACCACGATTGATGTGAGTTTAATGGTGTCCTCTGTACTTATCCTAATATAACTCTCTGCTGGCCTCACAGAAACCCAAATACCAGATCCAGTGGAAAGTCATTGAAGGTATCCACGGAAACAACTACGTGTATATTGACCCTACCCAGCTCCCATACGATCACGAGTGGGAGTTCCCCCGGGACAAACTGCGTTTCGGTGAGTTCCTTTGCTATCATCACATCAGAAAAAGCACTGGTAATCCCCAAGCAGGGAGGATGCCCCAGACATCTCTTACAGTATACTGTATGTATAATCTCTAATCCAGAACTGTATGATATACAGTTTGTTTTAATATTATCTAGGTCTATTTTATGTGTTTCAATCGATAGCAGCAGGTGTTGAAATAAGTGTTTTTTGTTTTGCTATTTGGAGCCAGCCAATGTATCTTTGTTGTGACATCATACCTTATCCCCAGGGCCTGTCTCAAAATGATGGATTTACACTCTATTTGCTCACCAGTTGGTCACACTTTTACAATAGCCCTGAGCATACACTAACTGCATGATGTATTTAATGTAGCTGCTTTCTTTAATAAAGAACACCAACCCCTCCCTCTAAGCAAACGTTCTGTTGACATTTTGGAGGGGTTTTTTTCTCATCCGAACCACCCCAAACAGGATCCTGCATATCCTGGTAACAGGTGGCGGAGCCAGGATGTGGGAGAGGAACAGGATGGAGTAACATTGGTCTGTCTGTCTGTGTTTCCATGCAGGGAAAACTCTGGGCTCCGGAGCCTTCGGGAAGGTAGTGGAGGCTACTGCTTATGGAATGTCCAAAGCTGATACAGTGATGACAGTGGCGGTCAAAATGCTCAAACGTAAGACGTCACAAATTATAGTAAAAATGTTGATATAGCAATAAAAAGAGACATATTTTGGTGATAGATGTGTGTATTTTAAGGTGTCTGACTGATCAGACCTGGTCAGGTCACACTGTCAGAGAGAACCCCTGCCCCTAACTATGGGTGCTAAACACCCGGATATTTGACTAAATGTATTTGACTAGCTATTGACCGTGTGTGTATGTTTGTGTGTGTGTTTGCATTGATGTACACTATACAGTGCATTCGGAAAGTATTCAGACCCTGTGACTTTTCCACATTTTGTTACGTTACAGGCTTGTTCTAAAATGTATTAAATAGATTTTTTCCCTCATCAATCTATACACAATACCCCATAATGACAAAGCAAAAACTGTTTTTTATAAATGTTTGCAAATTTCTTGAATAAAAATTGAAATACCTTATTTACATAAGTATTCAGACCCTTTGCTCAGGTGCATCCTGTTTCCATTAATCATCCTTGAGATGTTTCTACAACTTAATTGGAGTCCATCTGTGGTAAATCCAATTGATTGGACATGTTTTGGAAAGGCACACACCTGTCTATATAAGGTTCCACAATTGACAGTGTATGTCAGAGAAAAAACCAAGCCATGAAGTCGAAGGAATTGTCCATATAGCTCCAAGGCACAGACCTGGGGAAGGGTCTGCAGCATTGAAGGTACCCAAGAACACATTGGCCTCCATCATTCTTAAATGGAAGAAGTTATGACCCACCAAGACTCTTCCGAGAGCTGGCCTCCTGGCCAAACTGAGCAATCAGGTGAGAAGGGCCTTGGTCAGGGAGATGACCAAGAAACCGATGGTCACTCTGACAGACCTCCAGAGTTCCTCCAAAGGTCAACCATCAACCACTCCACCAATCAGGTCTTTATGATAGTGTGGCCAGACGGAAGCCACTCCTCAGTAAAAGGTATATGACAGCCCACTTGGAGTTTGTCAAAAGGCACCAACTGACTTCAGACCATGAGGAACAAGATTCTCTGGTCTGATTAAAACAATTTTGAACTCTTTGGCCTGAATGCCAAGCATCACGTCTGGAGGAAACCTTGCACCATCTGTACGGTGAAGCATGGTGGTGGCAGCATCATGCTTTTGGGATGTTTTTCAGCGGCAGGGACCGGGAGACTATTTAGCATCGAGGGAAAGATGAACAGAGCAAAGTACAGAGAGATCCTTGATAAAAAACCTGCTCCAGAGCACTCAGCAACTCAGACTGGGGGCGAAGGTTCACCTTCCAACAGGACAATGACCCTAAGCACACAGCCAAGACAACACAGGAGTGGCTTTGGGACAAGTCTCTGAATGTCCTTGAGTGGCCCAGCCAGAACCCAGACTTGAACCAGATCGAACATCTCTGGAGAGACCTGAAAATAGCTGTGCAGCGACGCTCCCCATCCAACCTGACAGAGCTTGAGAGGATCTGCAGAGAAGAATGGGATAAACTCCCCAAATGCAGGTGTGCCAAGCTTGTAGCGTCATACTTAAGAAGACTCAAGGCTGTAATCACTGCCAAAGGTGCTTCAACAAAGTACTGAGTAAAGGGTCTGAATACTTATGTAAATGTGATATGTAAGTTTTTTAGCATAAATGTTCATTGTCATTTTTGGCTATTGAGTGTAAATTGATGATGGAAAAAAAACTATTTAATAATTTTTAGAATAAGGCTGTAACATAGCAAAATGTGGAAAAGGGGTCTGAATAATTTCTGAATGCCCTGTATATACAAAAGTATGTGGACACCTCTTCAAATGAGTAGATTCAGCTATTTCAGCCACACACGGTTCAGACAAGTGTATAAAATTGAGCACACAGCCATGCAATCTCCATAGACAAACATTGGCAGTAGAATGACCTTACTGAAGAGCTCAGTGACTTTCAACGTGGCACTGTCATAAGTTGCCACCTTTTCACCTCACCTTTCGTTGGGAGCTTCATGAAATGGGTTTCCATGGCCTGAGCAGACGCACACAAGCCTAAGGTCACCATGCACAATGCCAAGCGTCGGATGGAGTGGTGTAGAGCTCGCCGCCATTGGACTCTGGAGCAGTGGAAACTCGTTCTCTGGAGTTATGAATCATGCTTCACCATCTGTCAGTCCGACAAATGAATCTGTGTTTGGCAGATGCCCGTAGAACGCTACCTGCCGAATATATAGTGCCAACTGTAAAGTTTGGTGGAAGATGACTAATAGTCCGGGGCTGTTTTTCATGGTTCGGGCTCCTTAGTTCCGGTAAAGGGAAATCTTAAAGCTACAACATACAATGACATTCTAGACGATTCTGTGCTTCCAACTTTGTGGCAACAGTTTGGGAAAGGCCCTTTCCTGTTTCAGCATGACAATGCCCCTGTGCACAAAGCGAGGTCCATACAGAGATCGGGTGTGGAAGAACTCGACTGGCCTGCAAAGAGCCCTGACCTCAACCCCATCGAACACCTTTGGGATAAATTGGAACACTGACTGAGAGCCAGGTCTCATCGCCCAACATCAGTACCCAACCTCATTCAATGCTCTTGTGGCTGAATGGAAGCAAGCCCCCGCAGCAATGTTCCAACATCTAGTGGAATGCCTTCCCAGAAGAGTCAAGGCTGTTATACAGCGAAGGGGGGACCAACTCCATATTAATGTCCATGATTTTGGAATGAGATGTTCGACGAGCAGGTGTCCACATTCTTTTGGTCATGAATGCTTGTTACACTAAACCAGCCAGAGGCCATACTTCCTGTGATGTTTTCTTTGATGATGACTTTGAAGCACTTTTAAATGATCATGTTCTGGTGGTTTTCCACAGCCAGTGCCCATGCCACTGAGAAGGAGGCTCTGATGTCAGAGCTGAAAGTTCTCAGTTACCTGGGAAACCACATGAACATTGTCAACCTGCTGGGAGCCTGTACTGTTGGAGGTAAGGAGCAGTATGTCTAGAGGACTGTAGCGCTTATTCTCATTCTAATCTATGCTACTATCAATCTGGGAACTACAGATGGCAGAGGTTTTTGAGATACAGTAATAATCTGAACAATCCTCCCTTTTATCACCAAGGATTGTATGACTTGTTGGCGAAATATCAGCCTTTCCCTGTTAGTTAACACTATCAACGTTTCTCTTTACTGTAGCAATTGTGTTGAATCCACTCAATATTAGCCACTTTCAATGCAACATACCGAAACAAAACGAACTATGCAAAAGATGTTGTTGTCGGCACAACGCATCGGAGTATGATTCTTCTGCACATGACTCAGCCCATACTCAGCCCAATACTCTACACAGACCGTTTCAGCATTATCAATCAGAGCTGCAGTAGGCAGCTTGCCAAATATGGATCTGCGCCATTTACTTTGAAATGGACTGAGTTTACAGCTGTCTTGGTGAGTAGATGCACTTGTTTTGAGATCATGGCAAGAGCTGGATGTAGCCACATGTGCACATTTTGTTCATATCCTTTGCTAGTTAGTGAGTTATTAGCCCAGTTATAGATCATTTGTAGTCAACAATAGGGGAGTGATTGCTTCCTACAAAACGTGTACATTTCTAGACATCTTTGAAAAGATTAAGAGGTAAAGAGCTTTTTTTTGTTTTAAAGGGGTAGTGTTGTATTTTGAGACAGTCTTGAATAATCTAAGTAGCCAATTGGCAGATGGTAGCATAATTTGTCTGATTCTCTGTTATAATGGTATGGGAATAATAATACATTTTATTTTGTAAAGTGGTTTCTTGCATCAAACACAAAACTACATTTTCAGTCACCTCCTTGTCTGAAGGACAAGTGGATTAAAAGGTTGATTTCAAGCCTTGCATGTTTTTTTTTCTCATGGAATGTAGGCCTACATTGAACACCACACGTTGGCTGCTACTAAAGGCTGAATGATAGAACAGCTATTTCCATGTTAAAATATTATGGGATGCATTTTCTCCATAGTTTTTTATGGTAGGCCACTGGAAGGCCTGGTACGCCAACATTAGGATCAAATAGCCACAGTAGCCTACTTGGTCACAGTTAAAACTAACTTAAAGCAGGTACAGCCTCAGTGTTCAATGTAAACGCGTGCTGAAGTTGCACAGAATTTCCACAACCTTCAAGTTTGCGCTCAGCAGACCAGAAGTTTGCTCAGGGAACATTGCTTGTTGGGCGTAAGTATTGTTTACTATTCGTTGTATTAATGTTTATGATATAGGAGTGGTGCTCCTGAAACTTGCCGTACTTGTAGGAGTGGTGCTCCTGAAACTTGCTGTACTTGTTTGGGTGTCTATATTTCAAGGTGTTTTGTTTGTCTTGTTTGTCTTTAGTGTGTTGTTTCTTGGTGGATGACATTCATGTGACTGACCATGGCTATTTGTCTCCTTGTCTTCAGGCCCAACCCTGGTGATCACAGAGTATTGCTGCTTCGGTGACCTCCTCAACTTTCTGAGAAGGAAGAGGGAGACGTTCTTTTGTGACACGTTAGGGGAGGACTGCTACTACAGGAATGTCATGCTGCAGAGGGAGACAGCTACAGCTTTGTCAGATGGGTCAGTGTGGACTCATTATGTTTACAAGGAGAGGGTGGTAGTTGGGTGGTATATACTGTCATTTTCACTGCACAGTTTATACTGTATATATGTACTGTTGCTTGTGTCATCTCAACTGCTCACAAAAGTAAATACCACTGCCGTTGTTCTCCCACCCACTGGAAAATTCCCCAATTTAACTAAGCACACAGTACTTTCATGGTCTATAAGGCAGGACACGCCTACACTAAACCAACTACTCTTTGTTGTTATTGAGAAAAATGCTTACAGTAAATGTAAATGTCTCTGGAGATTCAGAAATGTTTGTTAGGGAGTATTTCTTACCTAGTGTGTCGTAGTTATGTGTAGTATTTGATGGCGACTGAACTGAGACCAGACTGCTTATTTCCTCCTTGCAGAGACAGCAGGAATGGATACATGGATATGAGGCCTTCTGTCGCTGGTGTCCTGCCCAATGGCTTCTCCTCAGAGAAGAGAATCTCGATACGCAAACCAGGCAAGACATCCACTTTTATTTTTATTGATCATTTTCACATATGTCACTTGAGAAAGCTAATTTATACAACCTGCAATGTGCAGTATCTCCCTCTATACATAGTTAAGCTTCCTTAATACACAATGTCGCTCCTTCTACGTACCCCTCAAATTATCTTGCTCTATCACTATGTTTCTCTCAGGTGGTTCCAGTAGTGAGCCTGATGTTGTGAGTGAGATGCTCCATGAGGACAGTCTCTCTCTGGACACTGAGGATCTGCTCAGCTTCTCCTATCAAGTGGCCAAAGGCATGGACTTCCTGGCTTCCAAAAATGTAAGCCCTTAATTTCCTCACAGAAGCTCTCCTCTCCTAATATAGCTCCTGAAAGCCCCCACCACTAGCTATTCAAAACAACAGGTCTATTTTCACTCTGCAATTAAATCCAGCAAGTTAAATCCATGATGGTAGATAATGTCCAACCATTCTCTAAATATTTTCATTCTGTAAGTACTGTACATTCACGTAGACCAAGAAAAGCACTATTTCCACTGATATTGTTTGTTCTATGTATCAGATTAAATTTAGATACACGCTAAGCCACACACACACACACACATTAGATCCATCTTCTTTATTTCCAAACAATGCTAGGATCACATTTCCATAGCTGGTCAACAGGTCCAGAATGCATGTTGAGCATTCTGCTGAAAAATGTATAACCCATTGAGGCAAGCGGACACCAGACTACAGACAGGCCCTGTATCAATCAGTGTGTGTGGAACAGATTCGGGGAAGAACATTTACTGTCACCATGTATTAGTAGTGTTTAAAAGTTTTATGTTATCTTATGTTACCTTATGTTATCTTATTACGTTACATGATGTTTTATTATTTGTGTGTGTGTGTTCAGTGCATCCACAGAGACCTGGCTGCCCGGAACATTCTGCTGACTCAGGGGCGAGTGGCAAAGATCTGTGACTTCGGCCTGGCCCGTGACATCACCACAGACTCCAACTATGTAGTCAAAGGCAATGTAAGTCTGGCCCATCGCTTACTACTGTAGATCTCAATGTGATGTATAGATACAGCATGGATATTTTGCAGTGAAAACCATCAATGGAATAGTCAAGCACAGGCACAGCATTGATATAAAGCCTCTCAAAACCAGTGTCAGCTATGAGCCCAGGGGCCATCATGGGCTAGAACTGTATGTTCCAATTCCATGGCATGTGAAGTGCAGTATGTATGTATGTACACTGAGTGTACAAAACATTAGGAACACCTGCTCTTTCCCTGACATAGACTGACCAGGCAAATTCAGGGCCAGCATCCCTGTGGAATGCTTTAGATATTAGGAAGGTTTTCCTAAAGTTTTTTTACACTCAGTGTGTATCTGATGGATCTCACATTGTAATGTGCACTCTGGCAGGTGTGTGGTTATGCATTCCTTTAAATGTCATTGAATTCTTTCAAATGTCACTGGTATGGGTCACCAGATATGTGTCTCAAACATTCAGCACCTTAGGGGAGTTTTAACCTACTCTTGAAACTAAGGAAATACAGTACCTCTCCTCTCATACAAGAACAAGCAATTTTGAACATTTCTGATCCAAAATTCAAGATTAATCAACAGAATCTGCATTAATTATTTGCTCTCTCTAGTTCTACACTCTTCACAGCTGTAGACAGCTGAAGTGATAGAGATGATGGATTACTTCAAAGATGTCGAGATATTTGCTTTGATGCATTTTCTGAATACATGAAGTGCATCTGACATATTAGACTGGCTGTGATGGTTTGTGTTCCATGCAGGCTCGCCTCCCAGTCAAGTGGATGTCTCCAGAGAGCATCTTTGAATGTGTGTACACATTTGAGAGTGACGTATGGTCCTATGGCATCTTGCTCTGGGAAATCTTCTCACTCGGTACGTACGTCCACGTTACCCTCTGTGTGTGTGTGTGTCCGTGTGTGTGTTTTCATTGATTTTTATTATCTTATTTTCTTCATGGCCTACAGGAAGCAGTCCATATCCTGGGATGCTTGTGGACTCAAAGTTCTACAAAATGATTAAGGAAGGATATAGAATGGATGCACCAGAGTTTGCACCGAGTGAAATGTGAGTGTGTGTGTGTCTAAGTATCTTGAGAAAGACAGTGTGTGCGTCGGTGTACTATACAGGGGTGTGAATATGTGGGATTTAAGCAGATTGCATATTTGCTGAATTTCACCATAAACTTCACCATGAAAGCTAAATTATTATTTAGTTCGTTATTAGATGTTAGCTACATACATTCCATTTTCAGGAGAATACACTTAGAGAAAAGCATGTAAAGTGTCACTTTGTAAGAGGGGGGAGAGACGAGAGGTAACAGGTGTATGTGCTTGGTGCCATGCCTGCGCCTGTGCTAAATATGTGTGTTGTGGTTTCAGGTATGAGATAATGAGGTCGTGCTGGGACTCGAACCCCTTTAAGAGACACTCCTTCAGCAAGGTGGTGGAGAGGATTGAACAACAGCTGTCAGACACCACCAAACACGTAGGTCACAGATCTCCTCTAACCTGCTTGTTTACACATGTTGACAGACTATGGATTTAAGGTATTCACAAGAGTTTAACAGCAGTAAATTCCATAATCCATATTCTTGAGATTTTTTTTAAGTGCCAAAAGGTCCCACCTTGAGATTGTGCTGTATTTAATAGTAGCAAACAGTGCCTTGCAAAAGTATTCACCCCCCTTGGCGTTTTTCCTATTTTGTTGCATTACAACCTGTAATTTAAATAGATTTTTATTTGTATTTCATGCAATGGACATACACAAAATAGTCCAAATTGGTGAAGTGAAATGAAAAGAATAACTTGTTAAAAAAATTACAAAAATAAAAACTGAAAAGTGGTGCGTACATATGTATTCACCCCCTTTGGTATGAAGCACCTAAATAAGATCTGGCACAACCAATTACCTTCAGAAGTTACATAATTAGTTAGATTGCACACAGGTGGACTTATTTAAGTGTCATATGATCTCAATATACACCTGCTCTGAAAGGCCCCAGAGTCTGCAACACCACTAGCAAGGGGTACCACCAAGCAAGCAGCACTATGAAGGAGATCTCCAAACAGGTCAGGGACAAAGTTGTGGAGAAGTAGAGATCAGGGTTGGTTATAAAAAAATATCCAAAACTTTGAACATCCCACGGAGCACCATTAAATCCATTATTAAAAAATGGAAAGAATATGGCACCATAACAAACCTGCCAAGAAAGCCCCACACACCAAAACGCATGGACCGGGCAAGGAGGGCATTAATCAGAGAGGCAACAAAGAGAACAAAGATAACCCCGAAGGAGCTGCAAAGCTCCACAGCAGAGATTGGAGTATCTGTCCATAGGACCACTTTAAGACGTACCATCCACAGAGCTGGGATTTAAGGAAGAGTGACCAGAAAAAATAAGCAAACATGTTTGGTGTTTGCCAAAAGTCATGTTTGGTGTTTGCCAAAAGACTCCCCAAACATAAGAAGAAGGTACTCTGGTCAGATGAGACTAAAATATTGCTTTTTGGCCATCAAGGAAAATGCTATGTCTGTTTCAAACCTAACACATCTCATCACTCCGAGAACACCATCCCCACAGTGAAGCATGGTGGTCGCAGCATCATGCTGTCGGGATGTTTTTCATCGGCACGGACTGGGAAACTGGTCAGAATTGAAGGATTGATGGATGACGCTAAATACAGGGAAATTCTTGAGGGAAACCTGTTTGTCTTCCAGAGATTTGAGACTGGGACGGAGGTTCAACTTCCAGCAGGACAAAGACCCTAATTATACTGCTAAAGCAACACTTTAAGGGGAAACATTTAAATGTCTTGGATTGGCCTAGTCAAAGCCCAGGCCTCAATCCAATTGAGAATTTGTGGTATGACTTAAAGATTTCTGTACATCAGCGGAACCATTCCAACTTGAAGGAGCTGGAGCAGTTTTGCCTTGAAGAATGGGCAAAAATCCCAATGGCTAGATGTGCCAAGCTTAGAGAGATATACCCCAAGAGAATTGCAGCTGTAATTGCTGCAAAAGGTGGCTCTACAAAGTATTGACTTTGGGGGGTGAATAGTTATACACGCTCAAGTTTTCAGTTGTCTTATTGTCTTATTTCTTGTTTGTTTCACAAGAAAAAATATTTAGCATCTTCAAAGTGGTAGTTATTTAAATCCAATGATACAAACCTTCCAAAAATCCATTTTAATTCTAGGTTGTAAGGCAACAAAATAGGAAAAATGCCAAGGGGGTGAATACTTTCGCAAGCCACTGTACTATACAAATTCAATAAAATATTACCTGCCTTCATGTTTTAGTAACGTCCCACTGGGCAGACACTGGTTGAATCGTTTCCACATAATTTCAATGATGTATTGTAGTGGTGTATTCATTTTATATGATGTACTGCTTTATATTTGTTTGATATGTAATTTAAGTGCGTTAATGTGTTTGGACCCCAGGAAGAGTAGCTGCTGCCAAGGCAGTAGCTAATGGGGATCCCTAATAAATACAAATACAATACAATGATATTATGTGGAACCAAGTTGATGTCTGTGCCCAGTGGCGTTAGCCTACTGCTCTATCCTTTTGTAAGGCCACTCAGTGGTTGAAGAATGTGAGTCCTCTGACAGTCTCCCCACCTCTCTTTGAAACCTGACAGAAGTGCTTTTAAAATACCACCTAACAATCAAAGAGTCCCAACTGCTGAACACTGCTGACCAGTCATCTGTTCAGGCATTCCAGCATGTGTCACAGAATGTTAGGACTGATCTAGTTGTTTTGACTGAGTTAATGAATTACCACAGGGCCACACTGTAAACCACTATGTGCTGTCATTACTCAAAACTTTTGATGAAACCTATTGCACTTAATGTATCTAAGTACACTAACACTTGAAGTCGGAAGTTTACATACACCTTAGCCAAATACATAAATAAACTCTGTTTTTCACAATCCCTGACATTTAATCAGAGTAAAAAATCCCTGTCTTAGGTCAGTTAGGATCACCACTTTATTTTAAGAATGTGGAATGTCAGAATAATAGTAGAGAGAATGATTTATCTCAGCTTTTATTTCTTTCATCACATTCCCAGTGGGTCATAAGTTTACATACACTCAATTAATATTTGGTAGCATTGCCTTTAAATTGTTTAACTTGGGTCACACGTTTCGGGTAGCCTTCCACAAGCTTCCCACAATGAGTTGGATGAATTTTGGCCCATTCCTCCTGACAGAGCTGATGTAACTGAGTCAGGTTTGTAGGCCTCCTTGCTCGCACACGCTTTTTCAGTTCTGACCACAAATTTTCTATAGGATTGAGGTCAGGGCTTTGATGGCCACTCCAATACCTTGACTTTGTTGTTCTTAAGCCATTTTTCCACAATTTTGGAAGTATGCTTGGGGTCATTGACCATTTGGAAGACCCATTTGCGACCAGGCTTTAACTTCCTGACTGACGTCTTGAGATGTTGCTTCAATATATCCACATAATTTTCCATCCTTATGAAGCCATCTATTTTGTGAAGTGCACCAGTCCCTCCTGCAGCAAAGCACCCCCACAACTTGATGCTGCCACCCCCGTGCTTCATGGTTGGGATGGTGTTCTTCGGCTTGCAAGCGTCACCCTTTTTCCTCCAAACATAACGGTGGTCATTATGGCCAAACAACAGTTCTATTTTTGTTTCATCAGACCAGAGGACATTTCTTCAAAAAGTACAATCTTTGTCCCCATGTTTATTTTTATTTATTTCACCTTTATTTAACCAGGTAGGCAAGTTGAGAACACGTTCTCATTTATAATTGCGACCTGGCCAAGATAAAGCAAAGCAGTTCAACACATACAACAACACAGAGTTACACATGGAGTAAAACAAACATACAGTCAATAATACAGTAGAAGAATAAGTCTATATACAATGTGAGCAAGTGAGGTGAGATAAGGGAGGTGAAGGCAAAAAAAAGGCCATGGTGGCAAAGTAATTACAATATAGCAAGTAAAACACTGGAATGGTTGATTTGCAGTGGAAGAATGTGCAAAGTAGAGATAGAAATAAATGGGTTGCAAAGGAGCAAAATAAATAAATAAATAAATACAGTAGGGAAAGATGTAGTTGTTTGGGCTAAATTATAGATGGGCTATGTACAGGTGCAGTAATCTATGAGCTGCTCTGACAGCTGGTGCTTAAAGCTAGTGAGGGAGATAAGTGTTTCCAGTTTCAGAGATTTTTGTAGTTCGTTCCAGTCATTGGCAGCAGAGAACTGGAAGGAGAGGCGGCCAAAGGAAGAGTTGGTTTTGGGGGTGACCAGAGAGGTATACTTGCTGGAGCGCGTGCTACAGGTGGGTGCTGCTATGGTGACCAGCGAGCTGAGATAAGGGGGGACTTTACCTAGCAGGGTCTTGTAGATGACCTGGAGCCAGTGGGTTTGGCGACGAGTATGAAGCGAGGGCCAGCCAACGAGAGTGTACAGGTCGCAGTGGTGGGTAGTATATGGGGCTTGGTGACAAAACGGATGGCACTGTGATAGACTGCATCCAATTTATTGAGTAGGGTATTGGAGGCTATTTTGTAAATGACATCACCGAAGTTGAGGATTGGTAGGATGGTCAGTTTTACAAGGGTATGTTTGGCAGCATGAGTGAAGAATGCTTTGTTGCGGAATAGGAAGCCAATTCTAGATTCAACTTTGGATTGGAGATGTTTGATGTGAGACTGGAAGGAGAGTTTACAGTCTAACCAAACACCTAGGTATTTGTAGTTGTCCACATATTCTAAGTCAGAGCCGTCCAGAGTAGTGATGTTGGACAGGCGGGCAGGTGCAGGCAGCGATCGGTTGAAGAGCATGCATTTAGTTTTACTTGTATTTAAGAGCAATTGGAGGCCACGGAAGAAGAGTTGTATGGCATTGAAGCTCGCCTGGAGGGTAGTTAACACAGTGTCCAAAGAAGGGCCAGAAGTATACAGAATGGTGTTGTCTGCGTAAAGGTGGATCAGAGACTCACCAGCAGCAAGAGCGACATCATTGATGTATACAGAGAAGAGAGTCGGTCCAAGAATTGAACCCTGTGGCACCCCCATAGAGACTGCCAGAGGCCCGGACAACAGACCCTCCGATTTGACACACTGAACTCGATCAGAGAAGTAGTTGGTGAACCAGGCGAGGTAATCATTTGAGAAACCAAGGCTGTCGAGTCTGCCGATGAGGATGTGGTGATTGACAGAGTCGAAAGCCTTGGCCAGGTCAATGAATACGGCTGCGCAGTATTGTTTCTTATCGATGGCGGTTAAGATATCATTTAGGACCTTGAGCGTGGCTGAGGTGCATCCATGACCAGCTCTGAAACCAGATTGCATAGCGGAGAAGGTATGGTGGGATTCAAAATGGTCGGTAATCTGTTTGTTGACTTGGCTTTCGAAGACCTTAGAAAGGCAGGGTAGGATAGTCTGTAGCAGTTTGGGTCAAGAGTGTCCCCCCCCTTTGAAGAGGGGGAGCTGCTTTCCAATCTTTGGGAATCTCAGACGACACAAAAGAGAGGTTGAACAGGCTAGTAATAGGAGTGGCAACAATTTCAGCAGATAATTTTAGAAAGAAGATTATCTAGCCCGGCTGATTTGTAGGGGTCCAGATTTTGCAGCTCTTTCAGAACATCAGCTGACTGGATTTGGGAGAAGGAGAAATGGGGAAGGTTTGGGCGAGTAGCTGTTGCTGTTGACCGGGGTAGGGGTAGCCAGGTGGAAAGCATGGCCAGCCGTAGAAAAATGCTTATTGAAATTCTCAATTATAGTGGATTTGTCGGCGGTGACAGTGTTTCCTATCTTCAGTGCAATGGGCAGCTGGGAGGAGATGTTCTTATTCTCCATGGACTTTACTGTGTCCCAGAACTATTTTGAGTTTGTGTTGCAGGAAGCAAATTTCTGCTTGAAAAAGCTAGCCTTGGCTTTTCTAACTGCCTGTGTATATTGGTTTCTAGCTTCCCTGAAAAGTTGCATATCACGGGGGCTGTTCGATGCTAATGCAGAATGCCATGGGGTGTTTTTGTGTTGGTTAAGGGCAGTCAGGTCTGGAGAGAACCAAGGGCTATATCTGTTCCTGGTTCTAATTTTCTTGAATGGGGCATGCTTATTTAAGATGGTGAGGAAGGCATTTAAAAAAAATAACCAGGCATCCTCTACTGACGGGATGAGATCAATATCCTTCCAGGATACCCCGGCCAGGTCGATTAGAAAGGCCTGCTCGCTGAAGTGTTTCAGGGAGCATTTGACATTGATGAGTGGAGGTCGTTTGACCACTGACCCATTACGGATGCAGGCAATGAGGCAGTGATCGCTGAGATCTTGGTTGAAAACAGCAGAGGTGTATTTAGAGGGCAGGTTGGTTAGGATGATATCTATGAGGGTGCCCGTGTTTACGGCTTTGGGGTGGTACCTGGTAGGTTCATTGATAATTTGTGTGAGATTGAGGGCATCAAGCTTAGATTGTAGGATGGCTGGGGTGTTAAGCATGTTCCAGTTTAGGTCACCTAGCAGCACGAGCTCTGAAGATAGATGGGGGGCAATCAGATTACATATGGTGTCCAGAGCACAGCTGGGGGCAGAGGGTGGTCTATAGCAGGCAGCAACGGTGAGAGACTTGTTTTTAGAGAGGTGGATTTTTAAAAGTAGAAGTTCAAATTGTTTGGGAACAGACCTGGATAGTAGGACAGAACTCTGCAGGCTATCTTT
Source organism: Salvelinus fontinalis (assembly GCF_029448725.1). Classification (NCBI taxonomy): domain Eukaryota; kingdom Metazoa; phylum Chordata; class Actinopteri; order Salmoniformes; family Salmonidae; genus Salvelinus; species Salvelinus fontinalis. Next base: position 22,124,815 of record NC_074678.1, on the reverse strand, counting down.
GCAGTAGATTGCAACACCGCCCCCTTTGGCCGTTCTATCTTGTCTGAAAACGTTGTAGTTAGGGATGAAAATGTCAGAATTTTTGGTAGTCTTCCTAAGCCAGGATTCAGACACGGCTAAATCATCCGGGTTGGCAGAGTGTGCTAAAGCAGTGAATAAAACAAACTTAGGGAGGAGGCTTCTAATGTTAACATGCATTGAACCAAGGCTATTACGGTTACAGAAGTCATCAAAAGAGAGCGCCTGGGGAATAGGAGTGGAGCTAGGCACTGCAGGGCCTGGATTCACCTCTACATCACCAGAGGAACAGAGGAGTAGGATAAGGGTACGGCTAAAAGCTATGAGAATTGGTTGTCTAGAACGTCTAGAACAGAGAGTAAAAGGATGTTTCTGGGGGCGATAAAATAGCTTCAAGGAATAATGTACAGACAAAGGTATGGTAGGATGTGAATACAGTGGAGGTAAACCTAGGTATTGAGTGATGATGAGAGAGATATTGTCTCTAGAAACATCATTGAAACCAGGTGATGTAATCGCATATGTGGCTGGTGGAACTGAAAGGTTGGATAAGGTATAGTGAGCAGGGCTAGAGGTTCTACAGTGAAATAAGCCAATAAACACTAACCAGAACAGCAATGGACAAGACATATTGACATTAAGAAGAGGCATGCTTAGTCGAGTGATCATAAGAGTCCAGTGGGTAGAGGTTGGTTGGGGTCCCGGCAATTCAGACAGCTAGCCGGGCTATAAGTAGCAAGCTAGCATAGGATGGAGGTCTGTTTTTAGCCACCTCGTGCGTTTCCGTCGGTAGATTAGTGGGGTTCCGTGTGGTCGGGGGGATCAATCCAATTGTTAAAATAGATATAGTTATAGTGACCCAAGAAAAATTGTCCGATAAACTTATTCAGATAGCAGCCGATAAGACAGCTAACAATTAGCGGGCCCCAGATGAGCGTTCAGGTAACGTCGCGACGGAGGTGCCAGTTAGATAACTCCCTCGGGCAGATAACGTCAGTAGTCAGTCGTGAAGGCCCGGTGGGGCTCCGCATTGGCAGTAAAACGGGTCCGGATAGGTGATTGTAGCCCAGGAGTGGCTGATGGAACTCTTCAGCTGGCTAGCTCCGGAATAATTGATGTTTGCTCTGGGATCGACGTAAGCCAATAGTTACACGGGTAGCAGCTAGCTAGCTGTGAAATCAAGGTGTAAATGTCCAGAGCTTGCGGTTGAAATCTGGGGATATGGAGAAAAATAGGTCCGGTATGTTCTGGTCTGTGTCGCGATCTACAAAAGTGGTGATAGATTATCGAGCTAAAGGAATAGCTGATGACCACAAACCGTGGATAGCTGTAATACTAACGTTAGCCAGTAAACTGGCTAGCTTCTGGGTAGCTTCAGGCTAGCTTCAGGTTAGCTTCCGGTTAGCTTCTGGCCAGGCTCTATTGTGGATTTTCAAATTTGAGGTAAATAATATATATTTTTTGTAATTGGTGAGGCGGGTTGCAGGAAAGCGTTTTGAAGTTGAGTTTTTGGAAAATAAAATATATAAAAGATATGCGAAGAAAGGTGTAAATATATATATATATACGGGACACAACAAGACGAGGACAAAAGGATGTCTGACTGCTATGCCATCTTGGAGATGAATGTGCAATTGCAAACTGTAGGCTGGCTTTTTTATGGCGGTTTTTGAGCAGTTGCTTCTTCCTTACTGAGCGGCTTTTCAGATTATGTCGATATAGGACTCATTTTACTGTGGATATAGATACTTTTGTACCTGTTTCCTCCAGCATCTTCACACGGTCCTTTGCTGTTGTTCTGGGATTGTGGCTGTGTGGTCCCATGGTGTTTATACTTGCGTACTATTGTTTGTACAGATGTATGTGGTAAACTTCCGACTTCAACTGTACTTAGTGTTTTTGTAGTCATTACTCAAACTGATGGAGTCACTGCGACCCTGTAGGGGTTGAGTTGTATCGGCTTTAAATTTGGAGGAATGGCCCCACTAAGCCACGCCTCCAATATATTTTCCTTGTGTGCCTTATCTTTTTGAGTGAATTGTAGAATGACCTCCCATGACTGTATTTGTTCGTGACAGAGACCCATGGTTGTTGAATTCATTCATTTTCAGTCCTGTGGCCTTCACCGAGTAAGTCCCTAGGCTAATATTATCATTATAATTAAACTGTTATACATTATACATTATACATTGCATATTTCACAAGGCCTTATTTTGAGGCCTAGCTTTACCCTAATACTGTCACGATCGTCGTAGTGAGGAGACCAAGGCGCAGCGTGATGATAATACATCTTCTTTTTAATAACGAAGAAGACTGAACAAACTATACAAAATGAACGTGCACGCTAAATGACACGAGTGCAGACATGCAACATCACATAGACAATAACCCACAAACCAAACTGGCAAATGGCAACCTAAATAGGATCCCCAATCAGAGACAATGATAAACAGCTGCCTTTGATTGGGAACCAATCTAGGCCACCATAGACCTACATATGTCTAGACATACAAAAACCCTAGACAATACAAAACAATAATATCCACCCTCGTCGCACCCTGACCTGACCAAAATAATACAGAAAACATAGAATACTAAGGTCAGGGCGTGACAAATACAGTGGCTTGACATTCATGGTTTACAAGTAGGTCTGCAAGTAGGTTAGAAAAATTCTGTATTTCCAGGAATATCCTAACTGGGATTTTTGGAATATAATTTACCAGAATTTTTCAACCCTACCTGCAAATCACTTTATGCTGGCTTGCAAAGTGATGTGTAATTCTTATTGGAATCCAGCCAGAGTTGGGATATCCAACAATTTACATTTTTAATTTCCTGAAACCTGCACTCATAATGACTGCCAGGGTTAGGAACAGTGTGAGGAGACTACCTAAACCATTTTAACAGTAAGAACCATTTCTGTAACAGGTGCAATAAATGTAACTAAATTAACTAAATTATTGGATTAGTTTAGGAAAATGTATGTTATTTATCTTTGTGTAGCATAAGATTAATCAATCACTCAATGTACATGAAAAAAACACAGATGTTAAAACTATTTAAAAAAATCTACATGTTGGGAAAAAGTGTATTTGTTATCTTAACTGACAAAAATGTAGTTGATGTGACTTCTCATTTAGTTTTGAGTCAGTATCTCATAAACTTTTTCAGTAATAATTACTTTTCGTTGACTTTGAGTTCAACTTACTACAAGTATTTAAGTAAAACATACTTGGGGTTTACAGTCTACACAGTCCAAACAGAGTACAAAGAACATGCCTGTGGGTTTCTCCACCCCAACTACCCAGGGCCACATGTTTAGGCTACCACCAGACTAGTCAGACTAGCAGTTAACACACAGCAATGTGTCAACCCTCAATTAACACACGCGTCACACACATCACGCGCCACACACACATGCTTGCACCCCACACACACACACACACACACACACACACACACACACACACACACACACACACACACACACACACACACACACACACACACACACACACACACACACACACACACACACACACACACACACACACACACACACACATACAGTAGCCACTGAACATCTCGTGACAGTTAGGAAGTGATGAATAGGATTGATCACTTGTGACATAATCACCTCTTTCACTGTATCATGATGACCTCTCCTCATGAACTCAGCTCACCTCTCACTTCTGAAACATGCCAGCGATTTAGATAACACCGAGCAGGCCTTCTCTTCTCACGCCTTCCCCTTCACACCTTCAGACCAGAATGCTGCATGTTTCTCACTCAGTAAGCAGAACTGCAATGAAAACACCCCTCCAGCACTACATAATATATTGTATGAACTCTCTCTCTGTTTCTCTCTGTTTCTCCCTCTCTCTATCTAGATCTATCTGAACTTCAGCTCCAGGTTTCCGGTCACAATGGGGCAACAGGTTACCAGTGTGGACCAGGGGACGCAGAATGCCAACATCCTTTGCCTCAACTCTGTGGGCAGCAGCAACGCCTCCAATCAGCCCCTATTGGCCAGCGCCAGCGATGACATCTTTCTGGGGGAGATGGCCACCGGGCTCAGGGTCCACCAGGTGTAAGGCCCCACCCACGATGGCTGCCCCATAAAGTGCCTGTTCAGTGCCATCCCGAACACCCACCACACCCTATTCCAATCATATACTGTGTCTAGCTATTAGCCACCCCCTCCCAACCTTATGCCTAGCAGTTAGCCTCCCCCTTCAGACCGAGGTTTAAAGAAGGATCCTCTCGAAACCTCTGCTCCTGGCCGCCATAGGGGGTACCATTCCTTGATCATTACTGCATATCAATTTTGATGTGCTGTTTGAAATGGACAGTATAGTTTATAGCTCCATAGTAGTGCTATTTTCAGAGGACTTTCCTCAATGTTGCTGTTACTGTATCTTATATGTTTCATACAATGTTTTTGTTTGTTTCACATTTCCGTTGTCAATGTATTAAACTGAATTACTATGTTGTTTTGTTTTAAATATATTTTTTTCTAAAACGAAATAATGTAGCATTTATAATGGTTGAAATACAATTATCGTTGGAGGTGAAAGTACTTGAAATGTAACATCTTTCCAGATGTAGGCATCATGTAATGAAGATTTCAGTTGACCTTTTTTTCTGTTGCATCTTTAAAAAATATAATGTTAGTATTATTCCACAAGTTCAGTTTTGGTGGTTATGTGAAGGAGAGACATTTCTAGGACCAATGGCTGAAATTATATTCAGTAGGTTAAATCTCAAAACGTCTCAATCTAATGAACCGATAAGCATGGTACTATGACTGTTTATATGTGTATATATTGACCTTGTGTATGACTCGTAATATGATGATGACTCGTGTATGATGACTCGTGTATGATGTGAAAGGTAGCATTAGCTTAGATTCAGCAAAGGTTGCTTGCTGGAGAATCCTTGTAAATATGTAAATATGTTGCTTGTGTCGGCACCTCTTCTGTCTTTTACAGTATGTGACCCTTGTTTACATTTGTCATCAGACAGGTACTGCCATATCACTATGGGGTTTCTTTAGTTTAAAAACTGTCACCAAAGATGGGGAAGGTTGAAACAGTGCATGGTTAGGATGAGCATACTGTATAAGGGAAAGGTGATTAGCCAGTGGATGCTTTCTATTCTTAAAGATTGTTAAAGAAGGCTTTCTGTTTTGAGACAAAAGTCAATGATGCTCGTTTCAAATGCCAATGTGAAGCTTGCAGAACAAACCAAAAACTGTTCTGAGAAAAAGCCAATGGGAGGAATGCTGCTCAGATGAATAGCCAATTTGGTGTTCGATGTTAGAGCTGTCTAATCAAACAAGGTTGTGACATGTCTTATAGCTCCTTACAGTCCTGTGGGCAGTTCCCTCAGTGCTCCCATCCCATCCACCAGTAGCTAATTTCTCAGCCTTCCCTCCGCTCTTTATGTCCAGCTGCTTCCTCTGACGGAAGTGTCACTTCCACCATCTCTCAGCCAGAGCTCTGTATCACTTCAGACTCCCATCACTAGGACTTCCCTCTTCCCACACTGAGATATTGTTGTGAAGAGCACCTGGAAATGCACAGACTGAAAGTGTGTGCGTCCGTGTGTCTGTGTGTGTAGGTGCCACAGTATGAAATGTATGACATTTACCCATCTCGCTTTCAACCCTGTCTCCTTCTCAAAGCTGCCTCTTTGTAAATATGTGTGTGAATACAATGTAAAGTAATGTGGATGCTGTCTTAAATGTTTTATTTTCTATTAATATGGTATATTTAATGCACACCTCTGCTATTCTGTAATATAAAACATTTCCTACCACAAATAGATACACAGAGATACATCCATTAAATATATACTGTACATCTTCTTCTTTGGAGGTAAGCTGCTTGTTTTTCTGTTTTCTTGTGACAACTGTAGATGTCTTTGTTTGGACATTGCTGTAGATTCCTTGTGTAGTGTCATTTTCCCCTTGGCTAACCATCACATGCTGTCTTCTACAAGCAGGCCAAAACATTTGTTCTTTATTTTCAAATGCTTTTGTACAGCTTTGCTTTGAAAATCAGGTTTGTTTTCAGCCCCAAACAGGAACACTTCATACTTTCATGGCAATAGCAGATATTGTTCTAATTTGGCTAATTACAAGCAAGGACGAGTAGAGCTGTAGGGCAATGACTCACATCAATGCAATGCTCATTCCCCATTCCCCCTTCTGTCACATGGAATTGGAGACCTCAAAATAGGTAATTACACACTAATAATATAGTAGTTACATGTTTATCTGTGTCATTCATCACACTGTTAAAGATAGCACAACCAAAATATTGTCTGATTATCCCTAACAAGGTTACGCTGGAAAAGTTGATATAATATGATGCTTGTTTTCAAACTTTCAGGACATTTGTATTTTCCTCCTATTCAAAGATACGTTTATTTTGTATATTTGTTGTATATTTATTTTACAAGAGACAAAGTTGTTTGTTGTGCACATTTGCAATGTGTTGCTATCTCTTGTGTTACTGTAATATAAATAAAAGATACCCTTAAAATAGTTTTGTTAATCATGATTTGTATTAGTAATATGTGACTTTTTCATGTTATTATTTTCATGTGTGCAGTTTAGTACATTTTGAAGACATTCCTGTCTTCTCCTTTGATTCAGTTTGATAATTTGGTGGAGTCATTTTATTTAGATTGACATAGATCTGAGGGTCATATTGTCAGCCATCTGTGTCAAGCCTCTGAGCAGGTGATGCCTCAGGTCACTGTCAGTCTCCTCCCCATGATAGTGTACAGTCATACTAGTCTACAGTCACTGACTGTATCTGTTTATAAAATCATGTTTCCTGCTCCCGAATTGTCAGGGTCTTTGGCTTGGATCCAGCTTGGGACATCTGGCTTTAGGGGAACGCCGCTAGGACAGTGGCTTGTCCAGCAGGCCAGGCCGGTGGACAGACAGACGGAGGGCCCTTGTGTGTGTCACTGTGTGGGCTGAGCCCATTGTTCTAGCATCTACAGTATCTGATAAGAGGGACAGGAAATCCCACCATTGATGCAGAATGGTTGATTGAATACGTTTGTGAGTGTAACGATTCTCGTCTGGTGAAGGAGAAGAGGACCAAAATGCAGCGTGGTAAGTGTTCGTCATAATTTAATTGAAAACTGAACACTACACAAAATAACGAGGAGAAAACGGAAACAGTTCTGCAAGGTGAACAGACACTTAAACAGAAAATAAACACCTACAACCAAAATGGGGAAAACAGGCTACCTAGTATGATTCTCAATCAGAGACAACGATCGACAGCTGCCTCTGATTGAGAACCATACCAGGCCAAACACAGAAATATAACAGCATAGAAAAAAGAACATAGACTACCCACCCCAACTCACGCCCTGACCAACCTAACACAAAGACATAAAAAAGGAACTAAGGTCAGAACGTGACAGTGAGACAGAGTGGTCGCTTAAAGTAAAGAGCAGCTGAGAGGGAGAATAATCTTTTCTGTAATATTTCATCACATTATTTGAAGATCATTGCGAGACTAAGACTGGACTTTTACAGCAAAAGCTACTTACACTTGTGCTACTGTACTGTTGGACTAATATGAAATGTCCTGCAACAACAGGGTGATCAAATGAAGATCTTACATCTGTATATGGCCCAGTTGAGATTTTCATATGTTATTACTCTCACAATACAGTCCAATTAGACGCAGTGTATTGCACCCTTTTTTTCTTTCTTTATCCGTCTCCTTTCTCACCCTCTGTCTCAGTAAGGTTTGAATTCTGTCCAGGTCCTCATTCCAGCACAATAGTCTCATTTGTTTTCTAATAGCCTCTGGTAAATTATACTTCTGTCCAAGATGGAAAAACAAACACCCAGTTGTATCGTGGCAGTTCCATTGCTTTTTCTCTGGGGTGATCTAGTTACAAGGGCCAAGTGCCAAAACGATGCAATATATTAATACACATGATATGGTGTGTGTGTGCGTGTTTACGTGTGTTTGCATGCGTACGAGTGTGCGATTGTGCGTGCATGTGTTCATGCTTACATGTGTGTATTTGTGTGTACTTCTTTAAAACAATCCCCTGAATGTTGTGCTTTGTCTGCAGATTTTGCTGTGAAAGTATGGGGCTTTAATTTGTATTGCATATATTTTTGTGTTATGCTCCTTCAGGGAAAGCTCCAGTGCAGGTCTGCCAGAGTTTGATAGCTGCTGTTGCTGAACCTGTGGTGCAGCCAAATTAAGTAGCAGGGTTGACTAATTCATCTTAAATTACCTCCCTTGTCCTACCTCATTTGCACATGCTGTATATGGACTTTTTCTACTGTATTATTGATTGAATGTTTGTTTATTCCATGTGTAACTCTGTGTTGTTGTATGTGTCGAACTGCTTTGCTTTGTCTTGGCCAGTGTCACGTTCCTGACCTGTTTTCTGTTGTTTTGTATGTGTTTAGTTGATCAGGACGTGAGCTAGGTGGGAATTCTATGTTGTGTGTCTAGTTTGTCTGTTTCTATGTCAGCCTACTGTGGGTTCTCAATCAGAGACAGATAGTAGTCGTTGTCTCTGATTGAGACTCATATATAGGAGGCTTGTTTTGTGTTGGGATTTTGTGGGTGTTTGTTTCCTGTCTCTGTGTTTGTTCTGCACCAGAAAGGACTGTCTCGGTTTTCACGGTTTGTTATTTTGTTTGTTGTTTGTAGTGTTCACTTGTTATTTTATTAAACATGTTGAGCACTGGCTACGCTGCATTTTGGTCCTCTCCTTCACCCCAGGAAGAAAGCCATTACAGCCAGGTTGCAGTTGCAAATGAGAACGTGTTCTCAACTAGCCTACCTGGTGAAATAAAACATTTAAAAATCAGCCATGAATCCCCTTGTGACTGGGAAAGAAGGCGTGTTGATTGCAACAGGGAATGGCAATGGAATACAAGCTTCACAAAAAATATGGTTTCTTCAAACATTTCTAGCCTGTCTATCTGTGAGTAACAAGGTTGACGTGTTATGCTTGAATCACTACTCAGTTTTCCACCAGAAAACACCAGAAAATGGCAAAGAAAGAGTAGAACCAGCTCACCTACTTTTACAGTGCCTTATGAAAGTATCCAAACCCTTTGAATTGTTCCACATTTTGTTGTGTTCCTGCCTGAATCTACTGGGTGATAAATCCACCTTTCAGCAGGACAATCACCTAAAACACCAAATATAAAAGACCAAATACACACGTTGCTTACCAAGAAGACAGTGAATGTTCCTGAGTGGCCGATTTAAATCACCTTGGCAAGACTTGGAAATGGCTGTCTAGAAATGATCAACATCAAACTTGACGAAGCTTGCAAATAAAAAAATAAAAAAATGCTTATAAGAAATCCCACTATACTCTGCGAAGACCCATTGAAGAGGCAACGCGTCAATACAGGATTATGATTGAATCCTACTACACCGGTTCCGAAGCTTGTCGGATGTGGCAGGGCTTGCAAACTATTTTGGACTACAAAGGGAAGACCAGCTGCGAGCTGCTCAGTGACACAAGCCTACCAGACGAGCTAAATGGCTTCTATGTGCACTTCGAGGCAAGCAACACTGAAGCATGCATGAGAGCAACAGCTGTTCCGGACGACTGTAGCCGATGTGAGTAAGACCTTTAAACAGGTCAACATACACAAGGTCACAGGGCCAGACGGATTATCAGGACGTGTACTCCGAGCATGCGCTGACCAACTGGTAAGTGTCTTCTCTGACATTTTCAACCTGTCCCTGACTGAGTCTGTAATATCTACATGTTTCAAACAGACCACCATAGTCCCTGTGCCCAAGAACATCAAGGTAACCTGCCTAAATGACTACCAACCCATAACACTCACGTCTGTAGCCCTGAAGTACTTTGAAAGGCTAGTCAAGGCTCACATCAACACCATCATCCCAGAAACCCTAGACCCACTCCAATTTGCATACTACCCCAACATATCCACAGATGATGTAATCTCTATTGCACTCAACACTGCCCTTTCCCACCTGGACAAAATGAACACCTATGTGAGAATGCTATTCATTGACTACAGCTCAGAGTTCAAAACTATAGTGCCCTCAAAGCTCGTAACTAAGCTAAAGACTCTGAGACTAAACACCTGCCTCTGCAACTGGATCATGGACTTCCTGATGGGCCGCCACCAGGTGGTAAGGGTAGGTTACAATATATCTGCCACACTGGTCCTCAACACAGGGACCCCTCAGGGGCGCGTGCTTAGACCCTCCTGTATTCCCTGTTCACCCATGACTATGTGGCCAAGCATAACTCTAACACAATCATTAAGTTTGCCGACGACACAACGGTGGTAGGCCTGATCACCGACAATGATGAGACAGTCTATAGGGAGGAGGTCAGAGACCTGGCAGTGGGGTGCCAGGACAACAACATCTCACTCATCGTGATTAAGAAAAAGGAGATGATTGTGGACTACAGAAAAAGAAGAGCCGAGCATACCCCCATTCTCATCGACGTGTCAGTGTATTATGTCTGTTTGTAACAGTGTGTTATCTGTTCAAATGTGGTCGTATTATAAATTGTATTTCAATGTTTAAGGACTCCAAATGAGGACTAAAAGAGATAATCACAAATCTAATCAAATTGACAGAGCTTTAGTGAAGCAGGTTCAAGTTCAAGTTTCTTGGTGTCCACGTCACAAACAAACTAACATGGTCCAAACACACCAAGACAGTTGTGAAGAGGGCACTATAACGCCTATTCCCCATCAGGAGACTGAAAAGATTTGGCATGCGTCATCAGATTCTCAAAAGGTTCTACATCTGCACCATCGAGGGCATCCTGACTGGTTACATCACTGCCTGGTATGGCAATTGCTCGGCCTCTGACCGCAAGGCTCTACAGAGGATAGTGCGTACGGCCCAGTACATCACTGGGGCCAAGCTTCCTGCCATCCAGGACCTCTATACCAGGCGGTGTCAGAGGAAGGCCCTAAAAATTGTCAAAGACTCCAGCCACCCTAGTCATAGACTATTCTCTCTGCTACCTCACAGCAAGCAGTACCGGAGCGTCAAGTCTAGGTCAAAAGGCTTCTTAACAGCTTCTACCCCCAAGCCATAAGACTGCTGAACATCTAATCAAATGGCTACCCGGACTAATTGCATTGCCAACCCCCCCACACACACACACTTTTTCCCCCGCTGCTGCTACTGTTTATTATCTATACATAGTCATTTTACCCCTACCTACATGTACATATTACCTCAATTACCTTGACTAACCTGTACCCCATCACATTGATTCGGTACCGGTACCCCCTGTATATAGCTTCCTTATTATTATTTTATTGTTGCTATTTTATTTTATTTTTATTTTGTTTATTTTGTAAATATTTTCTTAACTCTTATTTTTCTTAAAACCTGCATTGTTGGTTAAAGGCGTGTAAGTAAGCATTTCACTAAGGTCTACCTATACCTGTTGTATTCGGGGCATGTGACAAATAAAATTTGATTTGATTTGATTATAAATATTGTACCGTACAATCCAGGTGTGCTAAGCTCTTAGAGACTTACCTAGAAAGACTCACAGCTGTAATCACTGCAAAGTTTATTCTAACATGTGTTGACTTAGTGGTGTGAATACACATGTAAATGAGATGTTTCTGTACTTAATTTTCGATACATTTGCTAAAATGTCTAAAAACATGTTTTCACTTTGCCATTATGTGGTATTGTGTGTAGATGATGGTGACAACTTGGAGAAATGTTGGGCTTAAGTGGGACTGACGGGCGGCTCTGGCAGCTCCGGACTGACGGGCAGCTCTGGCAGCTCCAGACTGACGGGCGGCTCTGGCAGCTCCGGACTGGAGAGATGACTTGGAGGGCGGAGACGGAGAGACAGCCTGGTGCGTGGGGATGCCACAGGACCCACCAGGCCGGGGAGACCTACAGGAGGCCTGGTGCGTGGAGGAGGCACCGGAGACCAAACGCGCTGCGCAGGCACAATCCGCCCTGGCTGGATGCCCACTCTCGCATGGCACTTGGGGGGGGCTGGCATATAGCCCTTCGGGCTTCATCGCATAACACGGTGTCTGACCAGTGCCACGCCGCTTCCGGTAAGCACGGGGAGTTGGCTCAGGTCTCTCGCCTGACTCCGCCAATCTCCCCGTGTGCCTCCCCCAAACAGGCCTCTCGTGCCTGTTGCGCTGCCGTGCTAACTCCTCATAGGGTCTTCACTCAGCCTTCGCTGCCTCCAATTCCTCCTGCGGATGGCGATACTCCCCAGCCTGTGCCCAGGGTCCCTTTCCGTCCAAAATCTCCTCCCATGTCCATGAGTCCAGATAACGCTGCTGCTCCTCACCACGCTGCTTGGTCCGTTTGTGGTGGGTGATTCTGTCACGGCCGTTTAAAGGAGTGGACCAAGGTGCAGCGCGATTGGAATAAATATTTTAATTCCACAAAGAACACTTAACCTGTTAAACTAACAAACTATACAAAATAACGTGCCGCTAATAATAACGAGTGCAGACATGCAACATCAACAAAGACAATCACCCACAAACCAAACTGGAAAATGGCAACCTAAATAGGATCCCCAATCAAAGACAACGATAAACAGCTGCCTCTGATTGGGAACCAATCCAGGCCACCATAGACCTACGTATGCCTAGACTACACACACACCTAGACATACAAAAACCCTAGACCAGACAAAAACACACATACCACCCTCGTCACACCCTGACCTAACCAAAATAATAAAGAAAACAAAGATAACTAAGGTCAGGGCGTGACAGGGATGCTGAATTTTTACACTTTAGCAAGTCTTTATTCAGATTTATTAAATTATCCTTGTTGTCCATATTAAAGGGCACTTCATAAATATTGATGCACAATTTCTACTTAAAATATCAAAGGGATGCAAAAGTCACTACTGTCGTGGAGTGACCCAACTGTCTCTGTATGATTGTATGAAAGCACAGCATTCTCTAGCATTCTCTATTTAGTATTTTGCCCCTCGGGGTCCCAGAATATTCTAGAGCACAATGACAGATTAGACATCACAGTAGATCATTATCTTTAACTCCCATACTTAAACAGGTGAGCCTCTATAGAGACTAGCTATAGTTGCCTGTGATAGGGACCTACTCCTTTCCTGTTTTCCATAGCCTGGGCCAGGTACATCATGTTGTCTCCAACGTGAAACATCTCTGCCTGTACTCCACTTACATTTACAGGTGACAACAAGTAAAGAGAATTTTCTGCAATGTACATGTTGATTCTCTAATGTATATCTTCTCTTATTTTTTGGTTGATCATTCTGGAGTTTTATCGGTTTAACTGTGAGTAGTGTAGAAGGGGCTAAATGTCACATATGGGTGTGTTTGTGGCTCACCACCATTTCCCTCTTTCATCCAGCTGCTCAGGAAGCATGTGCCCCTGTGTGTGTGGGGACGGGCAGTCGGCTTGGTGTGACCTGAGGGTGACACCACAGCCTGCAAGCCAGAAGCTTGAAGATATGGACACCGCAGCGGGGGTACAGGAGAGAGAAGGGTGAGGGGGGCACCAAGGAACAGGGGGCAGGGGAGTAGGCTTCATTTATCTAAGGTACACTGCACTTCCTCCTGTGGTAATCCAGACAGCTCCCTCCTTCCCTCAGCCCCCTGTATGTACACACATAGACATTGGGAGGGCACAGGGTACACACAGTCCCAGTCTGGGAGGACCAAGAACAACAGTACATCAGTAAAGATAAAGAAATAAATGGGGAATACACTGAGGCTGTGGTGAATTTGGAATGCCTCTCTTCATCACATGTTTTCTCTCTGTGCTTTAGATTTAAATGTACACTCATAAGCATTTCATCAAGACCTAACGGTTGAAAGTTGCACTATAAAGATCAAATGATTGTGTTTTGTATGTTATTTAAGACATTGCTATTAAGTAAAATATGAAATAGTCATAATCATACTATTTTCAGTCATCATGAATAACCCTCATGTTGTTTCCAGGTGTAGGATTAGAAGTCCAGAGTGAGATGGATGACCTGGGAGGACTGGTGTGTTTTAGTTAACCCCTGGAAGCAGTGATGATAAGAGATGTCGTCAGTTCATTGTGACAAGGTTAATATCACGTTGCCATCTGACCTTTGACCTCTCATCCCAGGCTTGACAGCTGTGTGTTCCGCCAAACTAGATCTGGGCCCCAGGGGAACCTGGCTGGCTTTCCTCAACATTCGGTTCATTTTCATGGACCTGAACCAAGCATTTGAGATTAGATTAAAGTGTGGTATGTGTTGACCAACATCTCTGTTCAATGGTTGTGTTGACAGGCAGAATTCACACAAGGGATCCTTGTGTTGCTGAGTTTCACATCCATTTGGCAAAAGTTTATCCATGTTTCTTATAAAAGGTGTGGCACACTTTGCTACTGCCTTATTCTGTACATTATGTTAGTATTGGTGTGTAATTGAGCACACCATTCCTTCAGGAAAACATGTTCTGTACTATTTATTTCACATACTGTATGTATAATGTCCCGTGAGATTCATTAAATTACCATCAAACAACCTTGATATATTGATGCCTATGTTGTTTCTCAGTTGTCACACGAGCATTATTCTGTCAGCTGGCCAACATTAATATAGAGATATGGAGCAAAAGTCTGTTTTGCTGATGGTCAGGGGTTGAAGGATAACCTGGGGTCTCGTCCTGGCTGACCAGCAGGGACAGTCACACATAAGTGTAACCCAAAGCCCAGGATACTTAGAATAGTAGGTTGGAGGTTGGGTCAGTCAAGAGACATTATGGATCAGCTTGACTTGAACCTCAAACTGAAGACACATTCATTTGTGGAGGGAACATGTTCCCTTTCAACTCAGAGAACATTGTGATTGATAGGTAAGGGATATAACATCACATCAGGTCCAGTTCTATTTGAGTCGCTATACCCTTCCCCTAGCTCCTTGACCCTAACCCTTCAATGCTCACATATCTGATAAGGGCTGGATAGGTGAAAGCAATATAATATTAGCTCCACTAAGGAAGGGCTACGCGAAGACCATAACAGTACTGATTACCCCATCCTCCTCCTTTCAGATCAGTGAACACATATGGAGTAGTGTCTAGGAGAAGGATCTAGGGACTGAAATAGAATCAGACCTACTGTACTCTACTGTCATTTAGGTGTCAGTATGATTAGTTACTTGATTCAATCCATAGCGCAGAAGATCTGTGTTGTAGCGCGGTTGAATTTAAAGGTAATATCCAATTGAGCCAACATACTGTGTGCAGCGTGTACCGTGAATGCAGACTCAGCGAATGCGGACACATTGCCTTTACATTTCAATCGTGCTACAACGCAGATCTTCTGCACCCCGGATTTAATCAGTTCACTGTTACATTTCTGTCAGTGAAGTGAAATAAGCCAGATGTCTGTGAGCAGTAACGATCTGTCAGCCCCCTGTCATTTTAGGTCTCACTCAGGAAAGTGCTCTTGTTTTGGTAGGAAGGTTCAGACACATCCAGTATCATGACACAAGGCGAGACCCAGATGCAGACACAGGAGGTAGATGGTTGGAGTTTAAGATGTTTAATAAATCCAAAGGGAGTAGGCAAGAGAATGGTCGTGGACAGGCAAAAGGTCAAAACCAGTTCAGGGGGTACCGAAGGGCAGGCAGCCTCGAGGTCAGTGCAGGCAGAATAGTCAGAATAGACTGAACGCAACAGTGTGATAATTAATATTGACACGTGTCAGATGAATCATTACCCTTTAATGTGGTGTCTGTAAATCTCTTTGGACGACAGGCAAATATATGAGCCTTTTCAATAAATATTATGCAGATCGTATCTAGAAAGATTTGCATAAATTAGCCCTCTTTTTTGGTTGTATTGAAGGACTTCACTACTGAGAGCTGTTTTGGCCCTCACTGTCTGACCCTCATTTATCCTGGGCCATGGGTTAAGGCTGCTAGTTAACCACTGCCACTCAGAGAGAGTAGTCACTCAGACTAGCTCTGTTAGCTGTTGAACAACTGTGATCTCCTTTGTCCTGAGGACTATGCATCCCCTACAAGCCATTGTGTGTGTGTTAAACTTAGACTCCCTTCATAACTGAATAATTACACACCCACTGAATCCATATTAAACAGTAATCAAGCCTTTGAAGAGCTTGTTTGGTGTCATCAACAGTCATGTGGCTGTGTGAGTGCATCAGTTACAGTGTTTTACACTCCTCCTAGCTTGTAGACATTAATTCATTTTATGAGTGTCTTTCACTGTATTCTGGTTATTAAACAATGAATTACGAGACCTTTTCTATTTTATCCATGAGAGGTTACTGCAGCATAAAAACATAAAAGACAGCTCTCTTACCCACATTTCCTACTGATTGCACAGACATAAATCATGCTCTATTGCTCCTCATAACTCCTCCCCAGTCATCTGATATGTCTGTCTTGTTCTTACCCCAAGGACATTGTACCTTTTTTAATTACACCCACTTGTTTAGTACTACAAGCAGGTTGATGATGGGGGGGTCCACATAATTAAGTGGTATTTAGGACCTTGTCTGAACTCAGACCTAAAGTCAGTAAATCATACTAATGGTCTGGTTGGTAGAACTGATGTTTGGATGAGGAAAAATACAGATGATTTAGCTGTCACTATTACTATATTCTACACCACTGCTCCTGGCATCTGCTGCTCAGTGTTTTTCCATGTCATGTTTGAGCTCTAGGCTGTTGTCACGCCCTGACCTTAGAGATCCTTTTTATGTCTCTATTTTGGTTTGGTCAGGGTGTCACGTTCCTGACCTGTTTTCTGTTATTTTTGTATGTGTTTAGTTGGTCAGGACGTGAGTTGGGGTGGGCATTCTATGTTTTGTGTATCTATGTTAAGTGTCAGTGTTAATTGACCTTGTATGGCTCTCAATCAGAGGCAGGTGGTTTACGTTTTCCTCTGATTAAGAACCATATATAGGTAGGTTGTTTCACATTGTTTGTTGTGGGTGGTTGTCTTCCGTGTCTGTGTATGTGCACCACACGGGACTGTTTCGTTTTGTCGTTCGTGTATGTAGTCTGTTCCTGTTCGTGCGTTCTTCGTCATTTTGTAAGTGCTCATAGTTCAGGCCTGTCTACGTTCGTTTGTTATTTTGTAGTTTGTTGAAGTGTTTTCGGTTTTCGTCTTTACTTTAATAAACATTCATTATGTCAAACTATCACGCTGCGCTTTGGTCCAATCCCTACTCCTCCTCTTCATCCGAAGAGGAGGAGGACAGCCGTTTCACAGGGTGTGAGTTGGGGTGGGTATTCTATGTTCTATTATTTGTATTTCTATGTTTTGGCCGGGTAGGGTTCTCAATCAGGGACAGCTGTCTATCGTTGTCTCTAATTGAGAACCATACTTAGGTACCCCTTTTTCCCACCTCTCTTGGTGGGAAGTTGACTTTGTTTATGGCACATAGCCTTAAGCTTCACAGTTTGTTTTGTATTGTTTACTGTTTTGTCGGCGTCATTTGTAATAAAGAAGAAAATGTACGCTCACCACGCTGCACCTTGGTCTACTTCATTCAACAGCCGTGACAGAATTTCCCACCACCAACGGACCAAGCAGCGTGTTCAGGATTCATGGACTTAGGAGAAAATCCTGGACGGTAAGGGACCCTGGAGGCAGGCTGGGGAGTATTGCCGTCCACGGGAGGAACTGGAGGCAGCAAAAGCAGAGCGGCAGCGTTACGAAGGGACACGGCTAGCAAGGAAGCCCGAGAGGCAGCCCCCCAAACATTTTGGGGGGGGGCACACAGGGAGTGTGGCTGAGTCAGGTTGGAGGCCTGAGCCAACTCCCCGTGCTTACCGTGGCGAGCGTCGTACTGGTCAGGCATCGTGTTATGCGGTGGAGCGCCCGGTGCGCTACCTTCCAGCTCCCCGTATCGGCCAGGCTAGAGTGGGCATCCAGCCAGGTTGGAGGGTGCCGGCTCAGCGCATCTGGCCGCTAGTACGTCTCAGTGCGCAGAGGGTGCCGGCTCTGCGCACTGTGGCTCCGGTGCGTCTGCACAGCCCAGTGCGTCCTGTGCTA
The DNA here is from genome assembly GCF_029448725.1 of Salvelinus fontinalis. Taxonomy (NCBI): domain Eukaryota; kingdom Metazoa; phylum Chordata; class Actinopteri; order Salmoniformes; family Salmonidae; genus Salvelinus; species Salvelinus fontinalis. Next base: position 22,106,736 of record NC_074678.1, on the reverse strand, counting down.
GCGCCCCGCATTTACAGGGCGAAGTTAACCACCCAGCCAGGACGGGTTGTGCAGGCTCCAAGCTCGAGACCTCCAGTGTGCCCCCATGGCCCAGTGTATCCGGTGCCTCTGCCAAGGACAGGGCCTCCTGTATGTCTCTCCAGCCTGGTGAGTCCTGTGCCTGCGCCCAGAACTAATCCTCCTGTATGTCTCCCCAGCCTGGTGAGCCCTGTGGCAGCTCCACGTACCAGAATGCCCATACGTCTCCTCCCTTCAGTGATGATCCATGGCACGAAGCCTCCAGTGATGATCCATGGCAAGAAGCCTCCAGTGATGATCCATGGCAAGAAGCCTCCAGTGATGATCCATGGCAAGAAGCCTCCAGTGATGATCCATGGCAAGAAGCCTCCAGTGATGATCCATGACAAGAAGCCTCCAGTGATGATCCATGGCACGAAGCCTCCAGTGATGATCCATGGCAAGAAGCCTCCAGTGATGATCCATGGCAAGAAGCCTCCAGTGATGATCCATGGCACGAAGCCTCCAGTGATGATCCATGGCAAGAAGCCTCCAGTGATGATCCATGGCAAGAAGCCTCCAGTGATGATCCATGGCACGAAGCCTCCAGTGATGACCCAGGGCAAGAAATAGACCAGCGACGGTCTCCCGTCCGGGGCCTCCAGCGACGGCTTCCCGTCCGGAGCCTCCAGCGACCGTCTCCAGTCCGGAGCCCCCAGCGAGGGTGCCCAGTCCGGGGCCCGCAACGAGGGTGCCCAGTCCGGAGCGCGCAAAGAGGGTGCCCAGTCCGGGGCCCGCAACGAGGGTCCACAGTCCGGGATCGGCAACGAGGGTCCCCGCACCAGAGGTGCCACCAAAGTGGGATCACTCAGGGATATGTTTGGGGAGTCTTGTAGACCGAGCTAATAGTTTTCCAATTATCATATCTACAGTGCCTTCAGAAAGTTTCCATATTTTCTTGTGTTAGAAGGTAAGGATTAAAATTGATTTAATTGTCATTTTTTGTCAACGATTTGCACAAAATACTCTGTAATGTCAAAGTGGACGATTAATTCTGAAATTTTAAAGGATTATTGAAAAATAAAACTGTCATGGCCGTTGTAAGGAGGAGACCAAGGGGCAGCGTAGTAAGCGTACATTCTTCTTTATTATAAGAACGAAAACTGAACAAACGAACAAAATAACAAAACGAACCGTGAACCTGATATTAGTAGTGCAGACAGGCAGCTAAACATAGAACAAGAACCCACGAACACCAAAAGGAAAATGTCTACCTAAATATGATCCCAATCAGAGACAACAAAAAACATCTGCCTCTGATTGGGAACCATATCAAGCCACCATAGATATACAAATACCTAGACCTACAAAAACTCTAGACTTACAAAAAACCCTAGACAATACAAAAACTAACGTACCCACCCTAGTCACACCCTGACCTAACCAACATATAAAGATAACAGAGTCAGGTCAAGGCGTGACAAAAACACTAATATACCTTGATTACATAAGTATTCAACCCCCTGAGTTAATACATGTTAGAATCACATTTGGCAATGATTACAGCTGAGAGTCTTTCTGGGTAAGTCTTTAAGAGCTTTGCACACCTGGATTGTACAATATTTGCACATTATTCTTTCAAAAATGATTCAAGCTCTGTCAAGATTTTCAAGCCATAGATTTTCAAGCCAATTTAAGTCAAAACTGTAACTAGGCCACTAAAGAACATTCAATGTCATCTTAGTAAGCAATTCCAGTGTATATTTGGCCTTACTGTATGTTTTAGGTTATTGTTCTGCTGAAAGGCGAATTTGTCTCCCAGTGTCTATTGGACATCTGACTGAACCAGGTTTTCCTCTAGGATTTTGCCTGTGCTTAGCTCTATTCTGTTTCTTTGTATTTTTAAACACTCTCCTGTCCTTGCCAATTACAAGCATACCCATAACATGATGCAGCCACCACCATGCTTGAAAATATGAAGAGTGGTACTCAGTGATGTGTTGTGTTGGATTTGCCCCAAACATAACGCTTTGTATTCAAGTCATAAAGTTCATCTTTGCCACATTTTTTGCAGTATTACTGTACTTTAGTGCCTTATTGCAAACAGGATGCATGTATTTTCACTCTGTCATTTAGGTTAGTATTGTGGATTAGCTACAAAATTGTTGATCCATCCTCAATTTTCTCCCATCACAGTCATTAAACTCTGTAACCGTTTTAAAGTCACCATCGGCCTCATGCTGAAATCCCTGGGTGGTTTCCTTCCTCTTCGGCAACTGAGTTAAGAAGGACGCATTTGTCTTTGTAGTGACTGGGTGTATTGATACACCATCCAAAGTCTAATTAATAACTTCACCATGCTCAAAGGGATATTCAGTGTCGGCTGTCTTTTACCCATCTATCAATTAGGTGCCCTTCTTTGCGAGGCATCTGAAAATCTCCCTGGTCTTTGTGGTTGAATCTGTGTTTGAAATTCACTGCCCGACTGAGGGACCTTACATTAATTCTATGTGTGGGGATAGGAAATGGCGTAGTCATTTAAAAGTCATGTGAAACACTATTATTGCACACATCATTAAACATTTTGTAAATGAAGGGTGCCTGGTCATTATGCAACTTATTATTTGACATGTTAAGCGCATTTTTACTCATTAACTTACAGTTAAAGTTGGAAGTTTACATACACCTTATCCAAAAACATTTCAACTCTGTTTTTCACAATTCCTGTCATTTAATCCCAGTAAAAATTCCCAGTCTTAGGTCAGTTAGGATCACCACTTCATTTTAAGAATGTGAAATGTCAGAATAATAGTAGAGAGAATGATTTATTTCAGCTTTCATTTCTTTGAACACATTCCCAGTGTGTCAGAAGTTTACATACACTCATTTAGTATTTGGTAGTATTGCCTTTAAATTGTTTAACTTGGGGCAAACATTTCGGGTAGCCTTCCACAAGCTTCCCACAATACGTTGGGTGAATTTTGGTGTAATGGGGTGCGTGCTGGTGGCAGGGAAGTCAGGCGCAAGAGAACACAATTGGTATAAACTGAGTTATTTAATAAATTCTTACAAACTCCGAAAACCAACATACAAAATAAAGAAATTGGGTAAAAACCTTTCGCACACCATAACATACTTGGCACCAATACATACAACGAACAACTCCCAACAAGGACATGGGGAAAAACAGAGGGAAAATATACGACATGTAATTAGGGAATTGAAACCAGGTGAGTGCGAAAACAAGACAAAACAATGGAACATGAAAAATGGATCGGCGATGGCTAGAAGACCGCTGACGTCGACCTCCGAACACCGCCCGAACAAGGAGAGGAACCAACTTCGGTAGAAGTCCTGACATTTGGCCCATTCCTCCTGACAGAGCTTGTGTAACTGAGTCAGGTTTGTAGGCCTCCTTGTTCGCACACACTCTTTCAGTTCTGCTCACAAATCTTCTATAGGATTGAGGTCAGGGCTTTGTGATGGCCACTCCAATGCCTTGACTTTGTTGTCCTTAAGACTTTTTGCCACAACTTTGGAAGTATGCTTGGGGTCATTGTCCATTTGGAAGACCCATTTATGACCAAGCTTTAACTTCCTGACTGATGCTTCAATATATCCACATAATTGTCCTTCCTCATGGTACCATCTATTTTGTGGAGTGCACCAGTCCCTACTGCAGCAAAGCACCCCACAACATGATGCTGCCACCCCCGTGCTTCACGGTTGGGATGGTGTTCTTCGACTTGCAAGCCTCCCCCTTTTTCCTCCAAACATAACAATGGTCATTATGGTCAAACAGTTCTATTTTTGTTTCATCAGACCAGAAAAGAATTCTCCAAAAAGTATGATCTTTGTCCCCATGTGCAGTTTCAAACTGTAGTCGGTTTTTTCATGGCGGTTTTGGAGCAGTGGCTTCTTCCTTGCTGAGCGGCTTTTCAGATTGTGACGATATAGGACTCGTTTTTACTGTGGATATAGATACTTTTGTACCTGTTTCCGCCAGCATCTTCACAAGGTCCTTTGCTGTTGTTCTGGGATTGATTTGCACTATTCGCACCAAAGTACATTCATCTCTAGGAGACCGAATGCGTCTCCTTCCTGAGCGGTATGACGGCTGCGTGGTCCCATGGTGTTTATACTTGCGTACTATTGTCTGTACAGATGAACGTGGTACCTTCAGGCGTTTGGACATTGCGTCTGGAAACCAGACTTGTGGAGGTCTACAATTTTATTCTGAGGTCTTGGCTGATTTCTTTTGATTTTCCCATGATGTCAAGCAAAGAGGCACTGAGTTTGACGGTAGGCCTTGAAATACATCCACAGGTAAACAGATGATGTCAATTAGCCTGTCAGAAGCTTCTAAAGCCATGACATAATTTTCTGGAATTTTCTAAGATGTTGAAAAGCACAGTCATCTTAGTGTATGTAAACTTCTGACCGACTGGAATTGTGATACAGTGAATTATAAGTGAAATAATCTGTCTGTAAACAATTGTTGGAAAAATGACTTGTGTCATGCACAAAGAAGATGTCCTAACCGACTTGCCCAAACTATAGTTTGTCAACAAGAAATTTGTGGAGTGGTTGAGATACGAGTTTTAATGACTCCAACCCAAGTGTATGTAAACTTCCGACTTCAACTGTATGTAGGCTTGCCAAAGCAAAGGGGTTGAACACTTATTGACTCAAGCCTATCATTTTTTATTAATTTGTAAACATTTCTAAAAACATAATTCTAGTTTGATGTTATGGGGTATTGTGTGTAGGCCAGTGACACACAATCCATTTTAAATTCAGGCTGTAACACAAGAAAATGTGGAAAAATTCAAGGGGTGTGAATACTTTCTTAAGGCACTGTATCTATTTATGTCAATGTTTACTTTCAGTTCTCTAGTCAGACCATGGTGGAGTGTTTTTTGCATTCTAATGTAATAGTGCTTGAAAACTGCTTGGGATATTTTTGCACTCAGAAAACTTAAATCCTCTGTTAACTTCTCTGATCTACGAATACCGAATACGGGTTCAGTTTCCTAAACAACTGCTGAATTGCAGGGCGCCAAATTCAAAAATATTCCTAAAAATATTTATAATCATCACAAGTGAAATCTACCAAAACACAGCTTAGCTTGTTGTTAATCCATCTATGGTGTCAGCTTTTTAAAATATATTTTACAGCGCAAGAAATCCAAGCTTTTGTGAGTGTAGCTTTCAATGCTACATCAGCTAACCCCAAATTAGCATGGTCACGAAAGTAAGAAAAGCAATCAAATTAATCGCTTACCTTTGATAATCTTCGGGTGTTTCCACTCACGAGACTCCCAGTTACAAAACAAATCTTATTTTTGTTCGATAAATATTACTTTTATCACAAAAAAACGCCATTAGGTTTGCTGTAACGGTCGTCTTGTGGTGAATGAGCGGACCAAGGTGCAGCGGGTGATGAATACATAATGAATATTTATTAACAGAACGACGAAACACGAAAACTCTTTAACAAACTACAAAACAAATAAACGACGTAGACTGACCTAAAACATGAGAACTTACAAATACACGAAGAACGCACGAACAGGTACAGACTACGAACAAACGCTACAGTCCCGTGTGGTACGAACATACATACAGACACGGAAGACAATCACCCACAAACAAACAGTGAGAACAGCCTACCTTAATATGGTTCTCAATCAGAGGAAACGTCAAACACCTGCCTCTAATTGAGAACCATATCAGGCAACACATTAAACCCAACATAGAAACACAATACATAGAATGCCCACCCCAACTCACGCCCTGACCAACTAAACACATACAAAAACAAGAAAAAACAGGTCAGGAACGTGACATTTGCGCAATATTTTGAGAAAACAAAAGTCGTGTTCCGTTCGACAAATCCCCAAAAGTATCCGAAATGGTCGTAGAAACATTCCAAATGTTTTTTATAATCAAACCTCAGGTTGTCTTTAACAAACATAATCGATAATATTTCAACCGGAGCATAACCTATTCATTAAGAGACAAAAGGAAAATGGAGAGCTCCCCTCTGGCGCGCAGGAAATATTCAGAGTACACCTGACTACTTCTGAAAAATCTCATTCATTTTTCAAAATAAAAGCCTGAAACTATGTCTAAAGCCTGGTCACAGCCTAAGGAAGCCATTGGGAAAAGAATCTGGTTGATACCCCTTAAATGGAGGTTAGAGGGGAAAGGAAACAAAGATTTATTTTGAAAAATATCACTTCCAGGTAACTTTTTCTCAGGATTTCGCTTGCAGAATAAATATTATTTTTCTCACAGACAATATTTTGACAGTTTTGGAAACTTTGGAGTGTTTTCTATCCTAATCTGTAAATTATATGCATATTCTACGATCTGGGCCAGAGGAAATTTCCGTTTACGTTGGATACGTTATTTGAAAAGAAAACCCTAGCGCTAAGAGGTTTTAAAGGTCATTGGTCATTTGATGACCATTAGAGATGTGATTTTGACCTACAGTGACCCTTCTGCTTACAACAAAACACCCCATTCTCTTTTTTGGTCTATTCTTAGCCTCTTATTTCACATAAACACTATGACGCAGGTACATATAGCATAGTACACCATTGTGATGGAAATACCAATAAAATGTTATTGCTCCATTTGGTCACATGGTTAATAAATGTGTGACTCTAGGTTCCTCAATATTGTTTTCACTCATTTTGTTGCTGTGGTCTTATCTTCATGTAAGCCACATAATCTTCCCCAAACACCACCTATAATCTGAGACAAGGCAGGGTTGAGATGATGTAGGCTACTGATAAAGGGATCAAGACTTATTTTTATATTTGGACCAGAAAAGGGAACTGTAGTTGTTTATGATGATTAAATATTAAATTACCCACTACACACACACACACACACACACACACACACACACACACACACACACACACACACACACTACACACACTACACACACACACACACACACACACACACTACACACACTACACACACTACACACACACACACACACACACACACACACACACACACACAACAGTTTGTTATCATACCCTACCTACTGTACATCTCTCTCAACCCAGTATCAACCAAACATCCTGTTTGTCCATAATCTTAAGTGTAGGGATACCACACTTCCTTCCCTCACAACCTACAGGATCATGTTAACACCAGCTAGACAAACAAACTCACACGTTAACTTTACTGTAGGTGATGCTTTACCTATTCACACAGTAGTTTGAATAGCAGGGTAATCTCATGGGGACTTTGCCCAGGGACAATACCGATAAGACAAGTTCCATTATAATCTTGTTTTAGGCCTCTGGGGCCGTGGCAGGGACAGGTTTTCCTAATCTCTCTGTGGAGAATTGTGTTGAAACAGCAAGTGTGGTGATGGTTTCTGAGATGGGACCTGGTGAGGGGTGTCAGGTGTTCAGGCTGGTTTTGTTTGGTTGTGTGTGGGGGTATTGGTACCAATGTGGTCTGTGTACTATAGGGGTTTATGTGGGTTTTCTTCACTATGGTGTCCCTATCACTGGAGACAAAGCAGAGAAATCCCAGGGACAGAGCAGAGAAAACACTGGGACGTCTGCAGCGGTGCTGGGAGGGAAAATTACGTCCACGTCTCCGGTGAGAGTCCTGATCAGCCTAGAGGGTCGACTTCCTGTACAGCTGAGCCTCTTCATCTACAACACACTCACTGGTGAATCATTCACCGAAAGACACACGCCGGAACACAAACGCCGGAACACACACATGAAAAACTCTCTCTCATATCCACATATACACAAATACATAGATACTAGCAGAGAACAGGACACCTGTGTTTTACCTTGGTATTCTATTTGTCATTTGTTTTTCCGGAAGGAAGAAACCAACCCAATGTTGCGACGAGGACGAAAAAACATCCTGAAGTTATCCAAATAAATATCCCTGACCTGCCCCCCTCTCTGCCCCTGCCCCCTCCGCCTTCCCCTGTTTTCAATCTCAAACAGCTTAATAATAATGACATCCTTAGATATTTTGTGAATGGAGAGTGCCTCGTCATTCAGTCTTATCAGCCCCAGCAGATTTCACCCCCGTCCGTAGGCCCAGGAGACACAATAACAGTGAGACAACACATCCTGTCTGCCTCAATGCATAATGGTTAATTGTGCAGTTAAATATTGTTTTGAATACAGTATAATTGCTTTGGCATTATTCAATCCATTCCCAGATAACAGCTGGTGATAGCAGTCTTTGGTTCACAGAATGCAGCTTGGCTGGACATTCATTGTTGGGCATCATTCATATAGGTGTTTGTGTTAACACTATCATTGTGCTATCATCTAACAGGGCTAATTGGGATACCTGGTCACACTGTTGGGGGAAAGCAGATACATGCCAGGTACCCAAAATCAGTCCAAATGGGCCCTGTACAGTAATAATGATCAGGAAAAATTTGAGGGGCTATATTGATTTTCAGTGCATAGTTTGATGAACAAGAGCCTTGTATCACCATTATCCACAAATTATTGCTAAAGTAAACTCTACACCAAATCAACAAAATCGCAGGTGAACCATTTAAAATTATCAATTTTTACCAATACTTTTCAAACTCCTTTCACTGCTGCTTGTGGAAAAGCTCACATATTAAGATATGGTTTCCTTGTGGTTTTTTGTATGTGGTATAATCACATTGCTTCCAAATGTTGTGATTTGTGTCTGTTTTCCATATTTCCTGAATGTCTCCTTGAAGTACTGTAATACTGTAATAAGGGTCTTGTTCATTGTGATGTCCCGGTCATCTTTGCTTTTCATTGAATCAAATCTACAGTTGAAGTCAGAAGTTTACATACACTTAGTCATTAAAACTCGTTTCTCAACCACTCAACAAAGTTCTTGTTAAGACCTCTTGACGCTAGGGGGCAGATTTTTATTTATTTTTTAAATAACGTTCCCAAGGTAAACGGACTATTTCTCAGGTCCAGATCGTAGAATATGCATATAATTTACAGATTAGGATAGAAAACACTCCAAAGTTTTCAAAACTGTCAAAATATTGTCTGTGAGTATAACAAAACTGATTCTGCAGGCAAAAACCTGAGGAAATCTAACGCGGAAGTGATTATTTTTTTTATCTGTGTTTCCTGGCCCTGTCTTTCTTCCATTTAAAGGGGTATCAACCAGATTCCATTTCCAATGGCTTCCTCAGGCTGTGACCGGGCTTTAGACATAGTTTCAGGCTTTTATTTTGAAGAATGAGCGAGAATTTTCAAAACTAGTCAGGTGTCCTCTGATTAGTTCCTGCGCGCGAGAGGGGTAGCTCTCCATTTTCTTTCTCTCTTTTATTGAATAGGTTACGGTCCGGTGGAAATATTATCGATTATGTTTGTTAAAAACAACCTGAGGATTGATTATAAAAAACATTTGACATGTTTCTACGAACATTACGGATACTTTTTGGAATTTTCGTCAAACGGAACGAGGCTTTGGTTTTCTGAACATAACGTGCAACCCAAATGGCGTTTTTTTGTTAGAAAAGTAATATTTATCGAACAAAAATAAAATGTATTGTGTAACTGGGAGTCTCGTGAGTGCAAACATCCGAAGATTATCAAAGGTAAGCGATTAATTTTATTACTTTTCTGACTTTCGTGACCATGCTAATTTGGGGCTAGCTGTTGTAGCATTGATTGATACACTCACAAAAACTTGGATTGCTTTCGCTGCAAAGCATATTTTCAAAAACTGCCACGATAGGTGGATTAACAACAAGCTAAGCTGTGTTTGGTATATTTCACTTGGGATTGCATGATTAGAAATATTGTTAGTAATATTTTGCGCCCTGCAATTCAGCGGTTCTTTAGGAAAATGATCCCGCTAAAGGGATCCGTAGCGCAGAGAAGTTAAGCAACTTCTTCCGTGGTGCCCCAAATTCCCAATGAGATAATTGTTACATTATTAATTTAATTGGGTAACAATTAAACATAGTTCGTGGATTAAATAAATAACAGTCATCAGATTAAATAAAGTCACATCACGACACCTGTTAATTGAAATGCATTCCAGGTGACTACCTCATGAAGCTGGTTGAGAGAATTCCAAGAGTGTGCAAAGCTGTCATCAAGGCTAAGGGTGGCTACTTTGAAGAATCTCGACTACAATAGTTTTTTTGATTTGTTAAAAAACTTCTTCGGGATCGGTGTCCCGTCCACGGGACAGTTGAACTAAGGTAGGCTAATGCAATTAGCATGAGGTTGTAAGTAGCAAGAACATTTCTCAGGACATAGAGATATCTGATATTGGTAGAAAGCTTACATTCTTGTTAATCTAACTACACTGTTCAATTTACAGTAGCTATTACAGTTAAATAATACCATGCTTTTGTTTGAGGAAAGTGCACAGTTTTGAACTTGAAAAGTATTATTAATTTTAATAAACAATATTATTAATAAACAAATTAGGCATATTTGGGCAGTCTTGATAAAACATTTTGAACAGAAATGCAATGGTTTATTGAATCAGCCTAAAACTTTGCACATACATTGCTGACATCTAGTGGCCAACATCTAAACTGCACATGGGCTGGAATAATACATTATGGCCTTTCTTTTGCATTTCAAAGATGATGGTACAAAAAATACAAAAGAATGGTTGGTTTTTTCCTTGTAATATCTTTTACCAGATCTATTGTGTTATATTCTCCTATATTCTTTTCACATTTCCACAAACTTCAACGTGTTTCCTTTCAAATGGTACCAAGCATTTGCATATCCTTGCTTCAGGGCCTGAGCTACAGGCAGTTAGATTTGGGTATGTCATTTTAAGCGAAAATGTCCAAATATCTGTTTTTGCTTGGTTTTTATGAGGCATTGTGTTTAGATTGATGAGGAAAAAAACAATTGAATCAATTTGAGAATAAGACTGTAACATAACAAAATGTGAAAAAAGTCAAGGGGTCTGTGTCACGCCATGATCTGTTTCACCTGTCTTTGTGATTGTCTCCACCCCCCTCCAGGTGTCGCCCATCTTCCCCTTTATCCCTTGTGTATTTGTACCGGTGTTCTCTGTTTGTCTGTTTCTAGTTTGCCTTGTCTGTCAAGTCAACCAGCATTTTCGTTCTCAGCTCCTGCTTTACCCAGTCTCTCTTTTTCTCGTCCTCCGGGTTTTGACCTTTGCCAGTCTTGACTCTGAGCCCGCCTGCCTGACCACTCTGCCTGCCCCTGAGCCTGCCTGCCGACCTGTGCCTTTGCCCCACCTCTGGATTGTTGACCTTTGCCTACCCTGAGCCTGCCTGCTGTCTGGTACCGTTGCCCCACCTCTGGTTTACTGACCGCTGCCGGCTTTGACCTGTCTATTACCTGCCACCTTTTGGAAAATTAAACCATTGTCAATTCGACGTGTCTGCATCTGGGTCTTACCTTGATTCTTGATAGTACGAACTGGCCATGACTGACCCAGCAGACCCGGGCCAGCTGCGCAACGCCATCACCCAGGGAGCCACCATCAGTAGGCACGAGGAATTGCCTCGTCACCTTGTGGAGGGGTTCCAAATGTTGACTGAATGCCATGACCAGGCGTTGGACAGTGTGCTGGAGCAATTCCATGGGTTGTCTGGGAGGCCGCCTACCACGGTGGTAACCCCACAGCTCCTCCACAACTCTGCTGCTAGCAGCGCCATCTCATCAGTCACTCCATCTTCTCGGGAGAACCACTTCCCTCCGCGGTTCTCTTCAATGGAGAGCCGAGCACCTGTCGGGTGTTCCTAGCTCAGTGTGCTCTCGTCTTTGAACTTCAGCCCTCCTTCTTCCCCTCGGATCGCTCAAAGATAGCCTACCTCATCACGCTGATGTTCGGGAGGGCTCTCACTTGGGCTACTACCATGTGGAAACAACAGCCGGCCATATGCGCTAGTCTGGAGGGGTTTGTGGGAGAAGTGAGGAAGAGGCGAGAGGCCGCCCGGAAGCTAATCAGCTTTGACAGCTCCCGCAGTGTAGCTGATTATGCTGTGAAAGAATACCATGCTATTGTTTGAGAGTGCACAATTTTGAACATGAGTTATTAAAACTTCTTTTGAATAGGGGGCACTGTTTTCACTTTGGGAAAAAATCGTGCCCAATTTAAACGGCCTCGTACTCTATTCTAGATCGTACAATATGCATATTATTATTACTATTGGATAGAAAACACTCAAGTTTCTAAAACTGTTTGAATTATATCTGTGAGTAAAACAGAACTCATTTGGCAGCAAACTTCCAGATAGGAAGTGAAAAATCTGAAAACGATGCTCTGTTCCAGGGCCTGCCTATTGAATTGCCTTATATTTATGGATTTGCATGCACTGCATACGCCTTCCACTAGATGTCAACAGGCAGTGGAAGGTGGAATGGGGTGTCTAGCTTGATCTGAGGTCGAACAAGAGCTCTTGGAATGACGTGACCAGAATTTCCTTTCTCTACCTAGGCGCGGGAAGGACATCAACATTGGCTTCTGAAAAGTGTTCGGTATACACGGTGGATATCGCCGGCTCTGATTTTATTTGATAGATGTGATAAAAACATCATAAAGTAGTTTTTTTCAACCGAGTTGTATCAACTGTATGTAACACTGTATGTTATTCAACGTTTATTGCGACTTTTGGAATTTTCCTTTCTTTGCGTCAGGAGAAGATGGGCATGTTCACGCCACATGGCTAGCTAAGGTTGCTAATTTGACAGGAGAAAAGGACATTCTAAAACCAAACGACGATTTATTCTGGACCTAGGACTCCTTGTACAAGATTCTGATGGAAGCTCAGCAAAAGTAAGAACAATTTATGATGTTATTTCGTATTTCTGTGGAAAATGTGGAGTCCTATTTTCCGCCCTTTTTGCGGGTGCTGTCTCGCTATAATGTAAGCTGTTTCTTATGGTAAAGTTATTTTTAAAAATCTAACACGGTAGTTGCATTAAGAACCAGTGTATCTTTCATTTGCTGTCCAACATGTATTTTTTAGTAAAGTTTATGATGAGTTCTTTGGTCAGATTAGGTGAGTGTCCAAAATATCTCCAGACAATTTGGTGAATCGATGCTACATATTCACAATGTATAACCACGGTTTGCAGCTCAAAATATGCACATTTTCGAACAAAACATAAGTGTATTGTATAACCTGATGTTATAGGACTGTCATCTGATGAAGTTGGTCAAGGTTAGTGATTAATTTTATATATTTTGCTGTTTTTTGCAATCGCTACCTTTTGCTGCTGATAAATGCATTTGTGTGTTTGGCTATTGTGGTAAGCTAATATAATGCTATATTGTGTTTTCGCTGTAAAACACTTAAAAAATCTGAAATATTGGCTGGATTCACAAGATGTTTATCTTTCATTTTCTGTACACCATGTATTTTTCATAAATGGTTTATGATGAGTATTTCACGTTGCTCTCTGTAATTATTCTGGCTGCTTTGGTGATATTTTTGATGGTAGCTGCAATGTAAAACTATGATTTATGCCTCAAATATGCACATTTTCGAACAAAACATAGATTTATTGTATAACATGTTATAAGACTGTCATCTGATGTAGTTGTTTCTTGGTTAGTGACTAATTATATCTCTATTTGGTCGGTTTTGTGATAGCTACCTATGCGGTAGAAAAATTGTGAAAATATGCGGTTGAGTCTTTTGCTATTGTGGTTAGCTAATAGAAATACATATTGTGTTTTTGCTGTAAAACATTTTAAAAATCGGAAATGATGGCTGGATTCATAAGATGTGTATCTTTAATTTGCTGTATTGGACTTGTGATTTCATGAAAATTATATTATATAATATCCCTGTCGCGTTAGGCTAGGCTATGCCGGATCCGGGAGAGAGAAGCGGTAGAGGTTAACGAGTTCATCTCCCAAATTAAACTCTAGAAGATATAAACTCAGCAAAAAAATAAACATTCTCTCACTGTCAACTGCGTTCATTTTCAGCAAACTCTGTCATGCTGATTGAGTTCGAATAACAGACTGGAAGCATCAAAAAGAGGGTGGTGCTTGGAATCATTGTTCTTCCTCTGTCAATCATGGTTACCTGCAAGGAAACACGTGCCGTCATCATTGCTTTGCACAAAAAGGGCTTCACAGGCAAGGATATTGCTGCCAGTAAGATTACACCTAAATCAACCATGTATCGGATCATCAAGAACTTCAAGGAGAGCGGTTCAATTGTTCTGAAGAAGGCTTCAGGGCGCCCAAGAAAGTCCAGCGAGCGCCAGGACAGTCTCCTAAAGTTGATTCAACTGCGGGATCTGGGCACCACCAGTACAGAGCTTGCTCAGGAATGGCAGCAGGCAGGTGTGAGTGCATCTGCACGCACAGTGAGGCAAAGACTTTTGGAGGATGGCCTGGTGTCAAGAAGGGCAGCAAAGAAGCCACTTCTCTCCAGGAAAAACATCCTGGACAGACTGATATTCTGCAAAAGGTACAGGGACTGGACTGCTGAGGACTGGGGTAAAGTCATTTTCTCTGATGAATCCCCTTTCCGATTGTTTGGGGCATCCGGAAAAAAGCTTGTCCGGAGAAGACAAGGTGAGCGCTACCATCAGTCCTGTGTCATGCCAACAGTAAAGCATCCTGAGACAATTCATGTGTGGGGTTGCTTCTCAGCCAAGGGTGTGGGCTCACTCACAATTGTGCCTAAGAACACAGCCATGAATAAAGAATGGTACCAACACATCCTCCGAGAACAACGTCTCCCAACCATCCAGGAACAGTTTGGTGATGAACAATGCATTTTCCAGCATGATGGAGCACCTTGCCATAAGGCAAAAGTGATAACTTTTGTGGCTCAGGGAACAAAACATCAATATTTTGGGTCCATGGCCAGGAAACTCCCCCGACCTTAATCCCATTGAGAACTTGTGGTCAATCCTCAAGAGGTGGGTGGACAAACAAAAACCCACAAATTCTGACAAACTCCAAGCATTGATTATGCAAGAATGGGCTATCATCAGTCAGGATGTGGCCCAGAAGTTAATTGACAGCCTGCCAGGGCAGATTGCAGAGGTCTTGAAAAAGAGGGGTCGACACTGCAAATATTGACTCTGCATCAACTTTATGTAATTGTCAATTAAAGCCTTTGACATTTATGAAATGCTTGTAATTATACTTCAGTATTCCATAGTAACATCTGACAAAAATATCTAAAGACACTGAAGCAGCAAACTTTGTGGAAATTGATATTTGTGTCATTCTCTTTTGGCCACGACTGTACAGTGTGTGCAAATGGCGTGAGGAGGTAAGGCAATAAATAGGCCATGGTAGCAAAGTAGTTACAAATTAGCAAATTAACACTGGAAGTGATAGATGTGCAGATGATGATGTGCAAGTAAAAACACTGGTGTGCAAAAGAGCAGAAAAGTAAATAAAAACAATATGGGGATGAAGTAGGTAGATTGGGGGGCTATTTACAGATGGGCTATGTACAGCTGCAGAAATCGGTTAGCTGCTCAGATAGCTGATGTTTAAAGTTAGTGAGGGAAATATAAATCTCCAGCTTCAGTGATTTTTGCAATTCGTTCCAGTCATTGGCAGCAGAGAACTGGAAGGAAAGGCGGCCAAAGGACATGTTGGCTTTGGGGATGGCCAGTGAAATATACCTGCTAGAGCGCTGCTATCGGTGGGTGTTGTTATTGTGACCAGTGAGCTGAGATAAGGCAGAGCTGTACCTAGCATCGACTTCTAGATGACCTGGAGCCAGTGGGTCTGGCGACGAATATGTAGCGAGGGCCAGCCGACTAGAGCCTACAGGTCGCAGTGGTGGGTGTTATAAGGGGCTTTGGTGACAAAACCGATGGCACTGTGATAGACTGCATCCAGTTTTGCTGAGTAGAGTGTTGGAAGCTATTTTGTAAATGACATCGCCGAAGTCGAGGATCGGTAGGATAGTCAGTTTTACGGGGATATGTTTGGCGACGTGAGTGAAGGAGGCTTTGTTGCGAAATAGGAAGCCGAATCTAGATTTAATTTTGGATTGGAGATGTTTAATATGAGTCCAGAAGGAGAGTTCACAGTCTAGCCAGACACCTAGGTATTTGTAGTTGTCCACATATTCTAAGTTAGAACTGTTCAGAGTAGTAATGCTAGTCGGGCGGGCGGGTGTGGGCAGGGAACGATTGAAAAGCATGCATTTAGAGGCCTCCCGGGTGGCGCAGATGTCTAGGGCACTGCATTGCAGCGCTAGCTGCGCCACCAGAGACTCTGGGTTCGCGCCCAGGCTCTGTCGCAGCCGGCCGCGACCGGGAGGTCCGTGGGGCGACGCACAATTGGCCTAGTGTCGTCCGGTTTAGGGAGGGTTTGGCCGGTAGGGATATCCTTGTCTCATCACACACCAGCGACTCCTGTGGCGGGTCGGGCGCAGTGCACGCTAATCAAGGGAGCCATGTGCACAGTGTTTCCTCCGACACATTGTTGCGGCTGGCTTCCGAGTTGGAGGCACGCTGTGTTAAGAAGCAGTGCGTCTTGGTTGGGTTGTGTTTCGGAGGACGCATGGCTTTCGACCTTCGTCTCTCCCGAGCCCGTACGAGAGTTGTAGCGATGAGACAAGATAGTAATTACTAACAATTGGATACCACGAAATTGGGGAGAAAAGCATGCATTTGGTTTTACTAGCGTTTAACCTGTTTGGGCTGCAGGGGCAGTATTGAGTCGAAAGGCAGTATTACTCAATTCTTGCTCGTACAATATGCATATTATTATTACTATTGGATAGAAAACACTCTCTAGTTTCTAAAACCGTTTGAATTATATCTGTAAGTAAAACAGAACTCATTTTGCAGCAAACTTCCTGACAGGAAGTGGAAAATCTGAAATCGATGCTCTCTTCTAGGGCCTGCCTATAAAGGTCCTTGGTATTTATTAGAATACATGCACTTCATACGTCTTCCACTAGATGTCGACAGGCAGTGAGAGAAGAAATGGAGTGAATAACTTGATCTGGGGTCGAACAAAAGCTCTTTGTATGACATGTCACCAGTTTCCTGTTTTCTGGAGAGCGCGTGAAGGGACCTGGATTTGCCTTCTGATAAGCTGTCGTTATGGACGACTAATATCTTTTTTTATTTTATAATTTTATTTGATACATGTGACAATTTCATCGTAAAGTGTGTTTTTTCAATATAGTTTTATTAGATTATTGAAATTTTTTCGGGACGTTAGGCGTGTTGCGTTGTCTGCGTTTGTTCACGAAGGAGAGCTTAGCGCCACTTTGCTAGCTTTCCGTGCTAATTGACTGGAGAAGAGGACATTCTAAATCCAAACAACGATTGTTCCCGACAAAGGACCCCTTGTACAACATTCTGATGAAAGATCATCAAAAGTAGGACCCATTTTATGATGTTATTTCATATATCTGTCGAACATGTTGTACTAGTAGTTTGCGGCCAGGTTTTGGGCACGCTCTCGCCATAACGTAAACTGCATATCGTAATGAAGTTATTTTTAGAATTCTAACACGGCGATTGCATGAAGAACTAGTGTATCTATCATTTCCTATACAACATGTATTTTTTAGTTATGTTTATGAATAGTTATTTGGTCAGAATATGTGAGTGCCAGAAAAATATCCGGACGTTGTGGGAAAAAGATGCTACGTTAGCACAATGTATAACCACTGATTTCAGCTCTAAATATGCACATTTTCGAACAAAACATAAGTGTATGTATAACCTGATGTTATAGGACTGTCATCTGATGAAGCTTATCAAGGTTAGTCAAAAATTATATATCTTTTGCTGGTTTGTTACGATCGCTAACTTTTGCTGCTGGGGAATGGCTTGTGTTTCTGGCTATTGTGGTAAGCGAATATAATACTATATTGTGTTTTCGCTGTAAAACACTTAAGAAATCGGAAATATTGGCTGGAATCACAAGATGCCTGTCTTTCATTTGCTGTACACCATGTATTTTTCAGAAATGTTTTATGATAAGTACTTAGGTATTTGACGTTGGTGTCTGTAATTACTCTGGCTGCTTCGGTGCCATTTCTGACGGTAGCTGTGATGGTAGCTGCAATGTAAAACTGATTTATAGCTCAAATATGCACATTTTTCAAACAAAACATAGATTTATTGAATAACATGTTATAAGACTGTCAATGTATATGAAATGCTTCAGTCTGGTTTTAGACCCCATCATAGCACTGAGCACCACTTGTGATGGTGGTAAATGACCTTTTAATGGTGTCAGACCGAGGCTCTGCATCTGTCCTCGTGCTACTAGACCTTAGTGTTGCCTTTGATACCATCGATCACCACATTCTTTTGGAGAGATTGGAAACCCAAATTGGTCTACACGGACAAGTTCTGGCCTGGTTTAGATCTTATCTGTTGGAAAGATATCAGTTTGTCTCTGTGAATGGTTTGTCCTCTGACAAATCAACTGTACATTTCGGTGTTCCTCAAGGTTCCGTTTAAGGACCACTATTGTTTTCACTATATATTTTACCTCTTGGGGATGTCATTTGAAAACATAATGTTAACTTTCACTGCTATGCGGATGACACACAGCTGTACATTTCAATGAAACATGGTGAAGCCCCAAAACTGCCCTCGCTAGAAGCCTGTGTTTCAGACATAAGGAAGTGGATGGCTGAAACCTTCTACTTTTAAACTCGGACAAAACAGAGATGCTTGTTCTAGGTCCAAAGAAACAAAGAGATCTTCTGTTGAATCTGACAATTAATCTTGATGGTTGTAAAGTCGTCTCAAATAAAACTGTGAAGGACCTCGGCGTTACTCTGGACCCTGATCTCTCTTTTGACGAACATGTCAAGACTGTTTCAAGGACAGCTTTTTTCCATCTACGTAACATTGCAAAAATCCAAAATTTTCTGTCCAAAAATTATGCAGAAAAATTTATCAGGTTCCCGTGCATCAGCAGGGATGACCGGTCGGCTCCTGATCCCCGGGATCGTCCCTTGGGTTGGCGTCCTGCGGCTGGAGCCGAACGCGCTGGGGAGGGGGTACCGTCACGTGTGCTCTCTCTCCGGTGCTCTAGGTCGCCATGCTCCCGCTTCTCAGCCGGACTGACAGGTTTCCCGCGCCTCAGCAGAGGTGACTGGTCTGCTCCTGATCCCGGGTTTGTCATTTTGGTCGGCGTCCTGCGGCTGGAGCCGGTACTGTCACGTGTGCTCCCTCTCCGGCCTCTAGGTCACCAGGCTGCTCGTTATGGAGCACACCTGTCACCATCGTTACACGCATCTACACGTCATCACTCACCTGGACTCCATCACTTCCTTGATTACCTCCCCTATATATGACACTCCCTTTGGTTCCTTCCCCTAGTGTCATTGTTCCTGTGTCATGTTTGTGCATTGTTCGTGTTTCTCATTTTGTATTATGTTGTGTATATTTATTAACACTCGCTCCCTGATCTTACTTCCCGACTATCAGCGCACATCGTTACACATCTCTGTTCTGTCCAAGTTTAAAAGTAAAATATTTGCCACCATCCGCTTCCCTATGTCTGAAACACAATATTCCAGGGTAGGTTATTTTGGGGATTCACAATGTTTTATCGAAATGCACAACTGTGTGTCCTCTGCAAAGCAGTGTGTTTCCGAATGACATCACCAAGAGGTACAGTATCAAAGAGTATATAGTCAAATTACTAGTGGTCCTAGAATGGAACCTTGAGGAACACGGAAACTTACCTTTGATTTGTCAGAAGACAAACCATCCATAGATACGAACTGATATCTTTCCCGACAGCTAACATCTAAACCAGGCGAGAACTGGTCCGTGTAGACAAATTAGGATTTACAATATCTCCAAAAAAATGTGGTGATCAATGTTGTCGAAAGCAGCACTAAGGTCTAGGAGAACAAGGACAAACGCAGAGCCTTGCTCTGACGCCAACAAATGGTAATTTACCACTTTCACGAGTGCAGTCTCAGTCCTATAATGGGGTCTAAAACCAGACTGGAGTGTTTTGTATACATTAGTTGTACTCATTTTACAGTGCCTTGCAAAAGTATTCATCCCCCTTGGCGTTTTTCCTGTTTTGCTGCATAACCTGTAATTTAAATAGATTTTTACTTGGATTTCATGTCATGGACATACACAAAATAATCCAAATTGGTGAAGTGAAATGAAAAAATTACTTGTTTCAAAAAATTCTAAAAAACAAAAAATGGAAAAGTGGTGAGTGCATAGGTATTCACCATCTTTGCAAAGAAGCCCCTAAATAAGATCTGGTGCAACCAATTACCTTCAGAAGTCACTTAATTAGTTAAATAAAGTCCACCTGTGTCACATGATCTAAAATACCCCAGAGTCTGCAACTCCACTAAGCAATTGGCACCTCCAAGCAAGCGGCACCATGAAGACCAAGGCGCTCTCCAAACAGGTCAGAGACAAAGTTGTGGAGAAGTATAGAACAGGGTTGGCTTATAAAAAAATATCCGAAACTTTGAACATCCCACGGAGCACCATTAAATACATTATTAAAAAATTTAAAGAATATGGCACCACAACAAACCTGCCAAGAGAGGGCCGCCCACCAAAACTCATGGACCAGGCAAGGAGGGCATTAATCAGAGAGGCAACAAAGAGACCAAAGATTACTCTGAAGGAGCTGCAAAGCTCCACAGCAGAGATTGGAGTATCTGCCCATAGGTCCATGTTAAGCTGTACACTCCACAGAGCTGGGCGTTACGGAACAGTGTCCAGAAAAAAGCCATTGCTTAAAGAAAAAAGTAAGCAAACACATTTAGTGTTCGCCAAAAGGCATGTGGGAGATTCCCCAAACATATGGAAGGTACTCTGGTCAGATGAGACTAAAATGTTGCTTTTTGGCCATCAAGGATAATGCTATGTCTGTCGCAAACCTAACACCTCTCATCACCCGAGAACATCATCCCCACAGTGAAGCATGGTGGTGGCAACATCATGCTGTGGGGTTGTTTTTCTAAGGCAGGGACTGGGAAACTGGTCAGAATTGAAGGAATGATGGATGGCACTAAATACAGGGAAATTCTTGAGGGAAAACTGTTTCAGTCTTCCAGAGATTTGAGACTGGGACGGAGATTCACCTTCCAGCAGGACAATGACCCTAATTATACTGCTAAAGCAACACTTGAGTGGTTTAAGGGGAAACATTTAAATGTCTTGGAATGGCCTAGTCAAAGCTCAGACCTCAATCCATTTGAGAATCTGCGGTATGACTTAAAGATTGCTGTACACCAGCAGAACCCATCCAACTTGAAGGAGCTGGAGCAGTTTTGCCTTGAAGAATAGGCAAAAATCCCATTGGCTAAATGTGCCAAGCTTATAGAGACATACCCCAAGAGACTTGCAGCTGTAATTGCTCCAAAAGGTGGCTCTACAAAGTATTGACTTTGGGGGGGTGAATAGTTATGCACGCTCAAGTTTTCAGTTTTTTTGTCTTATTTCTTGTTTGTTTCACAATAAAAAATATTTAGCATCTTCAAAGTAGTAGGCTTGTTGTGTAAATCAAATGATACAAACCCCCCCAAAATCTATTTTAATTCCAGGTTGTAAGGTAACAAATTAGGAAAAATGCCAAGGGCATGAATACTTTTGAAAGCCACTGTATGTTTGGCTTATGGTTCTCTATGGTTCCAGTGAGATGTCCTGTTGGAGAATAGACAGACAGGTTGGAAGAAGTGCAATAACATGAACATGTACAATAGTCACCCACTGCATCCGAATTTGCTACATTTCCAGAAGGGGCTGACCAATTGTCTACTTTTACTACATTCCTAAAGAAAATAATGTACTTTTTACTCCATACACTCCCTGACACCCAAAAGTACTCGTCACATTTTAAATTGTATTTATTTTATTTTAAAAATGTTTTATTTCACCTTTATCTAACCAGGTAGGCCAGATGAGAACAAGTTCTCATTTACAACTGCGACCTGGCCAAGATAAAGCAAAACAGTGCGAGACAAACAACAACAACAGAGTTACACATGGGATAAACAAACGTACAGTCAATTAGACAATAGAAAAATCTGTGTAGTGTGTGCAAATTAAGTAAGGAGGTAAGGCAATAAATAGGCCATAGCGGCGAAGTAATTACAATTTAGCGATTAACACTGGAAGTGATAGATGTGCAGATGAGGATGTGCAAGTAGAAATACTGGTGTGCAAAAGAGCACAAAAGCAAAAACAAATATGGGCATGAGGTAGGTAGTTGGATGGGCTATTTACAGATGGACTGTGTACAGCTGCAGCGATCGGTAAGCTGCTCTGACAGGTGATGCTTAAAGTTAGTGAGGGAGATATAAGTCTCGAGCTTCAGTGATTTTTGAAATTCGTTCCAGTCATTGGCAGCAGAGAACTGGAAGGAAAGGCGGCCAAAGTAGGTGGGGATGACCAGTGAAATATACCTGCTGGAGCGCGTGCTACGGTCGGGTGTTGCTATGGTGAACAGTGAGCTGAGATAAGGCGGAGCTTTACCTAGCAAAGTCTTATAGATGACCTGTAGCCAGTGGGTTTGGCGACGAATATATAGCGAGGACCGGCCAACGAGAGCATACAGGTCTCAGTGGTGGGGAGTATATGGGGCGTTGGTGACGAAACGGATGGCACTGTGATCGACTGCATCCAATTTGCTGAGTAGAGTGTTGGAGGCTATTTTGTAAATGACATCACCAAAGTCAAGGATCGGCAGGATAGTCAGTTTTACGAGGGTATGTTTGGCAGCGTGAGTGAAGGAGGCTTTGTTGCGAAATAGGAAGCCGATTCTAGATATAATTTTGGATTAGAGATGCTTAATATGAGTCTGGAAGGAGAGTTTACAGTCTAGCCAGACACCTAGGTATTTATAGTTGTCCACATATTCTCAGTCAGAACCGTCCAGAATAGTGATGCAAGTCGGGTGGGTGCGGGTAGAGATCGGTTGAAGAGCATGCATTTAGTTTTACTTGCATTTAAGAGCAGTTGGAGGCTTGTTAAATTGCATTGAAGCCCGTTTGGAGGTTTGTTAAAACCTCTTTGGGAAAGGCGTGCCACTAGAGGGACACCTCGACAACATCTGGTGAAATTGCAGAGCGCCAAATTCAGATTACAGTATTATAAATATTTAACTTTCATAAAATCACAAGTGTAACACATCAAAATAAAGCTTAACTTCTTGTTAACTTCTCTAGGATAGGGGGCAGCATTTTCACTTTTGGATAAATAGCGTGTCCAATTTCAACTTCCTTCTACTTATCCGCAGAATATAAGATATGCATATTATTAGTAGATTTGGATAGAAAACACTCTGAAGTTTCTAAAACTGTTTGAATCACGTCTGTGAGTATAACAGAACTTATGTAGCAGGCAAAACCCCGAGGACTAACCATTCAAAAAAAGAATTTTTTTAGGTCACTGTCTGTTCAATGAGTTTTCATTGGGATACTAGATTTCAAATCAACCTGTTTGCAGTTCCTACCGCTTCCACTGGATGTCACCAGTCTTTGCAAATAGGTTGAGGTTATTCCTTTGTGCAATGAAGACGTACGGCCATCTGGAATCAGTGTAATGTTATGTGTACTGTTTGAGAGTTGCGCAAGACTAGAAAAGTAGCGTTAGTTTGTTGTCCTCCTGTATTGAAAACAGATAGACCCGTCTTCAATTTGATCGATTATTAACGTTTAAAAATACCTAAAGTTGTATTACAAAAGTAGTTTGAAATGTTTTGGCAAAGTTTAGAGGTAATTTTTTTGATATTTTGTAGTGATGTTGCGCAAATTGGAAGCTGTTTTTTTCTGGATCAAACGTGGCAAATAAATGGACAATTTGGATATATATGGACGGAATTAATCGAACAAAAGGACCATTTGTGATGTTTATGGGACATATTGGAGTGCCAACAAAAGAAGCTCGTCAAAGGTAAGACATGATTTATATTTTAAATCTGCGATTTGTGTTGCGCCTGCAGGGTTGAATATGCTACACTCTCTTTGTTTACTGTTGTGCTATCATCAGATAATAGCATCTTATGCTTTCGCCGAAAAGCCTTTTTGAAATCTGACATGTTGGCTCGATTCACAACGAGTGTAGCTTTAATTTGGTATCTTACATGTGTGATTTAATGAAAGTTTGATTTTATATCATTTATTTGAATTTGGCTCTCTACATTTTCCCTGGCTATTGGCCAACTGGGACACAAGCATCCCAGAGAGGTTTAATCCAGCCGCTGTGTCAGATTTTAAAAAGGCTTTACGGCGAAAGCAAATCATGCGATTATCTGAGGACAGTGCCCCACATACAAACCATTGAAAACATATTTCAACCAGGCAGGTGCGACACGAAAGTCAGAAATAGCGATATAATAAAAGCCTTACCATTGATGATCTTCTTCTGTTCGCACTCCAAAAGGTCCCAGTTACATCACAAATGGTGCTTTTGTTCCATAAAGTCCTTTATATGATGAAAACTAATTTTAGCTGGCGCGCTTTAGTCAATAATCCACCGGTTTCCCTCCATCAAAGTGCATACAAAATGAATCCCAAACGTTACTAATAAACTTTTCCAAACAAGTCAAACAACGTTTATAATCAAACCTTAGGTACCCTAATACGTAAATAAACGCTAAAATGTAAGACAGAGAATCGTTATTGTCTTTACCCGAGAAAAATACCAAAAAACACGCTCTCTTCACCGCGCTTGGAAACGCTACAGCCAAAATGGGAGCCACCTAGAAAAACTACATTTGTCCAGAAACCAGCCTGAAACTCTTTCTAAAGACGGTTGACATCTAGTGGAAGCCCTAGGAACTGCAATCTGGGAGGACTTCGCCTTATAATAAAAGTGGTAGCCATTGAAAATAGAGGTAAGCTGAAAAATGTTTGTCCTCTGGGTTTCACCTGCCATATCAGTTCTGTTATACTCACAGACATTATTTTAACAGATGTAGAAACTTTAGAGTGTCTTCTATCCAAATCTACCAATTATATGCATATCCTAGCTTCTGGGCCTGAATAACAGGCAGTTTACTTTGGGCACGCTTTTTATCCAGACGTCAAAATACTGCCTCCTATCCCAATGAAGTTTAACACAATGTCCAAAGAAGGGCCAGAAGTATACAGAATTGTGTCGTCTGCGTAGTGGTGGATCAAAGAATCCCCCGCATTAAAGAGTGACATCATTGATATATACAGAGAAAAGAGTCAGCCCGAGAATTGAACCCTGTGGCACCCCCATAGAGACTGCCAGAGGTCCGCACAACAGGCCTTCTCAGACACTGAACTCTGTCTGAGAAGTAGTTGGTAAACCAGGCGAGGCAGTCACTAGAGAAACCAAGGCTGTTGAGTCCGCCTATAAGAATGCTGTGATTGACAGTGTCGAAAGCCTTGGCCAGGTCGATGAAGACGGCTGCACAGTACTGTCTTTTATCGATGGCGGTTATGATATCGTTTAGGACCTTGAGCATGGCTGAGGTGCACCCGTGACCAGCTCGGAAACTGGATTGCATAGCGGAAAAGGTACGGTGGGATTCGAAATGGTCGGTGATCTGTTTGTTAACTTGGCTTTCGAAGACTTTAGAAAGGCAGGACAGGATGGATATGGGTTTGTAACAGTTTGTGGCTAGAGTATCTCCCTCTCTGAAGAGGCGGATGACTGCGGCCGCTTTCCAATCTTTAGGAATCTCGGACGATACGAAAGAGACGTTGAACAGACTAGTAATAGGGGTTGCAACAATGGCGGCGGATAATTTT
Organism: Salvelinus fontinalis; assembly: GCF_029448725.1. NCBI lineage: Eukaryota > Metazoa > Chordata > Actinopteri > Salmoniformes > Salmonidae > Salvelinus > Salvelinus fontinalis. Next base: position 22,081,049 of record NC_074678.1, on the reverse strand, counting down.
AGGAAGAGAGGGTCCAGATTGTCTAGCCAAGCTGATTTGTAGGGATCCAGATTTTGCAGCTTTTTCAGAACATCAGCTGTCTGGATTTGGGTGAAGGAGAAGCGGGGGGCTTGGGCCAGTTGCTGCAGGGGGTGCAGAGCTGTCGGCCGGGGTTGGGGTAGTGTCGTGTCTTTGGCTATGCCGGATTAAGTGATATGACATGCTATTCTATAAAATAATTTCTCTAATTAATATTACCTGATTATGCTAATCAGGTTAATGTAATTAACTAGAAAGTCGGGGCACCACAAAATAATGTTTATAGAGCTGTTATCTTCTGAATAAACTCTTAAAGGCCTGGTAATATTTTACGTCAGTAGCAGTCAATATTTAATCCTCACCTGATTTAGTCTCTACTGAAAGTTGTAAATTCTTGGTTATCTTCACGGACCCTGGTTAACAAGTTGAATCAGCAATACAAAATTTGGTTTAATTATTTATTTACTAAATACCTAACTAATCACACAGAATTACATATACACGGAATGAATCATACATGGATTACAAATTATGTCATAAAGAAAACGTCCCTGGTGGACGGAACAGCTACGACGGCTGGTTACACAAAGAGAGGGGGTTGGGCTTGAATGAAAGAGCGGGAAGACTGAGTAACAAAGGGAGAAGCTATGCTACCGTAAATACAGAATCTTATGCATTCTAAATAACCGCCCATTTGGAAAAGGAAAATGCAATAAATATTTACTCTGAGCTGCGCTTCAATAGGTTGGTTATAGATGGAAGGCCGTGTTGCCCAACAGAGATCTTCCTTGTCCTTTGAAGAGAAAGTTATTTATGGGGGTCAAACTTCCCCCACTCAAGCCAACTTCATGACAGTAGCCAGATGGAAAGCATGGCCATGGAGAAATGCTTATTGAAATTCTCGATTATCGTGGATTTTTCAGTGGTGACAGTGTTTCCTAGCCTCAGTGCAGTGGGCAGATGGGAGGAGGTGCTCTTATTTTCCATGGACTTTACAGTGTCCCAAAACTTTTTGGAAATGGTGCTGCAGGATGCAAATTTCTGTTTGAAAAAGCTAGCCTTTGCTTTCCTAACTGGCTGTGTATATTGGTTCCTGACTTCCTTGAAAAGTTGCATATCACGGGGACTATTCGATGCTAGTGCAGCATGCCACAGGATGTTTTTGTGCTGGTCAAGGGCAGTCAAGTCTGGAGTGAAGCAAGGGCTATATCTGTTCTTAGTTCTACATTTTTTGAAAGGGGCATTGTAGTTGTATTTATTATGGATCCACATTAGATGCTGCCAAGGCAGCAGCTACTCTTCTTGTGGTCCACCAAAATTAAGGCAGTTTATACAATCTTAACATTACAATACATGCACAGATTTCACAACATACTGTGTGCTCTCAGGCCCATACTCCACCACTACCACATATCCACAATACAAAATCTGTGCGTACGTGTGTGTATGGTACGTATGTTATTGTGCTTGTGTGTATGCATGTGTCTGTGCCTACGTTTGTGTTGCTTCACAGTCTTGCTTAGCAGGAAAGAAAATGGTCCAATTCACACACTTATCAAGAGAACATCCCTGGTCATTCCTAATGACTGATCTGGCGGACTCACTAAACACAAATGCTTTGTTTGTAAATTATGTCAGAATGTTGGAGTGTGCCCCTGGCTATCTGTAAAAAAATATATAAAAAAAAATAAAAGGATTGTGCCGTCTGGTTTGCTTAATATAAGGAATCTTTATTATTCATACTTTTACTTTTGATACTTAAGTATATTTTAGTAATTACATTTACTTTTTATACTTAAGTATATTTAAGACCAAATACTTTTAGACTTTTCCTCAAGTAGTATTTTACTGAATGACTTTCACTTTTACTTCATTTTCTATTAAGGTATCTTTACTTTTCCTCAAGTATGACTTTTGGGTACTTTTTCAAACACTGACCAACAAACACATTTGCGTCGACACATTTGCAGCTTTTCTTTTAGTATTTTGTATTATTTTACCAAACAATAGATATTACCGGAATTCTGACATATTCACAGACAGACAGACACACACACATACATGGGTTCACAGACACGCACGCACGGATGCATGCATGTGCACTATAAAATGCACACCAGTTCCTCACAGGACCAGAGTAAGGCATGTACAGTAGATGTGTGTTCTCCATTAAAACAGCAGAGGTACAGAGGCATCTATAGTCAATGAGTGGAACTGCATACAGTTGCCTGAAACCCATAAAACGGAACTAGCAGATCCTGCAGAACTACGGCTCAGAGTTCCGACTAACAGACGGAGGAGAGTTTTGATGTTGTATATTTACTCCACAGTAGTTTGTGTGGAAGTGGAAAACAAGCTCCTCTTAAGCTGCAAAACATTTCCTCCGGTATGCTATAATTAAACAGAGTGCTGTCGTTGATTGAGGACAAATATTCATTCAAGAACACTTACACACACTCCTAGGGAAGCACCTCTATCCTCTTTAACAGATCCACGGTCACCAGCAGCTCTGACTGCTGTGGTAGTGATTAGAATGCACTGTTACAAGAGGGTGTGTGCAATTACATGCTCTGAGATGTCCTCAAGGTTATGTAGAGATGCTGTTCTTTGAACTCATCCTTAATGGTGGGTTGTAATAAATAGTCAGAACATTTTCTGCTTTACTTCATGGCACATTGTGGGTCAGAGGTAAAATAAACCTCAACAGATACCAGTAGATGCCCACTCCCAACAAATAACTGAACACAAAACAGTTACAAACTTGGCACATTTAGTATCAAGGCTCCAAAGTAGTTGTACAGGTATTATATCTGCATGAATTAAAATGTTTTCTTTACATTGCGCTCACCATTCTGAGCTGTGCCAGCAGAATACACATGCAGAATAGCCAAGGCTGGGAAAGTATTGTCACCTCAGGATAAATTTGACAGACAGTACATGAACGCACATACTGTATATTTGTATATATTTATTTTATAAAAATAGTTACATTTACAAGTTTAGTAAAGTAGATATTGGTTTCAATAAAATAAGCTAATAACTATTACAAATACAAAAATAATTGTAATAAAACTGTACAATTGAGAGGCAAGAACAATCTACAAAAATGGATGAAACCACACGATGCAGACTGGCTTCGTCCAATAAGACACAATTGACAGAAAAGGAAAGAACATTTGCTCATTCAATTGTCCCAAATTCGAGTTGCAATTTCCTGCAATAGAGGAAGTGGGCGGATTGCTTCTCGGGAAGTGGATGTGGCCCTGTGGCTAGGTTCCACTGACCTTCCATTTTCTGTTTAAACATGATAGCATTCCAAAGGCTCGCTAAAAATAGTGGTCTTTACAAACATGAATTAGCACATATGAAAAAGACACCATGTCTCCGAAAGAGGTGTGGGTTAAATAGAGGTACAAATCGTCCCGATGTCTCTATTTGAAGGCGTCGTAATGACCAGTAGGAGATGGGCGTACAGAACACACTTTATTGAGCTCACATAACACACACACACACACACCACCATAGCAAGATGGAACGAGTAGAAGTGGTTTGCACTAACACTAGTGTTTGTCCTCATGCTGCCACTGCTGCTGAAGGTTATAAGAAAGAGGCAGGAATTGGGGATCTGCGACCCCAAATGACTGCCTGTGATTGGCTGACCCCACGGTGTGATAAGGCAACCCGGCCTAGCAACAGAGGTGTGAAGTGCCAGTTTATGACCCGTGGGTTTAGGCTCCAGCGGGGTGGGGCGCCTACTTCGTGCGGTTAGAAGACACAGAGCTGTCTCTGTGTCCCAGGGCAATAGAGAGGGTTTTCTACAGCATACAGCCTTTATCATTCACATTGAATATATTACATTTATCTCTTATGAAAATACTTTGCAGAATAAACAATTCAATATATAAGGCACTATTACATGTGATAAGATTGTTCCTGATGGTCACCCGAGGGTCCTGCCTAAGGGGAGGGTAAAGACATAGAACACTGTACAAAACCAGGCTCAAGGAGAGGGGTATATTTTGTGGGAATTCAGGGGAACAGTGCTAGTGATGGTGACCATTAGGGAATAAAAACAAGGGGGGGGGGGGCACTGTAGCGCACCTCAACACTGAACTTGTCTGCTATTTTGGGCGGCAACGGCTTCTTCTGGATGCTCCTCTTCCTGATCATCTCTACATTAGCATAAATGGGGGTGTCAGTGTCATCTGAGTGGTAGCCTGACTGGTACCCACTCATCTGATTGGACAACTCAGATGCAGGGGACTCCTTACACTTACATTGCCGGATGTGGCTGGGGGAGGACGTGAGGAATCTATAATCCAATAAACAAATATAGTAACAAACAAATATACCAACGCCATAAGAGTCCAGAGTATCACACAACACCATTAGGGTTGGGGGTTATGGTCCTGTGAACTCACCTGAAGTTAGGCATGCGGTGAGGCTGATGGTCCAGACTCTTCATCTCCTCTGGTGATATGCTCATACCGCTGTCTGTCTGACACCCCTGTGGGAAACACCCACATGGACTGTTCATTGGCTGTTGATATGTGAGGGGGAGGGACACTGTGTGTGACCGTGGAGACACTCACCATGACGATGCTATGCTCTACAGGGATGTGTCAAAACTCTTCACACTGAGTGGTTGATTGCACCTGTCACTCTGCTGGGAGAACCTATTAGGAGCAGTGAGGGGAGGGTCAAAAGCTAGGCCCCACAAGTTAATCTAACAACTAGAAAGTGTTCATACAATACCCGAGGATGATGGGGGTGCGTTGTCATAGTGCATCTGGGGGCCGGGTGTTTCCTCTCTAATGATCTTGGTGAAGGGGTTCCTGGGTTCAGGGCTGAGTGAGTTCCTCTCCACCTGCACTGCTGTCAGAGGGATGTAGTCCTTCCCATCCTAAAGATAAAAACACACCAATTACACTCTCAATCCTTACTGTCATGACGTTGGCCTGGGGGTAGGTTTATGACAGTCATAAATACCTCTTTCCCCCTTTTTCTCTCTCCCTACTATAACTGATGTGACATAAGAAAACCCATTGGTTAACATAGAGATTCTGGGAACATCAGAAGTTGGGGGGGAAATGAACTATATTCTGGTAATCCGACCAACTGAACATATGCGGTGGTACTTAAGGTATATTTTGTCAGTTCGGTTGCCCTCTGACACATTCTCATCAATGATAGAATGACATAAACTCTACTGTGGAAAGTCTAAAAGTCAGAGGTATCGGATTCACATGGAATTGTTGTTTAATTCAAATGTTTGAATATGAAATTATTTGTGAAGAGATTAAATGTAATTTTAGCTTCCAAATGAGAGATTTGGGTTTTCATAAGTTTGGCTTCTGCTTAACCAGGGGCCCGCCCCTGTGAAGAGACATGGGTTACAAACTTTTCAGACACATCCCTCTCCCTCCACTATAAAAGCCATTGACAAAAATATAACTTCCTGTTCCGGGTACATTTAGGATGACGATCCGATGTCAGAATGGTTCAGATAATAACAACAGAACTAAGCCAACATCGGCATGGACTTTGGTTGTAAATGGTATGAACTTTGAACTCGTATTCACTACAGAAGTGATACCTCCTAGCCGTTGAGTTAGCAACAGCTGCTACAAACGTAGGTTAGGAAGGACAGTCAGAGTATCCCGTCTACTACACACGACGTTACTCCAACGTATCCAGTGACCACCAGAGACATTCTTCAAAGGACAGAGGACTCGGGTTGGCGATACGGTCTTCCATCTACCACCAAACTACTGAAGCGCAGCTCAGAGTAAATATTTATTGCATTTTCCTTTTTCAAATGGGCGGTAATTTAGAATGCATAAGATACTGTATTTACGATAGCACAGCTTCGGCCCTGTCCCAGTCTCCCGCCCTTTCACTAAAACTCAGCCCCTTTTCTTTGTGTCACAAGCTGTCATATCTATTCTGCCCGCTAGGGACGTTTTTCTTTATGACGGCAATTTGTGATCAAGTTATGATTTAATTGTGTATGTGTGATTCTGTGTAATTAGTTAGGTATTTAGTAAATAAATAATTAAACCCAATTTTGTATTGCTGATTCAACTTGTTAGCCAGGATTCTTGCAGATAACCAAGGATTTACCACTTTCAGACGAGACTGAATAAAATGACGATTAATGTGACTGCTATGGATGTAAAATATTACTAAATCTTTAAGAGTTTATTCGGAAGATAACAGCTCTATAAATATTCTCCGTTGTGTCCCTCTCTAGTTAATTATATTTACATGATTAGTTCAATCAGGTAATATTAATTACGTAGAAATTATTTTATAGAATAGCATGCCATTGCAATTAATCTGGCATAGCCAAAGACACGACATCACTCTCTCACCTCATATACACACACACAATAAGATGAAGACACACACATACCTCTTATACCCTAAAAAAGTAACTAACACATGTACACACAGTCACCTGATGAGCACTGGCCTGTAGGAGGTTTCCCAGATGTTCTACGAGCTCTGTGAAATGTGGTCTGTCTGTGGGTTTGTCCAGCCAGCAGTCGAACATGGTTTAATATCTAAGAGAGCATATCACTACATTTAAGCAATAGACGCCCAAGGGTGTGTGGTATATTTCCCATATACCACAAACCCCTGAGGTGCCCTATTGCTATTATAAACTGTTTACTAGGGATGGGCAAGATTATTCGAATATTCAAATATCCAAACTGACATTAGTTTTCGAATGCTTGCGAAAGTATAAATTTTTAAAATGAAAAAATCATAGGCCTATTTAACAATTAAAAGTCTTTGTCTAAATTAAATTATCTATGTGACATTGCTACACACAAGGATGCAATTTTAAATTCTCAATTTAATAAAACAAACATTTGAATATAGTTTTTATGACTTATGGTGCACCCCATAAAAATACATACTTTAGCCTACACGGATTTCACGTGTTTGTTGTTATTGTTGGCAAATCAATATGGCACTACAGTCAGAGGCTCCATGTGTAGAAAGGAGACGTGGGAGATCTCTAATCAATACAAATTGGATTACATTTTTTTATTTAAGTTAGCTAATTGAGAAGGAGTAGGCTCCAACGAGCAACCATCAGCTATGTTGTTTAATCTGATGGATTAAACAATGAAACTGAATGGATGGGAAACGCAGCAAAATAGCCTCAATTAGCCAAGATAGTTAGCTGGCTAACATGCCTGGCTGTCTTAGCTAGCTTCTTTAGATCGATTTGATGCAGTAAAGACAGGCACTACAAGATGAGATGTCTAACTATCGCAAGTCTGTATGTGTAATCTCTCTCCCTCCTGTGTCAAAACACCAACCCCTGCCCATCTCCCGCACTGCTCCAAGCAAACAGAGCTGCACCTTTCCCAAGTGGTGCAGGCTACGCAGCAAGATAGTTCCAACTTTTTTTACACATTTCAACTTTTAGGATATCCGAAAACATTTCATGATATTTTTCAAATAGTGAAATTATTTAAAATGCCCATCCCCATTGGTTACCAACATAAATAGAACAAACAATTATTTTTGTGTCATACCTATGGTATATTGTCAGATATACACACTGCTAAAATGCAGTTTCAGACAATCAGCATCCAGGACCAAAACTACCGGGTTTATAATGTACTATAATACACTAAGGTCACATCAAGTTATCTATGGCCTCATACAACAATGTTAATGTACATAGTAGGATTCTGTATGTAATAACTTGTACTATGTTCTCATTAGCCCACTCACATCTCAGTCATGGCGTAGTCTGGTGCTCTCATCCTGGTCCCTTCCTTCAGCCTCATCAATAGAAGGCCTCATCAATACTAACACCAGGGTAGGGCTGTGGTGGAGAGAACAACCATTACAATATCAGTTACAGTTAGGATTAATCAAATCAAAGTTTGTCACGTGCACAGGACACAACAGTGGTACTGTTGGTAACCTGGCTCACCTAGAGAGAAGATCTCCCAGAGCAGGACCCCAAAGGACCACACGTCACTCTGTGTGGTATAGACCCGGTCAAAGATGGTCTCAGGAGCCATCCATTTCAGATGGACCTGTAGAGATAATCACAATTTATAGCACAGTTTATAAAACATCATAACCACTGTTAGTGACTGAGGTTACGTTGTGTTCTTAATAACTTCTCAATTGCGGACAGGGTCGGGATCTTTGCAGACGTCTCTGGCCAGACCAAAGTCACAGATCTTTACAATATTGTTCTCTGAGAGCAGGATGTTCCTAGCTGCCAGGTCCCGATGGATGCACTTGCTAGAGGAGAGGAAATCCATGCCCTTGGCCACCAGGAAACTGTAGCTGATCAGTTCCTCCACGGTCAGATGCTCCTCCACTCACAACTCTCTGCATGGGGTTAAATTGAGCATTTAGTAAAATCATACATATAACAAATACAGTGGTTAGTTTACATCACACATTATACATTTTGAAGCGCAATGGTGGATATACAGTTGAAGTCGGAAGTTTACATACACCTCAGCCAAATACATTTAAACTCAGTTTTTTACAATTCCTGACATTTAATCCCAGTAAAAATTACCTGTTTTAGGATCACCACTTTATTTTAAGAATGTGAAATGTCAGAATAATAGTAGAGAGAATGATTTATTCCAGTTTATATTTCTTTCATCACATTCCCAGTGGGTCAGAAGTTTACATACACTCAATTAGTATTTGGTAGCATTGCCTTTAAATTGTTTATTTTGGGTCAAACGTTTTGGGTAGCCTTCCACAAGCTTCCCACAATAAGTTGGGTGAATTTTGGCCCATTCCTCCTGACAGAGCTGGTGTAACTGTCACGGTTGTCTAAAGTTGAACCCAGAAGCAGACCAGGACAAGGAGAGTAAGACGAAGGTGAGTATTTATTTACAAGTTTGAATGTAGTGATAGAAAAATCCAAGTGACGGAGCGGGCAGCGGAGGTGAGTTGATGGGATTGAATAGGCAGATCCAATGAAGTAACTGAAGTCACCGACGACCAGGTAGGGATGAGATGAGTGTTCCGGGTGAATGACTGTAGACAGAAAAAAACGGAGGTGAGTTCAAGGCAAGCAAAACGTACAAAACAACAAAACAAACTCTATCAAACTAGAGGCTGATACACTGGCACAACATACTGTTCATGGCTAACGATCCGGCAGGGAATGGATGTCAGGTCAGTGCTTATGAAGTGGAGGGGTGATGATCAGGACCAGGTGTGCAGATAGCGGATTGGAAACAGGTGCGGTAAATCAGAGATCTCCCAACCAGCTACGTCGCCCGGCAACCAGACAGGGTGCGTTCCAGGACACCGGAAAAAACACTCCAGGACAGAACACAGGCAAAAACAGACTCAGGAAGCGGGATTCGTGACAGTAACTGAGTCAGGTTTGTAGGCCTCCTTGCTCGCACACGCTTTTTCAGTTCTGCCCACAAATTTTCTATAGGGTTGAGGTCAGGGCTTTGTGATTGCCACTCCAATACCTTGACTTTTTGTCCTTAAGACATTTTGCCACAACTTTGGAAGTATGCTTGGAGTGATTGTCCATTTGGAAAACCCATTTGCGATCAAGCTTTAACTTCCTGATTGATGTCTTGAGATGTTGCTTCAATATATCCACACAATTTTTCTTCCTCATAATGCCGTCTATTTTGTGAAGTGCACTAGTCTCTCCTGCACCAAATCACCCCACAACATGATGCTGCCACACCCGTGCTTCGCGGTTGGGATGGTGTCCTTCGGCTTGCAAGCTTCCCCCCTTTTTCCTCCTAACAAAACGATGGTCATTATGGACAAACAGTTCTATTTTTGTTTCATCAGACCAGAGGACATTCCTCCAAAAAGTATGATCTTTGTCCCCATGTGCAGTTGCAAACCATAGTCTGGCTTTTTTATGGTGGTTTTGGAGCAGTGGCTTCTTCCCTGCTGAGCGGCCTTTCAGGTTATGTCGATATAGGTCTCGTTTTGCTGTGGATATAGATACTTTATAGATACTTTCCTCCAGCATCTTCACAAGGTCCTTTGCTGTTGTTCTGGGATTGATTTGCACTTTTCGTATCAAAGTACATGCATCTCTAGGAGACAGAACGCGTCTCCTTCCTGAGCAGTATGACGGCTGCATGGTCGCATGGTGTTTATACTTGCGTACTGTTTGTACAGATGAATGTGGTACCTTCTGGCGTTTGGAAATTGCTCCCAAGGATGAACCAGACTTGTGGAGGTCTACAATTTTTTTCTGAGGTCTTGGCTGATTTCTTTTGATTTTCCCATGATGTTAAGCAAAGAGGCACTGAGTTTGAAGGTAGGCCTTGAAATACATCCACAGGTACACCTCCAATTGACTCAAATAATGTCAATTAGCCTTTCAGAAGCTTCTAAAGCCATGACATCATTTTCTGGAATTTTCCAAGCTGTTTCAAGGCACAGTCAACTTACTGTATGTAAACTTCTGACCTACTGGAATTGTGATACAGTGATTTATAAGTGAAATAATCTGTCTGTAAAGAATTGATGGAAAAATGACTTGTGTCATGCACAAAGTAGATGTCCTAACCTACTTGCCAAAACTATAGTTTGTTAACAATAAATGTGTGGAGTGGTTGAAAAATGAGTTTTAATGAGTCCAACCTAAGTGTATGTAAACTTCCGATCACTGTAGGTGATATGTACAGTATTTGCATGTGGCTAGTATGATTTAGAGCTGCAGTACCACCTTCCTCCTATATGTGGCTGACAGCACTCTCCTCTCCATGTCTGGAGCAGACTGCTGTCCCAGTGCAGATATCCAGGTGGGTGCTGGTCCAAAAACCCAGGTCCCCCTCAGTCACGTCCTCCCCCATCCGCTCCAACTGACCTCTGTTACCATGGAGGAGTTGCATGTTAATGGATCAAGGTCCAAAAGTCCAAATGAAAAACTGGGCTGGAAAACTCCTATCCCTAACAATACAACATACAATGGAAGCTGGTAGTTCAACAGATCAGGCAGACAATGTGTAAGTGTTGTGGAGAACCGTTGTGTAATGGTCTGGGATCAGTGTAACCACATCAGAGGCTGGCTGGGCTTTACAGGCTGTTGTAGTTGGGGCTCTGCACATTTACCTTGAAGGGGCTGTACTCTCCACGCTTGCTTATGGATGTGGATGAGGATTTTCAGCTCTGACATCAGCGCACGGTACTCCTTCTGTGGTGGGCAGAGATAACACTCAATCAGCTCATTCAGTGTTTTAGTGTGTGTGTTGCTTGCATGTGTGTAGGAGATTAGAAGGAGTTGTACTCACCTTTCAGCATCTTGACAGCCACTGTGGTGCAGGTACTGGCCTTCTCTATGCCAAAGGCAGCTGCCTCTACTACCTGTCCAAAGCTCCTTGCCCCAATTGGTCCCCTTTAAAACACACCATATATCATTTCAGACAGTGAACGTAACACTTAAGTTTCACTTAATGTGTGTATAACATCTCTTTCTCACAGAGCCTTGACCCATAAGGATCTGAAAATCTCACATAGCTTCAGCCTGTCACAAGGGAACTCCCACTTGTTGGCATCATATGTGAGCCTCTCACAGGGTTCGTCCATGGGCATGTCCTCAGAGTCCAGGATGATGGACAGATACCCTGTCTTCATTTCCCCATTAGTTGGATAGAGAGAGAGAGAGGGGAGGGAGAGAGAAAACAGACAAGAATATTCACAATTATGACCAACCGTGCTCTTCCACCCATGGCAGTCCCCCTCAGTGTTTCACTATGGGAGTTTTTTTGTCAATATCAGTCTCCTCAGTCCCCTTTCAGTGCCTTCTCTGGCCCATCAGTGAGATGCAATGCCAGACCAGGCCAGTGACAGAATGAGGCTCTGTTGTTCCCTAATACAAAGGAGTGTGGACACAGAGCTAGACCAGTTACTTCTCATCTGTCAGACCCAGCCCACTGTGTGTGTAGCGTAGTGTGTGTGGGGTAGTGTGTGGCAGGGTTGTGAAAACAAGGGAAAGGTTCTGTGGAAGAGGAGAAGGGTAGTCTTACTCTTTTCCTGCTGCAGATTGTTGGGGTTCGTTCCTTGTTCCTTGTCAATCATTGGCTCATTGGTGAAATTAGCATTCAGACAAAATCTTTAAGTAAATCAATCAAAAACCTTTATTACGGTAATTGCAGACTGAAGTTGACAACGGGAACATTGCACGCATGTTTCCCAGTAAGTTCTGCAAAATAGGAAAGGGTCCAAGATGTTTTATTATGCTTGCAGTCAACCCCTAGTGATGTAACTGCCTACGTCAATATCTTCTACTCATGTGACCAAGCCCATGCATACACAGCTATACAAACAATAGTTTCAGTGTCATCCAAAGGCTCAGCAATAAATGTCCACTCCCTAAGTTGATTTATAGTGGTATGTCTGACTAGACTCTTATCTCTTTCACTCCCCTGCAGGGTTCTGTGTCTATGAATCTCTTTTATATTTGAGGCGCTTCTCACAGACACCCTGTTTTGACTGCAATAACTCACACACCTCTCAAACCATTTCTTATAAGAAGCAGAGACTAGAAAAGAGCTGTGGAACAATATTAAATCTTATAATGCATATATACACTGCTCAAAAAAATAAAGGGAACACTAAAATAACACATCCTAGATCTGAACGAATGAAATATTGTTATTAAATACTTTTTTCTTTACATAGTTGAATGTGCTGACAACAAAATCACACAAAAATTATCAATGGAAATCAAATTTATCAACCCATGGAGGTCTGGATTTGGAGTCACACTCAAAATTAATGTGGAAAACCACACTACAGGCTGATCCAACTTTGATGTAATATCCTTAAAACAAGTCAAAATGAGGCTCAGTAGTGTGTGTGGCCTCCACGTGCCTGTATGACCTCCCTACAACACCTGGGCATGCTCCTGATGAGGTGGCGAATGGTCTCCTGAGGGATCTCCTCCCAGACTTGGACTAAAGCATCCGCCAACTCCTGGACAGTCTGTGGTGCAACGTGGCGTTGGTGGATGGAGCGAGACATGATGTCCCAGATGTGCTCAATTGGATTCAGGTCTGGGCAACGGGCGGGCCAGTCCATAGCATCAATGCCTTCCTCTTGCAGGAACTGCTGACACACTCCAGCCACATGAGGTCTAGCATTGTCTTGCATTAGGAGGAACCCAGGGCCAACCGCACCAGCATATGGTCTCACAAGGTGTCTGAGGATCTCATCTCGGTACCTAATGGCAGTCAGGCTACCTCTGACAAGCACATGGAGGGCCCCCCAAAGAAATGCCACCCCACACCATGACTGACCCACCGCCAAACCGGTCATGCTGGAGGATGTTGCAGGCAGCAGAACGTTCTCCATGGCGTCGCCAGACTCTGTCACATCTGTCACATGTGCTCAGTGTGAACCTGCTTTCATCTGTGAAGAGCACAGGGCGCCAGTGGCGAATTTGCCAATCTTGGTGTTCTCTGGCAAATGCCAAACGTCCTGCACGGTGTTGGGCTGTAAGCACAACCCCCACCTGTGGACGTCGGGCCCTCATACCACCCTCATGGAGTCTGTTTCTGACCGTTTGAACAGACACATGCACATTTGTGGCCTGCTGGAGGTCATTTTGCAGGGCTCTGACAGTCCTCCTCCTTGCACAAAGGCGGAGGTAGCGGTCCTGCTGCTGGGTTGTTGCCCTCCTACGGCCTCCTCCACATCTCCTGATGTACTGGCCTGTCTCCTGGTAGCGCCTCCATGCTCTGGACACTACGCTGACAGACACAGCAAACCTTCTTGCAACAGCTCACATTGATGAGCCATCCTGGATGAGCTGCACTACCTGAGCCACTTGTGTGGGTTGTAGACTCCGTCTCATGCTACCACTAGAGTGAAAGCACCGCCAGCATTCAAAAGTGACCAAAACATCAGCCAGGAAGCTTAGGAACTGAGAAGTGGTCTGTGGTCACCACCTGCAGAACCACTCCTTTATTGGGGGTGTCTAGCTAATTGCCTATAATTTCCAACCTGTTGTCTATTCCATTTGCACAACAGCATGTGCAATTTATTGTCAATCAGTGTTGCTCCCTAAGTGGACAGTTTGATTTCACAGAAGTGTGATTGACTTGGAGTTACATTGTGTTGTTTAAGTGTTCTCTTTATTTTTTTGTGCAGTGTATATTGTTACTTTGTAGTCTAGGACCCTATAAATGCAAGGGGGAGGGGTCTTATAACCCTTCCCTTTCTATTAATACAACATAAGCATAATCAATTATTATAATACATCAAACATTTGGTACAGCCCCTATCATGACAAGGTGAACCCCATCAGGATGACGAAGACGATGAGTAGCCAGAAGAACATGGCGATGACCACAGAGCCAATAGGAACAATAAGCTCCACGTTAGTCTTCTCATCCCTTCCTTTACTCAATAAAATAACCAGAGTGAGATCAGTGACACTATATGAACTACAGTACACTGTACAAGGGTATCTATCTCTTAATTAATCAATCATTATGTAAGTATGTCAGCCAGAACTTATTTAACTAAAACAATTTCATAACAGACAGCTTTCAGCATGTCAGTCAGATCTCTGGCCAAAGTCAACCTGGGAGAAAATTGTCATTACACCAGAAATCTGTGACTACAAGCTGTAGAACCACCATCGTTAACATTGCCGCCATTGTATGCCTTCTCTCTCTTTACATCTCTGTCCCATTTTCCCATCTTGTTCTCCCAATATACCTCCCTCGTCCTCCGCCCACGTATAAGATTAACTTCTCGTTAGTGAGCTGAGGCAGCCTCTGTCCTCTGTCCTGCCTCGTTAGTGAGGCTGTCTGTCTGGCGACTGAGAGACCCTGACCTCTGACTGGGTGACGGGCAGGTGGCCAGTGGCCTTTGGCGGGGCACGGGTAAAGTAAGCCTAGGATGCTCACTCTCTGCACGTCTGTTTGTTTGTTGCTGTGTCTCAGTGTTCTAAAAGAACAGGGGGAGATGAGAGCTGAAACAGGGGGCCAGGGCCGGCCTCTCCCTTTGTCCTCGCTGGGCTTCTCATTGTTTTGTATTCTGAAACTCCCAGGAGGATGTGCTCTATTAGGGCCCGCTTCCTGACCTGTGGTGGAATAGCTATTTATACACGTAATCTTTGATAGAGCAAAATGTCTTAAGTGGGAGGTGAATCAGGGAAACTTTGAGTGAATGGTTGAGCTATATGGGACATTTTGGGTAAGACTTAACAAATTCACTGTGGTATGAATCGCTCTTTGGTTATTAAGGCTGTGCCATCTTTTGGTTATGGTTACACCACCAGAGAACAGAAAATATAGGCATTCTGTAATACTGCATCATGTCTGCAGGGTGATTAGTGGTGTTTCCTGTTCTGTGGTGCTGTGATCCAGTTTCCCGTAGTGGGATCACTGACCTTCAGTGATTAGGTAGGCTGAGATGCATCGCAGCCACGGCTGTTACAGGCAGTACAAGTATACAGATCACTGTCTTCCTTCTTCACACGTAAGTTTGGTCAGGGTTAGTATTTTACCCGATTTCGTTTTACGATTTCGTATCGACCTGTCCGTGCAGGTCTCTGAGAATCTCATCAACGAAGGATTGAAAGATGGCTGGAGCATTCTTCAACCCGTACGGCATGACGAGGTACTCATAATGGCCAGATGTGGTACTAAACGCGGTTTTCCACTCATCTCCCTCCCGAATACGCACCAGATTATATGCGCTCCTGAGGTCCAATTTTGTGAAGAATCGCACCCCGTGAAATGATTCCACCGCCGTAGCGATGAGAGGTAGTGGGTAACTAAAACTCACAGTGATGGAATTTAGACCTCGATAATCAATACATGGACGCAAACCACCCTCCTTTTTCTTCACAAAAAAGAAACTCGAGGAGATGGGTGACATGGAGGGCCGAATGTACCCCTGTCCCAGAGCCTCCGTGATGTATGTCTCCATAGCCAACATCTCCTCCCGGGACAACGGATACACGTGACTCCTGGAGAGTGCAGCATTTACCTGGAGGTTTATCACGCAATCCCCCTGTCGATGGGGAGGTAATAGGGTCGCCTTCCTCTTACTGAATGCGATAGCCAAATCGGCATACTCAGCAGGAATGCACACGGTGGAAACCTGGTCTGGACTCTCCACCGTAGTCACACCGATGGAAACTCCTAAACACCTGCCTGAACACTCATCAGACCACCCCTGGAGAGCTCCCTGTCTCCACAAAATAGTAGGATTGTGAATAGCCAGCCAGGGAATCCCTAACACCACCGGAAACGCAGGTGAATCAATAAGGAACAGACTAATCCGCTCCTTATGATTTCCCTGCGTCATCATATCCAGAGGGATCGTGGCCTCCCTGACCAGCCCAGACCCTAATGGTCGACTATCTAAGGAGTGCATGGGGAAAGGGGGGTCTATCTTGACTAACGGAATCCTCAACCTCTGGGCGAGTCCGCGATCAATAAAATTCCCCGCTGCGCCTGAATCGACTAGCGCCTTATGCTGGAGAGATGGGAAAAACCTTAGAAAACAGATTAACAAAAACATGTGACCAACAGGAAGCTCTGGGAGAGTGTGGTGCTGACTCACCTGGGGTGACGGAGGAGTGTTCTGCCTACCCTCTCGACTCCCAGATGGACTCCTCCAGCACCAACCGGAAGTGTGCCCTCTCCGGCCACAATGGGTACAGGAGGAGCCTCCTCCTCCGGTCTCCCTAGACGCAGCCCCTCCTAGCTCCATGGGAATGGGAGTGGGGGGGGGCAGGAGGTGGAACTGACAGGACCCTTTCAGAACGTCCGCGAGCAGCCAGCAGATGGTCTAGCCGGATTGACATGTCAATCAGCTCATCCAAGCTGAGCGTAGTGTCCCGACAAGCCAGCTCTCTGCGGATGTCCTCCCTTAGGCTACACCTGTAATGGTCTATCAGGGCCCTGTCGTTCCACCCTGCTGCAGCAGCCAAGGTACGGAAGTCCAATTCAAAATCCTGCGCGCTCCTCGTCCCCTGCCGGAGGTGGAACAACCTCTTGCCATCCGGGGGATGATCGAACACAGCCCGGAAACGGCGGGTGAACTCCAGGTAGTGACCCCTCGCTGAGTCGGGTCCATTCCAGACGGCATTGGCCCACTCCAGGGTCCTACCCGACAGGCAGGAAACGAGGACACCTGGTGGCCAGGTAGAGATCAAGTTGGAGTAGAAATCCCTGGCACCCGGCCGCTGCTCCATCGTACTCCCTTGGAGGCGTGATGCGCAGGGCGCTGGCACCGGCTCCCGATGGAGGAGATGGTAAAGTTGCTGGTGGGAGGGTAGGTGGGGTAGTAGGGAGACCACTCCTCTCCCAACGGTCCATCCTCTCCATCATCTGATCTATTGCTGAACCAATGCGATGGAGGATGGACGTATGATGCAGGACGCTCTCCTCCATCGTGGGGAGAGGGGTGGTCGCTGCTCCTGCTGACTCCATCGGTGAGGTGCGGGCTTCTGTAACGTCAGGAGAATGATGGGTGTAGAGTCAGGCGCAGAGAGCAGAAGTTTCACGGGAACAAACGCTTTAATGTCCACAGTCAACAGGAACAGGTACAAAAGGGGTGACGCCAAAACACAGGCGCAAACACAACCCAAAGACCACTGTTAAATACACTGGACAGCGAAAACCCAAAATCAATAATCCACCTCCGATGTACAATGACAACCAATAAGCCCGCACAAACACTAGCGGGCGAAACGAAACTAAATAGTACACCTCCCAAAACCCCAACAAGGAACAGGTAAAAACAATTAGACAGACATAAACGAAAAGGAAAAAGGGATCGGTGGCAGCTAGTAGACCGGCGACGACGACCGCCGAGCGCCACCCGAACGGGAAGGGGAGCCACCTTCAGTAATATTCGTGACAGCGGCATAGGATAACCACCTGCACTCCCTCACTGATAAGCACAATCTCATAGTCCTCATCAAAGGGCACAAAGGGCACTTTATAGTCTGAAATTAAACACAAATACAAAAAGAAGTTATAAGGCATGGTGAGAACCAACAACATTCAGTATGTAATTTATGGGTGGAGGTAAAGATCAGGTAGTCCTGCAGCCAATTGTAATTAAGGAAGCTTTACTGTAAGCAGCTCTTGGGTCAGATAGGAAAGATCACCCATTGAGTCACTGTTCAGAGATTCGGTGAGCCTATTTCAGAGTGAGGTAATGATGATGCACACCTTGGACAAAGACATAAACAGCCACAGAGGTTTTTCTATCCTCCACCGCCAGGTCTCTGTAGGAGCATCAATACTCTCCAGTCTCGTTGAAAACAGTGGCCGAGGAAATTTGTAATGTGGTGCAGAAGAATCCTGACCCACTGCAGTCTACAGTGGAGAGACGACTGCCGGCACGTATGTGATTATAGGATGTGGTCCATTCCAGGTACTGACGGCCACTGTAGAACCAAAGAATGGAGTGACAATGATGATCGTTAGCAGGGGAACATTTTGATGGGTGGATTACTTGTATGGAGTCTCATTATGTGAGGTATCAGATGTAGTTGATATCAGTTTTAAGACCATTTGAGTTACACTCCTGGCCGTATTTGCCAGACTTCTGTGGGAGAGAGGCCCCTCAGGTTCCAGTTTGTCTCCCCTGCAGGTGATGTCCAGCGAGTCTGATGGGTTCATCCTGAGGACCTTGTCCTGGATGCTCATTGTTGGGGGGTCAGGCATCGATTCCAACGCTGTAGGAAGGGAGGGGTAAACAGCCAGTCAATCACCCTGATGATTGACTTATCTCAAAAGTTCAGTCAGCATTACCACACAGTGGAGATCAATATGAGACTGCTTACTATCATGTCAAATCAACCTTATATCCTGTGTATAGAAATGTGTTGAGTGGGAGTGAGGGCTGAGTAGATGGTTAATGGTTACAACTATGGTTATTGCTCTCCTATCAAATCCCAGAATCCATGTATACTGTTGCACTCTGGTAGGGTGATATCAGACTCCTCAAACATAATAGTTTATTCTCTGCAATTAGATTGTTGATAGCTAGAATACAAAATAATAAGTCTTTAAGTCAATGATAAAATACAGTTTATTGAATCATCCCAACAGTAGAAACCACAGAGAGGAGAAATGTTTTGCACCCATAGCGTGGACTCTATTTACTCTGGGGCTATTCTGCAGAAAATGGCAGAGCGGAGCTGTGTCAAAACAGGAAGCCAAGGCAGATGGGCTGGGTCAGGCTCAATAGCCCAGCTCTGTGTCACCTAAGGTGGGGTTCCTGTTCTAGAGGATACAGCCTTCCAGCCAGTGAGGACCTGGACACATATGCTACATGCTGAAATGTGGAATATTGAGCCCTTACTGATCAAAGAATATATCAAAAAGAATTGGAGCACCAGACTATTGCGGGGAGGAACATGTGTTGCCTCAATGGTAATTTGCTAAACTGCCTCAAGTGAATTGATTTCCCATCAGAATGGATAGTTAAACGAATTGAGGGGCAAGGCCAGGGGGAATGAGGGCCACAACAGAATGTGGGGCCAAGAGGAATTGTAACTGAACTATATGCACAAGAGAATCATAAGACAACACATTGCAATGATCTAATGCGTCACATTTTATACCTGGCATGTGCACTGGTGGATGTTATCAATTATTATACAACTTCCACTAATTGATGATCAATCATTCAACTATGTTCAAACTATATTGTCTACTGCCCTAGTTAGACTTGTATACCTAACAAAATAATATTTGAAATGATTATAATAATAATAATAATAAACATCTAAATACAGTTGATAGTGTTAGCAACCTTATAATAAACCACAATTGAAACACATTAAAGGAACCGTTAGATGCCAATTTTTTCAGGACATATTAAACTGAATCAATTTGAACATTGTTCTTTCTGTGTCATCTTACCAATCACCCTGCTGACTCCCATAATAATGCCTACGAGATGTAAAGTCATGACGGATAATGCCTTTACCATGGTCCTACAATAGATATGAACTGTCCCCGCAAGAACACGCAATACAAGTTCACTCCAGAAGTAATCCAAGCCTACCCGTTCATAAATCCTCTTGACGCACACGGACACTATTTCTATTCAACTGGACAATGTGACAAAATGCCGAACCAAAAACACACGGAACTGAATAAAATAGGTAAATCCCATTCACAGCAGTGCACTGGGGTCAGTTTGGCGCCTGAGTCAAAGTGGAGTTGATGGTTCGCTCTGAGGAATGACGGGCAGTGGAAATGCGGAGTAGCAGAGAGAGGAGGTGGGAAATGCAAGGGAGGAGCGAGAGTCCCCATCTCCTCATCCACCTGCAGGTTATCACTCAACTTAACCGACTTGTTTCAAAGAAACTTGGATAAAGCGACCCAGAGAACGAGGACTAATGCTAGATCTACAGCCAAGGCGTATTTCCACACAGTAAGCTACTCAGACGCCATCACTCCACTCCGCACATGTATATGCCTGTATTTTATAAGCTCACTTTATAAAATTATTTTTCTATTTACTTTACAAACACACTACACACACATATTTTACCCCTTCAAATGTTTGCTCATAATTACCTGTTATCTATTGAACTAAGAAATTATGATTTGTCAAAGGTTTAAATCTACTCAATAGGCCTATACTGGAGGGGAAATAACCAAAGTGCATTTGATTGGTAACATTATGAAATAAAAACACTGTGGAGAGAACATGGGAAGAGTACAGGAATAAAAATGTGCTTAACAAGTCACATAATATGTTTCATGGTGGTTAATAGTGGTTAACATGATTTCTTCATGACTACCACATCTCTGTACACCACACGTACAATTATCTGTAAGGTCCCCCTCAGTTTAGAACTGAAACAAAGATTCAACCGCAATGCCTCACAAAGAAGAGCAGCTATTGAATACCCCTTTGAGCATGGTGAAGTTATCAGTTACGCTTTGGATGGTGTATCAATACACCCAGTCACTACAAAGATACCAGCGTCCTTCCTAACTCAGTTGCCGGAGAGGAAGGAAACCACTCAGGGATTTCACCACTCAGGGATTCAAGCAATGGTGACTTTAAAACAGTAACAGTGTTTAATGGCTGTGATAGGAGAAAACTGAGGATGGTTCAACAACATTGTAGTTGCTCCACAATACTGAGCTAAACGGCAGATTGAAAAGAAGGAAGCCTGTACAGAATAAAAATATTCCAAAACATGCATCCTGCTTGTAACAAGGTACTAAAGTAATTCTGCAAGACAATGTGGCAAATAAATTGTTTTTGTCCTGAATACAGAGTGTTATGCAAATCCAACACAACACTTCACTGAGTACCACTCTTCATATTTTCAAGCATGGTGGTGGCTGCATTATGTTATGGGTATGCTTGTCATCGGTAAAGATTAGGGAAATATTTAGCATACAAATAAATGTAAGAGCTAAGCACAAGCAAAATCCTAGAGGAAAACTTGGTTCAGTCTGCTTTCCAACAGACACTGGGAGACAAATGCACCTTTCAGCAGGACAATAACCTAAAACAGAAGGCCAAATATACACTGGAGTTGTTTACCAAGACAACATTGAATGTTCCTGCTTGGCCTAGTTACAATTTTGACTTAAATTGTCTTGAAAATCTATGGCAAACCAGGAAAATGGCTGTCTAGCAATGATCAGCAACCAATTTGACAAAGCTTGAAGATTTTTTTAAAGAATAATGGGCCAATATTGTACAATCCAGGTATGCAAAGCTATTAAAGACTTACCCAAAAACACTCACAGCTGTAATCGCTTCCAAAGGTGGTTCTAACATTTATTGACTCAGGGGTTAGAATACTTAATTTTTATAATATAATTTTTCTTTCTTCTTTCTTTCTTTCTTTCTTCTTTCTTCTTAATATAATTTTTCTTCCACTTTAACATTACAGAGTACTGTGTGTGGATTGTTTACAAAAAAGGACAATAAAATACGTTTGAATCCCACTTTGTAAAATAATGACATGTCGCCTCAAAACCAGTCACTATGGTCTGACTCGGAGTGGGTGTAACGGCTGTCCTCCTCTTCTTCATCCGAAGAGGAGCAGGGATTGAACCAAGGCGCAGTGGAGTTTGAATACATAATGAATTTATTGACAAGACGAAAAAACACGAACTTGACTATACACTAACAAAACAAATAAACGGTGTAGAACAGATCTGAACGACGGACTCACATAACACACGAGAACGCACGAACAGGGAAAAAGCCTACACATAAATGACACTTAACAAACAAACCGAAACCAGTCCCGTGTGGCGCAACGACATACACAAACACAGGAGACAATCACCCACAACGAACACTGTGACAACGCCTACCTAAATATGACTCTTAATTAGAGGAACGCCAAACACCTGCCTCTAATTAAGAGCCATACCAGGCAACCCAAAACCAACACAGAAACAGAAAACATAGAATGCCCACCCAACCTCACGTCCTGACCAACTAACACACATAACAACTAACATAAATAGGTCAGGAACGTGACATTACCCCCCCCACAAGGTGCGAACTCCGGACGCACCAGCACAAAGTCTAGGGGAGGGTCTGGGTGGGCATCTAACCACGGTGGTGGCTCAGGCTCCGGGCGAGGTCCCCACCCCACCATAATCCATCCTAGCTTCCTCCCTCTAAGAATGTCCACCCTCTTTTTACCCCCACAAAATCCTCTTAATAACCTCACTAATAAGGACAGCACCGGGACAGAGAGATAAATCAAGACAGAGGGATAGATAAGAATATAGAGGTAGATCAAGATAGAGAGGGAGATCAGGATAGAGGGGCAACTCCGGACTGAAAGGCAGCTCCGGACAGAGAGACAGCTCTGGACTGATGGGCAGTTCTGGGTATCTAGCCGTTTCAGGCTGAAGGGCAGCTCATGGCTGACTGACGAATCACGACGCTCATGGCTGGCTGACGGCTCTCGACGCTCATGGCTGGCTGACGGCTCTCGACGCTCATGGCAGGCTGACGGCTCTCGACGCTCATGGCAGGCTGACGGCTCTCGACGCTCATGGCAGGCTGACGGCTCTCGACGCTCATGGCAGGCTGACGGCTCTCGACGCTCATGGCAGGCTGACGGCTCTCGACGCTCATGGCAGGCTGACGGCTCTCGACGCTCATGGCAGGCTGACGGCTCTCGACGCTCATGGCGCTCTGACGGCTCTGGCTGCTCATGGCGCTCTGACGGCTCTGGCTGCTCATGGCGCTCTGACGGCTCTGGCTGCTCATGGCTCTCTGACGGCTCTGGCTGCTCATGGCTCTCTGACGGCTCTGGCTGCTCATGGCTCGCTGGCGGCTCTGGCTGCTCATGGCTCGCTGGCGGCTCTGGCAGATCCTGTCTGGTTGGCGGCTCTGGCAGATCCTGTCTGGTTGGCGGCTCTGGCAGATCCTGTCTGGTTGGCGGCTCTGGCAGATCCTGTCTGGCTGACGGCTCTAGCGGCTCCTGTCTGGCTGACGGCTCTAGCGGCTCCTGTCTGGCGGATGGCTCTGTAGGCTCATGGCAGACGGGCGGCTTTGCAGGCTCATGGCAGACGGGCGGCTTTGCAGGCTCCTGGCAGACGGATGGCTCAGACGGCGCTGGGGAGACGGATGGCTCAGATGGCGCTGGGGAGACGGATGGCTCTGGCCGGATACGGTGCACTGTAGACCTGGTGCGTGGTGCCGGAACTGGAGGCACCGGGCTAAGGATAAGCACCTTCCTACTAGTGCGGGGAGCAGGGACAGGGCACACTGTATTCTCAAAGCCCACTCTATAACTGATGCGTGGTACCGGCACTGGTGACGCCGGGCTGAGGACAAGCACATCAGGATTAGTAGGGGGAGAAGATACAGTTTGTACAGGGCTCTGGAGACGCACTGGTAGCTTAGTGCGTGGGGCCGGAACTGGAGGCACCGGGCTAGATACACGCACTACAGGGAGAGTGCGTGGAGGAGGAACAGGGCTCAGGATACGCACTGGTAGCCTAGTGCGTAGTGTAGACACTGTAGGTACTAGGCTGGGGCGGGGAGGTGGTGCCGGAAATACCGGACCGTGGAGGCGTACTGGCACTCTTGAGCATTGAACCCGCCCAACCTTACCTGGTTGAATGCTCCCGGTCGCCCGACCAGTGCGGGGAGGTGGAATAACCCGCACCGGCCTATGTAGGCGAACCGGGGAAACCATGCGTAAGGCCGGTGCCATGTATGCCGGCCCGAGGAGACGCACTGGAGACCAGACGCGTTGAGCCGGCCTCATGACACCTGGCTCAATACTCAATCTAGCCCTACCAGTGCGGGGAGGTGGAATAACCCGCACTGGGCTATGCACTCGTACAGGAGACACCGTGCGCTCTACTGCGTAACACGGCGCCTGCCCGTACTCCCGCTCTCCACGGTAAGCCTGGGAAGTGGGCGCAGGTCTCCTACCTGCCCTTGGCCCACTACCTCTTAGCCCCCCCCCAAGAAATTTTTGGGAATTACTTACGGGCTTTTTGGGCTTCCGTGCCAGACGCGTTCCCTCATAGCTCCGGTTCCTCTCCCCGGTAGCCTCTGCTCTCCTCAGTGCCTCCAGCTGTTCCCATGGGAGGCGATCCCTCCCAGCCAGGATCTCCTCCCAAGTGTAGCAACCCTTTCCGTCCAAAACATCGTCCCATGTCCATTGCTCCTTCTTCTCCTGTCCCTTTCTCCGTTGACTCCGCTGCTTGGCTCTGGTATGGTGGGTGATTCTGTAACGGCTGTCCTCCTCTTCTTCATCCGAAGAGGAGCAGGGATTGAACCAAGGCGCAGTGGAGTTTGAATACATGATGAATTTATTGACAAGACGAAAAAACACGAACTTGACTATACACTAACAAAACAAATAAACGGTGTAGAACAGATCTGAACGACGGACTCACATAACACACGAGAACGCACGAACAGGGAAAAAGCCTACACATAAATGACACTTAACAAACAAACCGAAACCAGTCCCGTGTGGCGCAACGACATACACAAACACAGGAGACAATCACCCACAACGAACACTGTGACAACGCCTACCTAAATATGACTCTTAATTAGAGGAACGCCAAACACCTGCCTCTAATTAAGAGCCATACCAGGCAACCCAAAACCAACACAGAAACAGAAAACATAGAATGCCCACCCAACCTCACGTCCTGACCAACTAACACACATAACAACTAACATAAATAGGTCAGGAACGTGACAGTGGGCTATGAGGAAGAACATGACTAATTGAAGAAACATTGGTAGGGCTGTCATCTCCCGCATAACTTAGATCCATGTTTAAGATCTCGGTACTGATGATTTTGCAGTTGGAGCTTCAGCCATCCATGGGACAAATTGTTATTTGAAACTTTGTTTTGTTATTTTGTCTGATGAATCTGATGGGGTGGTGGGATCTGAGCCTCTCTGCTGTTTGCTGTTGGGGGTGGATGTGGGGAGTTGGATGTCAGAATGTAGGTCTCCTATCTCCATATGTTTCCTGTCCCGGTCACCTCTGCTAGGACTCTCTGCCAACTGAACTGCCTGCCATCCTAACCAACACTTCCTGGCGGGCACTCAAATCCCGACAGAGCACTTAGAACAGGAACTTTTCTTTTTTTTCTTGTTATTGTTAGATTCACAATAAGAGGTACTAATTGTTCTCTACTCAACAAAGAGAATGAGAGAGAGCTTAAAAGTTGAAAGGATGGGGAAATAGAGAGGAGCAGGGGTTCTTGAGGGAGAGAGAGAGAAGTTGTACCAGAACAGCATGATCTTCTATGTTTATGAGGTATTTGGGTGTTGCTGGATGGGGAACACATATTTCACAGTGGAAAAAACAGGGTTGTGATTCCTGCTAGAGATTTATGCAAGATCTTCCAGTGGTTAAAACAAAGAGCACAGTCAGACAAAGGTGAGAATCTTCCTGTTCGCTCAACAGACAGGCCTCTGGAGAGGGAAACAAAGAGAGCAGTGGAAAGTCGCAACACTGTGAGGGAAATGTTCTGTTAAACCCTACTAATGCTTGTGTACTAAAATATCCTTCTTTAAGCCTAGGCATTGGGCTTGAGATAGTTTCTTTAACTAACTCCCATAAGATAAGAAAAGTGTGTGTAGAATGACCCATGATGTCTGGGCACTCAGCCAAGAATATGACAGAAACTGATTGGTTCCTCTTGATCCTAAACAGAGTAAAGGTGATATCCTGCACACCGTAACATAGCTATTGTTCTGTTTTGGAGCCTGTTTCTGGTAAAAAGGTTCATGTTTGTTTGTTTGTTTGTTTGTTTGTTTGTTTGTGTTTGTTTGTGTGTGTGTGTGTGTGTGTGTGTGTGTGTGTGTGTGTGTGTGTGTGTGTGTGTGCGTGCGAGCGTGCGTGCGTGCGTGCGTGCGTGCGTGCGTGTGAGATAGACCAGTACGACCATACATCATCTGGGCCGACAGTCAAAGGCGCTTACTTGCCCAACTTGGGGGAACTGTGGAGCTACGGTTAGAGGAAGCATGTCTGGTTACTGTCATTCTGGCCCCTGTTGTCCTCACTCAGCTGTGACAGGCTCACACACACATACACATAGATAGGGTCACGTGTGTTGCAGATGCTTGCATGGGGTAGCTTGACTATATAATGCTCCTGTACTCTGTCTGTTTTTAGGCTCTCACTCCATCTCACCTACAGTGGTGGGGAGACCATCCTCCTTATTATAATACATTTTTAATAAAAGTAATACCTTGATTGATTACGGATTTTGCCTCTTCTCGTTATTAGATAGAATTTCCACCACAACACTAATACAATTTACGTGGGGATACTATAAAACAGATACTTACTGTACTGTGGGATAGTGGAATAACTTTTTCACCCCTTTCAATAGTTAGTTGGTGCAACACACCTTTTATCCAGGGTGTGCCTTTGTCTCTATAAAGGAAGTACACTGTTGTGGGGTCATGGGTGTGACATTAACAGTTTTCGTGGCTGTAGAAAGTGTTCTATTGATGTACCCCATGCACATGGCATGTACAGTACAGCCAACGCAGACCATACAATGCATACCTGAAATGTAGTCATATAACTCTAACTTGTAAATGAAACTTACTCTACACTGTTTTACTGTATTGTCCTGGCTTGCATTAGTACCGCTAAGGTTTAGGGCTTGGTCTGTGACTGGGGCCACAAGGGGCCTTTCAAATGTCAGCATCACACTATTCAAAGCGTTGATGGTGGTGTGTGTGTGTGTGTGTGTGTGTGTGTGTGTGTGTGTGTGTGTGTGTGTGTGTGTGTGTGTGTGTGTGTGTGTGTGTGTGTGTGTGTGTGTGTGTGTGTGTGTGTGTGTGTGTGTGTGTGTGTGTGTGTGCGTGCGTGCGTGCGTGCGTGCGTGCGTGCACATGTGTTATAACAATGTTAACATTATCCATGACTTCAGACAGGAACTTGCTGAGATAGCATTCATCTCAAACTTCACCACAAAGATAAACTGCTAAGAACCTCAAAACACCTTCCACACTATGTGATGGAAGTTTTAAGTTTGGAAAACGTGTGATTTTCTTTTAAGACATGGGTGAAATGTTCAAAAGTTGCAGTGTGTTTGCTACATCTGGCTCTCAGGCTTTTGTAAACATCTTAAGCTTTTAATGTTCCTCATACCTCCAGAAGTCAGATCAGACAGGTGAAAATAGCACTTTGATCCAAAGTTAGGTCTAGGAATTTTGTTGTTTTAATACAGCCTGCCTCTCATAGGCTATACTAATATGGCACCACTACAAAACACACAGTAAACCTATGACTGTACACTATGTCTGATGGCCCATTCAAACTGTGATTACTATAATTACAGTACAGTTTCACACCTAAGAGATAAAATAGGATACTCCTAAACCTCTGACACACACATTCATATATAGGCGACCTTGCTCAACAAACTGCAGAATGTTATTTAATGCCAAGAAAAACTCATTACAGTTGTTTTATCAAGTTTATGTTGGCAATATTCTCCATGAAAAATGGATCAAAAATCTAACATGGGTTCAGTGTAACGTCCTGACCAGAGTTCTTATGTGTTGTGCTTGTTTTAGTGTTGGTCAGGATGTGAGCTGGGTGGGCATTCTATGTTGTGTGTCTAGTTTGTCTGTTTCTGTGTTCAGCCTAATATGGTTCTCAATCAGAGGCAGCTGTCAATCGTTGTCCCTGATTGAGAATCATATATAGGTGGCTTGTTTTGTGTGTGGTTGTCTCCTGTGTCAGTGTTTGTGCCACACGGGACTGTGACGGTTAGTACGTTTGTTGTTTTGTATTCTTGTCTAGTTTTCATGTCATTAAATAATGGAAACTTACCACGTTGCACATTGGTCCTCCGATCCTTCTCGCCTCTCCTCGTCCGATGAGGAGGACGACTTAGACTGCCGTTACATTCAGGCATTGGATTGATATTGAATAGTTAAACCCTGTACACAACAGGGTTTATCACAGCCATTTCTTAGCCATCAAACATTCCTTATATCCAGTAAAAGTCTAAATGGTACAGTCTTCTCAAACTTCTCATAGTCACATTTTCTGTCTGACTGCACTGGAAAGCTGATGGCTCTTTTCACCACAACAGACTCCAGACCAGTGTCCAAGAGAGCCTGCTCTGCCGTTACGAAAGCAGAGAGGCAATAGCAAAGCGAGGGAGAGCAAAATCGACCCAATACTCTCTCTCACTTTCTCTCTCAACTTCATATCCTCCAGTCTTCCCTTAGTTGCTCATCAGGACTGCTGATCCCCAGTTTGTGGTTCTGAGTTCAGTGTCATCCCCGTGTCATGTGTAATTAGGGATGGCTCTCTCAAAGCTGATGGTGGAGGTCTATGATTGCACAGGACAGAGAGATGGCAAACGTGGGCATGGGGTCTAATGAGGCTCCAACTCTGGGCACAATGAGGAGGGTAGGTGGAGGGTAGGGGTGGGGTGGGGTGGGGAGGGTGTGGGATTGGAGGGCAAGGGAGAGGGATGGGGACAGGAAACAGTCCACTCTTCCTCAGACCGGATACTGCGCTCCTCTAAGAGGCATCCTGGAATCAAATGCTTTAAAGGCAGAACTCTTACACACACACTGGCCCTAAACACATTGTCACACTGTACACATTTGATACACACAGATACGTTCATTTCTCTCTCACACACACACACACATACACACACATTTTCAAACCATGGGGTGAGCTGAACTCTGACAAACCTAGCAGAGTGATAGTACATATCAATAATTAACCAATCAATAAATACAAATACAAACTTTCCATATCCATCTCACAAACAAAGCCAAGAACACAATGGATATACACAGTAAACACAGACACCCCTCCCCCCCCCCTCTCTCTCTCTCTCTCACTCGCTCTCTCGCTCTCTCTCTCTCGCTCTCTCTCTCTCTCTCTCTCGCTCTCTCTCTCTCTCTCACTCTCTCTCACTCTCTCACCCTCTCTCACTCTCTCACTCTCACACCCATGCACTCACAATAACACACATGCTTAGACTAAGGCAGACCATTCTGCCCTGTTTCCTGTGCTAAATTGCTCCCTAATTAAACCTCTGTTGCACTGCAGACAGACAGTATAGGTAGACGAGGACTGAATTGATACCCTCGTAATGAATGTCAATTGTCATACAGATCATGTCCAGGGCTTTATCCTTGAGACAGATAACAACAAAAAGCTACTACCATTAAATCATGTCAGCTTAAGAATAATGGCTATTAAGGCAATTAATACAATGGTGCTATTAATAAGTTAATTAAAATATTATTTTCAGGCCTACAGTGCTTTTATGAACACAGCTCAATGTCATCAATCAATCAAATTCCAATTTCTGTTACAAAATGGAGCTCAGTCAAAGTTTTTGTTTATTAGAAAGATTTTGTCCCTCCTGTAGCATGCATGCATCCCAAATACAGGTTGATGCTGTAAATGGCACTTTGTAAAAGCAGGGACATACCAGCTATTTATTATTTACGTGTATTTATTCAGGGGGGCCCAATTGAGACCAGTGTCTCATTTGCAATGGTGCCCTCAGGACAAAAATTCCATCAACACAACATAAAAAAAATAAAAGAATAACTACAAGACAGCAACTGTATAAATAAATTACATCAGGTTATTACAACAACTTATAAAAGTCAATTGAAGCAATTGCACACTTATGTAAATTATTTTAACAACAGAGTTTTAAACTTGTCACACCCTGATCTGTTTCACCTGTCCTTGTGATTGTCTCCACTCCCCTCCAGGTGTTGCCCATCTTCCCCATGATCCCCTTTGTATTTATACCGGTGTTCTCTGTTTGTCCGTTGCCAGTTTGTCAAGTCAACCAGTGGTTTTGTTCTCAGCTCCTGCTTTTCCCAGTCTCTCTTTTTCTCACCCTCCTAGTTTTGACCCTTGCCTGTCCTGACTATGAGCCCGCCTGTCTGACCACTCTGCCTGACCACTCTGCCTGAGCACTCTGCCCGAGCACTCTACCCGACCACTCTGCCTGACCACTCTGACCGACCACTCTGCCTGACCACTCTGCCCGAGCACTCTGCCCGAGCACTCTGCCTGAGCATTCTGCCTGACCACTCTGCCTGAGCACTCTGCCTGAGCACTCTGCCTGAGCACTCTGCCTGAGCTTGCCTGCCGACCGGCACCTTTGACCCACCTCTGGATTATTGACCTCTGCCTACCCTGAGCTTGCCTGCCGTCCGGTACCGTTGACCCACCTCTGGATTATTGACCTCTGCCTACCCTGAGCCTGCCTGCCGTCCGGTACCGTTGCCCCACCTCTGGTTTACTGACCCCTGCCTGCCTTGAACTGTCTATTGCCTGCCCCTGTTGGATTATTAAACCATTGTCAATTCGACGTGTCTGTATCTGGGTCTTACCTTGATTCCTGATAAACTATCATATAGGCACCATGGAATCCAGATTCATTTGTTTTGTAAGGTATTCAATAACTAGTGCGTTAAAACTAAAGGCAGATTCATCAAACTTTGTGGAGATGAGCAGGACTTCAATAGTTATCCCAACATATCTCATATTTTTATATTTCAACAGGGAAGTGAGGTATGATGGAAGCTTGTAGAGAAGAGCTTTGCAAACAAGGGAGTAATGAAGTGATCTATGGGGCTTTAGTGAGGTCCAGCCAACCTTCTGAGACAGGATGCAGTGATGAGTATTTAAACTGTCACCTGTAATAAAGTGAAGGGCGCTATGGTAGACTGCATCCAAAGGTTTAAGACTAGGGGCTGCTGCATTCTGGTAAATGATGTCACCATAGTTAATAACTGTCAGGAAAGTTGACTGCACAATCTGCTTCCTGCTGTTCATGGAGAGAATATATTTTTCTAAAAAAGAAGCCCAATTTAAATCTCAGCATTTTAACTAGCTCAGTCGTATGTTTTTTTTAAACGTTAGATCTTTATCAATCCAAATGCCCAGATATTTATAGATAGGAACCCGCTCGATGAGAGATTCATCCAATGAGTGAAGATGTAGCACAACAGATATTTTTCTGTGAATTAGAGAACATATATTTCGTTTTGCCCACATTAACCAGTTTTAAATCAACAAGGGCTTTCTGTAATGTAACAATCGGATTGCAGCTCCAATAAAGCTTGCACATAACGTTCTGAGAACCATATATTTCTTAGATGCTGAGAGCAGGGTTGTCCTATGGTTATTTTGCATACAACCTTCCCACAACTTTTCTGGGAACGGTGCAGGATAGTTGCTTGGCTTTGAAACGTTCTCATCACATTTAAGGAACTTGACACGGAAAGGCTCTGGAGCAACGAACCGCCCTTGCTGTCTCTGCCTGGCCGGTTCCCCTCTCCACTGGGATTCTCTGCCTCTAACCCTATTACAGGGGCTGAGTCACTGGCTTACTGGTGCTCTTTCATGCCGTCCCTAGGAGGGGTGCGTCACTTGAGTGGGTTGAGTTACTGACGTGATCTTCCTGTCTGGGTTGGCGCCCCCCCTTGGTTTGTGCTGTGGTGGAGATTTTTGTGGGCTATACTCGGCCTTGTCTCAGGATTGTAAGTTGGTGGTTGAAGATATCCCTCTAGTGGTACGGGGGCTGTGCTTTGGCAAAGTGGGTGGGGTTATATCCTTCCTGTTTGGCCCTGTCCGGGGGTATCTTCGGATGGGGCCACAGTGTCTCCTGACCGCTCCTGTCTCAGCCTCCAGTATTTATGCTGCAGTAGTTTATGTGTTGGGGGGCTAGGGTCAGTTGGTTATACCTGGAGTACTTCTCCTGTCTTATCCAGTGTCCTGTGTGAATTTAAGTATGCTCTCTCTAATTCTCTCGTTCTCTCTTTCTTTCTCTCTCTCTGAGAACCTGAGCCCTAGGACCATACGTCACGGCAAACCAGGCATGATGACTCCTTGCTGTCCCCAGTCCACCTGGCCTTGCTGCTGTTCCAGTTTCAACTGCTCTGCCTGCGGTTATGGAACCCCTACCTGTCCCAGACCTGCTGCTTTCAACTCTTAATGATCGGCTATGAAAAGCCAACTGACTTTTATTCCTGATTATTATTTGACCATGCTTGTCATTTATGAACATTTTGAAAATCTTGGCTCTCTCTAATTCTCTCCTTCTCTCTTTCTTTTTCTCTCTCGGAGGACCTGAGCCCTAGGACCATACGTCAGGACTACCGGGCATGATGACTCCTTGCTGTCCCCAGTCCACCTGGCCTTGCTGCTATTCCAGTTTCAACTGTTCTGCCTGCGGTTATGGAACCGCCACCTGTCCCAGACCTGCTGTTTTCAACTCTTAATGATCGGCTATGAAAAGCCAACTGAAAATGATTCATGATTATTATTTGACCATGCTTGTCACTTATGAACATTTTGAACATCTTGGCATAGTTCTGTTATAATCTCCACCCGGCAC
The DNA here is from genome assembly GCF_029448725.1 of Salvelinus fontinalis. Lineage (NCBI taxonomy): Eukaryota > Metazoa > Chordata > Actinopteri > Salmoniformes > Salmonidae > Salvelinus > Salvelinus fontinalis. Next base: position 22,048,161 of record NC_074678.1, on the reverse strand, counting down.
AGCCAGAAGAGGACTGGCCACCCCTCATAGCCTGGTTCCTCTCTAGGTTTCTTCCTAGGTTTTGGCCTTTCTAGGGAGTTTTTCCTAGCCACCGTGCTTCTACACCGGCATTGCTTGCTGTTTGGGGTTTTAGGCTGGGTTTCTGTACAGCACTTCGAGATATTAGCTGATGTACGAAGGGCTATATCAAATAAACTTGATTTGATTGATTGATTGACCCCCCAAAAAATATTATTGGTATTTCATTACTTTAACAGAATGTTTCCTAAAAGTTCAAAAATTGTTACATTTCAATTTTGTTAATGTTCTAGGAATGTTCTCCAACTGGTTTGACATTGGGAATGTTCTCAAATAGTTCAGAACATTAAGAAACAACGTTCTTCTGTGGGAATTTCAGTACGCCGTCATTGTAAATAACCATTTTTTCTTAACTGACTTGCCTAGTTAAATCAAAATAAACGGTTCTAAAGTCATGTTCTCAAATTGTTCAGAGAATGAACGTTCTAAGAATTTTATTTAAAAACATACATTCCGTGATCGTTTCCTTTGAACTCGGGTCTGTTTGACCAGCTTTGTATGTGGGGCTAATTCCATGTATAGAGAACAGAACTATAGGTTTGAATCTCACTGAATCGCCATGCCACAATAAAAAAATGTGTTTGCATAATTAATGCCTAAGAAAATACATTTCCATGTGTCCTATCTGTGCTTTGATTTTAAGAAAGTTAAGCCAAAATAAGCTAGCAGTGTTATTAAAAGTCTTAATGAAACATTGAGTGAAGGTTTTAAGGCAGTTATTTTAAAACATTCAGGGAACCAGAGTAAAACATTCTCAGTACCTCCCTGCAACCTAAAAATAAACATTCCCAGAACAGGCAAACTTTTCACATCTGTTCTCAGAATGTTTTTAAAAAATTAAGTTTTACCGGTTAGGTAACATATGGCTTTGTTCCCACAACCAATGTGAAACCAAGCACATACGTTACCACATCTGCCAAGGAACTAAATGTGCTAGCTGGGATGTGATGTACTGTTGCACATTAAGTTATTTTGTTATAATGCTCTGTGAATCAAAGTGAGGCAATCGCCTGCACACAAAGCGAATGTCAGCCATCCCTCTCCTGTTCTCATTTTCAGTTGTCAGATGCCAAGCCCAAATAAACACAGATCACTAAAATATCTGGAGTTATGACTGGGTCTTGACTGCTGGAGCTACTGTACCTCTCGTGCTGTCTCAAACAGAAGGCCATTACAGGAAATAAATGGTTTAGAAACAGTTAACATGCTTCTGCCTACATTTGCTTTACAAAAGCCGAAATAAACATTTCTACTAAAAAGCACTATGAATGTGTTCAATGAAAGTTCCCACGGCAACCACTGGATGGCACTATAAGATTGAGTTAATGTCTGTTTGGGTTTACAATGTGGATTGTCTGTTTGAGCTCTTTTCTCTGGCAGTGGCTCAAAGCAGTCTAGTCAGAAGCTGTGTTCAAGAGGTTCAAAACCAAGCTAGATTTCCATTCAATTGGCACAGATGTTCATGCAAATTTTCTAAAATCAGCATTAAAACAATATGCACATTTTCCATTCAAATTGATCTGTTGCAGAAAATACACTTAGTGACAGATGCGCTCTGTTCATTCTCCATATTCTATCTTCAAGACTCAAAATGTATTAAATATGTAAACAAAAAAATAAAACCTTTACCATTACAAATGTAGACATAGAGGACAGAGAAAAGCCAACCCCTGACATAATTTGGGAGGAAAATTCCAAATAAAAAAAGTTACATCTGAGTAAAAAATAGATAATAATAGATAATAATAATCACTATCTTACAAAAAGCCCACAAAGTCTATATGTAACGGATGTGAAATGGCTATCTAGTTAGCGGTGGTGCGCGCTAATAGCCTTTCAATCGGTGACGTCACTTGCTCTGAGACCTTGAAGTAGTGGTTCCCCTTGCTCTGCAAGGGCCGCGGTCTTTGTGGAGCGATGTGTAACGATGCTTTGTGGGTGACTGTTGTTGATGTGTGCAGAGGGTCCCTGGTTTGCGCCTGGGTCGGGGCGAGGGTACGGACTAAAGTTAAACTGTTACATATACACGGTAAAGAAGAAACAAGTATTGCTGAACTTAAGCAGGAAAATGATCTTTTACTTTTGAAGAGAGCCAACAACTACATGTTAAACTCAAAACATACTAATTAATGGCAAATAAGGCCCAGTAAACACCTTGCGGCCCTCACAACACAAACATTGGCACACACACACACACACACACACACACACACACACACACACACACACACACACACACACACACACACACACACACACACACACACACACACACACACACACACACACACACACACACACACACACACACACACACACACGATAACATACGCACCATACATACACATGGATTTAGTCCTGTAGATATGTGGTAGTGGTGAAGTAGGGGCCTGAGGGAACACAGTGTGTTGTGAAATCTGTGAATGTAATGTTTTAAAATTGTATAAACTGCCTTAATTTTGTTGGACCCCAGGAAGAGTAGCTACTGCTTTGGCAGCAGCTAATGGGGATCCATAATAAATACAAAATGAATACAGGCCAAGCCAGTTATAGTTTTAAAATATAAGGATGCAAATGCTTCAATTAGAAACAACAACGCTATTAATGACCATTTTAAAAGCTTCTATGAAAATCTATACAAATCAGAATTAAACAACAGTTGGACTGATCCTACAGCCTTCTTAGACTCAACAATTCTGAAGCAACTATCAGCAGACAAAATAATCACAAAAAATAAAAATCACCCAAAAATAAACATCAGCCTCTTTAGACTTTCTTGCAGAGAAAAGCACCAGGTGTGGAAAGCTTCCAATAGAATTTTACTTAACATTCTGGTCCAAGGTAGCGCCCCTATTTACTCAAATGACCATTCAGTGCTTCCTAGTTCCATGTATCAAACAGTTTTCAGTTATATTAAAACCAGGAAAATCTGGAGCTCCTTGCAGATTACAGTCCCATAAGTTTAATAAATTGTGGTCCTGCTGTACATACCTACACTTACGCTACGGTCACAAGATGCAGGCCTCCTAATTGTCCCTAGAATTTCTAAGCAAACAGTTGGAGGCAGGGCTTTCTCCTATAGAGCTCCATTTTTATGTAATGGTCTGCCTACCCATGTGAGAGACACAGACTTGGTCTCAACTTTTAACTTCTTATGGCTGCAGGGGCAGTATTGAGTAGCTTGGATGAAAGGTGCACAGAGGTGCCCAGAGTAAATGGCCTGCTCCTCAGTCATAGTTGCTCATATTTGCATATTATTAGTAGTATTGGATAGAAAACACTCTGAAGTTTCTAAAACTGTTTGAATTATGTCTGTGAGTATAACAGAACTCATATGGCAGGCAAAAACCTGAAAAGTTCCACTTCCTGTTTGGATTTTTTCTGAGGGTGGCAGATTTTCAACCAAGCTCTCATTGAAATTACAGCGAGATATGGATGAGTTTTCACTTCCTACGGCTTCCACTAGATGTCAACAGTGAATAGAACTTTGTCTGATGACTCTAATGTGAAGGGGGGCCGAAGGAGACAGGAATTAGTCACCACTGCCACGAGCTGACCATACTTTGACCACGCGCATTCACGTGATAGGCAGCTCCGTTCCATCTAATTCACCGGTTGGAAAGTTATTCAAGATGTATGTTAACAACATTCTAAAGATTGATTCAGTACATCGTTTGACATGTTTCTACTGACTGTTATGGAACTTTGGACATTTAGTCACGTTATAGTGGACGCGCTTTGTGACTTTGGAATTGTTTACCAACCGCGCTAACCAAAGTAGCTAATTGGACATAAATAACGGACATTATCGAACAAATCAAGCATTTATTGTGGACCTGGGATTCCTAGGACTGCATTCTGATGAAGTTCATCAAAGGTAAGGAAACATTTGTGGGCTATACTCGGCCTTGTCTCAGGATGGTAAGTTGGTGGTTGAAGGTATCCCTCTAGTGGTGTGGGGGGTGTGCTTTGGCAAAGTGGGTGGGGTTATATCCTGCCTGTTTGGCCCTGTCCGGGGGTATCATCGGATGGGGCCACAGTGTCTCCTGACCCCTCCTGTCTCATCCTCTAGTATTTATGCTGCAGTAGTTTGTGTCGGGGGGCTAGGGTCAGTCTGTTATATCTGGAGTATTTCTCCGGTGTCCTGTGTGAATTTAAGTATGCTCTCTCTAATTATCTCTTTCTCTCTCTCGGGGGACCTGAGCCCTAGGACCATGCCTCAGGACTACCTGGCATGATGACTCCTTGCTGTCCCCAGTCCACCTGGCCGTGCTGCTGCTCCAGTTTCAACTGTTCTGCCTGCGGCTATGGAACCCTGACCTGTTCACCGGACGTGCCATCTGTCCCAGATCTGCTGTTTTCAACTCTCTAGAGACAGCAGGAGCGGTAGAGATACTATCAATGATCGGCTATGAAGCCACCTGGCATTTACTCCTGAGGTGTTGACCTGTTACACCCTCGACAACTTCTGTGATTATTATTATTTGACCATCCTGGTCATTTATGAACATTTGAACATCTTGACCATGTTCTGTTATAATCTCCACCCGGCACAGCCAGAAGAGGACTGGCCACCCCTCATACCCTGGTTCCTCTCTAGGTTTATTCCTAAGTTTTAGCCTTTCTAGGGAGTTTTTCCTAGCCACCGTGCTTCTACACCTGCATTGCTTGCTGTTTGGGGTTTTAGGCTGGGTTTCTGTACAGCACTTTGAGATATCAGCTGATGTAAGAAGGGCTATATAAATCAATTTGATTTGATTTGTGACAATGAAATAATAGACTCAAAAGCAACCGAATGGCAAAAGTCCTATCAGACTTGACACATATTAATCAAACAGGGTTTATTAAAAATAGACACTTAACAAATACAAGAACATGTTTCAGTATAATACAATATGCTAAAAAAAGAAGATGTAGATTTATCAATAATGTCAGTTGATGCTGAAAAAATGCTTTCCACCATCTTGAATGGCCTTTTGAATAGAAAACTTTGGCAGCTTGACAATTGAGACATGGACTGTGTATTTGCCAGGCGCACCCTCTGAAAGTAACATTGAAAAATAGTTAAATAAACAGTGCATTTGGAAAGCATTCAGACTATCAAGAATCAAGGTAAGACCCAGATGCAGACAATTCTAATTGACAATGGTTTAACATTTCAACAGGGGCAGGCAGTAGACCGGTTAAGGCAGGCAGGGGTCAGTAAACCAGAGGTGGGGCAACGGTACCGGACAGCAGGCAGACTCAGGGTAGGCAGAGGTCAACATCCCAGAGGTGGGGCAAAGAAGGCCAGCATCTTCACTGTTTACGTTGAGACTGGTGTTTTGCGGATACTATTTAATGAAGCTGCCAGTTGAGGACTAGTGAGGCGTCTGTTTCTCAAACTAGACACTCTAATGTACTTGTCCTCTTGCTCAATTGTGAACTCCTCTTTCTATTCTGGTTAGAACCAGTTTGCGCTGTTCTGTGAAGGGAGTAGTACACAGCGTTGTACGAGATCTTCAGTTTCTTGGCAATTTCTCACATGGAATAGCCTTCATTTCTCAGAACAAGAATAGACTGATGAGTTTCAGAAGAAAGTTCTTTGTTTCTGGCCATTTTGAGCCTGTAATCGAACCCCCAAATGCTGATGCTCCAGATACTCAACTAGTCTAAAGAAGGCCAGTTTTATTGCTTCTTTAATCAGCACAACAGTTTTAGGCTGTGCTAACATAATTGCAAAAGGGTTTTCTAATGATCAATTAGCCTTTTAAAATAACAAACTTGGATTAGCTAACACAACGTGCCATTGGAACACAGGAGTGATGGTTGCTGATAATGGGCCTCTGTACGCCTATGTAGATATTCCATAAAAAGTCAGCTGTTTCCAGCTACAATAGTCATTTACAACATTAACAATGTCTACACTGTAATTCTGATCAATTTTTATGTTATTTTAATGGACAAAAAATACTTTTACTTAAAAAATAAGGTCATTTCTAAGCGACGTCAAACTTTTGAACGGTAGTGTACTTGAGGCATTGTTCATTCAGATAGGAGAGAAAGGCCAGGGCCTGTTGCGCACTGCAAAATCACCCACCTTGCAATCTGAGCGGAGGCAGTCAACATTTTGAAACTCTTTAACCATAAAGGTAATTGTTTATAACCTGGATATTTTTTCTTCATTTTATGAGGCATGTCTTACTGTGTTCCAAACATAGGAATGTTAAGGGGATTGTTTTATAAACACTTCCTATGCCATTGAAACCAATATTTCTCATGTTCTCAACAATCTTTCATTGTCCAGCATCCAAAGACACAATCCTGATGGCACCGACAGACATGGTTGTTTCGCTTCAGGTCCTTCTGAAACTACGCAGTCATTTGTTTATTTAATGTATTATTTCTTACATTGTTAGCCCAGAAAATCTCAAGTGCTATTACATACAGCCAGGAAGAACTATTGGATATAAAAGCGACGTCAACTTACCAACATTACGACCAGGAATACGACTTTCCCGAAGTGGATCCTTTTTTCCGACCTCCACTCTGGACGTTGGATCTTATCCCAGAGGCCGACCCAAAACCACACGGTCGCCGCAGGAGAGGCAGACGGAGTGGCCTACTGGTCAGACTGAGAAGGCAAGCACACCTTACACCGCTTCCAAGCATATTACTCGCCAATGTCCAATCTCTAGACAACAAGGTAGACGAAATTAGGGCACAAGTTGCCTTCCAAAGAGACATCAGAGATTGTAACATTCTCTGTTTCACGGAAACATGCCTCACTCTGGATATGTTGTCAGAGTCGGTACAGCCACCCGGGTTTCTTCACGCATCGCGTCGACAGAAACAAACAACTCTCTGGTAAGAAGAAGGGCGGGGGTGTATGCCTTATGATTAAAAACTCATGGTGTGATCATAACAACATACAGGAACTTAAGTACTTTTGTTCACCTGACCTAGAATTCCTTACATTCAAATGCTGACCGCATTATCTACCAAGAGAATTGTCTTCGATTATAGTCACAGCTGTGTATATCCCCCCCAAGCAGATACCTCGACGGCCCTGAAAGAACTTCACTGGACTCTATGGAAACTGGAAACCATACATCCTGAGGCTACATTCATTGTAGCTGGGGATTTTAACAAAGCTAATCTGAGAACAAGGCTTCCTAAATTCTATCAGCATATCGAATGCGTGACACGGGCAGGTAGCATTCTCGACATTTGCTACTCTAACTTCCGCGATGTATACAAAGCCCTACCCCGCTCTCCCTTCGGCAAATCTGACCATGACTCCATTTTGTTGCTTCCAGCCTATATACAGAAACTAAAACAGGAAACGCCTGTGCTCAAGTCTATCCAATGCTGGTCTGACCAATCTGATTCCACGCTTCAAGATTGCTTTGATCACGTGGACTGGGATATGTTCCGGGTAGCCTCAGACAACAACATTGATGTATACGCTGAATTGGTGAGCAAGTTTACTAGCAAATGCATCGGTGATGTTGTCCCCACTGTGACTATTAAAACATTCCCTAACGAGAAACCGTGGCTTGATAGCAGCATTCGCACAAAACTAAAAGCGCGAACCACCCATTTTAATCATGGCAAGGCGACTGGAAACATGACTGAATACAAACAGTGGAGCTATTCCCTCCGCAAGGCAATCAAACAAGCAAAGCATCAGTATAGAGACAAAGTGAGGTCGCAATTCAACAGCTCAAACACGAGACGTATGTGGCAGGGTCTATAGTCAATCACAGATTACATGATTCTGACGGGCCGCCCCCAAGTGGTGAGGGTAGGAAACAACATCTCCACGCCGCTGATCCTCAACACTGGGGCCCCACAAGGGTGCGTTCTCAGCCCTCTCCTGTACTCCCTGTTCACCCACGACTGTGTGGCCATGCACGCCTCCAACTCAATCATCCAGTTTGCAGACACTACAGTGGTAGGCTTGATTACCAACAACAACGAGACGGCCTACAGGGAGGTGAGGGCCCTCGGAGTGTCAGGAAAATAACCTCTCACTCAACTTCAACAAAACAAAGGAGATGATCGTGGACTTCAGGAAACAGCAGAGGGAGCATCCCCCCATCCACATCGACAGGACAGTAGTGGAGAAGGTGGAAAGTTAAGTTCCTCGGCGTACACATCACGGACAAACTGAAATGGTCCCCCCACACAGGCAGTGTGGTGAAGAAGACGCAACAGCGCCTCTTCAACCTCAGGAGGCTGTCTTGTCACCTAAAACACTCACAAACTTACAGATCCACAATCAAGAGCATCCTGTGGGGCTCACCACCTGGTACGGCAACTGCTCCGCCCATAACCGCAAGGCTCTCCAGAGGGTCAAGGACAAAAGATCAAGGACAACGACCCCCCACGCCACTTTTATAATGTCTGCATATCCTACATTACTCATCTCATATGTATATACTGTATTCTATACCATCTACTGCATCTTGCCCATGTCGCACGGTCATCGCTCATCCATATATTTACATGTACATATTCTTATTCATCCCTTTACATTTGTGTGTATAAGGTAGTCGTTGTGAATTTGTAAGATTACTTGTTAGATATTACTGCACTGTCAGAACTAGAAGCACGAGCATTTCGCTACAATCGCATTAACATCTGCTAACCATGTGTATGTGACCAATAACATTTTATTTGAACCCATGCTTGTGGTTGTGTCTTTACATCTTCCCTCTTCCTACATTTCTGAAGGATATTTTCATCTAGGTCATATTAAACTTTTGAGAACTGTGTTTTCCCACTAATTGCATATTGGAACATTTGCGCTTATATACTGCCGTGTGCGCATTGCTGTGCTTATAATGTGAAGAAATAGCCTAATAGTTTATCAACATTTTAAGCTAAACGTTCTGATCTGTTGCATCGGCCTCATAGATTTTAAAAGGGTCATTGTAATTACTTTGGATCTATCGCATCCCACAACAGTCCAAGAGTATGTTTTAAATATTTATTTCTCACAAGCTGACCAAAAGAATAGGTCAACTTTTGTACTATGGGATATAGTAGATTGACATAGGCGAGTGCTTTTGCTGTTCCTTACTCATCTTGTTGGCTGACAAAGTAAATGTAGACCTTTCTTCTAACATCTTATCAATATGCGCCTCGGAATTTGATAAGGTGGCGCGTCATTGCATCCTTGATGCGTCTGTCTTCACTTGTAGCCTACTTTGGAGCTGCAATGCCTGTGAGAAGGATCTGATCAGGTGAAGGGCATTGGCAAATAAGAATTCAGATATCTGAAAGAGCCATGTAAGTGAGAGGTGCTTTGGAGCACAGGCGATTGGCAGTCCGGAGAAGTGAATTATATTTATTATATTCAGCCCGAGGGCACAATGCACAGATTTTGAAAGCTTGCTCAGCATCCCTACTTCCCACGACTATGCCTGTAGCACACCTTACAACCACAATGTTATTTAACTGGTCATTCAGTACATTACCGTTCTATACAACATTGCTCACCGTTCTGTCATGCTGAACCCACTCCTTCATGGGTTTGCAAGTATTTTTTATATTCCTTTATTTTTTAAATTCATAATACAAAATGATCAACAACTTACATCGCTACATCAAACATGTATAACAAAACAAAACACAGGTATAAACAAGAAAATACAAGAAAATACAAAAAAATATATAAATATATAAAACCTTTTTTTTTTAAAGAACGACAATTCTAATGCAATTGTATACACTCATTATAAATCTCATCATGATTCAGGAAGATGTTATTATTTTTGTTATTCACTAGGGATAGCTATGTCTTAACGAGATGATTAAATTCAATCAAAAATATTTGTAATTTTGGTATAGAATTTTGGAACTTTTGTTTGTGTATAAAAAAACATGGGTAGTGTTCAAAAAGGTAAATAAGTATTCTGCAAGGTTTTCCCAAAATTCTATCACAGATTTACATTTATAGAACGAGTGAGTCAGATTTTCACCTTTTTAGCAGAAAACGTAGATATCATCAATAGCTACCAATTTGGACAACATAGAAATACATGGATATATCTTATGTAGAATCTTAAAGTGCACTTCCTTAAATTAGTTTGGTATACAATATTTGTAAGGCATCAACCAAGCTTTTTTCCAGACAATGTCAGGAATAAGCATGTTCCAGAAAAATGTTCCTCTAGGCGTCAGTTGGTTCCGTGAATGGAAAATGTGTCTCATGTATTTATTACAACAAGATTTCTCAAGTAAGCCCACGCCTTCCAAACTGAGTTCTGGAAAAGCTTCGTGATCATCACCAAAGCTAAGATGAGTTTTCATTAGCGTAGTTAGACCACTGGAAATAGTTTATTTCTGTGATTGAAGCTATCTGAAAGGTATTGGAAACTCATTCAATGTTATAAATTGTTCAAATGCAAGAATATTAACCCTGTTGTCGAAAACATCAAGAGCAAAGTCAATATTTATCTCATGCCAGCTAGGGTAGAACAATGACTTATTCCTGATGTCTGAAAAAATGTGCAGGAAACATATTTTCCAGGACATTAAAAGCTTGTTGGTGAAACCTAGACTATTTAGCGGGTAATCTTTCAGGAATATAATTACATTTCAGTAAAAATGTAATACCTCCCAATTTATTAAACACATTGTTTGGAATGAAATACCAAATTGACTCTGTATTGACCAAACATCTTTTCAACCAATTGATCTTGAAAGTGTTATTTATGTAAACAAAATCCAACACTTCCAGTCCTCCTTCAGCTGATTTATTTGAGAGGACTGACTTTTTTCCGTTTGAAATAATTATTTTTCCAGATGAAGTCAAGAAAGGTCTTGATGATCTCTATAAAGGTAGAGGGATTTACAAATAAAGATAATGAGAAGTACACAAAGCGAGACAGTCCCTCTGCCTTGGACAGAAACACTCTCCCATGCATAAAAATAAAACCAATGAGATCCCAATGATTAAATATATTTTTTCTTAATTTTAGGAGAAATTCGAATGGTGTCTGACATTTTCCATGACATCTAAAAATTGAAAGTTGAAATAGCCAATGACAGTACTGCAGAGTAGGTACGTAGGGACATTACATACACGTCCTCCTTTCAGCGGTCCAATCACATAAGTGGTTTGTTTACTTGTCTTTCAGGTAACAACTTCACATCCCGTATGAGTTCGATCAGTCAGTGAGGGACAGATTGCCTTCTCTACTAGCTAGCTATGTAGTTAGGCCGTTTACAGCTAATTATACCGAGTGATTCATGCAGTCAGGGGGCAGTAATTTTGATAATTTAACACATAGCTACGCTACTACAAATTGCCCTTATTATCCGCTTTTTAACACAATCTGCACGCTTCGCTGAAATGCTTCTCCTGGCCGGCGTAAGGGATGGAAGGGCTAACAGAAGTGTGATATGTGTCCTGCTGCCCATGGCTGTCGCGGTGTTGCTGTCGGTCAGAGTTGCTGGGATCCAGGAGGAACACAAACATGTCCAAGAACAAACGCCACAAGAGGTAGCTAGCAATCATCAATAAAATGCAATACACCGATGTTTCCCATGCATGCTAACGGTAGCATACTAGCTAACTATGGTTAGTAACTCGAAAGCATTACACATAGATAGCTAATGCTAACTAGCTAGCCAAAGCAACGTCACCGCCACCAGTATATATTCCCCTAGTCACTGATCTCCTTTCGAGGTTCACGTTTTAGGGAAGACAAAGCTAACGTTAGCTGGCTGTTCCTTTCCAGCTCGTGTGGTGTTCAGTTCCGCGTTGTTATGTCCATGTCACGAGCCCAAGTCAGGAAGTTGAACTGGCAATGAGTGAAGTAATTGATTCTCATAGCTAACAAGTATTATTGTGCCCCTCCCTCTACGTGACTTGACTACTCGCTTCAATTAGACAGACTTTACACATTCCAAGATATAGTATGTGGACATACAAATCATAACATGGTTTTCATGGCCAACCTGTTGTGGACCTGAAGTGACATTTGTTTCCCCCTTCAACAGAAAGCACCTACTGCTCACGCCATTGGCCCCGAGGTCAGTGGAAATGACTCCAGCAAATCCGAGAACCTGGGCTTCATCCATGCCTTTGTAGCTGCCATCTCTGTCATCATTGTCTCTGAGCTGGGAGACAAGACTTTCTTCATCGCTGCCATCATGGCAATGCGCTACAACCGCCTCACCGTGCTGTTGGGGGCAATACTAGCCCTTGGCTTTATGACCTGCATCTCAGGTTAGTGGATGAGATGGGGGGAGCTGATGATCCTGTTTTTTTTTCTGGGGGGGGGGGGGTCCTGGTTCAAAATGGGGTATACAGTTGAAGTCGGGAGTTTACATACACTTAGGTTGGAGTCATTAAAACTCGTTTTTCAACCATTCCACACATTTCTTGTTAACAAACTATAGTTTTGGCAAGTCGGTTAGAACATCTACTTTGTGCATGACACAAGTTATTTTTCCTACAATTGTTTACAGACAGATTATTTCACTTATCATTCACTGTATCACAATTCCAGTGGGTCAGAAGTTTACATACACTACGTTGACTGCCTTTAAACAGCTTGGAAAATTCCAGAAAATGATGTCATGGCTTTAGAAGCTTCTGATAGGCTAATTGACATAATTTGAGCCAATTGGAGGTGTACCTGTGTATATATTTCAAGGCCTACCTTCAAACTACGTGCCTCTTTGCTTGACATCATGGGAAAATTAAAAGAAATCAGCCAAGACATCAGAAAAAAATTGTAGACCTCCACAAGTCTGGTTCATCCTTGTGAGCCATTTCCAAATGCCTGAAGGTACCATGTTCATCTGTACAAACAGTACGCAAGGATAAACACCATGGGACCACGCAGCCGGCATACCGCTCAGGAAGGAGACACGTTCTGTCTCCTAGAGATGAACGTACTTTGGTGCGAAAAGTGCAAATCAATACCAGAACAACAGCAAAGGACCTTGTGAAGATGCTGGAGGAAATGGGTACAAAAGTATCTATATCCACAGAAAAACGAGTCCTACATCAACATAACCTGAAAGGCCGCTCAGCAAGGAAGAAGCCACTGCTCCAAAACCACCATAAAAAAGCCAGACTACGGTTTGCAACTGCACATGGGGACAAAGATCGTGCTTTTTGGAGAATTGTCCTCTGGTCTGATGAAACAAATAGAACTGTTTGGCCATAATGACCATCATTATGTTTGCCGAAGAACACCATCCCAACCGTGAAGCACGGGGGTGGCAGCATCGTGTTGTGGGGGTGCTTTGCAGCAGGAGGGACTGGTGCACTTCACAAAATAGATGGCATCATGAGGGAGGAAAATTATGTGGACATATTGAAGCAACATCTCAAGACATCAGTCAGGAAGTTAAAGCTTGTTCGCAAATGGGTCTTCCAAATGGACAATGACCCCAAGCATACTTCCAAAGTTGTGGCAAAATGGCTTAAGGACAACAAAGTCAAGGTATTGGAGTGGCCATCACAAAGCCCTGACCTCAACCCTATAGAAAATTTGTGGGCAGAACTGAAAAAGTGTGTGCGAGCAAGGAGGCCTACAAACCTGACTCAGTTACACCAGCTCTGTCAGGAGGAATGGGCCAACATTCCCCCAACTTAATGTGGGAAGCTTGTGGAAGGCTACCCGAAACGTTTGACCCAAGTTAAACAATTTAAAGGCAATGCTACCCAATACTATTTGAGTGTATGTAAACTTCTGACCCACTGGGAATCTGATGAGAGAAATAAAGGCTGAAATAAATCATTTTCTCTACTATGATTTTGACATTTCACATTCTTAAAATGACGTGGTGATCCTAACTGACCTAAGACAGGGACTTTTTACTGGGATTAAATGTCAGGAATTGTGAAAAACTGAGTTTAAATGCGTTTGGCTGCATGTAAACTTCCGACTTCAACTGTAGGTGGTGGGCATGGCAGGGGCGTGGACATGGCCATGGTCAATGGTGTAGTAGGTGACCAAACATTTTAGAGGCCCTCCTGTTTTCTGCAGGGATGCAATTTTGCTCTTTTAAAGCTAATTTTATGCAATTCTACATATTTTGCCATTTGGCGGAGATATGTTGCAGTTTGCTAATTTCCTGCAATTTTACACATTTTGCTTTGATGCTGAGAGAAAGAAATTCAGTTTTATAGCAAATTCCGAAATTCTACACAATTTGCCATGTCTAATTCTATCGAATGACTCAAACATTATAACAACATCAATGGGGGGCCTCATGCTGTGACCAAAATACTCCTGAATGCCTAGCTTTTATTTTGGTGATTGTTAGTTATCTTATTTAAAAATATCTAGGTCCATTATCTTTTCTACAAACTTTATTTCGTAAACTTAAACAAAGTTTGAGTTGTTTCAGATTACACGGAGAGCTTTACAATCCCAACAATTTGTCATTTAAAAAATATTTGTTTTAATGTTTGGACATAGGCGGCCCGAAAAAACACTTAGGTGGCCAACCCAAGACTTTTCTATGCAGAAAGCCCCCTGTGATTAGAATGGATGTGACATGGCTTCTAAGTTCATTAATGTATCCCAATTAGTGGAGGTACCACTGATGAATCCTGGGTTTGTCCGAATGTTTGTCTGAATATTTGGATCTGTACAGACTACAGGGCCGTCACCCTGCCTGTTCTTTGTCTAACCAAGACCCTCTTGTGTTTTTATCAGTGATGTTTGGCTATGCCACCACCATCATCCCCAGGATCTACACATACTACGTGTCTACGGCTCTGTTCGCCATCTTTGGTGTGCGCATGCTGAGAGAGGGGCTGAAGATGAGTCCAGACGAGGGCCAGGAGGAGCTGGAGGAGGTGCAGGCTGATATTAAAAAGAAGGATGAGGAGGTCTGTACACACACACGGGCCATCCCCACATTTGCATATTGTTATGCATTTTCATATTACCTTGCTGTATCTTGTTCTAGGGATTCAATGTTTGGCTTGTATTCCTATTTCCTATAGCTGCAGATGTCAAAGCTGCTAAATGGGGCTGCAGATGTGGAGTCGGGCTCAGGATCAAGCCATCCTCAGAGGAAGTGGCACAGCTTCATCTCGCCGGTGTTCATCCAGGCCTTCACCCTCACCTTCCTGGCAGAGTGGGGTGATCGCTCTCAGCTCACCACCATCATCCTGGGTGCCCAGGAGGTGAGTCCTGACAGAGCCACTGTTGAGTCTGTCTGCTTGCCTAGTCAAAATGGGACATTCTGGCAAATGTTACACTGACTTCAAACCAAGGCTATAATGCTTAGGTGTGGCTGCAAAGCATTTTACAGTGGATACAAAGTCAGTTAATTATTATGGTCAGGATGAAGAGTTACTGTTGCTGTGTATACTCAAAAGGAATTATATTGTTAGGGAATTATTGTTGTGTGTTCTTTCTACTCTACTGTCATGCTTTTTGGTTCTGTGAGAATGTTAAAGGTGTCATAAGCCAATGCTCTGTCTCAGGATCCTTTTGGAGTGGCGGTGGGTGGTACTCTGGGACACTGTCTGTGCACAGGACTGGCTGTGGTTGGAGGAAGGATGATTGCACAGAAGATTTCTGTCAGAACTGGTAATGTTTTATTTTCTTCCTTTCAGTGTTCCTGGTCAAGTGGTCATCATAGCCTATACTGTAATACATGTAGTAGTCATCAGAATTGTGTTATGGACTGTTTTTCTCTCCTCCTCAGTTACAATCATTGGTGGGATCATGTTCCTGGCCTTTGCCTTTTCTGCCCTCTTCATCAAACCGGATGCTGGATTCTAATTGGAGGGAAGACTTTCAGGCAAATTTTGTACATATCTGTAAAGCTCAACTATGTTTTTTTGTGTGTGTGTGTGTGTGTGTGTGTGGTTGAGAGGGAGAAATATGGAGAATATTCTCTAATGGGACTGAGTGAGTCTGTGATTTTTGTTCTTTAGTCTTGCTAAGTCTGTGATCCCTCACTGGTCTGAGTCCTGTGGCCTACACCAAGAACAAGACTTACCTCTCCCTCACACTCAGGCCCGTCAGTACTGAGCTTGGGTCTGTTTATTCATTAATTCCCCATCCTTATTATTATATTATGCTTTAAAGTCCTACTGCAGTCTAATTTTCACCTCATTTAACACCTGATTTACGTAACGGGGGGCGCTTTCCTCTTTTGTTCTCTATTGCGCCAGTATTGTTCCTCAAGCAAGCCGGGAGGTCAATGACATCATAGGGCACCATCAGACCAACTCATCAAAAGCCCTACTCTTTGAAGTTTGCAGTTGTCCCCCCCCCCCACCCAAAAAAAAACAAACATTTTTTTTACCCTTGTGTGTACTTTACTGTATTTATACTTGGGATATTGCTTTTCAATAGGAAAAGTACAACAACAAAAAATATGCCGGCTGAACACTGACTCCAGGTTTGTCCCATAGAGTGCAGTGTTATGGCCACAGTGAAGCGATTCAGTCCCTGTGATCTATGGACAGGCCTCAGGCCAACTCCCATACGTTTTGTTCCCCTCAGAATGTCATCTGAGAACAGTAACGTTGGGCTGCCTTTGCTTCATAAACCCCATAATTAGTTGATCTACCATTTCTCCAGCTGTATCGGGGATGGGAATCTTTTCACGGTTGTGAATATTACTGTTCAGTGATTTCCATCTGCTAGACAGGACATGCCAGTTCTAAGCATCATGGGGATCTTGTAGCAGCAGTAACCCATTCAGTGTCAGTATTCTACATTCCGGCCTCAAGGCAGCAGAGGGGGGGAAACACCCCACGGCCAGTCTGTCCCCAGCTGTGGGGGGAGCTATAGGAGGACGGGCTCAATGTCTGGAATGGAACAGTATCAAACCCCGTTTGACTCCGTTCCATTAATTCCATTCCAGCCATTACAATGAGCCCTTCCTCCTATAGCTCCCCCACCAGCCTCCTCTGGTCTGTCTGCCACTCTTATTGCTACTAGGATTTATTAAGAGGTTCTGTCTGATGCCTACTACATTTACATTTAAGTCATTTAGCAGACGCTCTTATCCAGAGCGACTTACAAATTGGTGCATTCACCTAGCGATGAAATCATGGAACAAAATATTTCTTTGCTTCCTCCTAAATTTCACTGCCGATAAAAAGGACCTAAGCCACAAAGTCTACTGCACCTGTCCTGAGTGGTTGGTTATGGTATTTATTTACAACTTTGAGGCACAGATGAGGATTTTGTTCTTGTTAAGTTTTGTATTTTTTTGAAGGTACTGTAGAAAAGAATACCTTCTTTTTTTTTTAAGTGCACAGGGTAATGTGACTCCATTGTCAATATTTGACCAGTTGTACCCTGTGACGACCAAACAGGCGTGTACATGTACGTGGTTTGAGACAGATGAACTTTTGATTGTTGTAAAGCCTGATCAATGCTTAAATGCTCAATAAAACCTGTCTTGCCTAGACTCTCTTACCTTAACTACTTTTTCAGCCCCTACATTTTATGTACCAAGTTATTCTGGATATTAACATTTGTTATTTAGCAGACGCTCAGTCTTATCCAGAGCGACTTACAGGTGCAATTAGGGTTAAGTGCCTTGCTCAAGGGCACAGATGGATTTTTCACCTAGTCCAGGGATTTGAACTAGCAACCTTTCAGTTACTTGCCGGATATGAGTGATTGCAGCGAATTGCAAGCAGGTTTCTTACCTGACCATTGACACTCGATTTCTGGTTTGTCCATCAAATGATTCTTCAACTGAAAACATCAATAGTTGTTTTTATTGAATAAGGGGAGAAAACAGCACTGTTTGCTTTAAAATGTTCCATTATGTTTAGTTTATGTAAGATTGGTCTGGCTCTAGAAATAAATTTATAGCAGTACACTCCTTGCAGTGATATTAAAATGCCTTCAGAATATGTCTCTTAAGGTTTTCACACAACTTAATTTAGCTATGCTGCAGAGCAGGGTTAGCACAATAGAAATAGAATGGATAGAACAGACTGCACTTTAAGTTTAAGTCTACACAGGGTTCAAGGGATGAAACTCTCAAATAAATCAGGCCACCGTAGTGTCTTTTTTAATATGGGTACTATGAGAATAATTAAATACAGTTGAAGTCGGAAGTTTACATACACCTTAGCCAAACACATTAACTCAGTTTTTCACGATTCCTGACATTTAATCCTAGTAAAAAATTCCCTGTCTTAAGTCAGTTAGGATCACCACTTTATTTTAAGAATGTGAAATGTCAGAATAATAGTTAAGAATGATTTCAGCTTCTTTTATTTTATCACATTCCCAGTGGGTCAGAAGTTTACATACACTCAAATAGTATTTGGGTAACGTTTCGGGTAGCCTTCCAAAAGCTTCCCACAATAAGTTGGGCTAATTTTGGCCCATTCCTCCTGACAGCTTGTGTAACTGAGTCAGGTTTGTAGGCCTCCTTGCTCTCACATGCTTTTTCAGTTCTGCCCACAAATGTTCTATCGGATTGAGGTCAGGGTTTGTGATGGCCACTCCAATACCTTGACTTTGTTGTCCTTAAGCCATTTTTCCACAACTTTGGAAGTATGCTTGGTGTCATTGTCCATTTGGAAGACCCATTTGCAACCAAGCTTTAACTTCCTGACTAATGTCTTGAGATGTTGCTTCAATATATCCACATCATTTTCCTCCCTCATGATGCCATCTATTTTGTAAAGTGCACCAGGCCCTCCTGCAGCAAAGCACCCCCACAACATGATGCTGCCACCCCCGTGCTTCACGGTTGGGATGGTGTTCTTCGGATTGCAAGCTTCCCCCTTTTTCCTCCAAACATAATGATGGTCATTATGGCCAAACAGTTCTATTTTTGTTTCATCAGACCAGAGGACATTTCTCCAAAAAGTACGATCTTTGTCCCCATGTGCAGTTGCAAACCGTAGTCTGGCTTTTTTTATGATGGTTTTGGAGCAGTGGCTTCTTCCTTGCTGAGCAGCCTTTCAGGTTATGTCGATATAGGACTCATTTTACTGTGGATATAGATACTTTTGTACCTGTTTCTTCCAGCATCTTCACAAGGTCCTTTGTTGTTCTGGGATTGATTTGCACTTTTCGCACCAAAGTACGTTCATCTCTAGGAGACAGAACACGTCTCCTTCCTGAGGGGTATGACGGCTGCGTGGTCCCATGGTGTTTATACTTGCATACTATTGTTTGTACAGATGAACGTGGTACCTTCAGGCGTTTCGAAATTGCTCCCAAGGATGGACCAGAATTGTGGAGGTCTACAATTTCTTTTGATTTTTTTGATTTTCCCATGATGTCAAGCAAAGAGGCACCGAGTTTGAAAGTAGGCCTTGAAATACATCCACAGGTACACCTCCAATTGACTCAAATTATGTCAATTAGCCTATCAGAAGCTTCTAAAGCCATGACGTCATTTTCTGGAATTTTACAAGCTGTTTAAAGGCATAGTCAACTTAGTGTATGTAAACGTCTGACCCACTGGAATTGTGATACAATGAATTAATTATAAGTGAAATAATCTGTCTGTAAACAATTGTTGGAAAAATTACTTGTGTCATGCATAAAGTAGATGTCCTAACCGACTTGCCAAAACTATAGTTTGTTAACAAGAAATGTGTGGAGTGGTTGAAAAACGAGTTTTAATGACTCCAACCTAAGTGTATGTAAACTTCCGACTTCAACTGTATGTTGGTCCGTTCTACTGATTTCTGTGCACCCTCAAGGATCAATGTGCTTGAATTTTGTGGTTCAACTAATATGGTGTCACAGAACTACCCAGAGGTTGTGGAATTTTTTACTTGACTAAAATGCTGAGAAATGTAGTTCAATGCAAACTGTCCATTCTACTTGTTCTAATTCTATAATTAAAAGTATTATGGGTTGGCCCAAGTCAAGAACAGCTGGTGTAAAAAGTGACACATGGCAAAATAGAGTTATAGCCAAGGGCTAAGAGATATTGAGTATTAAAACAGCATTTTCCAGTTCCAGGTGCTTTCTGCAAAGTGTACTGCACAGATTCATTTCATGAGCCAAACAAATGTTCTGCAAAGAACACCACACATACAAAGATTAAATGATAGAGAGAAGAACACTCACTGATAGACATTCAGAACTTCTAGTGCGTACAGTACCAGTCAAAAGTTTGGACACATCTACTCTTTCCAGGATTTCTTTATTTTTACTATTTTCTACATTGTAGAATAAATGAAGACATCAAAACTATGAAATAACACACATGGAATCATGTAGTAACCAAAAAAAGTGTTAAACAAATGAAAATATTTTATATGAAAGATTCTTCAAAGTAGCCACCCTTTGCCTTGACAGCTTTACTCGCTCTTGGCATTCTCTCAACCAGCTTCATGAGGTAGTCACCTAGAATGCATTTCAATTAACAGGTGTGCCTTGTTAAAAGTTAATTTGTGTTATTTCTTTTCTTAATGCGTTTGAGCCAATCAGTTGTGTTGTGACAAGGTAGGGGTGGTATACAGAAGATAGCCCTGTTAGGTACAAACAAAGTCCATATTATGGCAAGAACAGCTCAAATAAGCAAAGAGAAACAACAGTCCATCATTACTTTAAGACATGCAGGTCAGTCAATCTGGAAAATTGCAAGAACTTCTTCAAGTGAAGTTGCAAATACCATCAAGTGCTATGATGAAACTGAATCTCATGAGGACCGCCACAGCAAAGGAAGACCGACCCAGTGTTACCTCTACTGCAGAGGTATTTTAGAATTCAAGGCACACTTAACTAGCATGGCTACCACAATATTCTGCAGCGACACGCCATCCCATATGGTTTGCGCTTAGTGGGACGATCTGTTTTTCAACAGGACTATGACACAACACACCTCCATGCTGTGTAAGGGCATCAGGCGACCCACCTCCACAATCACCCGACCCCAACCCAATTGAGATGGTTTGGGATGAGTTGGATTGCAGAGTGAAGGAAAAGCAGCTAACAAGTACTCAGAATATGTGGCAACTCCTTCAAGACTGTTGGAAAAGCATTCCAGGTGAATCAGGTTGAGAGAATGCCAAGAATGTGCAAAGCTGTCATCAAAGCAAAGTGTGGCTAATTTGAAAATATATTTTGATTTAACACTTTTTTTGGTTACTACATGATTCAATGTGTTATTTCATAGTTTTGATGTCTTCACTATTATTCTACAATGTATAAAATAGAACAAATAAAGAATCACCCTTGAGTGAGTAGGTGTGTCCAGATTTTTGACTGGTACTGTACATTAGAACATGATTCACCACCTTTTACATTGGTCTTTCCATCTGGGTATTAAAACCAAGTATAACAATTTATTCACATCTTTCACTTTGGATACAAAACATCAATACCACTCCATTTTCCCCCACCTCACATAGTCTGGGTTGAATTACCTTATTGTAGCCTTTTGAGATACAACATAAGGGATCCCTACTTTGATACGTCCAATAAACATGTGGATAAGTCTTATATGGGTAATTTGTTAAAAGAGACCATGAATGTGGTCATCCTAGAGATGATCCAAAATATTAAACTCTAGCATTCCTAATTGTTAAAACTTAATAAAAACAAAACAAATGATCTAGTATTCCTCATCACATTTTCAGAGGAATATTTTGAGAGAATTTATAACATTTATTGGGAAAAAGAAACCAATTACATGGGGGGATAATTGATATCAAATAGGTATTTCTTTAAATATTTCTGTACACCTTTGCATAACCATGAGCTCGTGATGAGCTCATGATGAGTTCTGTTTTGGGTACATTAGATCAACAGTCCTCACACATGTCACAGTTTGTTTAATTCCTTTCTCATTTGAGGTAACTCATTGGGTAGATTTTTGTTTTGCTTTCTTTTCTACACAATGAAAGCAGTATATTACAGTGTATGACGTTATATATCTACTCGCTCAATTCATTGTTTGAGGTCTAGCTTGGCCATAGAAAAATAATCTTAAAATCTGAGGTGTGTTTTCTGTTAAAATACTTTTTGCTAAGCCCTCAACTATTAATTTATTTATGCATGACCGTCTTCAGACAGCTATGTTAGCGTTTGATATTGAATTACATTCATTCAAGTATTGCACTGCCTGACCCGGTACTGGTAGCTGTAAGGTTTATCACGCCATTGGTGGCACAGGTTTACTTTGTGTCCAAAAAAATATTATAAAATCACAGTGACCAAACAACTTAAGTAAGAGCCACGGACAGTTTCTATACAACGTGTTGAATAAATCTGTATCGATATGCATTACTCGCAAGACAATAACTTTGTGGTTATAAGAAGTACCAGCTAAGTTCTGCTGTGCATGGCAATGCACCACCAATAGCCTAGCAGCAGGGACCACCATTTGCACTAAGGGTGAATTTCAAAAAGCAGAGACTAGCAGACTGACTTACTGCACTGTAAACACAAGGGCCTGGGACAGTTTTGCCATGAGGTACTACAACATGAACATACTGTGCATTTGGAAAGTATTCAGACCCCTTGACTTAATCCACATTTTATTACATCACAGGATTTTCTAAAATGTATTACATATTTTTTTCCTTGTCAATCGACACACAATACCCCAAAATGACAACGAAAACAGGTTTTTTGAAATTTTTGCAAATGTATTTTTTTTGTTTGTATTCAGACCCTTTGCTATGAGACTCGAATTTGAGATCAGGTGCATCCTGTTTCCATTGATCATCCTTGATGTTTCTACAACTTGATTGAAGCCCATCTGTAGTAATTTCAATTGACTGGACATGATTTAGAAAGGCACATACCTGTCTTCATAAGGTCCCACAGTTGACAGTGCATGTCAGAGCAAAAACCAAGCCATGAGGTCAAAGGAATTGTCCATAGAGCTCCGAGACAGGATTGTGTCAAGGCACAGATCTGGGGAAGGGTACTAAAACATTTCTGCATCATTGAAGGCCCCCAAGAACACAGTGGCCTCCATCATTCTTAAATGGAAGAAGTTTGGAACCACCAAGACTCTTCTTAGAGCTGGCCGCCCGCTCGAACTGAGCAATCGTGGGAGAAGGGCTTTGGTCAGGGAGGTGACCAAGAACCCGATGTCACTGACAGAGCTCTAGAGTTCCTTTGTGGAGATGGGTGAACCTTCCAGAAGAACAACCATCTCTGTAGCACGCCACCAATCAGGCTTTTATGGTAGAGTAGCCAGACAGAAGTCACTCCTCAGTAAAAGACACATGACAGTCGCTTGGAGTTTTCCAAAAGGCACCTATAGACTCTCAGACCATGAAAAACAAGTTTCTCTGTTCTGATGAAACCAAGATTGAACTCTTTGGCCTGAATGCCAAGCGTCACATCTGGAGGAAACCTGGCACCATCCCTTCAGTGAAGCATGGTGGTGGCAGCATCATGACGTGGGGAGGTTTTTCAGCGGCAGGGACTGGGAGACTAGTCAGGATCGAGGTATAGATGAACGGAGAAAAGTACAGAGAACCTTGATGAAAACCTGCTCCAGGGCGCTCAGGACCTCAGACTGGGGTGAAGGTTCACCTTCCAACAGGACAACGACCTTATGCAGACAGCCAAGACAATGCAGGAGTGGCTTCGGGACAAGTCTCTGAGTGGCCCAGCCAGAGCCCGGACCCAATAGAACTCTCTGGAGAGACCTGAAAATAGCTGTGCAGCAACACTCCCCATCCAACCTTACAGAGCTTAAGAGGATCTGCAGAGAAGAATGGGAGAAACTCCCCAAATACAGGTGTGCCAAGCTTGTAGCGTCATACCCAAGAAGACTCGAGGCTGTAATCGCTGCCAAAGGTACACACAAAGTACTGAGTAAAGGGTTTGAATACTCATGTAAATGTACTCTTTTTTAATTTATACATTTGCTAAAATAAAAAATAAAACGTTTTTGCTTTGTCATTATGGGGTATTGTGTGTAGATTGAGGAGGAAAAAAACTATTTAATCAATTTTAGAATAAGGCTGTAACATATCAGAATTAGAAAAAAGTCTAGGGGTCTGAATACTTTCCCAATGCACTGTAGATTGGAGCAGCCAGCCATGTTAGAGACCGGAGCAGGAAATGACCCCTAGAGGGCCCAGACATTCTACATAGTGTTGTGCTGTGATTCCAGAGAGGTTTGATATGTGATTTTCTTCCACCAATAAAAAGTGAAATAATGTAGGTTTCACAGACCTCAAGAAAAAAAATTGCCATCTATTAAGAAAAGTCTATTGAAATCGAACAGACCACAAAGATAAATGCTACCAATTAAACAATAACTTCTTTCTGACCACATGATTCAGGATTGTCACACTGAAAATCGAGGAAATAGGGAAATGCCCAAGCAAGCATAACTAAATAGTTTGGCAATCGTTT
Source organism: Salvelinus fontinalis (assembly GCF_029448725.1). NCBI lineage: Eukaryota > Metazoa > Chordata > Actinopteri > Salmoniformes > Salmonidae > Salvelinus > Salvelinus fontinalis. The sequence goes on along the minus strand of NC_074678.1, from coordinate 22,023,787 downwards.
TTTTCTTGAGATGAACATAACTAATCCTGTCCCTTACCATGACAAGTTAACATTCAATACGACTACTACTAAAGTGCCATTCTACAGAGGCCCCTGACAAGAAATGAGCAGCTTGGAAAACCAGAGGCTCGATCCCCAAGAGCCCCACTCCACAACATTTACAATAGAAACCTGGAAATCCCCTATGGAAGTTAATATGGCAACGTGCATTACAACCAGTTCATAGGACCCCACTCAACAAACATAGTTTTAAATTTGCCATGGCAAGCGACACCCCATCAGCACGACAATCAAACCATCACCTTATAACACAGTTACATGGGGATATACGTACTGTCTGACAGAAGCGGCAGAGGAGCAGGAGCAGAAAAACTTCAAACATACCACATCTGTTATCCCTATGATGAATTGGTTCAATTCATTCTCTTGGCAGGTCCAACTAACACCAGTTTCACTTATTTCAGAGGTCATTTGTGTTCTAGGTCATGGATCAAATAGCCTTAGCAGTCGCTCTATTCTTGTCTGGACTGGGCTTAGCCATAGTACACATTAGGAAACATTTTTGCACTTTCTCTCCCATTCAAACAACTGAGAAGTGGAGAATACTGTCTGTAAGGGGTACTTAGTGTTAGAGAGGTATAAATAAGTGCTATATGTTTACTTTAATGACCCCAGCAGCTCAGATTAGCATTTTAACATATCTTGGTTAAAACAGTAACCCCCCATCCCACCACACACTATAATGCCTCCAGCACTGTCTGACTGGCTTTATATAAAACAGACAAGCTGACTTTATTAACACATGAAGATTAACTCAGATCACAACAATTGCTAGTGGCATTCTGTCCAAACACTTATTTGATGAGATCCACCATCATTTAATGTTCTAAAGAGGAGAGATATCACCCCTTTGTTTGTTCTGACATTTCCAACCCATAAAAAGCTTCATAGGAGATAAACATGCTGTAGTTGCAAGTGACAGGAGAGAGTAGGAACATAAGGGCATTTCATTCATAGAACAGACACTAGATTTCTAACGGCGGAAATAGGATAATGCGCAGAAATATCACTGAGTGAATTGCATTTCTGAGTTTAAGGTTATTTTTGTGACCATTTAAAACGTAATTGAATATATATTTATATGAGAATAATCATTTTTCTACACAAGCCTTTAGGGCTAAAAAAGTACAGTATTGTAAAGCACTAGTATAGTCTGTACCTAGAGGTACTTTGCATGCATCGCTATGAGCGTTACGAGACCACTCTAAAACAGTCATAATGCCCCACTCATATTTAAATCAACTAAAGATAAACACTAAGGACTTTTTAAGTGTAAAAAATGTTTATGAATAGCTATGGCAAATGTTATGAGGCATGATGGCAGAGAAAATAATGAGCTCATAAGCTTTCCATAGGATACATTTAAAGTCTATTTGGTCAACTTTGGGTCTTTGCTTTATTTACAATTTAAAATATTGTTCTGAGTAAAATCATGTATCTGTTTAGTCCTCAACATGTCACTTTGGACCACAATATATATTCTAAAAAAATATTGTAACTTTAAAACATTTCTGTTTTTAATCTCAATAGAGGAGTTTTATTAAAACTACGAAAGTGAGGAAGAGGATGAAACAAACTGTGACACGACCAGCAGCATCAGCTACACACCCACGGTCCCATAAAGACACACGGTCCCTGGGAAGAAGAAAATCTGTGAAAAGATCAGCCATTAAGCGTGTTTAGGTTTCCTTTTTTTCCATAGAGTACTAGAAAAAAAGGTATATTCAAAGCTACAAATAACAGACTATGCTTTTCATTTCATGCATCATATAAAATATTAGTTATTTTTCTTTTTTTCCATATATTTCCATATTATTTTTTGTTCTGTACAATAAAAGTTCAATCCACATGACATTCTTAAAAATATTTTCTGACCCATAATTAATTTGACATGAAAAACAATATGAGAAAAACAGAAAACAAACGAGGCGTCTGTCTACTCTCTGTAGGACTTCTTTGAAGCCTTGATTGAAGCTCCAGACTGGATCGTCCTGCATAAATAACATCTGTGAGGGTGACGGGAGCACACACTGAACACACAAGAAGAGGGTAGGGTAGGGGACAAGCACTGGCCCCTGTCACAGTGGTGAGGTGGTGAGAGTTCTGAGCATGGCCATGAAGCGGAGCGACTCCGTGCTCACTGTGAGCACAGCATTGTTTTCTATCTGACGCGCCAGTGGCTCATGAGTTCAGTGCAGGCAGCCAGAGATCCATCTATTGATCCATCCATCACTAACTCTACAGACCAAGTTGAAGCAGGGTAGCCTCAGAGGCATAGTCTCAATACTGCTTTCTCAACCGATCTCTTCACCCCATCACACAGACAAATAGACTTGGTTCAGTCCACATGTCTGATCGGATGTTGTCACGTTACTGGGGCTGTGTGCTGGAGCGGCCTGACATGCTATCTGCCCTGTGAGAGGCCAGCTGCTGCTCCTGTTGCTGCTGTTGTTGGAGCTGTTGTTGCTGTTGTTGTTGCTGCTGCTGGAGTTGTTGCTGCTGCTGCTGATGTTGCTGTTGTAGCTGCTGCTGCTGCTGGTGTTGTGTGCTGGCGAAGGCTCCTTGCTGCTGCAGTGGGAACGCCGTTTGCAGGATCAACTGGGTGGACTGGTTTCCATGGAGCAGCCGAGGGCCCTAGAAAGGAAGAACAGAGAGGTGAGTGGCTGGTCAGAATAGGGACAAGTACCGGATCTACCTTTAGAAACGGTACTCTCTGGTGGTCACCTCACCTGGAGGAACTGTGTTTGTTGCTGGGCCAGCCCTTGCTGTGTGGCATCGGCCTGAGACTGAGCCTGTTGCTCCTGCTGCTGAGGCTGCTGCTGGGCGATGCTGATGGTCTGAGTCTGGCCCTGCTGAGGAGCGAACGCTGTCACCACCTGGCCCATGAACATGGTTGTAGGGACCATGACCGCTCCACACGCCATCGGCCCAGTCACCAGCTTAGTCAGCAACTGAGAGCCAGCAGGGAACCTGAGAGAGATGATGGAGTGAGGGTGGTAATGAATGAGCAACAGATTTTTTTTAGACAGACACATGAAAATGTATGCAAATCCTGTGGATAATCAGCATATTTCTCAGTAACATCAGCCACTGAGTGTGGCGCATACCGAGTGAGAGGAGAACATACCCTGTTGGTGGCATCGTGTACCTGATCTGTCCCGAGCGGTCCTGGGCAAAGTTTGCCATGGCAGCTGTGTTGTTGCTGCTGTTCTGGGCCAGGCTGGTGGCGATCTGGACAACATTGGCCTGGTTGGGCTGAGAGATCATCATGGTGTTGTAGAGGGAGGCCGGTAGGGCACTCTGCTGGGGCGGCAGAGAGTGAGTCGACCGCACTGAAGACTGTGAGAGGACAGAGCTGGTGTCTCGTAACAGGTTCTGTTGTTGGGGCTGGGACTGCTGCTGGGGTTGTTGTTGGACCGTATGCTGCTGTGGAGTGCTGCCCTGCAGACTGCCTGCAGACACCACTTGGCCCTGCATGGTGAGAGCACCCCCTGGCTGCATGGTGGTCCCGTGTGCCAGCTGCACAGAGCCCAGGCTCAGCCCACTAGTACCCGGCTGGAGAAACATCTGCACCAGAGCAAATACCACAGAATAAGACGAATCTCCTTTCATAGACAAACACAGGCATAATGACACATACATGCATCCACGCAAATGTGCAGACCTTTTGATTCAAGTACTCACACAGTTCTACATAAGAGGGCAGTGGTGGTTAGTATATGAGGCCCTATAGCGATGTTCCCCAGACAGACAGTAGGGGGCAGTGCTCACCTGTAGGCCAAGGCCCTGCACCTTGTTGAGCTCTTCCTGGATCTGCCTGAGCTCCTGCTGCTGCCTCTGGATGTTGGCCTCGATCATCCTGGTCCTCTGCTCCAGCTGATCCTTCAGGTGCTGCATTGCGTCCATCTGGGTGGAAAACTGTACCATGGGCTAACAAAGTTACCTCTTTCAAAGATAATTCGTAAAAATCCAAATAACCTCACAGATCTTCATTGTAAAGGGTTTAAACACTGTTTCCCATGCTTGTTCGATGAACCATAAACAATTAACGAACATGCACCTGTGGAACGGTCGTTAAGACACTAACAGCTTACAGACGGTAGGCAATTAAGGTCACAGTTATGAAAACTTAGGACACTAAAGAGGACTTTCTACTGACTCTGAAAAACACCAAAAGAAAGATGCCCAGGGTCCCTGCTCATCTGCGTGAATGTGCCTTAGGCATGCTGCAAGGAGGCATGAGGACTGCAGATGTAGCCAGAGCAATAAATTGCAATGTCCGTACAGTGAGACGCCTAAGACAGCGCTACAGGGAGACAGGACGGACAGCTGATCGTCCTCGCAGTGGCAGACCACGTGTAACAACACCTGCACAGGATTGGGTACATCCGAACATCACACCTGCAGGACATGTACAGGATGGCAACAACAACTGACCGAGTTACACCAGGAACACACAATCCCTCCATCAGTGCTCAGACTGTCCTCAATAGGCTGAGAGAGGCTGGACTTAGGGCATGTAGGCCTGTTGTAAGGCAGGTCCTCACCAGACATCACCGGCAACAATGTCGCCTATGGGCACAAACCCACCGTCGCTGGACCAGACAGGACTGGCAAAAAGTGCTCTTCACTGACGAGTCGCGGTTTTGTCTCACCAGGGGTGATGGTCGGATTTGTGTTTATCGTTGAAGGAATGAGCGTTACACTGAGGACTGTACTCTGGAGCGGGATCAATTTGGAGGTGGAGGGTCCGTCGTGGTCTGGGGCGGTGTGTCACAGCATCATCGGACTGAGCTTGTTGTCATTGCAGACATTCTCAACGCTGTGCGTTACAGGGAAGACATCCTCCTCCCTCATGTGGTACCCTTCCTGCAGGCTCATCCTGACATGACCCTCCAGTATGACAATGCCAACAACCACACTGCTCATTCTATGCATGATTTCCTGCAAGACAGGAATGTCAGTGTTCTGCCATGGCCAGCGAAGAGCCTGGATCTCAATCCCATTGAGCACGTCTGGGACCTGTTGGATCGGAGGGTGAGGGCTAGGGCCATTCCCCCCAGAAATGTCCGGGAACTTGCAGTTGCCTTGGTGGAAGAGTGGGGTAACATCTCACAGCAAGAACTGGCAAATCTGGTGCAGTCCATGAGGAGGAGATGCACTGCAGTGGATACTGACTGTTACTTTTGACCCCCCTTTGTTCAGGGACACATTATTCCATTTCTGTTAGTCACAGTTTATGTCTCAGTTGTTGAATCTTATGTTCATACAAACATTTACACATGTTAAGTTTGCTGAAAATAAACTCAGTTGACAGTGAGAGGACGTATTTTTTTGCTGAGTTTCTGTGTCACTGGCTCTAGCAAAAGAAACTGCCAAATTACAATCATGAGGAATATTTCTCACCTGGACACTAGGCTGGATCTGAAGCTGCTGCTGTTGTGGTGGTGGTTGCTGCTGTTGCAGTTGTAGTTGCTGCTGTGGTTGTTGTTGTGGAACCATGGATGGGGCCATGTTCTGCCCTGTGTTCTGGGTGTGCTGGGAGCTCATCGATTGCTGTTGGATACAAGCACAGGAACTACATTAGGAACCAAATCACTATCAAATATAGAGAGGCTTGACCGCAAGCTGAAAGAAACCCACTCTGACCTGACTGCTGATGGATGATCTTCGCTGTGATGTCATCTCAATAGCAGAGACGGACTGGCATCCCGGTGTACCCCTGTCTGTCTTAAGCTTAGGTGCTGAGAAGGAAAAAACAAACACCTTACTCTTAGGATCAAAGAAGCTCTCAGGACAGATGACATCATACTAGACAAGATGGATGTAGTAACGTCATGTGGTCAGCGCTTACAGGCTGGGTTGGAGATAGCAGTGTGGGACGAGGACTTGCGGGAGCTGTGTGAGGAGGCCGAAGGCGTGCGGCTGCGGTCAAAGCCCTCTAGGGCCTCCTTCAGACTGGAGGTGTTGAGCTGGTGTTGAGACTCAGAACCAGAGTCCTGAGACTGCTGTGAGATGAGAGAGCAGATAGAACAGTCAGTAGAGACTCACTACTAGAACTCCCAAGCCTTGTTAGAACACTTGGGAAGTACATCCTTCCTTCCTCCCTTGCATGAGGTAATCACTGATCTAACATAGTTGGATTGGTGAAAAGAAGGATCGTACTACTGGGATTGAAGGACGAATTCAAAACCCATAACCCCGCTGTTTGCTCACCAAAGATGTTTTAACATCATCCTTGTTGTCTGAGCACTTAACCATGTCTTACTCCAGTGAGAGTCACAGACAGTGAGACATCGTATCCCTTAAACTGAACAAGACCTCATTAACCAAACTCAGCCACCTCTTTATTCCTGGACTCAGTGATTTCTTATATTCAGCGGTCAGCAAGTTCTCACATTGGTCTGATAAGTGTCTCACCTTATCTACTGCAGAGATCTCTGGCAGTGACTCCTCAACAATCCCCAGCTCTCTGCGCTGTTCAGCCCTCACCTCAGCATAGCTGCTCCACAAGAGAGAGACAGAGTTGAACATCATTCCTGATGGTAGTGTATGTGATAGTGTTTAGGATATCAATGCAATACTGCTGGTTATATGTAGTATGACTGACACATTGATACTTGTTGTGAGATATGCATATGAATATCCTTTTAAGTGATTAGTCGATCTTCACCTGACGACAGTGTGCGTGCAGACAATGAACTCGGGCCTGGAGTTCCACTGGTGGTAGGTGATGTAGTAATGGGTCTGGAGCCAGATCCACTGCTGCCCTTTGGTGAGAAACCTGTAGTAGCACGATTTCCCCTTCCCATACTGCATTACTGCAGAACACAGCAAAAGAGAGAAAGGAGAGAGATGATGTCACAGATCTGTACATGGGACAGTAAAACACACTCATAAAATGTGCACTTACAAAATACACAAATGCGACAAAAAAATGACTCACAGTGTTCATGGCATTTGGCCAGTGTCTCCAGGTCATCTACGTGGTAGTAGTCATATCCAGATGTACCCAGAACCTCAAACGGCAGGTAACCTATTATGGGCGGAGCCCTGGGGAGATAAACAAGCAATGTTATTAATGTGACAACATAACCCATTCAAATACAATGATATACAGTTTCTCAGCCTTTTAAGCAGTAATAACACATTAAAAACCGATACAAAGCATTGTATTACCGTCTGGACATAGTGTCTACAAAGGTTCGTATAATAGAGGTTTTCAGTAGCAGTGAAACACTAAGTACTCAATCTAGTGCTGTTGCTCCTAAACGGTTGAGACTCAGAGCTGTCTCCTCTAGAGAGCAAGCCGACTGACTGGCCCAGATATAGAACACAGCAGCCAGCTAACAGAGTTGACCCAAACACACTCTCACTGGGACTGTGTTCTGACTGCTGTGCTGAGTCTCACACAGCTAGAGGCTAACTCTCTCTTGCATGACATTGGCAAGTAAGCACACACAGACATGGATATAGACAGCACACATTACCTGTGGTCCAAGAAGAGGAACTTCCATTCTAAGCTGTGTCTAGAGGTGAATTCTTCATTGGGTTCTTCAACAGTGCACATCTCCTGTGGGGTGAGTGAGGAAAAACTAGAGGTTTACATCTCATACAAAGAAAATAATTTACAGTGCTCCTACTAAGAAGACTTTACAGTACATTATTAGATATACTTGGTTACCTAGCTACCGAAATATGCAGTCTATGATATATAAGTCTCTAGAATTCCAATTGTCTTACCTTGATAAACTGTGGTTTGGCTAATCTCACAGTTGCTATGAAACAGACTCGGTCCTCAAAAGCGGGCCGGAGTGACCGCTGGATCACCCCTTCCAAGCCATTTCGAGTTGAGTTAGGCACTATAGGAGAAAGGGAAAATTACAACTTAGTCATTGTTGCCTTTTGGTCAGACTAAGTGCATTTATGGTCACAAACCAAATACAGACCAGCTACTTGTGTACTACATTCAAAGCCAAATTTTTTCCCACATCAATATAATGAAAATTTACCATTATTCAGGGACTTGAAGTTTCCGATGAACTTAACATACTCATACACAGGAGGCTCTTTGGGGTCGATCGTCCCTCGGAGCATGTGGCAACAGAATTCTAACTGGTTTTTCGCTGAAAACAAATTAAATCATACAATGAAGCAGAGTACAATTTGATAGACTTGGTTTAAATGAACCCATCTAGTTCTGAAACAAATCATCTGCTCATGGCATGCTGTGGCCAAATTGACTTGACATAGGCCATTTAGACCATGAACATGATAGAAACTACTAAACAGCTCCAGTACTTACTCTTGAGATACTCTGGTGTTAGCGTCTCTCCCTCCAGTATGTGAGATGACAGGGCTTTATACACGTCTGAATGTTCCACCAGGGGCAGGAAGTTCAACAGGTTCTGATCCACCAGGTCAGACTGAAACAAACACACACATGTATGTAATCCTTGGTCATGGATGTCAACCTTAACTCATGTATATGTATGGAGTGAATACTTACAGGAAGATGTTCCAGTAGAGATGTAACACTCTCTGAGACATAGATTATGTTCCCATCTGTCATAATTGCTAGGAAGAAGCCGTCTAATGCCTAGCAGATACAAAACAGTGTGTTAAAACACCATCTACTTGCAAAATAGAATGTGAGAAAGTGAACTATGTAGAAAACAGGTACCATTGCGCTCAACCTTGAACTTGAATAGTCCTTGGTGCGTTAAACCAAAAAGGGTGGGGGGGTTTTCTTGCTTACACAGCAGGCAGGGAAAAAAATTCACAGACGTTTCGTTGTCAACCTTCTTCAGTTAACTACAAAAGCAGTACAGAATGTTGCTACTGATATCCTTGGACTGACATCCTTTCTTTCTAGATACTTGTTAGTGAAAGGATGTGCAAACTACTGTACTTTCAGTGTGTCAAGTGCCACTGACCTCCAGCATCAGCTGTGTGAACTCTTCATTACTAAGAAAAGGAGGTTTCCAGTCCTGTCGGATCTCACTCGACTCTGACTGCGCAGCTATTTCTGACAGAAACACAGATGGGGGAGTAACTGATGTGAAATACTCAGACAGCTTGGTAAAAACACGGAAATGTTCCTATTCTTCCAGACATGTTGATATCCGAGGGCTAGGAGTAGGAGAGGTCCTTACCTTTATGCTTGCGCAGGAAGTCGATGCTCTTCTGTAAGATGGTGGACTTGTCCATCTTCCGGGTGTTGCCTGGAAGCATGGTACCCAGCTCCTTGATGAGGACATTGAACTGGTCTCTGCGCTTCTTCTCAGACTTGTTACGGGACACTCTGGAGGGTTGTACATGAGAAACAAGAATACACATACTAAGATTCTAACAAAAACAACACAATGATTACATGCAACATTCGCACTGAGCTAAAGGGTAGAGCTGCCACTTTCAAGGAGCGGGACTCTAACCCGGAAGCTAATAAGAATCCCGCTATGCCCTCCGACGAACCATCAAACAGGCAAAGCATCAATACAGGTGTAACAGCTGTCATAGTCGTTCTCCTCCTCAGATGAGGAGGAGCATGGATCGGACCAACACGCAGAGTGGTTAGTGTTCATAATTTAATGAAAGTAAAACAGAAGACACAAAACACAAAACAACAAACGTAACCAAACCGAAAACAGTCCCGTGTGGCACGAACACTGACACGAGATACAAACACCCACAAAACACACGTGAAACCCAGGCTGCCTAAGTATGATTCTCAATCAGGGACAACGATTGACAGCTGCCTCTGATTGAGAATCATACCCGGCCGAACACAAACATCCCAACATAGAAAATCACACATAGACAAACCCACCCAAATCACGCCCTGACCAACTAAATAAATACAAGACAAAAGAAAACAGGTCAGGAACGTGACAACAGGACTAAGATCGAACCGTACTACACCGGCTCAGACGCTCGTCGGATGTGGCAGGGCTTGCAAACTATTACAGACTACAAAGGGAAGCACAGTTGAGAGCTGCCCAGTGACACGAGCATACCAAACGAGCTAAATAACTTCTTTGCCCGCGTCGAGGCAAGTAACACTGAAACTTGCATGAAAGCATCAGCTGTTCCAGACGACTGTGTGATCATGCTCCCCGCAGCCGATATGAGTAAGACCTTTAAACAGGTCAACATTCACAAGGCCGCAGGGCCAGACGGATTACCAGGACGTGTACTCTGAGGATGTTCAGACCAACTGGCAAGTGTCTTTAGTGACATTTTCAACCTCTCCCTGTTTGAGTCTATAATACCAACATGTTTCAAGCAGACCACCATAGTCCCATAGAACACTAAGGTAACCTGCCTAAATGACTACCGACCCGTAGCGCTCATGTCTGTAGCCATGAAATGCTTTGAAAGGCTGGTCATGGCTCACATCAACACTGTTATCCCAGAAACCCTAGACCCTCTCCAATTTGCATACCGCATCAACAGATCCACAGATGATGCCATCTCTATTGCACTCCACACTGCCCTTTCACACCTGGACAGAAGGAACACCTATGTGAGAATGCTATTCATTGACTACAGCTCAGCGTTCAACACCATAGTGCCCTCAAAGCTCATCACTGAGCTAAGGACCCTGGGACTAAACATCTCCCTCTGCAACTGAATCCTGGACTTCCTGACGGGCCGCCCCCAGGTGGTAAGGGTAGGTAACAACACAGCCGTCACGCTGATCCTCAACACTTGGGCCCCTCAGGGGTGTGTGCTAAGCGCCCTCCTGTACTCCCTGTTCACTCATGACTGCACGGCCAGGCACGACTCCAACACCATCATTAAGTTTGCTGATGACAACAGTGGTAGGCCTGATCACCGACAACAATGAGACAGCCGGTCTCCCGGGCGGCGCAGTGGTCTAGGGCACTGCATCGCAGCGCTAGCTGTGCCACCAGAGATTCTGGGTTCGCGCCCAGGGTCTGTCGCAGCCGGCCGTGACCGGGAGGTCCGTGGGGCGACGCACAATTGGCCTAGCGTCGTCCGGGTTAGGGTTTGGCCAGTAGGGACATCCTTGTCCCATCGCGCACCAGCGACTCCTGTGGCGGGCCGGGCGCAGTGCGCGCTAACCAAGGTCGCCAGGTGCACGGTGTTTCCTCCGACACATTGGTGCGGCTGGCTTCCGGGTTGGATGCGCGCTGTGTTAAGAAGCAGTGTGGCTTGGTTGGGTTGTGTTTCGGAGGACGCATGGCTTTCGACCTTCGTCTCTCCCGAGCCCGTACGGGAGTTGTAGCGATGAGACAAGATAGTAATTACTAACAATTGGATACCACGGAATTGGGGTGAAAAAGGGGGTAAAATTTTAAACATTTTTTTTTTTAACAAAAAAACTATGAGACAGCCTATAGGGAGGAGGTCAGAGACCTGACCGTGTGGTGCAAGGACAACAACCTCTTCCTCGACGTGATCAAGACAAAGGAGATGATTGTGGACTAACGGGAAAAGAAGGAGCGAGCACGCCTTCATTCTCATCAACGGGGCTGCAGTGGAGCAGGTTGAGAGTGTCAAGTTCCTTGGTGTCCACATCACCAACAAACTATCATGGTCCAAACACACTAAGATAGTCATGAAGAGGGCACGACAAAGCCTATTCCCCCTCAGGAGACTGAAAAAATTTGACATGGGTCCTTAGATCCTCAAAAGGTTTTATAGCTGCTCCATCGAGAGCATCCTGATGGGTTTCATCACTGCCTGGTATGGCAACTGCTCGGCCTCTGACCGCAAGGCACTACAGAGGGTAGTGCGTACGGCCCAGTACGTCACAGAGGCCAAGCTTCCTGCCATCCTGGACCTCTATACCAGGCGGTGTCAGATGAAGGCCCTAAAAATTGTCAAAGACTCCAGCCACCCGTGTCATAGACTGTTCTCTCTGCTACCACACATCTAGGTCCAAGAGGCTCCAAAATAGCTTCTACCCCCAAGCCATAAGACTCCTGAACAGCTAATCTAATGGCTACCCATAATGCTGCTGCTACTCTCTGTTATTATCTATGCATAGTCACTTTAATAACTCTACCTACATCTACATATTACCTCAACAGCGGTGCCACCGCAGATTGACATTGTACCGGTACCCCATGTATATAGCCCCACTATTGTTATTTCCTGCTGCTCTTTAATTATTTGTTATTCTTATCTATTACTCTTTCTTTAGGTATTTTCTTAAAACTCCATTGATGGTTCAGGGTTTGTAAGTAAGCATTTCACTGTAAGGTCTGCACCTGTTGTATTCGGCGCATGTGACAAATAAAATGTGATTTAATATGATCAAACTAAGCTTACGTACAGAGTTGTCTTTAATGTAGTGCTTGAGCTCATAAAGACCTCACCGTTTTGCTTTGTCCTTTTCATCTTCTTCCATTAACCCATCAAAGATACTGCTGGCATCATCCCTGAAAAACAAACAACCAACCATTTTTATTTCGGGCCAAAAAACTGGTGCAGATAGCATTGGTCAGACTGCTACCCCAGCCCGGTCCGTAGAGGGCAGTGCGAAGCATAGTCTAAATTTAGACAGAGCCCATGCTCGATGACTCAGCTGGTATTGAGGCAGAATGACCAGGAATGCAACTCATTTTCCTTGGAAGGCAGAACCTTTTGCTTACTCAGCAGACTAGGACTGACATCACTAACATGTAGGTCAGATGGTCATTATTAGAACCTTGACAAGTGGCATTGCTAATGTTCTACCTGCAGTTAAAAAATAATAATCCTGAAGTAGTGTCAGCATGGATGTGACCTATTGTAGCCTATGGTGTTGTGTACGTGCCAGTATGCATGTAGCTGTGTGTATATAAGTGTGTACACCCAGTAAATGTCAATACACACCTCCAAGAACAGAATTAACTGCTTGCCTGTCTGTTTGCATGTGTGGATATTCAGGTGCACTTTCCTCAGGTCCAGGTGAGCGGTCACTGTGCTCCTCAGTCCTTCCAACCATCTACATAGTTTTTATATACATTACATGACCAAAAGCATATGGACACCTGCTTGTCGACCATCTCATTCCAAAATCATGGGCATTAATATAAAGTTGGTACCCCCTTTGCTGCTATGACAGCCTCCGCTCTTCTGGGAAGGCTTTCCACTAGATGTTGGAACATTGCGGCAGGGATTTGCTTCCATTCAGAGACAGCAGCATTCGTGAGGTCGGGCACTGATGTTGGACGATTAGGCCTGGCTCGCAGTCGACGTTCGAAATTCATCCCAAAGGTGTTCGATGGGGTTGAGGTCAGGGCTCTTTGCAGGCCAGTCAAGTTTTTCCAAACCGATCTCGACAAACCATTTCTGTATGGACCTCTGTTTGTGCATGGGGGCATCGTCATGCTGAAACAGGAAAGGGTCTTCCCCAAACTGTTGCCACAAAGTTGAAAGGTCATAATTGTCTAGAATGTCATTGTATGCTGTAGCGTTAAGATTTCCCTTCATTGGAACTATTCCTCCTCCAAACTTTACAGTTGGCAATATGCTTTGGGGCAAAAATCTGCCAAACCCAGATTCGTCTGTTGGACTGCCAGATGGTGAAGCGTGATTCATCTTTCCATAGAACGCGATTCCACTGCTCCAGAGTCCAATGGCGGCAAGCTTTACACCACTCCAGCTGACGCTTGGCATTGCGCATGGTGATCTTAGGCTTGTGTGTGGCTGCTCGGCCATGGAAATCCATTTCATGAAGCTCCCGACTAACAGTTCTTGTGCGGACGTTGCTTCCAGAGGCCGTTTGGAACCTGGTAGTGAGTGATGCAACAGAGGGCAGATGATTTCTACACGCTACACGTTTCAGCACCTGTTGGTCTCATCCTGTGAGCATCCTGTACCACTTCGCGGCTGAGCCGTTGTTGCTCCTGGCTCTAGCAGGGCAGAAATTTGACGAACTGACTTGTTGGAAAGATGGCATCCTATGAAGGTGCCACATTGAAAGTCACTGAGCTCTTCAGTAAGTACATTTTATTTTCAATGTTTGTCTATGGAGATTGCATGGCTCTGTTCTTCATTTTATACACCGTCAGCAACGGGTGTGACTGAAATAGCTGAATCCACTAATTTAAAGGGGTGCCCACATACTTTAGTGTGTGTGTATATATATATATATATATATATATTTGTCTTGGTTTTTTTTAATACACTCCAGATACAAACCACCCATGCTATCCCAATAATAAATGATTAGATGTTTTCCATTGTGTCAATTATGGCAGATTGATTGACTTCCAAGTTTTTTCAAGATGAGAAGAGAATCGTCCAGCCCATTGCGTATCTCTCTACACCCAGTGCTTGACTTGGGATGGAAGAATTGTCTTTTTGCTGTCTTTTTCCAAGTCGGTACATTAGACTATGTTCACCGAAATTCACAAATTGCATTAGGCTATATAGACCTCTATACGTTGAACCATATTTTCATGACTTATTATAGCCTACATGAAAAAGTAAACATTATTGACACTGGGAAACTTTTGTCTGATCCCATGTAGATATACCAACTCCTGCCGTTGATCAAGGCACTTAGAACTGCACTGTTAGTCACATGTTATCAACATGTGGTCAACCCTCCATCAGGAGAGCTCCTGGGTGTGCAGGCTTGACTTTTTCAGCGTCACAACTAAATACTTTTGTATACCCAATTTGTAAGTCGCTCTGGATAAGAGCGTCTGCTAAATGACTTAAATGTAAATGTAAATGTACTTTTGTCTTTATAAAATTATTTCTTCATTCAATAAATCAGGGATCAAATGGATAAGGTAGGCTACTTCAAAGCAAGATGTCTAAGTAGACGACGGACAGACGAAACGGACAGATCAAAAGCAAAAGTTTGGACACCTACTCATTCAAAGGTTTTTCTTTATTTGTAGAATAATAGTAAAGACATCAAAACTATGAAATAACACATATGGAATCATGTGGTAACCCCCCCCCCCCCCCCAAAAAAAAACATGTGTATTTGAGATTCTTCAAAGTAGCCACCCTTAGCCTTGATGACAGCGTTGCACACTCTTGGCATTCTCTCAACCAGCTTCATGAAGTAGTCATCTGGAATGCATTTCAATTAACAGGTGTACCTTGTTAAAAGTTCATGTGCAAAATTTCTTTCCTTCTTAATGCGTTTGAGCCAATCAGTTGTGTTGTGACAAGGTAGGGGTGGTATACAGAAGATGGTCTTTTACCAAATAGGGCTAAGTCCATATTATTGCAAGAACAGCTCAAATAAGCAAAGAGAATTGACAGTCCATCATTACTTTAAGACATGCAGGGCAGTCAATACAGAACATTTCAAGAACTTCTTCAAGTGCAGTTGCAAAAACCATCAAGCGCGATGATGAAACTGGCTCTCATGAGTACCCCCACAGGAAAGGAAGACCAAGAGAGTTACCTCTGCTGCAGAGGATAAGTTCATTAGAGTTACCAGCCTCAGATATTGCAGCCCAAATAAATGCTTCACAGAGTTCAAGTAACAGACACATCAACATCAACTGTTCAGAGACTGCGTGAATCAGGCCTTCATGGTCGAATTGCTGCAAAGAAACCACTACTAAAGGACGCCAATAAGAAGAAGAAACTTGTTTGGGCCAAGAAACACGAGCAATGGACATTAGACTGGTGGAAATCTGTTCTTTGGTCAGATTAGTCCAAATTTGAGATTTTTGGTTCCAACTGTGTCTTTGTGAGATGCAGAGTAGGTGAACGGATGAACTCCGCATCTGTGGTTCCCACCGTAAGGCATAGAGGTGGTGGTGTGATGGTGCTTTGCTTGTGACATTGTCTGTGATTTATTTAGAATTCAAGGCACACTTAACCAGCATGGCTACCACAGCTTTCTGCAGTGAAACGCCATCCCATCTGGTTTGCGCTTAGTGGGACAATCATTTGTTTTCAACAGGACAATGACCTAACACACCTATAGGCTGTGTAAGGGCTATTCGACCAAGGAGGAGAGTGATGGAGTGCTGTATCAGAAGACCTGCCCTCCACAATCACCCAACCTCAACCCAATTGGGATGAGTTGGACCGCAGAGTGAAAGAAAAGCAGCCAACAAGTGCTCAGCATATGTGGGAACTCCTTCAAGACTGTTGGAAAAGCATTCCAGGTGAAGCTGGTTGAGAGAATGCCAAGAGTGTGCTAAGTTTTTATAACTGTAATAAATACATTTTATGGGGAAAAACTCATTCTGATTGGCTCTCCAGTGGGTGGGCCTATGCCCTCCAAGACCCACGGCTGCGCCCCTGCCCAGTCATGTGAAATCCATAGCCTAATGAATTTATTTAAATTGCTGATTTCCTTATATGAACTCTAACTCAGTAAAATCTTTGAAATTGCTGCATGTTGTGTTGATATTTTTGTTCAGTATAGTTAGTCTGCAATTATTTTATACCTGCTACTGAATCTCCCCTCGGGCAACGGCCCACTCACACTGGCACACACGCAGCACCAGACATGTACTGAAGGGCCATTCCGATAATGGCTGATATGTGCTTTCATGAATTACATTAACAACAATTATGAAACTAATTTCCATGACTTTTCCTGACTTTACAAACCCTCATTTGACCCTCATCTGGCACATTTTTAATCAGTGCAATCTCGAACAGACTAACGCAAATAAACTTGAACAAACCGTACATCAGGAAATGAATGCCCACTCTTCATTGCTATTCAATGAAGATCCCGCCTTCATTCCACTTTGATCAACCTTTTTTGCCAGGGTGTGTGAATCTGGGCCAGCAAAAGGCTACTTTATTTTTATAGAGGAGCCGGTATGCAATTCCCCAAAAATTGAAAGTGCCAGTATGGTGTTCCGGACAGCTCCGGCCCAAGTCAAGCACTGAATACACACCCATAGGCAAATGTCTTAAAATATGCAGGCAGACAGATTAAAAGTACATTTACATTGTAATACTTCTTTCTGACAGCCAATTTTCTAGCGCTGCCCACAACTTCCAGACTTTATAGCATTCCCAGAAAGCATGGAATATTGAGTCATTATTTGCTTTACACTTAAGACATGACTCTGCAGTTGTGCTGTAGAATTTATGAATTCTCTCATGTATAATAAATTCCATACATTAGTTTATACTGGATTAAGCCTATATTTTCTTAAACTGTAATTTTGTTAGTTATGCTCCAACTTTCCCTCCATCTTGTGCCAACATCAGTTACTTTGTCTTTTTTCCTAAGAGATTGTCCATTGGATATGTTCTCTGGCAGGTTTTCTATATCTTCCCTATTATATGAACATAATTTCCTGACTCAAATAAGATTCCCTCAAGGTTGCTCCCTCCAAGGTCTATTTTCACTGCACACTTCTCATTGAACAATAATTAATGGACCACTAACCAAGAGTCCTTGGGGGGGGGGGGGGGGGGGGGGGGGGTGCTGATCTGAGCCTATGACATTCTGTGGAATGACATATACTGGCACGCTTTTCTGTATGTGTGCATCTGTGCCTAATTTGCCTTCATGCGTTTCTGTGCATGCTGTGTGAGCATGAGAATAATGTGGTGCTTGTGTTTTTTTTACCCCAGGGCTACTTCAAACAAATAAGCTTCAATTACACTCACCAATGCTATTTTTAGACAAACCCATTAAAGTCAACAATGTAGAAACACAATAGTTTAATAGCAAACAACAAATAGAGTAATGAAGAGTAAACAAGCATTTTACAACCATGTGCTGGGCGATATGGACCAAAAGTAATATGATAAAATGTAACTATTTTGCTTGATAGTGATAAATACAATGATCGAGATATATATAGATATATATAGATATATAGATAGAGATATAGATATATATATAGAGATAGATATAGATATATTAATAACGTATTTATTTATATATATTTTATAAATTGACAATTAGGCCTACTTTCCATTAGTGGCAGTTTTTTGTTGTTGTGCCAAGACAAGTAACTGAGATAGGCTATACTATGATAGAAAATGTACTTGATTGTACTCCTTTGTACTTGATTGATGAATTATGGTCACTAATTAGTAAGGAACTCCCCACACCTGGTTGTCTAGGGCTTAATTAAAAGGAAAGACCAAAACCCTGCAGACATTAGGCCCTCCATGGAATGACTTTGACACCCCTGTTCTAAGCTATATTATTCACCACGTGTGGAAGTGAGAACTCAAAACACTTAGCTAGATTGCTAACTCTAAATATGATCTTGTTGCTAGATTGTTTTATTAATTAGCCTATATGGCTATCAGTAAATGTAATGTCCAACAAAACTATCCAGTACTAGGCCTAGGCTACTTGATGTAAGCCTATTCAGCGCAAATGGTGCACTCCGCTCCGTGGGCACATCAAAACCATACTCCGGTTGTAAAGTGGTGGCATGAACTCAATATTAAGAGGTGAGAAATAAACAGTAGTACCTTTGAAAACAGTCTGTCCCGCAATTGCATTTGGAGCAATGGTCATATGCTTGTGCTTATCAGAAAGCATCCCTCCCTCCTCTGTGCGCAGAGTGGGGAGAGGGAGCGATCACTGTTGGCCAAATAATAGTTTTAGAACAAAAAAATATGTGCAGGAGCTTTGTGTAGAAAAATCACTGAAAATGACCGACCTAAGCAAACTGCTCCGGTAAGAGGGCAATATCGGTGTGGGTAATTTTGGGTTTATCATCCCAGCTCTATTGTACATCCCACACCAAGCCAAAGATAGATAGGTACAGTCAGGCTCTGGCTTATCATTTACCCTAATGGTGTTTGCTCTCATATGAGAATGGGACTCGGGAGAAATGTGAACTGATATGGACAGAAAGAAGAACTTTCTTATTACATTCCCCTTCCCTGGAGGTATCAGAGCTTTAACAACATGCCCTTAAAGATGCCACATGACCAAATTAAAATCCACCCATAGCACACAATTAGATTAGGCCACCTAAAGCTCCCAGTGTTTTAATATGATGCCATGTAAAGCCTGAGGATTGTTTATTTAAGATGGTGGTAATAGTGTTCGTCAGTTCTAACCTCTGCCTTACAGGAGGCAGAGCTACAGAAGACCTAAGGGCTCTATGGGTGTGACAACAAAACCCTATTCTCCAAGGGACAATGAGCAACAGGCCCTGCTCACACAAAACATACTTACACAATTGCCATCAACATGCCTTAGACCACATGTCAAACTCAAGGCCCATTTCAATCTTGTTTTTGTAAATTTTCCCCAGAAAAACAATGTCAAATCGACAATGAAATGACAAAAACCATATCGAAACTGTGTAGAAATAATGGACCTACATTTATAGTCTCTTCACTCTGTCCAGCTTGCTATTAGTCACTGAAACGAAAGCTAGACAGTCAGGGAACGTAGAAAATTCCAGAAGCGATTGATAGAGAACAATTTTTTGCACGTTTTGACCGCGAGGGAATATCAATATTTTGTGCGGCCCTCAACCTCAGTGAAGACCAAATGCAGCCCACAGGGAAAATGAGTTTGACACTCCTGCTAAACTATCAACATACCTTACACAAAACTAACAAAGGACTTTTGACAAAGGGTATTTCTATAGCGGTTGTGCAGTTTGTTTTCAATCCTCACCATTTATTCCTTTAAGTAGCAGCTAATGTGAATAAGTAAATGAATTTAAAAATGTTCTAACCTCTATTCAACCCCGTACACTTGCTGGAGTTGTCCTATATGAATAGGGCTAAATTGAAATGTTTCTCACAGAAGAAATATGGAAAGCATATGCATAACCATGGCAGCAATTTCAAGGGGAACATTTTGGAGATTATGGGAAAATTATTAGACTAAAAGGTGAGGACAAAACAGTTCATCTGCCAAGACTGAATCCAAACATTACACTGTTGATTATATATGCATTTTACATTTGCTGTACTTTCATTGCATTTGTTGATAACGAAATCTGACAATACTCCGGATACATTCAGTAACATAAGAATATTCATGGCAAATTTGGGGTAGGTGCAAAATAAGACAAAAAAATGGTTTTGAGTGAGAGGTCTAACTGGTGTCTCCAGAATGTATTCTCTTTACTTTTTCTAAATGTTGTGTCACAGCCTGAATTTCAAATTGATTACATTTTGATTTTGTGTCTCTGATATACACACAATAAGCCCATAATGTCAAGTAGAATTGTCTTTGTAGAACATTTTCAAAAATATGATAAATTACAAGCGGAAATGTTAAGGAGTAAAAATGTGCTTAAAATCACATAAGATGCATGGACTTATTCTATGTTCAATAATAGTGGTTAACATGAATTTTGAATGACTAGCCCATCTCTATACCCCACACATAAAAATAATTGTACGGTCCCTCAAATCGAGCAGTAAATTTCAAGCACAGATTCAACCAAAGACCAGGGAGGTTTTTCAATGCCTAACAAAGAAGGGCACCGATTGGTAGATGTCTAAAAAAAAAAAAAAAAAAGCAGACACTGAAAATCCCTTTGAGCATGATAAAGTTATTAATTAGGCTTTGGATGATGTATAAATACACCCAGTCACTGCAAAGATGCAGACGTCCTTCCTACCTCAGTTGCCAGAGAGGAAGGAAACTGCTCAGGATTTCACCATGAGGCCAATGGCGATTTTAAAATGGAGTTTAATGATTGTGATATGAAAAAAATGAGGATGGATCAACAACATTGTAGTTACTCCACAATACTAACCTAAATGACAGAGTAACTTTTTGTCCTGAATACAAAGCGTTATGTTTGGGGCAAATCCAACAACACATAACTGAGTACCACTATTCATATTTTCAAGCATGGTGGTGGCTGCATCATGTTATTGGTATGCTTGTCATCGGAAAGGGAGTTTTTTTAGGATAGAAAGTAGCAGGATATAGCTATGCACAGTCAAAATCCTAGAGGAAAACCTGGTCCAGTCTTTTTTCCAACAGACACTGGGAGACAAATTCACCTTTCAGCAGGATAATAACCTAAATCACACGGCCAAATCTACACTGGAGTTGCTTACCAAGATGACATTGAATGTTCCTGAGTGGCCTAGTTAGATTTTCAAGTTGATTTTAAGTCAAAACTATGGCAAGACTTGGAAATAGCATTCTAGCAATAACCAACTTGACAGAGCTTGAACAATTTTATATTGTACAATCCAGGTGTGCAAAGCTCTTAGAGACATATCCTAAAATATCCTCAGCTGTAGTCGTTGCCAAAGGTGTTTCTAACATGTATTGTCTCAAAATATGTGTTTTATTTTTCATATTTTTTGTTAGAATTATTCTTCCACTTTGACAGAGTATTTTGTGTAGACCGTTAGCAAAAATCACAATTAAATAAATTTTCATCCAATATAACAAAAATATATACTTGTGATTGATTTTAAGAAAGGCGTTGATGTTTATGGTTAGGTACACATTGGTGCAACGACAGTGCTTTTTTCGCGAATGAGCTTGTTAAATAACCGTTTGGCGAAGTAGGCTATGATTCAATAGGCACCGCATCGATTATATGCAATGCAGGACAAGCTAGATAAACTAGTAATATCATCAACCATGTGTAGTTAACTAGTGATTATGTTAAGATTGATTGTTTTTTATAAGATGCGTTTAATGCTAGCTAGCACCTTACCTTGGCTCCTTGCTGCACTCACATAACAGGTAGTCAGCCTGCCACGCAGTCTCCTCGTGGAGTGCAATGTAATCGGCCATGATCGGTGTCCAAAAATGCCCGTTACCGATTGTGATGAAAACTTGAAATCGGCCATTCCGATTAATCGGTCAACCTCTAATTTTAACCCGTATACGGGTATGAGTGTAAAGAGATAACCAGGCAAGTCCATTAAGAACAACTTATTATTTATAATGACGACCTGGCAAGGTATAGTATATCCCTGCCAGGAGGGAATGAGTATACTCTCCATAGTGAATAACAGCCATAAACCTAGCTGGGTACTTCTAGGAACCCAACTTCTCCTTCTAGGAAACTATTTGCCTTTGATTGGCCAAATTAAGCCCCTCCTTCAGCATGAGGTCATGTTCCATACTCTCTACTGACCACCCACCGCACCCCTGCCTCCCCTGCTCTAATGACAGTAAAGGGGGAGTTCAGTGGTGCCGACAGAAGCCCCAGCCCCTGGCTGGCCCCCCTCTGTCACATGAGACGGCACACACACACACACACACACACACACACATCAGGGGAAGAGTAAAAACACCAACCATGGCCTCCCGAGTGGCGCAGTGGTCTAAGGAACTGCATCGCAGTGCTAGCTGTGCCACTAGAGATTCTGGGTTCAAGTCCAGGCTCTGTCGCAGCCGGCCATGACAGGGAGACCCATGGGGCGGTGCACAATTGTCCCAGCGTCGTCTGGGTTAGGGGAGGGTTTGGCCGGCAGGGATGTCCATTGCACACTAGCGTCTCCTGTGGCGGGCTGGGTGCAGTGCACGCTGACACGGTACAGTGTCTCCTCCGACACATTGGTGTGGCTGGCTTCCGGGTTAAGTGGGCATTGTGTCAAGAAGCAGTGCGGCTTGGTCGGGTTGTGTTTCGGAAGATGCACGGCTCTCGACCTTCACCTCTCCCGAGTCCGTACGGGAGTTGCAGCGATGAGACAATTGGATACCACGAAAAAGAGGTAAATTATTTTTATTTTTTTCATAAACATAATAATTAAACACCAACCACTCAAAACGGAGCAGGGCTGAGCGGCATGCTAATCCTGGGATGAAGGCGGGAGATCCCGTGCTGGTGGGCCATTCCTGCTGTCACTCAAAACAGGTCCAGAGCCACTGAGTCCACCCACACACAGGTCAGTCACACACACCTAAAGGTCCACCAAATGTTGCTTGAAATCACCATGACGACTAAATCCAGGCAAAGTAAAGCACAGATTGAGAACATTTAAAAAACATTTTATTTTATAGATTGTTAGTCACAGATGATTTGACAGACAGCTAGCTACCAGTTAGATGAGCAGGTAGGGTAGGATATCCATTTCTCTCAAGTGTAAGAGGAGATTGGTAGACTAACTCACCCGCCTATACTGGAAGTCATCTTGTAGCCTGTTCAGGGTCGCAGTTATGGAGAGGGGCCTTTTAATCGTGAGGTAGACATTTGTGAATGAACCTGTCAGAAAAAGCGAGATTAACAGTGAAATTACAGTACATGGCCTGAAACTAAAAAACAATGTACAGTACCAGTCAAAAGTTTGGACACACCTACTCATTCAAGGGTTTTCCTTTATTTTTACTATTTTCTACATTATAGAATAATAGTGAAGACATCAAAACTATGAAATAACATATGGGATCATGAAGAAACCACTTAAAAGTTAATTTGTGGAATTTCTTTCCTTCTTAATGCGTTTGAGCCAATCAGTTGTGTTGTGACTCCTTCAAGACTGTTGGAAAAGCATTCCTCATGAAACAAAATGTTGGACTCATCAGACATGGGTCTTCCTTTCCTGTGGCGGTCCTCATGAGAGCCAGTTTCATCATAGCGCTTGATGGTTTTTGCGAATGCACTTGAAGAAACTTTAAAAGTTGTTGAAAAGTTTCGTATTGACTGACTGTCATTTCTCTTTGCTTATGTGAGCTGTTCTTGCCATTATATGGTCTTTAACCAAATAGAGCTCTCGCTGTATACCACCCCTACCATGTCACAACACAACTGATTGGCTCAAACGCATTAAGAAGGATAGAAATTCAACACATTAACTTTTAACAAGGCACACCTGTTAAGTGAAATGCATTCCAGGTCAAATGCATTCCAACCTCATGAATCTGGTTGAGAGAATGCCAAGAGTGTGCAAAGCTGTCATCAAGGCAAGGGGTGGCTACTTTGAAGAATCTCAAATCTAAAAAAAAATTGGGTTTGTTTAACACTTTTTTGGTTTCTACATGATTCCATATTTGTTATTTCATAGTGTTGATGTCCACATTATTATTCTACGATGTAGAAAATAGTAAAAAAATAAACAATAACCATGGAATGAGTAGGTATGTCCAAACTTTTGACTGTGTGTGTGTGTGTGTGTGTGTGTGTGTGTGTGTGTGTGTGTGTGTGTGTGTGTGTGTGTGTGTGTGTGTGTGTGTGTGTGTGTGTGTGTGTGTGTGTGTGTGTGTGTGTGTGTGTGTATATACAGTTGAAGTCGGAAGTTTACATACACTTAGGTTGGAGACATTAAAACTCGTCTTTCAACCACTCCACAAATTTCTTGTTAACAAACTATACATTTTGGCAAGTCGGTTAAGACATCTACTGCATGCATGACAAGTAATTTTTCCGACAATTGTTTACAGACAGATTATTTCACTTATAATTCACTGCATCACAATTCCAGTGGGTCAGAAGATTACATACACTAAGTTGACTGTGCCTTTAAACAGCGTGGAAAATTCCAGAAAATGGCATCAAGGCTTTAGAAGCTTCTGATAGGCTAATTGACATCATCTGTGTACCTGTGGATGTATTTCAAGTCCTACCTTCAAACGCAGTGCCTCTTTTCGTGACATCATTGGAAAATCAAAAGAAGTCAGCCAAGACCTCAGAAAAAACATTGTAGACCTCCACAAGTCTGGTTCATCCTTGGGAGCAATTTCCAAGCGCCTGAAGGTACCACGTTCATCTGTACAAACAATAGTACACAAGTATAAACACCATGGGACGACGCAGCCGTCTTACCCCTCAGGAAGGAGACGCGTTCTGTCTCCAAGAGATGAACGTATTTTGGTGCGAAAAGTGCAAATCAATCCCAGAACAACAGCAAAGGACCTTGTGAAGATGCTGGAGGAAACAGGTACAAAAGTATCTATATCCACAGTAAAACGAGTCCTATATCGACATAACCTGAAAGGCCACTCAGCAAGGAAGAAGCCACTGCTCCAAAACCACCATAAAAAAGCCAGACTACAGTTTAAAACTGCACATGGGGACAAAGATCATACTTTTTTGCAGAATTGCCCTCTGGTCTGATGAAACAAAAATAGAACTGTTTGGCCATAATGACCATCGTTATGTTTGGAGGAAACGGGGGATGCTTGCAAGCCAAAGAACACCATCCCAAACGTGAAGCACGGGGGTGGCAGCATCATGTTGTGGGGGTGCTTTGCTGCAGGAGGGACTGGTGCACTTCACAAAATAGATGGCATCATGAGGGAGGAAAATTGTGTGGATATATTGAAGCATCATCTCAAGACATCAGTCTGGAAGTTAAAGCTTGGTCGCAAATGGGTCTTCCAAAAGGACAATGACCCCAAGCATACTTCCAAAGTTGTGGCAAAATGGCTTATGGCCACAAAGTCAAGGTATTGGAGTGGCCATCACAAAGCCCTGACCTCAATTCTATAGAATATTTGTGGGCAGAACTGAAAAAGCGTGTACGAGCAATGATGCCTACAAACCTGACTCAGTTAAACACGCTCTGTCAGGAGGAATGGGACAAAATTCACCCAACTTATTGTGGGAAGCTTGTGGAAGGCTACCCGAAACGTTTGACCCAAGTTAAACAATTTAAAGGCAATGCTACCAAATAGTAATTGAGTGTATGTAAACGTCTGATCCACTGGGAATGTGATGAAAGAAATAAAAGCTGAAATAAATCCTTCTCTCTACTATGATTCTGATATTTCACATTCTTAAAATAAAGTGCTGATCCTAACTGACCTAAGACAGGGAATATTTACTAGGATTAAATGTCAGGAATTGTGAAAAACTGAGTTTAAATGTATTTGGCTGAGGTGTATGTAAATTTCCGACTTCAACTGTGTGTGTGTGTGTGTGTGTGATAATATATATCTCACACAGAAAAACCCACAGCCTCTATTCCTGAAGGGCAGCAGCACCCGGCCCAACCTTACCTCCTGTCTAACAGACTCTGTGGGAGGATGAGGAGTGTGGTGTAGGATGAAGGTCCACCCTATGTGGAGGCACTGTGGGGTCTGTGTGTCCCCTAGGGGAGGGAGGTAGTTACAAGAGTCACTGGGAGGATCCTTTGTCAAAGGCCAGCGGTTGTCAATGGCTCCTTGCTGAGCTGGGCATTCCGCCGTGCTGGGCTGTGGACGTACCACATGACAGCTACATCGGATGCTCTAACTAGTTACAAAACAGAAGACATTACATGAGTTAACCTGTAAAATGTTCTATTTACTCAATCCCAATTCAACCATAGACAAGAACCTACGGTACAGAGGCTATCTGAAATAAATGTATTCGATAAATGTTATATGGCAAAAATGTCACTTAGCATATCAGTGGGCTAAGCAGAGCTAGTGAGGGAAAAAAGTATTTGATCCCCTGCTGATTTTGTACGTTTGCCCACTGACAAAGAAATTATCAGTCTATAATTTTAATGGTAGGTTTATTTGAACAGTGAGAGACAGAATAACAACAACAAAAAAAACAGAAAAACGCATGTCAAAAATGTTATAAATTGATTAGCATTTTAATGAGGGAAATAAGTATTTGACCCCTCTGCAAAACATGACTTAGTACTTGGTGGCACAACCCTTGTTGGCAATCACCGAGGTCAGACGTTTCTTGTAGTTGGCCACCAGGTTTGCACACATCTCAGGAGGGATTTTGTCCCAGTCCTCTTTGCAGATCTTCTCCAAGTCATTAAGGTTTCGAGGCTGACGTTTGGCAACTCGAACCTTCAGCTCCGTCCACAGATGTTCTATGGGATTAAGGTCTGGAAACTGGCTAGGCCACTCCAGGACCTTAATGTGTTTCTTCTTGAGCCACTCCTTTGTTGCCTTGGCCGTGTGTTTTGGGTCATTGTCATGCTGGAATACACATCCACAACCCATTTTCAATGCCCTGGCTGAGGGAAGGAGGTTCTCACCCAAGATTTGATGGTACATGGCGCCGTCCATCGTCCCTTTGATGCGGTGAAGTTGTCCTGTCCTCTTAGCAGAAAAACACCCCCAAAGCATAATGTTTCCACCTCCGTGTTTGACGGTGGGTATGGTGTTCTTGGGGTCATAGGAAGCATTCCTCCTCCTCCAAACACGGCGAGTTGAGTTGATGCCAAAGAGCTCCATTTTGGTCTCATCTGACCACAACGCTTTCACCCAGTTGTCCTCTGAATCATTCAGATGTTCATTGGCAAACTTCAGACAGGCATGTATATGTGCTTTCTTGAGCAGGGGGACCTTGCGGGCGCTGCAGGATTTCAGTCCTTCACGGCGTAGTGTGTTACCAATTGTTTTCTTGGTGACTATGGTCCCAGCTGCCTTGAGATCATTGACAAGATCCTCCCGTGTAGTTCTGGGCTGATTCCTCATCGTTCTCATGATCATTGCAACTCCACGAGGTGAGATCTTGCACGGAGCCCCAGGCCAAGGAAGATTGACAGTTATTTTGTGTTTCTTCCATTTGCGAATAATCGCACCAACTGTTGTCACCTTATCACCAAGCTGCTTGGCGATGGTCTTGTAGCCCATTCCAGCCTTGTGTAGGTCTACAATCTTGTCCCTGACATCATTGGAGAGCTCTTTGGTCTTGGCCATGGTGGAGAGTTTGGAATCTGATTGATTGATTGCTTCTGTGGACAGGTGTCTTTTATACAGGTAACAAACTGAGATTAGGAGCACTCCCTTTAAGAGTGTGCTCCTAATCTCAGCTCGTTACCTGTATAAAAGACACCTGGTAGCCAGAAATCTTTCTGATTGAGAGGGGGTCAAATACTTTTTTCCCTCATTAAAATGCAAATAATTTTATAACATTTTTGACATGCGTTTTTTTTGATTTTTTTGTTTTGTTGTTATTCTGTCTCTCACTGTTCAAATAAACCTACCATTAAAATTATAGACTGTTCATTTCTTTGTCAGTGGGCAAACGTACAAAATCAGCAGGGGATCAAATACTTTTTTCCCTCACTGTATATGTTTAGTACAGAGCAGAGGTGAGCACTTACCGATCACATGGTTCGTCTGGTGCCGCTATGGTACTGGACTAGAAAAAATATGTTTTCCTTCAGGGATCTAAAATAAGAAAAAACACACAACATATACCCTGAAAACACACACATCCTTAAACCCTGCAACAGACACACACATAACCTTACATATAGATGTACACATAACCTTATATCCTTATATGACACATGATGATGGAAAAGCTGATTCAACCGATCGCTGCAGCTGTACATAGCCCATCTGTAAATAGCCCACCCAATCTACCTACCTCATCCCCATATTGTTTTTATTTACTTTTCTGCTCTTTTGCACACCAGTATTTCTACTTGAGCAGATGATGATGTGCATCTATCACTCCAGTGTTAATTTGCTAAGCTGTAATTACTTGGCTACTATGGCCTATTTATTGCCTTACCTCCTCACGCCATTTGCACACACTGTATGTAGACTTTCTTTTTTTCTATTGTGTTATTGACTTGTTTATTCCATGTGTAACTCTGTTGTTGTTTTTGTCAAACTGCTTTGCTAGATCTTGGCCAGGTCGCAGTTGTAAATGAGAACTTGTTCTCAACTAGCTTACCTGGTTAAATAAAGGTTAAATAAAAAATTTAAAAAGAGCCAGAAAGGTCATGACAGCCACAAACTGACATGATAAAATCCTGGTTTAGACACAGGCCCTAGTCTCTAAACTAGTTAGGGATCCTAATAATGCCTACTTGTGCCAATGCAAGGACGTCAACAGTGGAGCTCGACTGACCAATATAAGTCTCTGATAGTGAGCTTTCCTAAAATGACCAGTATCATGATTAATTCTGACCCAACAGACTGCAATGCTTTCACACAAACTGGACTAATGCCTGGATAGAACAGACCATTAAAGTGAATGTTTTCCAACATGTTAAACTATGAACATATTTTTGGGAGAGAAAGAGAGCGACCAAGAGAGACAAAGACAGACATTGGGGTGTGGTGGCTGTGGCGGAGTGTCTAGGTGAATGAGGGGAGTGCTGGGAAATCTATAGAGCATCTACAGATGGACTACTCAAATAAAGTGTGACCCCAAGTGCCTGAAAGGAAGGGGGAGGGGCATTGTCACAGCCCATTGACTTTCAGCTATGCCCATTTTTCTGCTCTCTGGACGTAACTTCAATGCAAGTAAAACTAAATGCATGCTATTCAATCGATCACTGCCCACCCGTCCAGCATCACCACTCTGGACAGCTCTGACTTAGAATACATGGACAACTACAAATACCTAGGTGTCTGGTTAGACTGTAAACTCTCCTTCCAGACTCACATTAAGCATCTCCAATCCAAAATTAAATCTAGAATCGGCTTCCTATATCGCAACAAAGCATCCTTCACTCATGCTGCCAAACATACCCTCGTAAAACTGACCATCCTACCGATTCTCGACTTCGGCGATGTCATCTATAAAATAGCCTCCAACACTCTACTCAACAAATTGGATGCAGTCTATCACAGTGCCATCCGTTTTGTCACCAAAGCCCAATACACTACCCACCACTGCGACCTGTACGCTCTCGTTGGTTGGCCCTTGCTTCATACTCGTCGCCAAACCCACTGGCTACAGGTTATCTACAAGTCTCTGCTAGGTAAAGCCCCGCCTTATCTCAGCTCACTGGTCACCATAGCAGCACCCACTCGTAGCACGCGCTCCAGCAGGTATATCTCACTGGTCACCCCCAAAGCCAATTCCTCCTTTGGTCGCCTTTCCTTCCAGTTCTCTGCTGCCAATGACTGGAACGAACTGCAAAAATCACTGAAGCTGGAGACTCATATCTCCCTCACTAGCTTTAAGCACCAGCTGTCAGAGCAGCTCACAGATCACTGCACATAGATGGACTGTTTACAGATGGGCTATCTACCTCATCCCCATACTGTATTTATTTATCTTGCTCCTTTGCACCCCAGTATCTCTACTTGCACATTCATCTTCTGCACATCTACCATTCCAGTGTTTAATTGCTATATTGTAATTACTTCGCCACCATGGCCTATTTATTGCCTTAACTCCCTTATCTTACCTCATTTGCACTCACTGTATATAGACTTTTTGTTTTATTTTTTCTACTGTATTATTGACTGTGTGTATTGTTTATTCCATGTGTAACTATGTGTTGTTGTATGTGTCGAATTGCTATGCTTTATCTTGGCCAGGTCACAGTTGCAAATGAGAACTTGTTCTCAACTAGCCTACCTGGTTAAATAAAGGTGAAATAAATCAAAAACAGATACATTTGACCTGCACAAGCAGCACGACACACAGACTCTCACACCACAAACACATCACACAGAGAATGACGACTCTGTCCATAACATAAAATGTGAGGGTCTCTGTCGATAACATAAGGTTACAGGTTTAATAAATTCTCAACATGACCATGTATGTAACAGCAGCAGCAGAGTTTCTATCCACCTTATGTAACCTGGCAACAAGAGCGCCATCTGATTGGTCCAGAAACCGATGGGTTGGGCCAGAGCCAGAACACGTGGACAAGCAGCGATTTGAAAATTGGCCATTGGCTTTGATACTCATTGGTTAGAGATGCTCAAAAATCGCTGTTGACGCCCCTCGTCACCACAAACGACGTCTCACACTCAAGCATGTTTTTTTTTATTTTTTTTTATTTAACCAGGTAGGCAAATTGAGAACACGTTCTCATTTACAATTGCGACCTGGCCAAGATAAAGCAAAGCAGTTCGACACATACAACAACACATAGTTACACATGGAGTAAAAACAAACATATAGTCAATAATACAGTGAAAAAAAATAAGTCTATATACAATGTGAGCAAGTGAGGTGAGATAAGGGAGGTGAAGGCAAACAGATATATGTATAAATAAATAAAATATAAAAAGGCCATGGAGGCGAAGTGAGTACAACACAGCAAGTAAAATAAAAACTAAAAAAACACTGGAATGGTTGGTTTGCATTGGAAGAAAGTGCAAAGTAGAGACAGAAATAATGGGGTGCAAAGGAGCAAAATAAATTAATAAATAAATACAGTAGGTAAAGAGGTAGTTGTTTGGGCTAAATTGTAGATGGGTTATGTACAGGTGCAGTAATCTATGAGCTGCTCTGACAGCTGGTGCTTAAAGCTAGTGAGGGAGATAGGTGTTTCCAGTTTCAGAGATTTTTGTAGTTCGTTCCAGTCATTGGCAGCAGAGAACTGGAAGGAGAGGCGTCCAAAGGAAGAATTGGTTTTGGGGGTGACTAGAGAGATATACCTGCTGGAGCGCGTGCTACAGGTAGGTGCTGCTATGGTGACCAGCGAGCTGAGATAAGGGGGGACTTTACCTAGCAGGGTCTTGTAGATGACCTGGAACCAGTGGGTTTGGCGACGAGTATGAAGCGAGGGCCAGCCAACGAGAGTGTACAGGTCGCAGTGGTGGGTAGTATATGGGGCTTTGGTGACAAAACGGATGGCACTGTGATAGACTGCATCCAATTTATTGAGTAGGGTTTTGGAGGCTATTTTGTAAATGACATCACCGAAGTCGAGGATTGGTAGGATGGTCAGTTTTACAAGGGTATGTTTGGCAGCATGAGTAAAGGATGCTTTGTTGCGGAATAGGAAGCCAATTCTAGATTTGACTTTGGATTGGAGATGTTTGATGTGGGTCTGGAAGGAGAGTTTACAGTCTAACCAGACACCTAGGTATTTGTAGTTGTCCACATATTCTAAGTCAGAGCCGTCCAAAGTAGTGATGTTGGACAGGCGGGCAGGAGCAGGCAGCGATCGGTTGAAGAGCATGCATTTGGTTTTACTTGTATTTAAGAGCAGTTGGAGGCCACGGAAGGAGAGTTGTATGGCATTGAAGCTCGCCTGGAGGGTTGTTAACACAGTGTCAAAAGAAGGGCCAGAAGTATACAGAATAGTGTCGTCTGCGTAGGAGGTGGATCAGAGAATCACCAGCAGCAAGAGCGACATCATTGATGTAAACAGAGAAGAGGGTCGGTCCAAGAATTGAACCCTGTGGCACCCCCATAGAGACTGCCAGAGGCCCGGACAACAGACCCTCCGATTTGACACACTGAACTCTATCAGAGAAGTAGTTGGTGAACCAGGCGAGGCAATCATTAGAGAAACCAAGGCTGTCGAGTCTGCCAATGAGGATGTGGTGATTGACAGAGTCAAAAGCCTTGGCCAGGTCAATGAATACGGCTGCACAGTATTGTTTCCTATCGATGGCGGTTACGATATCGTTTATGACCTTGAGCGTGGCTGAGGTGCACCCATGACCAGCTCTGAAACCAGATTGCATAGCGGAGAAGGTGTGGTGTGATTCGAAATGGTCGGTAATCTGTTTGTTGACTTGGCTTTCGAAGACCTTAGAAAGGCAGGGTAGGATAGATATAGGTCTGTAGCAGTTAGGGTCAAGGGTGTCCCCCCCTTTGAAGAGGGGGATAACCGCAGCTGCTTTCCAATCTTTGGGGATCTCAGACGACACGAAAGAGAGGTTGAAGAGGCTAGTAATAGGGGTGGCAACAATTTCAGCAGATAGTTTTAGAAAGAAAGGGTCCAGATTATCTAGCCCGGCTGATTTGTAAGGGTCCAGATTTTGCAGCTCATTAAGAACATCAGCTGACTGTATTTGGGAGAAAGAGAAATGGGGAAGGCTTGGGCGAGTAGCAGAGGGGAGGGCAGTGCTGTTGTCCGGGGTAGGGGTAGCCAGGTGGAAAGCATGGCCAGCCGTAGAAAAATGCTTATTGAAATTCTCAATTATAGTGGATTTGTCGGTGGTGACAGTGTTTCCTATCTTCAGAGCGGTTGGAAGCTGGGAGGAGGTGTTCTTATTCTCCATGGACTTTACGGTGTCCCAGAACTTTTTTGAATTTGTGTTGCAGGAAGCAAATTTCTGCTTGAAAAAGCTAGCCTTGGCTGTTCTAACTGCCTGTGTATATTGGTTTCTGGCTTCCCTGAAAAGTTGCATATCACGTGGGCTGTTCGATGCTAATGCAGAACGCCATAGGATGTTTTTCTGATGGTTAAGGGCAGTCAGGTCAGGAGAGAACCAAGGGCTATATCTGTTCCTGGTTCTAAATTTCTTGAATGGGGCATGCTTATTCAAGATGGTGAGGAAGGCATTTTTAAAAAATGACCAGGCATCCTCTACTGACGGGATGAGATCAATATCCTTCCAGGATATCCCGGCCAGGTCGATTAGGAAGGCCTGCTCGCTGAAGTGTTTCAGGGAGCGTTTGACAGTGATGAGTGGAGGTCGTTTGACCGCTGACCCATTACGGATGCAGGCAATGAGGCAGTGATCGCTGAGATCTTGGTTGAAAACAGCAGAGGTGTATTTGGAGGGCAAGTTTGTTAGGATGATATCTATGAGGGTACCCGTGTTTACGGAATTGGGGTGGTACCTGGTAGGTTCATTGATAATTTGTGTGAGATTGAGGGCATCAAGCTTAGATTGTAGGGTGGCTGGGGTGTTGAGCATGTTCAAATTTAGGTCGCCTAGCAGCACGAGCTCTGAAGATAGATGGGGGGCAATCAGTTCACATATAGTGTCCAGAGCACAGCTGGAGGCAGAGGGTGGTCTATAGCAGGCGGCAACGGTGAGAGACTTGTTTTTAGAGAGGTGGATTTTTAAAAGTAGAAGTTCAAATTGTTTGGGAACAGACCTGGATAGTATAACAGAACTCTGCAGGCAGTCTTTGCAGTAGATTGCAACACCGCCCCCTTTGGCCGTTCTATCTTGTCTGAAAATATTGTAATTGGGGAT
Source organism: Salvelinus fontinalis (assembly GCF_029448725.1). Taxonomy (NCBI): domain Eukaryota; kingdom Metazoa; phylum Chordata; class Actinopteri; order Salmoniformes; family Salmonidae; genus Salvelinus; species Salvelinus fontinalis. The sequence goes on along the minus strand of NC_074678.1, from coordinate 21,990,102 downwards.
AAAAATGTCTGAATTTTTGGTGGTCTTTCTAAGCCAGGATTCAGACACGGCTAAAACATCCGGGTTGGTAGAGTGTGCTAAAGCAGTGAACAAAACAAACTTAGGGAGGAGGCTTCTAATGTTAACATGCATGAAGCCAAGGCTATTACGGTTACAGAAGTCATCAAAAGAGAGCGCCTGGGGAATAGGAGTGGAGCCAGGTACTGCAGGGCCTGGATTCACCTCTACATCACCAGAGGAACAGAGGAGAAGTAGGATAATGGTACGGCTAAAAGCTATGAGAATTGGTCGCCTAGAGCTACTAGAGCAGAGAGTAAAAGGAAGTTTCTGGGGGCGATAAAATAGTTTAAAGGAATAATGTACAGACAAAGGTATGGTAGGATGTGAATACAGTGGAGGTAAACCTAGGTATTGAGTGATGATGAGAGAGATCTTGTCTCTAGAAACATCATTGAAACCAGGTGATGTCATCGCATATGTGGGTGGTGGAACTGATAGGTTGGATATGGTATAGAGAGCAGGGCTAGAATCTCTACAGTGAAATAAGCCAATAAACACTAACCAGAACAGCAATGGACAAGGCATATTTACATTAAGGAGAGGCATGCTTAATCGAGTGATCAGTAAGGGTCCAGTGAGTAGAGGTTGGTTGGGGTCGTGGCGATCCAGACAGCTGGCCGGGTATATGGCTATCGGTAGCAGCATAGGATGGAGGTCTGTTTGTAGATACCTCGTGCGTTTCCGTCGGTAGGTTCCGTGTAGTGGGGTTTTGTTCAGATAGCAGCCGATAGGACAGCTAACGATTAGCGGGCCTCAGGTGAGCGTTCAGGTAACGTCGGGACGGATTTGCCGGTTGGATACATCCCTCGGGCAGATAACGTTGGCAGTCAGTCGTGAAGGCCCGGTGGGGTTCCGTATCTGCAGCAGCAACAAAAGAAACGGGTCCGGATGGTGATGGAACTCCTCAGCTGGCTAGCTCCAGCATGATTTGAGTTTGCTCCGGGGTCAACGTAAGCCAATAGTCACACGGTATGCAGCTAGCTAGCTGCGAAATCAAGGTGCAAGTGTCCAGAGCCTGCGGTTGGAATCCGGGGAAACTGGGAGAAAAAAAGTCCCGGAATGCTCCGGTCCGAGTCGCGTTGCACAAAAGTGCCGGTAGATTATCGAGCTAAAGGAATAGCTGATGACCGCAAAACGTGGGCAGCTGAAACACCAACGCTAGCTAGCAAACCGGCTAATTTCGGGGCAGCTACAGATTAGCTTCTGGCTAGCTATCGGAGTAGATTCTGGTTAGCTATCAGGCTAGCTTCTGAATTAGCCCCTGGCTATCTTCCACGATGGATTTTCAGATTGAGGTAAATATTACTTATTGTAATTGGTGAAGCGGGTTGCAGGAAAGCTTTTGCAGGAAAGCTTTTGTAGTTGAGTTCTTGGATAATAAAATAAATAAAAGATATGTGAAGAAAAGGTGTAAATATATATATATATACAGGACACGACAAGACAATACAGAAAAGACGTCTGAACTGCTAAGCCACCTTGGTTGAAGAGGCAAGTGGCAAACAACAGAGCAGCGGATGAAATTAGTGTCATCAGGCTATAAATAAAGTGCACAGAATTGAAAGATATGGTCATTTCATGGTGGGGAAAAACATTGAAAAATGTGTTTTCGTAGTAAAAGCACTCGGAAGCTGACATTAGCATAATTAGCATTCCCATAGAATTAGCACGGCAGGTTAGCTAGTTAGCTTTGAGGCACAACAGATAAAATATCCTAATGTTATTTACATAAAACATTTTGGCACTGTTTGCCTTTTGTCATTGATATTCTGCGTTACCGACATTGTCCATTCAAGCATTGATTGGAAAAAAAATTGGCTAACATTTAAAATGTTTTCATAGTTTAACTTTAGTCCGTCCCCTCGCCCCGGGCGCGAACCAGGGACTCTCTACACACATCAACAACAGTCACCCACGAAGCATCGTTACCCATCGCTCCACAACAGCCGTGGCCCTTGCAGAGCAAGGGGAACCACTACTTCAGGGTCTCAAAGCGAGTGACGTTACCGATTGAAAGGCGATTAGCGCGCAGCACCGCTAACTAGCTAGCCATTTCACATCCGTTACACATATATTTTCCTCAACAGATAATAACATATTTCAAATTCTGTGCACATTATTTAATAGTTTTGACAAATGTATTTCATATTTTACAATGGTTTTGCTTGTGTGTCAATGCGCAGGAAGTTGAAAGACAAACGCGTTCAAAATAGCTCGGGTCAAGTGGGCAGGGCTACATAAGGTGAATATGGGTCACAGCAACTGAATTGTGTCTCATCTCACCTACAGCTTTTGGAGGGGTAATCAGACCAAAGCAGAGAGCACTCTGATGAGATACACTGTTCTTTTAAAAGCTGACAATCACTAAAACTTTGTCAACACTGAAAAGAGTGTTGACAGTGTTGACAGTGGGAAAAGACATGCAGACAAAGCATGACGTGAGAGCAAAGGAATGATAGGAAGTAGGGTTAATAGCAACATTTCTGTTTCCTTTAAAGCAGCAATAGTTGCAGTAGCAGCAGGAACACAAGCGGTAGCTGCAGCAAAAAGCTGTGCTTGTATAACTGCACTCAGTGCTTCACTGACCTGCTGACACAATGACCTACTTTCTTCCTCCTTCCCCTTTATACTTCATCACAGCTCCACAGGCAGCCAATAACAGAGCACTTTCAGTCACCGTAAAACCCTGAGCAGCCAACCAGTGAGCAGAGTATGTCACCATGAGCCCTGAACAGCCAATCAAGTCCCTAACCGGCATTTTACAACATTTGGAAGCCAATCACACAGTAACCAAATGCATCCTGGCTTCCCCGGGGCAATAGTGAGACAAAGGAACTACGAAAAGAAGAGAGGGAGACTCAGAGAAGAGAGGGAGGGAAATGGAAAATGAAGTGGTGGAAGGGAAAGAGAAATGTTTAAAGCAGCCACTCAAATCACTGACGCCGCAAATGTTCTCTTTCTCCCTCATATACACCCGAAAAGATAAATACACCTCCCACACAGAAGCCCCTTCATCATTTCTCAGTAGCCTCAAATACATAGCTTCTCGCACTCACAAAATCTCACTCCAACACTTTCTCACCATTTCTACACACACAAAGTGTGCTGATGTGCTGTACGTGAAGTGGATCCTCGGTGCCGCTTGTCATCACGCACTCATAGCGACGGTGCCCATCGGCAACGCCATAGCAACCGCCCGCGCCATGCAGGGTAAAAATAGCCTAGCTGAATTCCTCTACAGTTGAGACTCCATCACCGAGTGAGCCTCCCCTATTCTATAATAGAGCAGAGAGAGAATCCCTTTATATCTGGCTGAGGCTGCCCTATGATGGTCTAACTACCGCAGAGAGTACCTACCTCCATCACAGGATGCTGCTCGCAAGCAGTCTAAACCATCCATTACCGTTTGAGTGTTCCGTAATGCTATAGAGAAGAGACTGTCCCCATACGTGTGCTTTCTATGTTATACAGTAGAAACTCCCTGTTTTTAATATATGAGAGATAGAGAGACTCAATCACCAAGCATGCCCACCCCCCTGCCATTATACAGCAGAAACTCTTTCCATCAAGGAAAGTGCTTTCCCCATTCTGGTCTAGAAGCATTGTAAAAAATAAAACAGGGTTAAAATGAATATAGCAGGGTAAACAGAGCAGAACAAAGAAGGAATACAGAAAATAAAGGTAAGGAAAACAGAACAACAAAAAAAACCTACCTAGATTAAACAAAAAAATCTGATCCGGATCATATGGACCTTGGCATACAGAACGGGTCCTCTCTAAACTGAGCCTAAACCTGTATGTACCATTCCTGACACAATGAGGACTTGTGGTCCATTTATTAGTGAGTGGGTAGGATAGCCTGAGTGTCAACGTCTGAAAAGTAGCAGCAGGGGCCTTACAGTAGGGATGGGAAAAATGAGTCCGCCATAGCCATAGAAACGGGTCCATCGGCTCGCATCGCCAACATTTAAAACCTTCAGACAATAAACTGGATTAGTGGTTCTGCTCTATGGCTGCGTTGACACAGGCAGCCCAATTCTGATTTTTTTTAAATCACTAATTGGTCTTTTGACCAATCAGATCAGCTCTGATATGATGTGAAATAATCTGATGTGATTGGTCAAAAGACCAATTAGTGGAAAAAAAGATCAGAATTGGGTTGCCTGTGTAAACACAGCCATTGTGGCAGAGAATCCCTCATTAATCTAATGCAGTCAGAAACCACCAACGAGCATCAACACATTCACTGCTGGGAACTGCAACCAAATACACATTTATACACACTTTGCATATACACCATCTTTCTCTCCCGCTATCAGATCAGAGGCTGCACCTCTCCCTGTTAATCACGCTCAGAAAATAAGAGAGGGTGTGCCTGCTACAGTGCACTCTGTGGTTAATGGCTTCTAATTAGTAGGCTGACATTTCCAAGAAAACAGAGAATACAGTGGATTTCTTGGTAAGTGAAGTTACTGACAAACAGCAGCAGGCTTGATTCTTCTGATGGTCATTGACCCATACTGTAGCTGGGCTTAGGCTAAAGCCTAGGTCTGGAGCTATCCTCTATCCATGCTGCTGCCCAGTGCCCTGCCCACCCCAGCCAGTCTCTCCACCACTGGGCAGCTGAAGCCCCCCAGAGCTGGGCAGCCAGCTGTGTTACACCCAAGAACATGCATCAGCAGCCCCGGGCAGGACAAAAGGAGTCTTTGCTTGCATGTGTCCCACAGCCCACAGACAGGAATGTCTGAGAGTAGAGCAGCGGTTTCCACTAGCAGCGGGAGAAGGGAGAGGCTGGCAGGGGTCCTGCCACTGTCCCACAGGGGCCTGAACCAGACCAAGGGCCCCGCACTGGAGCCAACTGGATCAGTGGGGGGGGGGTTTAAAAGAGAAAGAAAGAGGGGGAATGAGCACTGCCAGGCCAGCACATGAGAGGAGGAAATTAAAAGATGCCATGCCAACTGCACACTGGTCGCCACCTACCCCCATATGCATCATGAGTGTTGGCCTACATGAGCGTTTTTCTCTGTATGTGAAAAAGTCCTGCAGACACGCCTGGTCCAAAGGTTGTCTTTATTGGCTGGGGTCAAACAGACTAACAAAAACATTTCCGATTTCACAGTCACCTGCTACACTAGTTTGACTCAACAGACAACAGAGTCAACAAACACCTCACCTACTGCACACACATATGGCAACAAAACCTCCGACACTGATTCTCAACACGGGGGCCCCACAGGGGTGCGTCCTCAGTCCCCTCCTGTACTCCCTGTGTACTTGGGCACGCCCCCATCCTCAAATCAAATTTTATTGGTCACATACACATATTTACCAGATGTTATTGCGGGTGTAGCTAAATGCTTATGTTCCTAGCTCCAACAGTGCAGTAGTATCTAACAATTCACTAATCTAAAAGTAAAATAATAGAATAAAGAAATATATAAATATTAGGACAAGCAATGTCAGAGTGGCATTGGCTAAAACACAGTAGAATAGAATACAGTATAGATATGCGACGAGTAAAGCAGTATGTAAACATTGTTAAAGTGACTAGTGTTCTATTATTAAAGTGACCACTGATTCCATGTCTATGTTTATAGGGCAGGAGCCTCTAAGGTGCAGGGTTGAGTAGCTGGGTGGTGGCCGGCTAGTGATGTCTATTTAACAGTCTGATGGCCTTGAGATAGAAGCTGTTTTACAGTCTCTCGGCCCCAGCTTTGATGCACCTGTACCATCCTCGCCTTCTGGATGATAGCTGGGTGAACAGGCAGTGGCTCGGGTGGTTGACGTTCTTGATTATCTTTTTGGCCTTCCTGTGACATCGGGTGCTGTAGGTGTCCTGGAGGGCAGGCAGTGTGCCCCCAGTGATGCGTTGGGCAGACCGTACCACCCTTTGGTGAGCCCTGTGGTTGCAGGCTGTGCAGTTTCCGTACCCGGCTGTGATACAGCTTGACATGATGCTCTCAATTGTGCATCTGTAAAGGTTTCAGAGGGTCTTAGGGGCCAAGACAAATTTCTTCAGCCTCCTGAGGTTGAAGAGGCGAGTACAGGAGGGGGCTGAGCACACACCCTTGTGGGGCCCCAGTGTTGAGGATCACAAAGTGGAGGTGTTCTTTCCTACCTTCACCATCTGGGGGCGGCCCGTCAGGAAGTCCAGGACCCAGTTGCGCAGGGCGGAGTTCAGACCCAGGGCCCCGAGCTTAATGATGAGCTTGAAGGGTACTATGGTGTTGAATGAACAGCGTTCCTACATAGGTATTCCTCTTGTCCAGATGGGATAGGGCAGTGTGCATTGCGATGGTGATTGTATCGTCTGTGAATGTATCGTCTGTGAATCTATCGAGTCGGTAAGGGAAATTAAGTGTGTCTAGTGTGTCAGGAAAGGTGGAGTTAATATGATCTGTCATGACGTTGGCCTTTTGGGGGAGGTTTATGACCCACATAAATACCTTTCCCCTTTTCTCTCTCTCTACTCTATAGAGTTGACTCTTGTAAAGCCTTTGTAACAAAGAGAGTCTGGTAACATCAAAAGGTGGGAAATGGAACCATATTTCGGTAATTCAACCAGTTAAAAATATGCGTTGGTACTTAATGAATATGATCTCAGATCAGTTGTTGTCTGAGCCATTACTACTAATGACAGGATGACAAACTATCTTGGAAAGTCGACACATTCTAGTTATCAGATTCACATGGAATTGTTGTGCAATTTAAATGTTTAAATATGAAACTATTTGTGAAAAGATTAAATGTAATTTTAGCTTCTTAAATGAGAGAACGGTTTGTCATAGAGAAACTCTGCTCACTCAGAGGCCCTGCCCAAGTGAACAGTCATTGGTTGTAAACTATGAAACACGCCCTTCTTTCACCACAATATAAACCCGTTGACAAAAATTCAACTTTCTGTTCCAAGGACGTGAGGACTTGCGGTCCTCACGTTGAAAGGACAAAGATCACCTACAGAACTAAGCCAACCTCAGCGTGAGCTCTGTTTGAACGACAAGAACCTAACAAAAATAGCATCGAATTTCAACGTGAAGATGGCGATCAACACGCCGAAAGGATGAATTTCGACTATACCAGCCAGAATATAGCACGAGCTTAAAAGTATGGCAACCTGGTATGAACTTTGAACTCTGATTCACTCTAGAAGTGATACCTCCTAGCCGTTGAGTTAGCAGTAGCCGCTGTAAACGTGGGATGGGAAAGGACGGACGACGTATCCAGTCTAACACACACAACGATACTACAACTTTTCCAGTTTACCACCAGAGACATTCTTCAGAGGACAAGAGATCCATGCTGAACAACCCGGCCTATCTACGACCAATCTACCGAAGCGCAGCTCAGAGTAAATATTTATTGCATTTTCCTTTTTCAAATGGGCGGTTATTTAGAATGCATAAGATACTGTATTTACGATAGCATAGCTGCCTACGGCCCGATAGAGATCGATAGAGATATTTTTGTTCCTCATTCTTCCCGCTCTTTCATTCAAAACCCAACCCCCTTTCTTTGTGTAACCAGCCATCATATCTGTTCCGTCCACTAGGGACGTTTTCCTTTATGACAGAATTTGTAATCAACGTATGATCCATTCTGTGTAGATGTAATTCTGTGTGATTATTTAGCTATTTAGTAAATAAATAATTAAACCAAATTTTGTATTGCTTATTCAACTTGTTAGCCAGGGTTCGAACTTACAACTTTCAGATGGGACTGAATAAGGTGAGGATTAAATATTGACTGCTACTGATGTAAACGATTACTAGGTCTTTAAGAGTTTATTCGGAAGATAACAGCTCTATAAACATTATTTTGTGGTGCCCCGACTTTCTAGTTAATTACATTTACCTGATTAGCTTAGTCAGGTAATATTAATTACAGAGAAACTATTTTATAGAATAGCATGTCATATCACTTAATCCGGCATAGCCAAAGACACAACAGATCCTTACCTAGCCTTTCAAAGCACTTCATAATGACAGAAGTGAGTGCTTCGTGGCGATAGTCATTTCGTTCAGTTGCCTTTGCTTTCTTCGGTACAGGAACAATTATGGACATCTTGAAGCAAGTGGGGACAGCAGACTGGGATAGGGAGAGATTGAATATGTCTGTAAACACTCCAGCCAGCTGGTCTGCACATGCTCCGAGGACACGGCCTGGGATGCTGTCTGGGCCGGGTTAACATGCCTTGCGAGGGTTAACACGCTTAAATGTCTTACTCACGTCGTCCACGGAGAATGAGAGCCCACAGTACTTGGGAGCGGGCCGCGTCGGTGGCACTGTGTGATCCTCAAAACCGGCGAAGGCGTTTAGCTTGTCTAGGAGCAAGACGTCGATGTCCGCAACGTGGCTGGTTTTCCCTTTGTAATCTTGTGATGGTCAGTAGACCCTGCCACATATGTCTCGTGTCTGACCTGTTGAATTGGAACTCCACTGTGTCTCTGTACTGACGTTTTGCTTGTTTGATTGCCTTACGGAGGGAATAACTACACGGTTTGTATTTAACTATATTCTCAGTCACCTTGCCATGGTTAAATGCGGTAGTTCGCACTTCAGTTTTGCAAGAATGCTGCCATCCATCCACGGTTTGGGTAGGTTTTAATAGACACCGTAGGAACAACATCCCTATACACTTCCTGATGAACTCAGTCACAGTGTCCGGGTAAACGTCAATGTTATTCTCTGAAGCTACCCGGAACATATCCCAGTCCGCATGATGAAAACAATCTTGAAGCATGTATTTCGATTGGTCAGACCAGACTTGAATAGTCCTTAGCACAGGTACTTCCTGTTCAAGTTTCTGCCTATAGGAATGGAGAAGCAAAATGGAGTCGTGATCTGATTTGTCAAAGAGAGGGCCAAAGGGAGGGCCTTGTAGGAGTCTTGAAAAGGCGAGTAGCAGGGATCTAATGTTTTTCCTAAGCGAGTACTACAGTCAATGTGTTGATAGAACTTCAGTAGTGTTTTTCTCAAAATGTGCTTTGTTCAAATCTCCAGCACCAGTAAATGCGGCCTCGGGATGTAGTTTCCAGTTTGCATAAAGTCAAGTGTAGTTCCTTGAGGGCCGTCGTGGTATCAGCTTGAGGGTGAATATACATGGCTGTGACTATAACTGAAGAGTATTCTCTTGGAAGGTAATACGGTCGGCATTTGATTGTGAGGTATTCTAGGTCGGGTGAACAAAAGGACTTGAGTTTCTGTATGGTATCACAATCAAACCATGAGTAGTTAATCATGAAACATACACCACCGCCTTTCTTCCCAGAGAGTTCTTTATTCCTTTCTGCCTTGATGAACTGAGAACTCAGATGGCTGTATGGACGGGGACAGTATATCCCGAGAGAGCCATGATTCTGTATGTTACAGTCCCTGATGTCTCTCTGGAAGGAGATCCTCGCCCTGAGCTTGTCTACTTTATTGTCCAGAGACTGAACATTAGCGAGTAATCTAATCGGAAGCGGTGGATGGTGTGCCCGCCTCCTGAGTCGGACTAGAAGTCCACCCCGAATACCCCTTCTCTGCCAGCGGCGTCTTGGAGCAGCCTCTGGGATAAGTTCAATTGCCCTGGGGGGTACGAACAAAGGATCCAATTCGGGAAAGTCGTATTCCTGGTCATCAACGGGATCACCGTGGAGACAGTCAAAAACATTAAGTTCCTCAGCGTACACATCTCCGAGGAGCTGAGATGGTCAAACCACACCAATACCATGGTGAACTAGTCACGACAGAGTCTTCAACCTCAGGATGCTGAAGAAATGTAGACTGTCTCCGAGGGCACTCCGTGTTCTACAGGGACACCATCGAGAGCATACTGTCGGGCTGCGTCACAGCCTGGTACGGCAACTCCACAGCCAGGGACCGCAAAGCGCTACAGAGGGTGGTACGCTCTGCCAAACACTGTCTGCATATGACAATTAAACGTCTAATTTAATAGCATCACAGCCAATGGTGATGATTATCAGGGATGTCAATTTTGAGCCTTTAATCCCAATACTTGTTGCAGAGTTCTCCCAAAAGGTTTGAATTTACCCTACAGATGACCAACTACAGCCCAGCAACAATATATTCCTGCTGAGATCTACTCCATTAGGCCTAATGTTCATATCATCAAACTCAGTCATGGGGCTGAATGGAGGGAGGGTGGAAGGAGACATCAGTTCAGCGGTTGTCTGTCTGCTGTAGCCCAGACAGTGAGATCATTGGCTATAGGGGAAATTCCCACAGTTACAGACTGCTGAATGAGGAAGAGTGTGCTCTCTGGAGATGCAAGATACAGACAGACTGCTCTGGCAAAGTCATCAAGGAGCCCTCAGTATGTCCAAGCTTTCTAAGACTAGCCTACATCATATCAATACACCAACAACACAAACAAAAACAAGTACAAGTACAACAGTAGACAATGACATCAACATCAGAAACAGTATTCAATAGATATTTTACCTATTTATCCCAAGATAGTCAGGCTATCATTATTTTGTGTATATATATACAGTATATCACAAAAGTGAGTACACCCCTCACATTTTTGTAAATATTTGAGTATATCTTTTCATGTGACAACACTGAAGAAATTACACCTTGCTACAATGTAAAGTAGTGAGTGTACAGCTTGTATAACAGTGTACATTTGCTGTCCCCTCAAAATAACTCAACACACAGCCATTAATGTCTAAACCGCTGGCAACAAAAGTGAGTACACCCCTAAGTGAAAATGTCCAAATTGGGCCCAATTAGCTATTTTCCCTCCCCGGTGTCATGTGACTCGTTAGTGTTACAAGGTCTCAGGTGAGAATGGGGAGCAGGTGTGTTAAATTTGGTGTCATCGCTCTCACACTCCCTCATACTGACTGGTCACTGGAAGTTCAACATGGCACCTCATGGCAAAGAACTCTCTGAGCATCTGAAAAAAAGAATTGTTGCTTTACATAAAGATGGCCTGGGCTATAAGAAGATTGCCAAGACCCTGAAACTGAGCTGCAGCACGGTGGCCAAGACCATACAGCGGTTTAACTGGACACGTTCCACTCAGAATAGGCCTCGCCATGGTTGACCAAAGAAGTTGAGTGCACGTGCTCAGCGTCATATCCAGAGGTTGTCTTTGGGAAATAGACGTATGAGTGCTGCCAGCATTGCTGCAGAGGTTGAAGGGGTGGGGGGTCAGCCTATCAGTGCTCAGACTATACGCCGTACACTGCATCAAATTGGTCTGCATGGCTGTCGTCCCAGAAGGAAGCCTCTTCTAAAGATGATGCACAAGAAAGCCTGCAAACAGTTTGCTGAAGACAAGCAGACTAAGGACATGGATTACTGGAACCATGTCCTGTGGTCTGATGAGACCAAGATAAACTTATTTGGTTCAGATGGTGTCAAGCGTGTGTGGCGGCAACCAGGTGAGGAGTACAAAGACAAGTGTTTCTTGCCTACAGTCAAGCATGGTGGTGGGAGTGTCATGGTCTGGGGCCGCATGAGTGCTGCCGGCACTGGGGAGCTACAGTTCATTGAGGGAACCTTGAATGCCAACATGTACTGTGACATACTGAAGAGCATGATCCCCTCCCTTCGGAGACTGGGCCGCAGGGCAGTATTCCATCATGATAACAACCCAAAACACACCTCCAAGATGACCACTGCCTTGCTAAAGAAGCTGAGGGTAACGGTGATGGACTGGGCAAGCATGTCTCCAGACCTAAACCCTATTGAGCATCCTCAGACGGAAGGTGGAGGAGTGCAAGGTCTCTAACATCCACCAGCTCCGTGATGTCGTCATGGAGGAGTGGAAGAGGACTCCAGTGGCAACCTGTGAAGCTCTGGTGAACTCCATGCCCAAGAGGGTTAAGGCAGTGCTGGAAAATGATGGTGGCCACACAAAATATTGACACTTTGGGCCCAATTTGGACATTTTCACTTAGGGGTGTACTCACTTTTGTTGCCATCGGTTTAGACATTAATGGCTGTGTGTTGAGTTATTTTGAGGGGACAGCAAATTTACACTGCTTTACAAGCTGTACACTCACTACTTTACATTGTAGCAAAGTGTCATTTCTTCAGTGTTGTCACATGGAAAGATATACTCAAATATTTACAAAAATATGAGGGGTGTACTCTCTTTTGTGATATACTGTGTATTTATTTTAAAAAAATTAAATCAGGCAATGATCCCAAAACACTTACGCAACACCATTTTCACTTATTACCTGGACACATTCTACCAACGACTTTACTTCGGCAAACCCAAAGACCAGCATTGAGAAACCCATCCCCCAATAGGCTGCCACATAGCTAGATCCTCAAATCTAAATTACAAATACACATAACCTAAATTCGTCACAGCGTTTATGCAGAAATTATTCAGGCAGTCACACCAATGGTGCCAGTCTAAATGGAATCCTTGCATACAGACTGTACATTCCTCAAAATCCATGCAGCCTTCTTCCTCATCTCCTTACTTCCTTCACTTTAAGAGCTGTCTTGTAAGGCAACTAACCCTCTGCAGACTGTGGTCTCAGCACATCCGCCTTGTTCAAAATGTCCACATGGAAAATAGAAAAACAAAGGCCAATGATAATCTTACTCAAATTATATCAAGATTGCGCTGTGGTTTGGGATAGTCTACATGGTAGGAATATGAAACAGTTGTTACCTAACATTCTTGTGACATGACCCTCCTGAAGCTTCTCAAATGTCCTTGTGACCAGCCAAAGAAACAAACAATGTATCGTGCCAGAATTCAGTCTTTAGCAGGCAGAGACCTAGAGGGAATTGGATACTAGCCTAATACAATCCACTATTTGGGAAAACAGCCTCAAAACACCCATCACATTCTTTCTTGCTCTTAAGTCCGCAGTTTTGGTTTATATTAATCCAATAAGCTGTTGGACCGAGGATGGTGTTATGGTGTAGATTTGGGTTTCATTGGGGTTGGCTGTGGTGGACTGTGTATGTTTTCAGAGGACAAGGTGGTGCCATGTGAGAGAAGCGCAGTGCTGATGGTTCTGTTCTAGAACCGTCAGCCCAGAGAGTCGTCCTGCCTGCTCTGCTACTCCCAGAGGTTTTGATTAGAGATTAATCACAACTAAAACATCTGGGTCATCCTGAAGCTCCCACAGTAGTCACACACCAGTCAGAAACACACACAATCAATTCCAGTGCTATAATAAATCAAGGAAATTAGGCTACATTCTGATGAAAGCAAACTAATCCCTGTTTCCATCCTCTTTGCAGAGCCAGTCTGACAGCCATTACCACTGTAGAGGAGGGCACCACTTGAGTGGAGATCACATTCTACACAGAATATCCACCGTCACCACTGACATTTATGTCTGACCTAGGTAGTGCTAGACTAAAGTTAACCTACCCTCAAACTTCTAGCAATATACAAGGAAAACATAAGAGAAAAAGACATTAAACCCGACAATTTGAAGATGAAGTCAATGCTATATAAGAGCAATGAACTTCAACACCAAAGGATTAAATGGATGTGTTGTGCGTTAAAACAAAAGGCCAAATGATCCTTTCCAATAAGATACTCATTAAATAAAACATTTAGCTAAAGGCTTGCTATTTCAGAAGATGGTCAAAGACGTGACATATTGTGTTGTCGGTGACGAAAGCGTTGGTGCTCTGCTATAACAAAGGCTGTAATTTTAGGCAGCACCACAATAGCGTACAAATGCCAGAGACAAGCTTATGCTAGTAGAAAAAGCCATCTGTGTCCATTGCTTCCTGAACATCATGACACAGAGTGGTCAGTTCGCATCAAACGGTTGACAAGCATCCCAAGAAGAGAGGTGGTGTCCTACACTGAGTTAGACCTAGATACATTACTGGAAAAGACCACCTCTATACCTAAAAAGGGAACAGAAGTGTCAAGTAGGCTTATTGGAACGAGCTGGATTTGCATATCAGCCTCCATTCTACTGGAAGATCATAATGAAAATGAGTGTAAGTTCAGAGTAGCTACACAAGGGATGTGGGCTTACAGCCGTACTACCACATGCCTGTTTCTATCGCTCCTCACTCTGCCACCTTTAAAAAGGACATTCTGTTTGTGTGTTTCCTCATTCATTATTTCCAACAGAGAAGTCATCACACCCCCACATCATGGATCAATTCCCGAACTCCACAGCTTATTATGTACACATTTCACAAAGGTTAGGATCGATTGTTTAACACTGCAATTGATTTCAAGACAGTCAAAGGTATTTTGCAGTGAAGAACTAATAACACGCTCCAAGATCAAAAGCCCTAAGGACATAATACTATCAGGCTGTAATGTAACTGTAGTCGGTGGGCATACGATCTGAGCTGCCATGCCCTGCTGCAGTGAATCAGCTGTCAGGTTCAGCTTAGAGATCCCTAGGCTGTTGTGTTGTGCTTCTTTAAAAGCAAAAGACTGGCAATCAACTAGCCAGCTAATTCACCCCACCTTCAAATCAATGGGACTTGCAACAGAGAGCATACTGACTGGTTTCATCACTGCCTACTACGGCAACTGCTCAGCCTCCGACCGCAAGGCACTACAGAGGGTAGTGCGTACGGCCCAGTACATCACTGGGGCTAAGCTGCCTGCCATCCAGGACCTCTACACCAGGCGGTGTCAGAGGAAGGCCCTAACAATTGTCAAAGACCCCAGCCACCTCAGTCATAGACTGTTCTCTCTACTCTCTACTACCGCATGGCAAGTGGTACCGGAATGCCAAATCTAGGACCAAAAGGCTTCTCAACAGCTTTTACCCCCAAACCATAAGACTCCTGAACAGGTAATCAAATGGCTACCCGGACTATTTGCATTGTGTGCCCCCCCCCCAAACCCCTCTTTTACGCTGCTGCTACTCTCTGTTTATCATATATGCATAGTCACTTTAACAATACATTCATGTACATACTACCTCAATTAGCCCGACCAACAAGTGTCCCCGCACATTAGCTAACTGGGCTATCTGCATTGTGTCCCGCCCCCCACCAACCCCTCTTTCACACTACTGCTACGCTCTGTTTATCATATATGCAGTCACTTTAACCATATCTACATGTACATACTACCTCAATCAGCCCGACTAACCAGTGCCTGTATATAGCCCCGCTACTGTTATAGCCTCGCTACTGTTATTTTTCACTGTCTTTTTACTGTTGTTTTAATTTTTTACTTACCTATTGTTCACCTAATACCTTTTTTTTTTATTGCACTGTTGGTTAGAGCCTTTAAGTCATTTCACTGTAAGGTCTACACCTGCTATATTCGGCACACGTGACAAATAAACTTTGATTTGATTTTATCTTGGCATCAAATGAACAACACCATACGTCACTCCATCTGAGGGCAGCAAATATTGTATGCCGGAGTCTAGGTGTCAAAATGCACCTCGCCTCAAACATATTTCCTTACTGTGCAGTTTCTAAGAATACAAGGTTTAGGCTAAGAAATAAACAGTGTACTATTTGGGGAGCGACTGACACACCTAACTTGGCCACGGTCAAACCAAAAGTCACTGTGCAGTTTCTAGAATCAGGCAACAGGCTACTGTGCAGCAGGTTATGGCTTCCTGCCCAATATTATGTGAGAGCTGTGACGTGGCACCCAATGATGGTTTGAGGGAAGAGAGCTGCCAAGGGCCATACTCTGTGCAGTACTCAAGGACAACTTCTCCACAAACTGCCTAAACACAAACAACACTAAGGTCACTCAGACAAGTCACACAGACGCTGCACTAAAGATATCACAAGATGCAGGGCAAACTAGGTATCTCTAGTACTGTCAACAAAACAGATACAGCTCAGAGTGGATAACTATTAAGAATGATAAGAATGTGTATGCTCTGATGAAGGTCTTGCGACTGAAAGCTTAGCCTAATTAAATGAAATTTGTGCATTGATCCTGAGTGTGCGGAATCTTTATTCCATTACAGAATAGGAATTACTAACCATGGCCTGCCCTCAACTTGTTCAACCATAGAGCCACTGAACAACTTGTTATTTCATTTGCATGGTTAAATGGATGTTTCAGCATTGGTTACACATAAGTCAGAGGGCAACTTATCAATAACAGATGACGTATCCATCCTGGACTAGGCAAACATTGGCCATTGTTAGATGATACTGGCAATTACACAGTAACTGAGTGCAGATGCAAAGTTTATTAACAATGACTGCACAAATAGTGCATCACTCTGTTACTAAAATTGTGTATAGAGTTGTATGGTTTGTTTAACTTTGCAATCATTGGTTTTTGTTTAACATACATTTTAAAGTGAAAAATCTGAGTCTTGTGTCACCGTTACCTACCATGGAATTGCTTGTTTTACAGCTGATTAAGAAACATATCGGTATGTTTTTAAGGCTATCCAACACTACTGAGCATCACAGGAGCCAGTGAACCCAAATTGCATTTGTCAGGCATTCCGTGCATAAATAAACAACATTTGTAGCCTACATCAAGGCAGTAAAATAATAGAATGAAGATGGTCAGATAGTTCTAGTAACCCAATCAGTTGAGTAACCTAAAGCCATTTAGACTTTTACCAGTGGAATACATTGTAGCCGAGTCAAAAGCCATATACACTGAACAAAAATATAAACTCAACGCGTAGTGTTGGTTTCATGAGCTGAATTATTTATTTTTTAATACCAGACATGTTCCAAATTTCTCTCAAAATCTCCACCAATTTGAGCATTGCTACTTTGCCAAGATAATCCATCCACCTAACAGGTGTGGTATATCAAGAAGCTGATTAACCAGCATGATCATTACACAAGTGCACCTTGTGCTGGGGACCATAAAAGGCAACTCTAAAATGTGCAGTGGTGTCAAACAACACAATGCCACAGATGTCTCAAGTTGAGGGAGAGTGCAATTGGCATGCTTGACTGCAGGAATGTCCACCAGAGCTGTTGCCAGAGAATTGAGAGTTAATTTCTCTACCATACGCTGAGGAGTATTTCTGTCTGTAATAAAGCCATTTTGTGGGGGAAAACTAATTCTGATTTGCTGGGCCTGGCTCCCCAGTGGGTGGGCCTATGCCCACCCATGGTTGCACCACTGCCCACCCATGGCTGCACCCCTGCCCACCCATGGCTGCACCCCTGCCCAGTCATGTGAAATCCATAGATTGGGGCCTGATGATTTTATTTCAATTGACTGATTTAATTTTATGATGTGTAACTCAGTAAAATATTTGAAATTGTTGCATGTTGCATTTATATTTGTGTTCAGTATATATGCTCAAAATGTTGCTCACAAGATCCACTGTATCTGCTTACAACTATAAGTGTTCTGCATTTTTTTACCCATAGCCTACATTTTGTGTATTTTTCTCAAATGTTCCAAACTGCAGCTATTTAGTTGTTTACTGGCGCACAATGCTCTCCCTCATTCTATGAGCCAAAATCCGAGGTTCGAATTGTAACTCATTTTTGATTACAGTGTCCATTATGCCCATTGGCAGCATATCTGATCACTGACAAACCCATTCAAGCTCATGCTAAATGTTCATCCCCGTTATAGCCAACGGATTTCCTCTGCATAATATTGATTTGAATTTCTCACTGGATCAACCCGCTCGCTACGTTTACAGGTTGCGTCCGCGGAACCTAGGTGAAAATGTTCTGGGTAACTTGGATTTGTTTCACACGGGAGAGCCCAAATCCATGAGAAAGCATCCGATTGCACAGTAAAAACGTAACAATCGCATCCACAGCTACTGGCCACTTCGCTGCACAACCGCAGCGTTCAACCCCAAAATGAACATCGCTAGAAATTACTGTGAAACAGACGCAACTGTGCTGTCATTCCGAAAGCGCACCCGAAACCAACTGCGCGTTTCATCACTCCAAAACAGGGGTCACTGCGAGCAACCAGGTTAAATATAGAAACAAAGTTAACACATTATGCGACAGATATATCAACAATATTACAGAAGATTGTAAACATACGAAACCCGGGGAATATTTAAACCTCAAAAACATCTGCGGCGTTCTGCTGCTCACTCTCCGGTATTTGTAGCCTAGATTATGAATGTGGGTCACCAGGCCTTCTGAATCAAGCAAACATAGCAGCAACAAAAAGACATCTCCGTTTACTCCTCTTCAATATGACTGCGTCCGCACTATGACAGGCGCGTTTCCAAATTATTGTGGATTTTGTCGGTAAAAATGTAATTCTTACCTTCTCTGTTC
This sequence comes from Salvelinus fontinalis, assembly GCF_029448725.1. Classification (NCBI taxonomy): domain Eukaryota; kingdom Metazoa; phylum Chordata; class Actinopteri; order Salmoniformes; family Salmonidae; genus Salvelinus; species Salvelinus fontinalis. The sequence goes on along the minus strand of NC_074678.1, from coordinate 21,971,868 downwards.
ATCGGGATTTTCCTGCTCCTTGTTTTTCTGCGCTGGGTTGAACTGGAGTTGGATAAACAGCAGGGCCTACCGCGGTCTCCTGACGCGCATGCGCATTTTTACTGAGCATTCAATTTGGCACAATAAACTCATCAATATCCTACAAATATTGTAAGACGTTTGAGTGAATTATGTTTCGCTTAGATAATAACACAAAGCATATAGCCTAGCACAACAACCATAACCATAATAGTTTTGTTGTTGAATTATTATATTTTTGGAAAGAAGTAGCCTATACATTTTCGAGGCACTTCAAAAAAGTGTTCTGCGTATAGGCATATATACGGAATTATTCACTTTAAAGTCAACATGGATAAATGGCTAATTTAGTATTTTATAGGAATATTAAATACAAAACCAGATGTTTTATATGAATCATATATATTCAATGATTTATTGTGTTTCATAGTTTATATTAGTGGTTCATTATCTGTAAACTAAAAGGGTTACCATCACACAGCCAAACACATTTTTGTTTCTTCCATGCAATATTGTAAAGTACTGTTATTTTTTATATTCTTGTCATATTTCCTTTAATTGTATTATAGTTGTTGTGTATCTAGAACGGGTCTATTGCTGTGTTTATGTACTATCCGTGATATTGGAAGTTCCTAGTTCCTACTCGTAAGTTCACTTGAAAGACCCTTCAAGTCTGAATAAGTTAACAAGTGGGGAACAAAAGATGATAAGACATCCGTTTTAAACAACTACAGATATTAAGAAAGCTATATAAGTTAATTATAAACAACGTCAGCTAGCCTATCAACCTTATCAAGATAGCTAAAGTCTTATTATAGGTTGAAGAATTGTTCCGACCAAAAGTACATGAATGAAACGAAGTCGTATTTCCGACATCACAGGTAGGAAATAGGAAGCTCCGACAAGCATATGAACGCAGCGCATAGCCTATCATTTGTTGCTAGTGAACACTTTTTCTCATAATAGCCTACCCTACAAACATTTTCTTCATGTAGACCTATGTATACTGAACATAAATATAAACACAACATGTAAAGTGTTGGTCCCATGTTTCATGAACTGAAATAAAAGATTACAGACATTTTCCACACACACAAAAAGCTTATTTCTCTAAAATGTTTGTTTGTTTGTTTACATCCCTGTTAGTGAGCATTTCTTCTTTTGCAATATAATCCATCCATCTGACAGGTGTGGCATATCAAGAAGCTGATTAAGCAGCATGATCATTACACAGGTGCACCTTGTGCTGGGAGCAATAAAAGGCAACTCTAAAATGTGCAGTTTTGTCACACAACACAATGCCACAGATGTCTCAAATTTTGATGGAGCATACAATTGGCATGCTGACTGCAGGAATGTCAAATATAGCTGTTGCCAGAGAATTGAATGTCAATTTCTCTACTATAAACCACCTCCAACGTAATTTTAGATAATTTGGCTGTACATTCAACCAGCCTCACAACCGCAGACCACATGTACCCACGCCAGCCCAGGAACTCCACATCCAGCTTCTTCACCTGCTGGATCATCTGAGTAAAATCTTTGAAATTGTTGCATTTTGCATTTATATTTTTGTTCATTAATAGAAATGTGCTTTTAGTTGTATATATACTTATCATAAAACAGAATGAGAGCAAACACAATCCTTATTTTGCTATTAGATGGTGTAAACAACATGTTGGCTACTATGTTTGTTTCATGTGAATCTTTTTAAGAATGGTCAGGTTGTTGGCTACGCACGCGCTCTCTGAATTCCTGTTATACAAATGTTCCAGATCTTTGGCCTTCATGAGCGCTCACTGCGTTGGCAGAGTGCCAATTAGGTCAAACACACGAGTCAACCAACCTTTACTGTGCGCGCGGGAAAATAGGTGCTTAGCAGCTGATGTGTCGTATCATTGGATTGTGCGTTTTCACAACAGGATTTACATCAAACAGAACGTCCCTTTAAAAGTTGGGCACGAGCTTTAAATATTTGTGGTTATTTTATAGCTCAATGGTTCCTACAGTTAAAATTGAAAGCAATTTAAGAAAAGCTCCTGCATTTTAGGACTAAGTGGGAGCTTGCGTCACTATTTCAACTATCCGTTTCTTAGATTCTGAACAAATAAGAGTGGAACAAGGAGAGATATACTGTATAATCGAAATGGACCAGGACTATTGTTCAACTCAACTGTAAACCCACACAATCCACAGAAATAACAAAGCCAGTAAGACAATATTAGCCAACTACAGAACTTCATATTTATTTTGGGTCTTCAGACATGACCTGACCTGGTTGTTTGAAAATGATGGACTTTTTATTTTAGCAATTGTTATCACCATATCATAGCCTACTCTGAAAGGTATCCCATTGAAAGGGTATAAAGTACAGCAAGAACATGAAATCTGGCACAGTACTTGAACTATAGTCTTTATTGTGTTATCACTATTGACCTCACATTCCATTAATGATAGCTCTCTGGGGCATAGTTCAGTGCAAAGTCAGTTTGCAGGTTTGCAAGCTGACAAATAAACTGTATTTAGGCTGCTGTTTTACTAAAGGTTTTGCAGCATGCTGGATGTGGGAGATTTACTGTATAGGCCTACATAGTCATTGTAAATAAGAATGTGTTCTTAACTGACTTGCCTAGTTAAATAAAGGTTAAATAAAAAAAATGTTTTAAATAATAATAAACATAGTAATAATAGTGTAGGACTACTGGACCTAACTACCATCATGACACAAAGTTCTGTCTGCTTTAGGATATTCTGTGGCCCCTGCTAAAATGTGCTGTTTCCCTGAAGGAATTGAGAAAAAAACAAACAAGCACTCAGAAACTGACCCAATAGCTGAGAACAAACAAACACTTTATTTTGTATGATTTTCAACACTATGATAATAATCTTAAACAAATGTACACAACTTCTAAATGATGGAACATTTTGATGTATCTTTCGTTGTAGAACCGTATTAATCTGAAACTACTAGCGGCATAATTGCAATGATAAATGTCTGCTAAGTGAGTTGATGTAGCCCATAATATTTTGCTGCAGTTCTATGCTTTCCAAGGGCGGCTTTAGCTGATGGAAATTAAATTCATTTAAGAAACTGTGTTTAAGTACATACATTTGCAACTAGTGAAGTTTTATTTGTTGCAGCATGTGGATATCTACTGTTCAGAGGAAGAACTGCACCTTGGCTTGGAGCAGCTATCTTCTATTTCTTTTATCCCCTCCACAAAACAAAGGATTTGTCAAATCAGTTTGATCAAAGAAAGAGACCAGCCTATCTCCCTTTAGGGTCAAAGTTTTCAACAGTCTTAATGGAAATGTACCATTTCCTTGGGATGGGCTTGGTGCTGAAGAGAGGACTATGTTTTCTGAGTTCTTTTGACAACCACCAGATAGCGCCATTATCAAATATTTTTTCAACACAAACATTAGTTTTTTTGGTAAATTTTTCAGATGTAAGTGATATATTTTCAAAGCTCTAAGTACAAAACTCTAAATTTATAACACTTGTAATGCCTCTTCTCTTATGTTCAGAACCTTTGATTGAGCATTTATTGGGATTTCAAACATCTTTCACCCAAGTCATTAATGCAAAATCAGTTTTGCTGATACATTTTTGTCATCAATTCATCAGATAAGGAATGATAGGCTCACCATGTAGTCATTTTAACTACCATTTAATCTAATAGCTAAAAATACAAGGTAGACATTTCAAAACTGTTATTTTTAAAGTGATGAATAGAAATAGATGGTAAATATAATTTTCAATGGCAGGTTGTGAGCATGGTGTAAATATGTCTTACAGTGTCATTATCCTTATATAGTACATACAGTTGAAGTCGGAAGTTTACATACACCTTAGCCAAATACATTTAAACTCAGTTTTTCACAATTCCTGACATTTAATCCTGTCTTAGGTCAGTTAGGGTCACCACTTTATATTAAGAATGTGAAATGTCAGAATAATATTAGAGATAATTTTTTATTTCAGCTTTTATTTCTTTCATCACATTCCCAATGGGTCAGAAGTTTACATACACTCAATTAGTATTTGGTAGCATTGCCTTTAAAGCTTACCACAATAAATTGGGTGAAGCTTACCACAATAAATTGGGTGAATTTTGGCCCATTCCTCCTGACAGAGCTGCAGTAACTGAGACAGCTTTGTAGGCCTCCTTGCTCGCACACACTTTTTCAGTTCTGCCCACAAATTTTCTATAGTGATGGCCACTCCAATACCTTGACTTTGTTGTCCTTAAGCCATTTGCCACAACTTTGGAAGTATGCTTGGGGACATTGTCCATTTGGAAGACCCATTTGTGACCAAGCTTTAACTTCCTGACTAATGTCTTGAGATGTTGCTTCAATTTATCCACATAATTTTCCTTCCTCACGATGCCATCTATTTTGTGAAGTGCACCAGTCCCTCCTGCAGCAAAGCACCCCAACAACATGATGCTGCCACCCCCGTGCTTCACGGTTGGGATGGTGTTCTTTAGCTTGCAAGCCTCCCCCTTTTTCCTCCAAACATAACGATGGTCATTATGGCCAAACAGTTCTATTTTTGTTTCATCAGACCAGAGGACATTTCTCCAAAAAGTACGATCTTTGTCCCTATGTGCAGTTACAGACCGTAGTCTGGCTTTTTTTATGGGGGTTTTGGAGCAGTGGCTTCTTCCTTGCTGAGCGGCATTTCAGGTTATGTCGATATCGGACTCGTTTTACTGTGGATATAGATACTTTTGTGCCTGTTTTCTCTAGCATCTTCACAAGGTCCTTTGCTGTTGTTCTGGGATTGATTTGCACTTTTCGCACCAAAATACGTTCATCTCTAGGAGACAGAACGTGTCTCCTTCCTGAGCAGTATGACGGCTGCGTGGTCCCATGGTGTTTATAATTGCGTACTATTGTTTGTACAGATGAACGTGGTACCTTCAGGCATTTGGAAATTGCTCCCAAGGATGAACCAGACTTGTGGAGGTCTACAATTTTTTTCTGAGGTCTTGGCTGATTTCTTTCAATTTTCCCATGATGTCACGCAAAGAGGCACTGAGTTTGAAGGTAGGCCTTGAAATACATCCAAAGGTACACTTCCAATTGACTCAAATGATGTCAATTAGCCTATCAGAAGCTTCTAAGGCCATGACATAATTTTCTGAAATTTTCCAAGCTGTTTAAAGGCACAGTCAACTTAGTGTATGTACATTTCTGACCCACTGGAATTGTCTGTAAACAATTGTTGGAAAAATGTCCTAACCTACTTGCCAAAACTAGTTTGGTAACAAGAAATTTGTGGAGTGGTTGAAAAATGAGTTTTCGACCTAAGTGTATGTAAACTTCCGACTTCAACTGTACATTAGATAAATCATCAGAAATTAAGGTATTGTAAAGCAGTTGGCTACGTAGCATGGTGTTGTATGCCATTTCTGCCCCATGCAACATTATACAAGATCACCTTTTCTACGTGACTTGTAATCTGATACAGTATCGCCTGTCTCTCTGCTTGAAATTCATCAGCTTAGAGTGTATCAATAAAATTCAGATGAGTGGAATATATTGTTACTGTATATACAACCTAGGTATTACAGCAGTGCATTGAACAGAACAATATAATTCCAAATGGTAGCACATTGTGACTATTTTCACTTTGTCCTATTGCAGCCGCCTGACTGATGGAGAATGATGATTTAATATTTATAGCCATATCTGTATGTGATTTGTTTTTTAAAATGTTTGTCAAATTGATACATTTATGAGGCGAACATATACATTTACAGTGTTCAGCAATCAGCTGTTATCAAACTATATTTGTTACAGTTTTTATTAAATCACATTGGTGCAATTTTCACAAGTATGTGGCACATTTTTACAACTCTTAGTACACATTTCCAAACAGATAATCAAAAAGGCAGTTGTTTCAAAACTGTAAGCTCATTTTCAATTGACTAAAAGTACAACACAAAAAATCATACAGTCACTTTTTCACCAAACTTAATCAGTGTTTCATCTGGAAATACATGTTTCACATTGCAACACATGTTCATATAAAGTAATTTCCTTTCACAATACAATGCACACATTACTTTTGATATGATTATCTTCTCAATGTCACGTTCCTGACCTGTTTTTCCTTTTCTTGTATTTATTTAGTTGGTCAGGGCGTGAGTTGGGGTGGGTTGTCGATGTGTTATTTTCTGTGTTCGGCCGGGTATGATTCTCAATCAGAGACAGCTGTCAATCGTTGTCCCTGATTGAGAATCATACTTAGGCAGCCTGGGATTCACGTGTGTTTTGTGGGTGTTTGTATCTCGTGTCTGTATTCGTGCCACACGGGACTGTTTGTCGGTTCGTTTCTCTTTCGTCATTTTGTTTCATTAGTGTTCCGGTTATTTTTGTTAATAAATAATCATGGACACAAACCACTCCGCATATTGGTCTGATCCTTCTCGCCTCTCCTTCTCGTCCGAGGAGGAGGATTACGACGACCGTTACACTCAATTTAAAAAAAAAATACATTTTACTATTACAAAGTCCTTAATTGATGATCACTAAAGGAGGAAGTACCAGTGACTCGCTCAATACGGAAATGGTCAGACAATGCTACAGGACTTATTTGCTAGCACAGACTGGAATATGTTTCGGGATTCATCCAATGGCATTAAGGAGTATACCCCCTCAGTCTCAGGCTTCATCAATAAGTGCATTGACAACGTCATCCCCCCAGTGACCGTACGTACAGTACATATCCCAACCAGAAGCCATGGATTCCAGGCAACATCCGCACCGAGTTAAAAGCCTAGCGCTGCCGCTTTCAAGAAGTGACACTAATCCAGACGCTTATAAGAAATCCTGCTATGCCCTCAGACGAACCATCAAACAGGCAAAGCGTCAATACAGAATTAAGACTGAATCCTACTACACTGGCTCTGACACTCATCGGATGTGGCAGGGCTTGCAAACTATTACGGACTACAAAAGGAAAAGCAGCCGCAAGCTGCCCAGTGATGCAAGCCTACCAGACGAGCTAAATGCCTTTTGTGCTCGCTTCGAGGCAAGCAACACTGAAGCATGTATGAGAGCACCAGCTATTCCGGACGATTGTGTGATCACGCTCTCCATAGCCGATGTGAGCAAGACCTTTAAACAGGTCAACATTCACAAAGCCGCGTGGCCAGACGGATTACCAGGACGTGTACTCGGAGCATGCGCAGACCAACTGGAAAGTGTCTTCACTGACATTTTCAACCTCTCCTTGACATAGTCTGTAATACCTACATGTTTCAAGCAGACCACCATGGTCCCTGTGCCTAAGAAAGCGAAGGTAACCTGCCTAAATGACTACCGCCCCTTAGCACTCACGTCGGTAGCCATGAAGTCGCCAAGCATGATTCCAACAGCATCATTACGTTTGCGGAGGACACCTCAGTGGTACGCCTGATCACCGACAACGATGACACAGCCTATAGGGAAGAGGTCAGAGACCTGGCAGTGTGGTGCCAGGACAACAACCTCTCCCTCAACGTGAGCAAGACTAAGGAGATGATCGTGGACTACAGGGAAAGGGAGGGCCGAACATGCCCCCATTCACATCGATCACCAACAAACTATCATGGTCCAAGTCAGGAGACTTGGCATGGGTGCCCCAGATCCTCAATAAGTTCTACAGCTGCACCATCGAGAGCATCCTGACTGGTTGCATCGCCGCCTGGTATGGAAACTGCTCGGCATCCGACCGTAAGGCGCTACAGAGGGTAGGTCTTGGTCCAAAAGGCTCCTTAACAGCGTCTATCCCCAAGCCATAAAATTGCTGAACAATTAATCAAATGGCCACCAGGACTATTTGCATTGCCCCCCCCCCCCCTTCGTTTTTACACTGCTGCTACTCGCTGTTTACTATCTATGCAGAGTCACTTTACTCCTACCTACATGTACAAATTACCTCGACTAACCTTTACCCCCGCACATTGACTTGGCACCTCGATACAGATGTGTGTCAGTCTTCTGTTTTATCTGGTGCAATATTATGTCTAGCTGGCAGGTATTGTATTTTACCAGACCTTCTCTCACCCTTTGACAGAGCATTCTGGCTGGTGACAGAACATAGGCTTTCCGCTTGGCTGAGTTCTCACACTCAGAGAGTTGTCTTGGGGATGCTTGTCGTTCACAATTAGTAAGTCATCAGAATGAGTTTAGTTCTTCACCTGAATGTAATAGTTGGTAGCTGAAACAATTTGAACTGTTGGTAATATATAACCATACATGCCATTTAGCAGAAGCTTTTTATCCAGAGCAACTTACAGTCATGCGTGCATACATTTTACATATGTGTGGCCAGGGGAATCAAACCTATAATCCTGGCATTGCAAATTCCAATGCTCTACCAACTGAGCAATACAGAACCATACAGGACTATGGGTGGGAGGCTGAAGGAGTTGAGGGTGTGAAACGACAAGCCACCCCCAAGACAACTCTCTGAGTGTGAGAACTCAGCCAAGTGCAAAGCATGTGTCCTGTCACCAGCCAGAATGCTCTGTCAAAGGATGAGAAGGGCTGGTAAAATACAATTTATTTAACTAGGCAAGTCCGTTAAGAACAAATTCTTATTTACGATGACGGCCTACACAATACCTGCCAGCTGGACATAATATTGCACCAGATAAAACAGAGGACGTATACACATCTGTATCATGATGCAGGATCAATTACAGTTTTTTTCAATCACTTCAGTGCAATTTTCAGAAGTAATGTGTGGCACAAAAAACAAAACAGATAACCAAAATGGCTCATGTTTCAAAACTCTACAACCAAATTCTCAAAAACACTTGTTCACTGCACCAAATCACTCTTTCAATTTGTATAGATATTCAATCTGCTTTTTAAAATGCAATATTCACTTTTGAAATGATTTTCTTGTAATGTGTTAACAATACAATTAAAGATGGACTATGCAGATATCGCTCCGCCATTTCATAGTTGCTCAAATTCGAGTAGTTTGCCTAATTTCAGTTTGTGACAAAACAAGCAAGTATAGTGTAGAGAATCATTGTACCATCTAAACTACCATAAAATATATTTTACAAAACAAAAAATATTGTATTTTCAGCTGTTTGAAGCTGCTTTACAAAAACGAAAGTAAAAGATGCAAAAATAAATGTAAGAACGGGAAGCATAGAAATAGCGCACATAGAACAGATCTAACACTTCTTAGACTATGTGAATTTGGTTGGGTCACCCAAACTTAACTATCACTTAATTAAACCTCTCAAAACCGAAAACTACTGAACCAAAATTAGGTAGTGCCTAGTCAACAGTTTTTTTTTTCAATTGCTTTGGTGCTAGTTTCACAAGTATGTGGGGAATTTTCAAAATTCTTAGTACAAAACTCCAAACGGGAACACTTGTTATGCAGCCAGTCTTAAAGTCATTGGTATATTCCCACTGGGCACAGACGTCAGTTCAAAGTCTAGTTGATTTACATTTGGTTGAGTTGTCAACTAACGTGAATTCAATGTGAAATCAACAAAAAAATGTCAGCATGTCATTGGATTTAGGTTAAAACTTGGGTGAAAAAAATACGAAATCCAATCAGTTTTCCATGTTGATTCAATGTCATAACATTTATTTTGGGCGGTTTAAATGACGTGGAAACAACGTTGATTTAACCAGTTTTTGTCCAGTGCATTGAGACAATAAGCAGCCTTTCTGGTCTAGTCTGTTTAGAAAGGTGGATTTGAATCATAACAGAATGTGGTGCAGCACAATAGTGTTGGGTGAGATCTCAATCTTATGTAGGCGATGTTTCAGAGAAAGACAACATTTGTGTGTGTAGTTTTTTTGAGCACACTAAGTAGGCTATGTTCACGAATATTTCAGCTAACACACACACACACACACTCCGCTTTCGTGTTCACTGACAATTTTCCAGTTGCGTCAGGACCTCTTTGTGCAAGTTTCTTATGCAGTATCTGTCTTTCTGCAAAATCATGCCACCACAAAAATAACCATATAACAATGCTTTTAATTCAAGACACCTCGTAACACAAATAAGACTTTTGGACCAACAAAGACTATTTTATTTGGATTCTTTCATTTCATTGTGTACATTCAACATCACTGTACAATGGTCATTAAGGGGTTGTGGCAGAGGTCTGAACCACTCTATGAAGGTTGTGGCTGTTCAGTTCAATACCCCATACCTTACATTTAATCAAATTCTAGGGATCTTCTTCCATTTCTTGGCTGTAAGTAAGATAAGGAAATGTTACTGATGAATGAAATCAAACAAACATTTTAACAGAGTTTATTCCTGTCCTCTGAATGTGTGTATTCATACCCGATATAAGAAGTATCCTCTGCTCTGAATTCCCTCAGGTCCCTGGAGATCATCCTAAAACAGAAAGTAAAGCAGGACAGAATATATCAATGAACAGGTGCTCTACATTCAGGTATGGTCTCATTTGAGTATGGCAGTATTTATTCAGCCGACAACTGCTTCCCGATGAAAAGAAAGTCTTACAATTTCAGTTGGAACAGAAAGCAGTGTGCTAGATATCGTTGTTGAAGCTTATTTCCACTTATTTCATTCTTTCGTGGGCAAAACCATTAGAGTAGAGATCACTCCCATTGAGTTTCCACCGTAAACAGACACACACTAAGCTGAGCACTTTTCCTCTCATAAGTCTGCTGTAGCTACTATGTCAACGCCAATCCCATGTAGGATGAAGGATTAATTATGTTGAGTTAAAGCACAGCAATGTGGAAGTTCACCTGTCAGATGCACTAATTTTAGACCGTAATTACCTGCATCATGGAAAAGAACAGCTAATGTAGACAGAGCGAGTACAGAGTGACAGTATGTGTGTAAAAAAGGTAGCCTCGATACGCACAATGAATCACATGCATATACTGTATGCATGTGATTGACAAATCAAATGACAAATCATGTACACATTGACAAGGTGAAAAGAGCATATCCTCCAGATGCCCTATATTGACTCCTGAGTGGCGCAGCAGTCCAAGGCACTGCATCTCAGTGCTACAGACCCTGGTTCGATCCCGGGCTGATCAGGAGGGCGGCGCACAATTGGCCCAGCGTCGTCCGGGTTAGGGGAGTGTTTAGCCGGGGTCGGCCGTCATTGTAAAATAAGAATTTGTTCTTCACTGACTTGCCTAGTTAAAAAGGTTTGACTGCTAAAATTGACTTCTAAGGGCACATCAAGAGTTTTAGCTCTCCCATGTAAATAAAAGAGATTTACAAGATCTTTCATTTGATCATTACTATCACACTATAACAAAGTATTGTAAATTGTGGTGGCTTTGTTGTAAACTCAGCAAAAAAAGAAACGTCCCTTTTTCAGGACCCTGTCTTTCAAAGATAATTCGTAAAAATCCAAATAACTTCACAGATCTTCATTGGAAAGTGTTTAAACACTGTTTCTCATGCTTGTTCAATGAACCATAAACAATTAATGAACATGTACCTGTGGAACGGTCGTTAAGACACTAACTGCTTACAGACGGTAGACAATTAAGGTCACAGTTATGAAAACTTAGGACACTAAAGAGGCCTATCTACTGACTCTGAAAAACACCAAAATAAAGATGCCCAGGGTCCCTGCTCAACTGCGTGAATGTGCCTTAGGCATGCTGCAAGGAGGCATGAGGACTGCAGATGTGGCCAGGGCAATAAATTGCAATGTCCGTACAGTGAGACGCCTAAGACAGCACTACAGAGAGACAGGACGGACAGCTGATTGTCCTCGCAGTGGCAGACCACATGTAACAACACCTGCAGGATCGGTACATCCGAACATCACACCTGCGGGACAGGTACAGGATGGCAACAACAACTGCCCGAGTCACACCAGGAACACACAATCCCTCCATCAATGCTCAAGACTGTCCTCAATAGGCTGAGAGAGGCTGGACTGAGGTTCTTGTAGGCCTGTTGTAAGGCAGGTCCTCACCAGTCATCACCGGCAACAACGTCGCCTATGGGCACAAACCCACCATCGCTGGACCAGACAGGACTGGCAAAAAGTGCTCTTCACTGACGAGTCGCGGTTTTGTCTCACCAGAGGTGATTGTCGGATTCATGTTTATCATTGAAGGAATGAGCGTTACACCAAGGCCTGTACTCTGGAGCGGGATCGATTTGGAGGTGGAGGATCCGTCTGGGGCGGTGTGTCACAGCATCATCAGACTGAGCTTGTTGTCATTGCAGACATTCTCAACGCTGTGCGTTACAGGGAAGACACCCTCCTCCCTCATGTGGTACCCTTCCTGCAGGCTCATCTTGACATGACCCTCCAGCATGACAATGCCACCAACCACACTGCTCGTTCTGTGCATGATTTGCTGCAAGGCAGGAATGTCAGTGTTCTGCCATGGCCCCTTTCTATCTGTGCGGTGCGGACCTTTGTCTATCACTCCGTGTGTAGCCAGTTGTGATGGGTCGTTCGCAAACGATTGGCTCCTTTTGAACGCCTCTTTTTGGTGAACGTCGGCTCCCATATTTGCATACTTTTACCACTGCTTTTTGACCTCCAGGCGTCAATTATCTGCAGATAGATTATAAAAACATTATCTGAAGATGGTAACTCCTCAGTGCAGGAACAATATAGTGAGGAGAGAGCCTCATCCTAGTCCACGCAAATCTTTTCAGTGTGTAACTGTCTTCATTTATTTTGTAGGCAATCTAATAATTTGGTCAGGACATTTTTTATTTGAACTCACATTTCACGATCTGACATAATGTTAGGCAACGTTTTAGGCTTTAAAATGGTTTTAGGTCAATTTCTAAGCATTACTTAACAAAGAGCCACTTGTGAGCCAAAGGTCTCTTTTAGGTGAACTGAACCAAATAATCCGTCTCAAAGAAAAGACTCGGAATGCCCATCACAGTTGATGTGATAATCTTGTGGGATGACAGACAGTTTTCCCAAAACCTTCTCAATTAAATGTTAACTGCAAAGTAGGCTTACCTGGCAGAAATATATCATGAGTAGGTACAGTATATAATTTGTATCTATTGTTATTTTCAAACTTTGCAATGAAATGAGCAGCAGCAGTACAGAACCATTAGTAGCTTGTGACATGTTTCATTTTTTTAAAGTAGCTCTCATGCTAGAAAAGGTTGGAGACCCCTGGATTAGTGTGATATTTCCTCTCCAAAGAATCAAATTTGTTTATTTGTCACATGCGCCGAATACAACAGGTGTAGTAGACCCTATAGTGAAATGTTTACTTACATGCCCTTAACCAACAATGCAGTTGTCACGCCCTGACCTTAGAGAGACTTTTTATTTCTCTATTTGGTTAGGTCGGGGTGTGATTTGGGTGGGCATTCTAGTTTTTCTATTTCTTTGTTGGCCGGGTAGGGTTCCCAATCAGAGGCAGCTGTCTATTGTTGTCTCTGATTGGGGATCATACTTAGGCAGCCTTTTCCACCTTTAGTTTGTGGGATCTTGTTTGTGTGTAGTTGCTTTCTGCACTGCATGTAGCTTTATGTTCGTTTTTTGTTTTGTTTTGTTTTTTCGGTGTCATTTAAATAAAAGAAAAATGTACGCCTACAACGCTGCACCTTGGTCCAATCCATCTCTAAACAAACGTGACAGCAGTTAAGAATAATATAAATAAAAGTAACAAATAATTAAAGAGCAGATGTAAAATAACAATAGCGAGGCTATATACGGGGGGTACCGGTACAGAGTCAATGTGCAGGGGCACCAGTTAGTCGAGGTAATATGTACATGTAGGTAGAGTTATTCAAGTTATAATGATGCAGATATGTAAAAAGAAACATGCAGATGGTACATACGCGGACCACAAACTCCTCTCCTCTCTCTCGTCTGGTATTGAGTTGAGGAACTAGCTGCAGGAGAGGATGCATCACAGGGGACTGACACATCCACAAAACATACGGACAGACATGAAGAAACATGAGAACCATGAACAACTGCCCTGAGACAGAGACAAAGGGCTGGGGGCTGCAGAGAGGACTCCATATACACACACATTACCACTAGACACCCCATACACACACAAACACACACCTCAGTACAACCCTGTGTTCATTTGCAGACTCTGCATTCATGTTTAGATCAACAAAGCACATAGTGACAGCACGCTCTTCACATGCAGGCCATGCACAATGTCTAGGAAATACTTAATATTTTCATTGTTATCTGGTTGACATATTTGACATTTTGTCAACTCAACTTGATTTTACTGTGCTAACATCCTCTGAGGACAAACTATAACAAACCTTTGCAAAGCCAATCTCTGCCCAGTGACTGTAAACAAAGCTATATCCTAAATGAATTAATGAAGCCTTCACTAGAAATAGAGGATGGCATTTTGGTTCCATTACAATAACTTGGAGACTTGAGAAGAAAATGGTTGGCAATTAAAAATACAGTCTGCCATGAATTATTCAGATGGGGCAGAAAATGTGTCCGTTCCTTGTCATTTCTGTTTATCTCATTTACACTGATGGTGTTCCCCACGTCAGTCAAACTGATGACACAGCGGAAGGGAGGGAGGCATGAAGAATTCAAAGTAACTTGTGCAAACAAGACAAGATATATGGATGTGGACACATGCCGCACCTAAAATTGTTTCCAAGAAAGTGCGCATCTTGCATGCAGAGCAAGAGACAAGGAGAAGGGAAGCACTGTGACAGGTGGAGCAGTGCTTTTCCAACTTTCTTTATACCACAGAAAACTATGGAAAACTATTTTCTATACCAAGATCCAGAAATGTAGGAGACTATCTCCTTGGAGGACAGCTATTGAGAACTGACTATGTTAACAATCTGAGGGACTGGGCAGCAATAGGGTCTGTGTTTGTCTGCATGCATGCATTTTGAGAAGGTAAGAGCTGGGGTAATGTAATATGCAGAAGAGTTTGCAATTCATGCCTGATAATATTTTGGTTACTCTGGAAATAAAAACTAAGCTAAAACGTAACAGTTTTTCCGGATAAAAATTCATGTTCTAGAGTAAATAAGTAATACAATACTAAAAGCATAGTACAACTAACAACGGATAAAAAAATGCAGTGTGCCTTGTCAAGCAGTGCAAAGGGAACTTTAACCCAACTTACCGCCCCCTCTGTTAGGCCAGCACCTTGTTGCTTAGCATAATGAAATAAAAACTATACACAAGCAAACACACAAAAACACACACACAAATAAAACATTTCAAAAGTTTTTATGTTGATTGCATTGATAGGCGCTCACTAAAGGGAACATATTTCAATAGACAGATGAAAGACATGATGAAGCAGACATGATAAAACCGACAATGTCACACTTACCCTTTTACTAGGATTGTCCCGCACTTTCATGTCCTGCAATGACAAGAAAACAAAACTAAATTTACTATTGAAAATTATTAAAGGAGTAGTTCAGTATTTTACAACTTGATGTTAGATGGTTCCTCACCCTGAAAGTAGTCTGAGCCAGGATAAACTGTAATCCATGGTCCAGTTTTCTTTAAACAGCCATTACAAACTTCAGCTAACTTTAACCACTGCTATTTAA
The DNA here is from genome assembly GCF_029448725.1 of Salvelinus fontinalis. Lineage (NCBI taxonomy): Eukaryota > Metazoa > Chordata > Actinopteri > Salmoniformes > Salmonidae > Salvelinus > Salvelinus fontinalis. The sequence goes on along the minus strand of NC_074678.1, from coordinate 21,956,312 downwards.
ACATCTATGGAAATGATGGTGGCATGTGTGCATGTTTAAAAAATATGTCCAAATCACCTGAAATCAACTATATTTGGTTTGATGTTACTTAAAGGTGATTTGGCCATTTAAAAAGAAAACATATGTTACGGCTCTCGTTTGTGGAATGACCGGACCAAGGTGCAGCGTGGTATGCGTACATCATTATTTTTATTGATGACACCAAAAGCAAAATAACAACGACAAAAACGAAAGCGCACAATTCTGTAAGGCAAATAAACTATACAGAAAACAAGATCCCACCAAACCCAAAAGGAAAATGACAACTTATATATGATCCCCAATCAGAGACAACGATAGACAGCTGCCTCTGATTGGGAACAATACTCAGCCAAAAACACAAAGAAATAGAAAACATAGATTTTCCCACCCAAGTCACACCCTGACCTAACTAAACATAGAGAATAATAAGGATCTCTAAGGTCAGGGCGTGACAACATGCTCACGTGCCGCCATCACTTCCATAGATTTTTCACTAGAGGTGGATAAAGGTAGCTGAAGTTTGTAATGGCTGTTTGAAAACAACTGAACCTGGATTCGTGAACTACTCCTTTAAACACTGCATATACACTGAGTGTACAAAACTCTTTCCATGACAGATTGACCAGGTGAAAGCTACGATCCCTTACTTATGTCCCTTGTTAAATCCACTTCAATCGGTGTAGATGAAAGGGAGGAGACAGGTTAAAGAAGGATTTTTTAGCCTTTAGAGAATTGAGACATGGATTGTGTATGTGCCATTCAGAGGGTGGACATACAGCCAACTTGACACAACTGTGGGAAGCATTGGAGTCAACATGGGCCAGCATCCCTATGGAATGCTTTCGACACCTTGTAGAGTCCATGCTCCGACAAATTGAGGCTGTTCTGAGGGAATCTCAATAGTAGGAGGTGTTCTTAATGTGTTGTACACTCAGTGTATGTGCAACTGTGCTGTGTTCACAGAACAGAATAAACCACTATGTGTGTACATGTGATATGATTATTGTTTGAGCTACTATGCTGGAACATGAAGGGTGGAATACCTTAGACTTCTGTTCAAGGATTAACACACAGAGTTCTCCCAAAACATCAGGTGTCTAGAGTAGCAACCAGAGAGCAAGGGGGAGGAGGTGAGAGAAAGAATCTGATACAGTTGTACACACTTTTTCATTTCAAGCCTGTAAGTGACTAGTTCAATTTGATCATAATTGGAATTGATCCTGAACTTGAAAATATACGAGAGTGAGAAAACATTGAACATGCATCTTTTCCCTTCAGTGCTTTTTTTGTACCTTTATTTAACTTTCCTTTGATAATTTCATAATTCTAGTCTTACTCACCCGAAATGGCAGGTCTGCAGAAAAGTAGGATGAGCACACATCTTCAAGCTATGGGAGACAAGAGAGGTGATTGCTGTTATGAGAGGGGGAGTGAAAAATACACATCTCTTTGTTTCAAAGGAAAGCAACAACTCACAGTCTTAGTATGGGAAAATGTAGAGACACAGAGAGTGAGAGTGAGAGAGAGAGAGAGAAAGAGATGTGCTGTAGTTCTGTGGCCTACCCGGTTGAGAAGCTGGTTCTGGTATGTATTTGCTCTCTGCTGTTGTATTGGAACACCTTCCATTGAAACAGACACAACAATCATTACATCTCTATCATCGTATCGATGCTGTAGCAGTAAGGTGGTAGGAATGTGCAGATTGTGATTACACAGCCATAACAATCCACTTCCAGTGCATCACAGACATCAATTAATGCATTTTAACAACATAACATGAGGATGGGGAATTGGAGAGTGCATTGAAGCTTTCCTACACTCAGAAAAAAAGGGTTCCAAAAGGATTCTTCGGTCATCCCCATAGAACCCTTTTTGGTTCCAGATAGAACCCTTTTTGGTTTCAGGTAGAACCCTCTGTAAAAAGGTTTCTTCAAAGGGTTCCCCTATGGGGACAGCCGAATAACCCTTTTAGGTTTTAGATAACTTTTTTTCTAAGAGTGTATGTTACGCTTTAATCATATCTGTTCATATTCAAAAACTCATAGTGACCAACAAATTGAGGCTGTGCTTCTACATCTGCATTGCTGCTGTTTGGGGTTTTAGACTGGGTTTCTGTACAGCACTTTGTAACATCGGCGGATGTAAAAAGGGCTTTATAAATAAATACATTTGATTGATCGCTCAATGTCACAGAAAATAACCCTTAACAAATATAATTTCTCACGTCACTGAAGAGGGATTGACACAATTGCCATTGTAAATCTATTTGTTTCAATTATTTGTGATATTATTGCTGTTTGGAACCAAATCCAAGCCACTGTTAGGAGTCATTAAGATTTTGCCTGTTTGTCAAGGCCACGGTTTGCCTGCATCAGATTAGGCTGACATGCCTCTGCCCCATGCAAGGCTGGGGGGTAATTGTAGTAGATTCAAGCTGTCAGTCATAGAACAAAGAAAGGAGTTAGAAAGGGAGAAGAGAGCCATGCATGAGAGAGAATAGCGAGAGAGTGAAATGACCAATGCAGTAAGTACTGTTACAGGTTTAGATTTTTCCATTTATGTTTTGAGGTTGGACATTAGCACGTAGGGCTCATCGATTGGTGTCACCTCATTAGTCAATATGTGTTACACCTGTACTGGTTGCCATCTTGTTAGTGGGAAGGTGTTTCACCTGTGCTAGCCCAGGTACTATTTAAGAGTGGCTGGCCCAGTGCTCCAGTTGTCTTGATGGATGTGGAGGGTTAACACCTTTAGTCGGCACTCCCTTTTTGTGTTCTATACAAAAAATCCTTTATCGGATTTTGTTTGCTTCCTGTCTTTATTAAGTTTGGTGTGGGTTTTTATTTTGTTTGCAAATTTAGTGGGTGCTCATGGTGGATGTCTTTAAGGTTCCAGTTCTTGTTGCTAGTCAACTTTCAGTGGACAACCCCATGAGTGTCTTTCAGAATCCCTCCTAAAACCCCACCTGTTTCATTTTGGTTGTTGGGCAGTGACTCTTTGTTAGTTCCCCTTCTGTTTGAGTGAAATGTTTTACTTTAGAACTTAACAGTACACTAAAATCCACATTTTACAGAATATTACCAAAACAGGAGTTCCTCTCCAACTGATGTATGTTATGTATATGGCTATGTGGAGGCATTCGAGTAAAAGTGTAATTACGTACTAGAACAACAGGCTGAAGTCGCATTAGGCCTACTGGTGGTTGCAGCTTCTATATGCTTAGGCTACACCAGTTCTCTATGCTGCACAGTTTAGAATAAATACAATTCCAGTCAGAGAAAATCCCATAACCGAACGAAAATAGTCTTGGATAATAGGTTATAAACCAACAAGACACCAGGGCCTCTTCATAACAAAACTTACCACTTGAAAGTGCTGAAGTATGTCAAATATTTCTCAAACATTCTCTCCGTTGCGCAAGTTCAAAATAATGCGTAATTACGCTCAATAATATGTTTGACGTGTAAGAATCTTGAGTTTAAACATTTATGGGTCTATTCATATTGTAAAGAACTGAAATATACTGTACCTTTGGTCTACAGTTTTATTTAAGGAGAAGTAAACTTTCATTGCACTTTAAACCTATAATGTTTTATTTTGTAAGGTAAACAAGTTCCTTTCAATCTTTTCAACATATTGTTTTTTGCTAAAAATTTCTTAAATAAGTAGTAAATGCAAATAGACTTGAACTTTAATGATTTAAATGAGCTTGTTGATTACCAATTTATGTTGAATGGTTTTGAACAACTAAATTTTTCCTAAACTATTCAATTAGGCTACATCAGACCCGCAAACATTTTCCATGGACTAAAGTTTTACGTTTTTACATCTTGACTTGGACCTATAGCAATGCATAAGACTGTCCATATTCTATACCCAAAGCATGGTCAAAATATATATATTTACTTACTTTTGCAGACTGGGATCGCTGAGATGAGGAGAACAAGAAGCGCGAGGCTCGTGCTGCTGAACGTGTTCATTGCGCTGGTGCTGAGAACGCTCACGTAGCTCGCGCTGCCGCTCTGAGAGACTCTGGTTTGGCACTGAGAGGTCTTCATCATTACCTGTCTCTGGTTGCTCTTGGTTTATGTTCTTGCCGATCTGTGATTTCTAATCTTTCACAGGAACAATTTTAAAGCACGAGGTCACCCCCTCTCTACATCAATGACACTACACTGCGTCATTAATTCCACGCGTGCATACACTAGGGCCTATCTAATTGATGAGTAAGGCTAGGAGGGAACGTGGTGCTATAACAGAAATAACATTCTGCCTGAACAAATAAACTAATAAGATATAAAACACCATATGTTTGACATAATATCTGAAAATATTATTAGTTTTACAATTATTTTATCGTATTGTCTAAATCCAGGCCTTTATAACACCAACCCGTCAATATAAGGAAATAGATATTGTAGCTTAATGAATTTATATCCTCATTGTCAATCAAATGGGTTCAGAAATGACAAGAAAGTGACAAGAAGTAATGAAAACACGATATTAAAGAACAAAACTTTACTATTTATGACCGTGGGAATTGAACAGTAGGCTATTCAGACCTACTGTTAAAATAAATATTCAGCTTATATGTTTTAAAAAAACGATTTAAAATTTGCTAGTGGTTCATTGGAATTCATCAACTCTGTTGGAGAAGAGAAAGGGTGTCTTTCTGGTATGTGGAAGATCCTCGAGTGAGGCAGCACTAGTCCGGAAAGGGTATTATGGAGGCAGGAAATTGCATAATCAGGCGAGTGCCTTTATGTCAAGAGGTCCTATGAAACACCACGACTGCCTGGTATGTGACTGCTGTTTTTCCACCCCACTCATATGGAAGGAAGGGAAATTTTACAGTCTTAATGTCTCAATGTAGTCTGGAATAGAAGATTTGAGGCCCCCAGCCTGCACAGCGGGTCAGCGAATCGAACTTTACCCTAAAATAGAACAATAAGAAGGCAGGCAGTAGAATATCAAACTTGATGTGGATAAACTAATACACATTAGCTCTCACGCACCACCACCCAAGGGTCACCAGGACAGAGTCATGTATTGTAGACTACTGTGAGAAGTTATGGTTGACCTGTATAAGACAACTTTATACAAACAAAAGCCTTATGAGAGATCCTTATGACATAATCAGGCAATGGATAGTATAGAAACAAAGCACACATTGCTTCATACCAAGGTCAGGTTGACATTGTCATCTGAGACTTTTTAATTTATGTCCAGAGCAAGTGTAACTGTTATGTGTAGCCTGTTTCAGAATAAAAATACTGTTGTTCAGTAAACCCATTAGAAAGATTAAACATCTGTTAAACTTCACTATTTATCAAAGTTGTACATAACAAATTAACACCATCACAGATTGGTTCAGCAACCACACAAATGCTGAGCCAGTCAACCATTTTATTCAACTCGTCAGTTCTCTGTTTCCATCTTCTCAAATATACTATTTAAGGAGCATTAGTGTGACCCCAGTTCTCTCAAAGCCAGCCTTTTCTCAGTAAGTTCACACAATTAGACTACGGCAATGTGCATCTGTGTTCTTCAATTGACATCAATAAAACTGTAATCAAGTTTGTCATTACTATCTGTACTAAATGGTCAAAGGTCCATCATGTCAACATCAGTTAACCCATATTCTATGCCTGGTGTGTTGAATATGGCTTCAGCTGAATAGTATACTACACTGTTAAAATGAAGTGCTTTGTAACACTAAATCTAGTGGCAGCTCAGTTGCCATCACCTTAAAGGAGCCAAAACCTTAACTTGGCTGGAGTATTGAAACATGGTTGTGAGGGTATTGGGACAGATTTAAGGTGTACTGAAAAATTCATCCGGAGGTGTTCTGAAACATGACATGGTGTGTTGTAACATCACATAGTCAAGAGTTGTGCAACTCTTGGAAACACTATTATGGTGTTAGAGTCCTGTCTAGTGCAGAATTAGAGCCCTTCTCTTTTGGTGTCGTTTCCTCTCTAAAGCTTCTAAACACTATGATGGCTTTTCAAATCGTGTCTAGTGCAGAATTAGATCCCTTCTTCAGGAGTTTTCAAATACTGTAAATGGGAGTCCCTCCTCTTGTTGTATAATATTCCCTGCTCTTATATGGTGTGTTTATAAACTCATCAATTTGATCATATTACTCCAGTGCTAGCCTCTCTACACTGGTTTCCTGTTAAGGCAAGGGATGATTTCAAGGTTTTACTGCTAACCTACAAAGCATTACATGGGCCCGCTCCTACCTATCTTTCCGATTTGGTCCTGCCGTACATACCTACACGTACGCTACGGTCACAAGACGCAGGCCTCCTAATTGTCCCTAGAATTTCTAAGCAAACAGCTGGAGGCAGGGCTTTCTCCTATAGAGCTCCATTTTTATGGAATGGTCTGCCTATCCATGTGAGAGACGCAGACTCGGTCTCAACCTTTAAGTCTTTATTGAAGACTCATCTCTTCAGTAGGTCCTATGATTGAGTGTAGTCTGACCCAGGAGTGTGAAGGTGAACGGAAAGGCACTGGAACAATGAACCGCCCTTGCTGTCTCGGCCTGGCCGGCTCCCCTCTCTTCACTGGGATTTTCTGCCTCAAACCCTATTACAGGGGCTGAGTCACTGGCTTACTGGTGCTCTTCCATGCCATCCCAAGGAGGGGTGCGTCACTTGAGTGGGTTGAGTAACTGACGTGATCTTCCTGTCCTGGTTGGCACCCCCCCTTGGGTTGTACCGTGGGGGAGATCTTCGTGGGCTATACTCGGCCTTGTCTCAGGATGTTAAGTTGGTGGCTGGAGATATCCCTCTAGTGGTGTGGGAGTTGTGCCTTGGCAAAGTGGGTGGGGTTATATCCTGCCTGTTTGGCCCTGTCCGGGGGTATCGTATGTCACCAGAATAAGACCCTCAATATTTATTGGAAAGGAGCAACAAGCGCATCACCTTGCACTTTCACCACCCTGTGAAGTTCATCATAACTTATTTCATCTGTAGCCTAACGTTGTGTGGAAAGACCACACAACGTGTCATCGCGTGACTCCAAGTTTACTTTGATAGGATGGTTATTATATCAGTGGCGCAGTGGTCTAAGGCACTGCATCGCACTACAGGCTGGCGTTCGATCCCAGGCTGTGTCACAACCAGCCGTGACCCAATTGGGTTAGGGAAGGCTTCCCTTGGCTCATCATGCTCTAGCGACTCCTTGTGGCGGGCCAGCACCTGCAAACTGACTTCGATTGTCAGTGAAATGTGTTTACTCTGGCACATTGGTGCTTCCGGGTTAAGCGAAGCAGCGCAGCTTGGCAGGTCATGTTTCTGAAGACATGTCTTGACCTTCGCCTCACCTGAGCCCGTTGAGGAGTTGAAATGATGAGAAAATATCATAACTAGCAATTGGATATGATGAAATTGAGGAGAAAAATGGGGCAATATTTTTTTATAAATGTGTTTCCACTGACATTTCTCACAATTCATTTTACTGACACAAAAAGATCCCACCTTGTCTTGCGCATTTTGTTTTGTGTTGACATTTGGAAAGTTTACCAATAAATGTTCTGTTTCCATCAGGCCTGTCATGACATTTTTTATCTGACATGTACTTTACTGGAAACCTGGTTATTGAGTGAATTCCTTTTCTGTTTCCTTCTTCAACCTGGTCTCAGAGCATTCCGTATTCTGTATGCAAATCCAAGACACTCCATTCGATATATGTTACGTTTCATATGGTATGTATTCATTTGTGGATGTCCATCACCCATTTCATATGATATGTTACGAATTACAATTTGTATTTTATGTTATAAATTTTCTAAACGTACAATATGTTACGAATTTGCAAAACATATGACATGTTACGAGTTACAGTAGTAGGATCTCTTCTGGATGTTGGGGTCATAGTAGGCTAGAGAAACCTAATGCATATGCGTGTCATATGTAAAGCTAAACCACAACTCATCAATGCTATCCACATTAGCTCTATTGCATAAACATCTCAGGTGACTAATACAAAAATGTGTTGGATGATTCTCTAACCTTTATGTGTGTGTTTTCACTGTTTCACTCCAGTTATACAGTAACTGATGCACATGTGGGAACAATATCTGATACACACAATATGTTCAGCGCCATGGGGAAATATACTTCAAATATCAAATGAATGAATAAATATGAGAAGATCCCTTACAAGAGGGTTATTGCTTGAGCTGTAATTGGTCACATTGATGATATAGTTGTTTAAAGGGAATACAGATTTGCATTTATAACTGATGAGGAAGAGGATAGAGATATTGAGGAAGTTGAATAAGAGGCAGTTAAAGAAAATCAAGGACAAATATGATTAGGATTTATTTATTTATTTTCAACCAATGACTCTTAAAGATCTACCTTCCCCACTGGCATGTAGAAGCACTCAAAACAAAATAGAATTATGCAATCATTCAGCGCTCAAGCCCAGAATTCATATCTATAGAATGTGAATCAAAATGATAGCAATGGCCCTTCTGAGTGTATTACACTGTAATACTTGGATATGCCATTAGATTGTTATAGCATCCATCCAAAAATGTCTCCTCTTTTTGGGTCCAGCTGTTCCATTATCTTTTACCATATTAACCTGAGACCGACCCTTAGCTCAAAGGCGTGGAGGAGTGCAGTAATGAACCACTACTATTTCCTGTCAGTGTTTACACTTGACTCATCCACACCCTTCTGCACTTCCTACGCTAATCTGTAACTGTCTCTCTCTAACTCAAACTCCCTCCTCCTTGCTTGATTACTGTAAGATGGGTTCATCTGTGGAGGTCATTGTGATTGTCATTTTCCTGATAAGTATTACTACCAAATAGTAGCTCATGAAATGCGAAACACAATGGCTGTATCTGAAGACAGTACTAGTTCCAGGGGAGGAGCTTTTGATCCTCTTGTCCAATGCGCTTTGAAAGGGGGTGAGGAATTGGAGGAAACAAGTATAGGAGGAAGCAAGGATTTGATGACTAGATGCAGCTTTTGTGACTCATTAGTACTCGGGGAGATCTCACTTCTCAAGAGTCTTAACTACATTCCCCAATAAACATACAGTACCACTCAGCGGCACAAATTGGGTACGATGAGCATAGCCTTCTTTACACTGTATGTGGTTGTGATATGTACAGTTTTTGTTTCCTTCCAAACCTGACTGCTAAAACCTCTTGTTCATCAATGAAACAGATGCCTTTGGCTGAAATGTGGTGAAATGTCACAACCTTTTGCGAGTTCTAGATCACGCTGCAGTCTGAGTTTGGAGATGGGTAGGAGGTCTAGATTGGCATTTGTATGCACAGCTCTAATTGGCTTGTTTGAGACGGGACCAGAGGTATTGTGAGAAGGTTGCTTTCTCTGTGACATATCACTGGAGTAATTACATTTAGCCATGCTCACCTCAACTTCTCTGATCATAACACTGTTTACCTCAGTACTGTTGAGCCTGTAGAGAAAGTGTCATGGGGTGAATCAATATATTTCCTATCCAGACATGTTGCTTATGTAAGCCTAGCATACATCATGTCTATAAAGGTGATTTTCAATTCAAAGAAAAAACATCCTCTATGATTTTATTTATTTAGGATGATTTTGGATGGAGATTGTTCCATTCTCAAATAATATTTCCTGCCCTATTGTTTACAAACTGCCCAGAAAAATCACTCACAGACATGTGTTGTCTTCCTGTAAATAAATATGATTAACCTTATCAATATGGCAAGTCACTGACAATATTGCAATTATTGGAGAAATCAATGATTAGAAAACAGCTGTACACAGCTCATATACCAGTGTCCTGTGAGTGTCTACAATTATCCTGTGTTTTTCCATCTTTAGTGAGCTGTGGAAAAGCCCCTCTGGAAGCAGTAAATACTGATGTGCAACAATGATAATATAGCGCTCGTTGTGTCTCTGAGAGGAGAAGGCTGTTATCAAGATCCATTTGTCTGGTGAGGAATCTCAATAGAGCGAAGCGAAGACCGGTTGACACTATCATAGAATATGACTGAATATTGTCACTCTAATATGACATCCACACTAGTTCATGTCATATAAATGAAATCACACATTCTAGTTCTGTGGTTTATCCTTTACCCACTGATCTCAATTTGCTAGTTCATCCTACTAACAAGAATGTATACTATAACCTAAATATTATTTTAGCTGTAAGGTTTTCCATCTAGGTAATTCGTGACTCCATGATAGAGAAATCCATGCGCTTGAAATCATGGTCAGACTAATATACTTTACCTTGGTCTCACCTTACATAATGAGTAATTATATTATTATAACAATAATGGTCGGCAGAGCAGCAAAAGTAGCATGCATGTTTTTCAACCCTTAGTCAGGTCAAAAACTGACCACACGAATGTAATTCTGAACATTGAACAGAGGGTTTTGGACCACAAACAAACCCTTACAGAACATTTTGTTTGAGAAGCAACAGTTTCTATATAAACGAGGAGAGGAGTTAAAAGTCCTCTATTATATCTGCCAGAGCACACTACAGAATGTGAAGTGGAGATTAATATAATCAACAAAATCTTAAATCACCTGCTAAGGCCACAGGCACCAATGGTAATTACACTTGCTTTCATATTGTGTAATTATTTTTTAAATCAGATTCCATGCTCAACTAATTGCTTATCATCATCTTTTTGTATTCATTTAAAAAATGTCACACACATACACACCCTACCCCCTCCCTACCACCACCACCACCACCTCAAACTGTTTCTGCTTTGTACCATTTCTCCAAATATTTAAATAACGATTTATTATTATTTCTATTTTTATGGGCAGGTGGGACTGTAGCGTCCCACCTGGCCAACATCCGGTGAAATTGCAGAGTGCGAAATTCAAAAATACCAAATTCAAATATTTAACATTCTTGAAAATATATGTGTTACACATCAACATAAAGCTTAACTTCTTGTTAATCCAGCCGCTGTGTCAGATTTCAAAAAGGCTTTATGGCGAAAGCAATCCATGCGATTATCTGAGGACAGCGCCCTGCATACAAATATGAAAATATTTCAACCAGGCAAGTGCGCCACAAAAGTCAGAAATAGCGATATAATTCATGCCTTACCTTTGAAGATCTTCTTCTGTTGGGACTCCAAAATGTCCCAGAAACATCACAAATGGTCCTTTTGTTTGATAATGTCCTTCTTTATGTCCCCAAAATGTCAATTTATTTGATTCAGAAATACACCGGTTTCAACTCGCCCAACATGCCTACAAAGTATCTAATAAGTTACCTGTAAACTTGGTCCAAACATTTCAAACAACGTTCCTAATCCTACCCTAAAATGTAAATAATCGATACAATTTAAGATGGAATAAACTGTTTCCAATACCGGATAAAAACAACATGAAGCATGTTCCAGTTCATGCGCATCAAAACAAGTGACACTTACTGGAGTGACACTTACCATGAATAGCACTACTTCTTAATTTCTCAAAAGAAAAACATAGAACAATTTCTAAAGACTATTGATATCTAGTGGAAGCCATAGAACTGCAACTAGGTTCCTAATAATAAGGGTATCCCATAGAAAACAAATGGAAAATCCTATGACCTCAAAAGAAATTCCCTGGATGGTTTGTCCTCTGGGTTTCGCCTGCCATATCAGTGCTGTTATACTCATAGACATTATTTTAACAGTTTTAGAAACTTTCGAGTGTTTTCTACCCAAATCTACCAATTATATGCATAGCCTAGCTTCTGGGCCTGAGTAACAGGCAGTTTACTTTGGGCACGCTTTCATCCGGAGGTGAAAATACTGCCCCCTACCCATCCTTGTGCAAGATGCCGAGTTACATGATTAAATATAACACAATCTCACACACCACCTATCATCACAACCGTTGAGCTATACTCATCCAGGACCTCTATATCAGGTGAGGTGAAAGGAAGGTCCGGAAAATCGTTAAAAACTCCAGCCACTCGCCTCCCGAGTGGCGCAGCGGTCTAGGGCACTGCGTCGCAGTGCTTGAGGCATCACTACTGACCCGGGTTCGATCCCAGGCTGTGTGAGGTGACCCGTGAGGTAGCGTACAATTGGCCCAGTGTTGTCCGAGTTAGGGGAAGATTTGGCCGGTCGGGATGTTCTTGTCCCATCACGCTCTAGCGACTCCTTGTGGCGGGCCAGGCGCCTGAAAGCTGACTTTGTTTGCAAGTTGTACGGTATTTCCTCCAAAACAATGGTGTGGCTGGCTTTCGGGTTAAGTGAGCAGTGTGTCAAGAAGCAGTGCGACTTGACAGGGCCGTGTTTCAGAGGACGCATGGCTCTCGACCTTCGCCTCTCCTGAGTCCACATAGTTGCAGCCATAGACTGTTCTCTCTGCTTCCACACTGCAAGTGGTACCGGTGCATCAAATATGGCACCAACAGACTCCTGAACAGCTTCTATCCGCAAGCCATAAGACTGCTAAATGGCTAACAAAATGGCTACAAGGACTATCTGAGTTGATCCATGTATTTTATTTTATAAAAAATGTTGCACTGTCTCTATGCATACTCACAGGGCCCTACACACTCACGCACACTGGCACTCCATAACACACACACAAACACTCACTCCATTATTTGCTCACACTCATATAATATGCACATACATTTATAATGACTCTACACACACGCACACCCACTCACATACGAATCATCATATACACTGCTGCTACTCTGTTTATATCCTAATGCCTAGTAACCTTACCCCTATCATTCCAGTGTCCCTGCACATTGTAAATATGGTACTGGAAATGACTGACTCTGTATATATACTGAACAAAAATATAAACACAACATACAACAATTTCAATGATTTTACTACGTTACAGTTCACATAAAGAAATGACTCAATTGAAATACATTTATTAGGCCCTAATCTTTGGATTTCACATGACTGGGCAGGGGCACAGCCATGGGTGGGTCTAGGAGAGCATAGGCGCAGCCAATCAGAATGAGTTTTTCCCACAAAAGGGCTTTATTACAGACAGAAATACTCCTCAGTTTCATCCGGGTGGCTGGTCTCAGACAATCCCGCAGGTGAAGAAGCCGGATGTGGAGGACCTGGGATGGTGTGGTTACACGTGGTCTACGGTTGTGAGGCTGGTTGGATGTAATTCAAAATTCTCTAAAATTCTCTAAAATGACATTGCCTTTTATTGTCCCCAGCACAAGGTGCACTGTGTAATGTCATGCTGTTTAATCAGCTTCTTGATATGTCACACCTGTCAGGTGAATGGATTATCTTGGCAAAGTAGCAATGCTCACTAACAGGGATGTAAACAAATTTGTACACAAAATTTGAGAGAAATAAGCTTTTTGTGTGTATGGAACATTTCTGGGATCTTTTATTTCAGCTCATGAAACATGTTATGTTTATATTTTGGTTTCAAAATAGCATGCTTAGTTACTTTCTCGTGTTGTTATTTCTTTTTTTTTTCTCTTGTGTTTTTGTTCTACCTTATGTTATTTTTAGTATTACATTGTAACTTATTACTTCATTGTTGGGTTTAGAGCTTGCAAGAAAGACATAGTTGTGCATGTGACATTCAAACTTAACTTGAAACTTGAAAGAGACTACTGCTTAGTAAAATTGCCACAGCTTTTGAGCATACTGTACTTCAGTTGGGAAGACCACCAATATCTTTATGTTTAAGTGCATTTGCTAATGACGACGAGGACTATCCACATAAGATGAGGTTACAAAGTTGGGTATGCAGTCAACAAACCAGTTTCCTGTTGAGATTATGTGAGCCCTAGTGAGCCCTGTTCATGAGAGCTTGGACATAGGGCTCAGTATTACAGGGGAGGCAGATGACACTACTCTGCCACACTGGTTTAGATGACATGTGTGGAGAGGAAGGTCACAACAACAACACAGCAGTAATACACACTTCAACGGTGCAGCGGATACCAACACAAGGTCAATAATATTGGAGGACCCTTGAAAGAAAATAGGGTGCAGGATACTCATACATTTCCTACACAAAAAGTACATGTTTTCAACAACTTTCACATACCAAATTAATATTTTGCTGCTCGCCTTGAACAATTGTATACAATCTTCTTTTAGGTTTGCAGTATAGTAGCCAAGAGTACTCATATTATTCAGTACTATTATCATGAATCATTAATATAATTTGGTTAACTACCCTCTATGTTATTCCTGGCAATAGAACAAGACATGGATGAAACACAGATATGACGATTTGAACATGCTAATACAGAGCCACACAAAATGTTCACCTGATATCAACTCATCATAAAATGCTTATTTAGAGACCTTTCTGATTATTAATCAGAGATAGAAAGGCTGTCAATGTTTTCATCACCAGTGTGAATGTACACACAGATTCCATCAGTCTCCCTCGACGCTGCAGTTCAGGTGTGAAAAGCCCTTTTGTTTGCAGGTCACATCTGCATGTTATTTGCTGTGCATGTCGTAAGGGGTTCCCACAGCACTGTAGTAGGCTACACTCCTGCCAGGTTAATTTACAAGAGACACCTCTTGCATCTAGAGGCGTGGTGGTCGAGCTTAGAAGATGGGAAAAGTGGAGTGACCGGGCAGGTTTTAACACGTCCTAAATTGCATTCACACCTTGCCAAAGGGCTTGCTGGTCATATGCAGTGATTGCAATCAAAGCCGCCTGAGGTTATTGTTTTGTGTCAACACTTCTATCGACAGAATGTCTACGTGGGCACTGACATCTTACTTTGACATTTTCAAAATATATAAATATGTGGACAGTGAGATCAAGCACCAAAATAGCAGGACCAGCGTGTGAATCACGACCACGGCAAGCAGAGCTTGTGGCATAAAATAAATGTGTGGTGGTAAAAGCTAATGGCTGTGTATGTGTGTGGGCTGTCAGAACCACAGGATACACATTAAACATGTTCGGCTAAAACAGGCTCCTTTTCCTCTAATGCACTGAACCAAGCACACGCATCAGCATGTCACATTGAACTACTCAGGACTATTGTGAGAAGCTTTCTGGGAGAAGTCAATGTAAAGTGTCACCACCAAATGAAGAGTTTATTCCAAAACGCTATATATAATTTTACTGAAATGTTGGTAAATTTGAATTTCATTGTTTAAAGAACTTATGAAAGATATTGGTGTGCTTTGTCACCATCTAATCATGGAATGGGGTTCAGTGACAGACATGTATTTGTTTGAAATCTATCACTTAATGGTTTCATTTCAGAGAGACAAATAATCATGTTTTGTTATAAAACGCTATATATCCTCCTCACTCTCAGAGAAATAAGTAGTACGGCTAGGTTTTACACAGTCAAATGTAACAAATAACCATTTTTTAAATGAAGAACTGTACGAATGATGCATTATTTTTAAATGAATCACTACAGTTATACGAGATCTGTATATAAAATATTTACATTTGACATTTTAGTCATCTAGCAGATTCTCTTGATTAAAGAGCATGATCATTACACCTTGTGCTGGGGACAATAAAAGACCACTCTAAAATGTGCAGTTTTGTCACACAACAAACACAATGTCACAGATGACTCAAGTTTTGAGGGAGCGTGCAATTAGCATGCTGACTGCAGGAATGTCCACCAGAGCTGCTGCCAGATAATTGAATGTTAATTTCTCTACCATAAGCCACCTCCAACATTGTTTTTGAGAATTTGGCAGTACGTCCAACCGACCTCACAATCACAGACCACGTGTATGACGTCGTGTGGGCAAGCTGATTGCTGATGTCAACGTTGTGTACAGAGTGCCCCATGGTGGGGGTGGGGTTATGGAATGGGCAGGCATAAACTGCGGACAACAAGCACAATTGCATTGTATGAATGGCAATTTTAATGCACAGAGATAACGTGACAAGATCCTGAAACCCATTGTGAGGCCCATTTTTTTAAGGTATCTGTGACCAACAGATGCATATCTGTATTCCAAGCACAGGAGGTTGGTGACACATTAATTGGGGAGAACGGGCTAGCGGTATTGGCTGGAGTGGAATGGTATCAAATACATGTGTTTGATGCCATTTCATTTGCTCTGTTTCAGCCATTATTATGAGCCGTCCTCCCCTCAGCAGCCTCCACTGATTCCCAGTCATGGGAAATTCATAGATTAGGGTCTAATACATTTATTTAAATTGACTGATTTCCTTATATGAACTGTAATATTTGAAATTGTTGCATGTTGCATTTCTATTTCGTTCAGTATAGCTTCAATGACTGTAATTTTCATCCATATTAAAGGGATCGTTCAAGATTTTGAAAAGGAAGCCTTTTATCTACTTCCCCAGAGTCGGATGAACCGGAACAGCTAGCTTGCTAATTGTTCCTGTAAACTTCCAGTCATTGCGCTAGTTAGCATTGGCTCGTGAAACTACCTCTAACTTCATATTGGACGCAGAGACATGAAATTAGTATCCACAATGGTATTATGTTGTAGCCAGCGATATTCATTAAATAATTTGAAAAAATCCACATTTTTATTTTTTCAGATTGTATATTTTTTTTAATCACAGACCCTTGCAGTACCTCTGAGAACCCCTAGGGAGCCACGGACCCTAGTTTGAAAACCCCTGATTTAAGACACTCCTATTCAGCTCCTCATTTGACGCATTCACAATTCCTTTATGGAATTATTGGCATCTCTTCGACCTTATTAGGAGATTAATTTGGACAATAAATTGTTGTGTACCAGTATTTTATTTAATGTGTCAAATGATAATGCATATAGGCTACTGTATGAACACTGCTCTACTTCACATCTCTAAAAACAAAATGTAATATCACACTAAACATTTATTTTCATATTAAAGCAATAACTGTGTTCAAAGTCTTGATGTGGGATGTGAGAAGCTCAGTACGTCTTAGTGCACTCCTATAATCAGATATCCAACACCGCCAACTCCAACATCCACATCTCAAAGAGCCATGCTTGGCCAGTAGTTCCCCATCATTCTTAAGACTCTAGGAGAGCCATTGGTACCCTTGGGCCCAAACCATGCCAGAGAGCTGAAAATGACTTGGCGAGAGAAACACACAGGCACTAACAACTGCTGCTTAAAGTGTGGTGTACCCTTTAAAACCCCTTACCCCAGAGTCTTGACCTCTTTCACACACTTCTGAATTACTCACCTCATTGAATCTGCTTCAGACCTCTGGGACTATAATCTTGTTATCTCCTATTTCATATTAGTCTCCTATTATCTCCTATTTCATATTAGTCATATTAAACATATCCTTCTGGGTCAACATGTGAGAACTGCAAATAATTAGATCACAGTCAGGGGCTATAAGGACACACATCTATGTTTTGGTTAGGACATGTTCAATTAACCTTTAAAACAATTACTGCGGAAGAGCAAAAAGACACACTAATATCAGCATTACAGCTAATTTCAAAATGATTCCCCCCCCCCCCAAAAAAACTAAATGAACACATTAAACCACCTCGGTTATTGTGAATATTGATAATGGGAACCAATGATACAATTGTAATGATGTGCACTGAGAGTTGGGATGCAAGTTCAGGGAGTGAGTGTTTTAATAAATAACCACAAGTCAAACTAAGAAACACAGACAACGCACAGCCATGACAGAAACAGAAACAGTAATGCCTGGGGAAGGAACCAAAGGGAGTGACATATATAGGGCAGGTAATCAGGGAAGTGATGGAGTCCAGGTGAGTGATGATGCGCAGGTGCGCGTAACGATGGTGACCGGAGTGCGCCATCATGAGCAGCCTGGTGACCTAGAGACCAGAGAGGGAGCACATGTGACAACAATGACAGAGACAAGATACAAATGTGTATTTGTAGAAAACAAAACATAATTGTGGAACCCAACCTCTTTGGACTGCCTCACTATATTATACTATCTCTTATCTGACCAACCCACACAATTGATTGAATCACGAGATGTCTCTGAGGGACTTGTACAGTATGTGGATGGGGTTTACAGATCCTCCCAAAAGTAAAGATGATCTAGAGCACCCACTTAATTTGGTATATTGATGCTCATCTAGTGTATCCAGGATACTGAGACAAAATAATGTGTTTTTGAAAAATTTCAGTATTCTTATCCAGCTATTTGAAATTATAGATAATTAATAAGACAATTGTTATCATAAATAGTTATCTATATGTTACATAAGTAAACAGATGAATGTTGCCACCTGATGTTCTTTGATTGAATTGGGTCCTGGTGTGAGTCTCACCAGAGGTGTAGGCAGAGAGGAGAGAGCGATGTGTTGTGTCATGTTATGTCCACAGGGACTAGCTAGGCTGTAAAAGTGAGAAGTTGTGTCCATTTGGTCCTGAAAAGGTCATTCTAACACTTTCAGCAGAAATCAAACAAGCCAGCACATTGTCCAAGCCAGTCAACAAAATAGAGTCAGGAACAGTCACACACAACCATACTCAGTAAAGGCACACACATGTTGTGCTTTCACTGAGTGACATCAGGGCTACATGTTTGAGTTTGTGCCAATTTAATGTGATTCTTCACTAATAACTTGGAAAAGTAGACAAATCCCACTTATTTACATAAATGAATTACAGTAGGCCTCAATTCGCAATCGGATTAGATATTCTGAGGATTGAGTCTCGCCTTGGTGTCTGTAAACTACATAGGCCTGTGTGTTCAACCTACAGAAAACGTACAGCCTATACACAACAATAACATGTTGACATTTATTCAAAAACTAGCTACGTTTCTTCATGAATGATGGAAAAGTCTTCACCAAGGACCAGACTGAAAGTGGCAGGTTGTGATGTGACTTCAGTAGTTCGTCACGTGACTGGTCCAGCCCATCCCGGAAACAGAAAACAGCAGGGCAGTGGCCGAAGACTGTTTACTATTTTCCTTTAATAGCGATAGGAAAAATAACACATTTAAATGAAAATAAACAGTGATTAAATGCAGAGTCTTGTGCATGACTCTCTATTCACATCCCATTTGAGGTAAGTGTATTAGACTTGGGACGGCAGGTTTTTATTTTATCTTTATTTAACTCGGCAAGCCAGTTAAGAGCAAATTCTTATTTTCAATGACGGCCTATCGGGGAACAGTGGGTTAACTATCTTATTCAGGGGCAGAACGACAGATATTTACTTTGTCAACTCGGGGATTTGAGCTTGCAACCTTTCGGTTACTAGTCCAACTACCTGCCGCCCCGAGGTAGCCTAATGGTTAGGTCGGTTACCGACAACGTAAAAATCTGTCGTTCTGCCCCTGAACAAGGCAGTTAACCCACTGTTCCCCGGTAGGCCGTCATTGTAAATAAGAATTTCTTCTTAACTGACTTGCCTAGTTAAATAATAAGACACCAAGCTAGCGTGGAGCTTGGTGTTCATATGTTTCTAGACAGCTAACGTTATCTGCCTGAAGAAGTGCACTGTCTTCACTTTACAGAACGACATATGTAACTAACATAATTGCACTTGTGTACAAAATCTGTCTGGCCTCGCATCGTGATATGACGCATGTTTAGTAGCTAGACACGCCCAGAACCATGTTAGCTCGCTTTAGAAAACTGTCAAGCTTGCTCATCATCTCCTTTTCTCTATGGTTCTTGAATTGCAGCAGCTCTTTGGCGCGTTTAATGGCTACCACTGACTTTATATTTGAAAAATTCCCATCTACTTCCATGACCCAAGTCTTTTCTTGCAAAAATATCTTTAGCTAATCATTTGATGTTTTCAATGAGAGCAGTATCTTTAAGAAGTGTATTGTTTAATTTCCAATATCCTCGAGTACCTTTTGATTTTTTAGTAGCTTGTAAATTCAGGGAAATCAAGTGATGATCAGAAAAGGGAGCCAACTGATGATCTACATCTATAACAAATTGTAACAAAAAAGGGGAAATTAGGAATAAATCTATTCTAGATTTACGTGACAGTTTTGTTGGTCCAGGTATAACCCTTAGCATCCGGATTGAAATAACGCAAGGCATCCTCAACACAGAGATCCTTGCATAATGTAATGATAATGTTACCATTTTGAGGGTTTTGACTCGTTCTAGGAGGAAAACGATCAGCAGATGCATCAGGTGTTTCATTAAAATCCTCTGAAATAATTAGAAAAGCCTCTGAGTATTTGTTACTTAAATCCTGTACTTTCCTGGTAAATTGGGTAAAAGGGGTCTTATTAGGAGCATGTGAGTTATGTCCGTATACATTACAGATGATGAAAATAGCATTGTCAAGTTTAACAGTTACTATGACCCATCTGCCATCTTGTGAAGATGTGGATTCTAGAATGTCACCTTTAAACTTGTGAATAAGTGTCAAAACACCAGCAGAATGATTTGATCCATGACTGAAATAGGCCATATCTCCCCATTGTGCTTTCCAAAATTTAAAATCCCTTTCACCCGAATGAGTTTCCTGAAGAAGGACAAAATCTGCGTTACTGCGTTTACAGTATAAAAATAAAGCTTTCCTTTTTGTAGGATTTCTCAAACCCCTAGCATTCAGACTAACGACATTGAGTGAATTGAAAACGAACTCCTGCATTAAAAAAGAAAGTACAAATTAGATAACAAGTATTAATGTGAACAATAAAACAAACAGTGAACCTTGAGAGGATTACTCGAAGGAAAACTACGCTCAGCTGAGGTAGCGGTGGTTAACAGAATAACAAATCTATTTACTTCCTTTTCTTTGGCAAGTGTTCATCAGTTGTAGTTCGAACGGTACATTTATTATTGGCAGTACATTAACTGTACTCATGGTAGTACTCACAGTTCCAATTTGGTTAATGTCAACAGAGTTCCCCAGTAATCATTCTTCCTTCGATAAACGTGTGTGGGCCCTTGAACCCCGCCTTCTTTCCCTCTTGAACCCCGCCTTCTGTATAAGCGGCCACAGTTTCTCTCTGGCAGCCTGATCCTGCGGTATCAGAGCTTCTTTGATGCAGAGTTTCTTCTCGTCCAGAAACTTGTTCCCCTTGGCCATTTTCCATATGATGTCCCTGTAATGGCGCATAGTTAAGTGCAAGATGATATTGCGAGGGGGTCCATCAGATCTTTGTTTCCCAAGTCAATGTACCACATCAATCCCGTCTCTTAGCCTGTCTTTGATGCATGGTGCCACTTTTCCCAGGATATTAATGACTACTTCTCTAATATCCTCTCCCTCTACCTCTTTTACACCTTGGATTTTCAGATTCCACCTGCCAGAGTACCGGTGAAGTTCAGTTACATTCTCACACAGCTCATTATTTTTGGATTGCATTTTCTTCAACTCATTCTCTAGGAACGTTATCTTTTCCTTGTTCACACTCACAATTTTGTGTAGTTGATTGACAGTTTGTGTCACGTTCCTGACCTGTTTTCTGTTGTTTTGTATGTGTGTGATGGTCAGGGCGTGAGTTTTGGGTGGGCAGTCTATGTTTTCTGTTTCTATGTTGGTTTTGGGTTGCCTGGTATGGCTCTTAATTAGAGGCAGGTGTTTTGCGTTTTCCTCTAATTGAGAGTCATATTAAGGTAGGTTGTTCTCACTGTTTGTTTGTGGGTGATTGTCGCTGTGTCTGTGTATTTTCCACCACACGGTACTGTCTCGTCTCGTTCGTTCGGTCGTTCCTGTTTATGTGTTCCTCGTTTCATGTAAGTTCATAGTTTAGGTCTGTCTAGTTCGTTTTGTTATTTTGTATATTTAGTCAAGTGTATTTCGTGTCTGTCTTCGTCTTACAATAAAGTATTATGTATTCATCACCCGCTGCGCCTTGGTCTACTAACTGTCCGAAAGACGACCGTTACAGTTTGACAAATTATCGATCTTCTTTGATGTTTCTTCTGTAGCCCGCTCTATGATGGACACTTTGGAGAGCGTGGCGTCTTGTTTAGTAGACAGGGACTGGATTGCAGAGAAAATTTCCGACATGGAAATGTCTTTTACTTTTTTCACCGGTGGATTTTTACTTGGGGTCTGAGGTAAAGAGGTTGCAAGGATTTCATCCTGGTCAGTTTTGTTCTTTCTCTTGCTTGAGTTCGCGGCTTCTTGTGTATCCATGCTGCTCTGGTTCTCGTTGTGGCTAGCTAGCATGTCAGCCGTCTTCTGTGAGACTTGGACATTTCGTCTACTTTTGTCTTTCTGTCGTGTTCTTCCCATTCAAATTGACAAAAACTAACTAAACTTATCCTATGTCCATAAAAAAATGTTAGTTAGTTTCTTTCAATATTAATAGCCAATATTTGACTGTTAACCACCTGTCGTGTCTTTGCTATCATTAAATTGAAGACTTATAGTTTACATCAAAGATTCCTGTAATTAGTTATTACGCGATCAACTGATTAATAACGTAACTAATTAACTATGAATTCGAGGGCACCAGGGAAAGTAGTCAGATTACAAAGTTATAATTTCCCAATATAACCTTTCAGATATTTTCATATCTGATCAATAGTCTTCTGATTAATGATTTATTTATTTTACCTCACGTTAGTCTCATTCCAAACGTCGTAAATTGTTGGTTATCTGCACGAACCCAGTCTTCACTGAGTCATCCATACATCAATTGTCTTAAATCATTTATTTATTACTAACTAAGTAATTCACAGAAATGCATAAACAAACCAACTTAAAATGGTTACATGAAATGATGGGAGAAATATGCCCTAGTGGGCTGAACCGGCATGGCGGCTTGTTAGACAAAGGGAAAATTGGCGTTCGACCAAGAAGTCACTACAGAGTTCATAATTATAACAATTGACATGCTAATCCTTTACACATGAACGCTCACTAATTCGGGAACAATTGCAATCAATATATATATATTTACCCTCAATGTGTCGTCTTGATCGCTGGAGGAAAGTTAGTTTTTGTTGGAGTTTTTTTAAGGATGGATGTTTCGGCGGTTGTCTTTCTTCGCGTTCAATGATACCGAATTCCTAGCTGCAGACTAGTAGTCAATATCAAAGACTTGTTCTTATTCGTCTAAGAGTTTAACCACGTGGTATGGTTAAAGATTCAGCAATGGTACTTAACCTTCATTCTCCTCCTATGGAGAAAAACATGGTCTATTGATAATTTCTCAGAGTAGGGCTTTTATTCGGATAGCAGAAAGGGGCTGTCCCAGGATGTCTGACCCTAACTGGGCTCAGGGGCGGTCCTTGGATTTAGTTCAAATCAAAAGGGATTTGTATTTTTCTTCATTAAACAGTACAAAATCATATTACACAATTATACAAACAGTATCATACTCACTCATTCATTTTATACAACAAACAGATGTAAACCTCATATCTGAGGTTATTATATAAACAGCGGTATGGTAATGTAGCCACCCCGTCTCCCATGAGTTTCCCACATTGGGACAAACGGACATGTTAATAGCTGGACTCTTCACCGATCTTTTATACTTTTTCCGGAACATGAAATCTGTTCGTACCTCAAGTTCTGTGAGGTGGAAGAAACCTCTTTGTCCTGAAAGTTTACCCTCTCTCTAATACTGTTTGGCCA
This sequence comes from Salvelinus fontinalis, assembly GCF_029448725.1. NCBI lineage: Eukaryota > Metazoa > Chordata > Actinopteri > Salmoniformes > Salmonidae > Salvelinus > Salvelinus fontinalis. Next base: position 21,932,823 of record NC_074678.1, on the reverse strand, counting down.
TGAGGAGATTCTCAGGAATTTACGACGTCTCTCTGTGATCACAGCATGGGTTGAAGGAGGAAAGGGGGAGGCAGGGAATGGCAGGGAGAGGGGAATGGGCTTTATGTACCTAAACAGGCAACGTCATGACACCTAACCCTCAATATTGCTTTGAAGAGCGAGAAAACACTCCCTCTCACAGCGACGCAAGCTTGACAGTTTTCTAAAGAAAGATAATCTATCTGAAGAAGAGGAGTCTGTGTTCAGGTCTTTACAACTAGAATTAGAACAGACTTACACGGATTTGTAAGGTCAAGAGCAAAATGAATTAAAGAGGGGGAAAGAAACACTAGTTACTTTTTTGCACTTGAAAAGAAAAACTACAAAAGAAAATCTATAACTGCACTCAAAATTAGCAATGTTTTATGCAAAGATCCCATTACAATATCATCATTTGTCAATTCCTTTTATGAAAACCTTTACAGCTCTCAATTTCAGGAAGATGGTTGTGAAAGCTACATTTGCCACATTCAGAATTATGTCCCTGTAATTGAGGATGATTTCCACTCAGTTTGCGATTCACCTGTGTCAATTGGAGAAATTAGAGAGGCTCTAAATTCAATGAAAAAAGGGAAATCACCTGACCCTGATAGCCTGTCAGTTGAATTCTATAGACAGTTTTGGGAGTTGCTAGAAGACCCGATTTTCAATATGTTTCAAGATTGCATTAAAAATGGGGAAATGGTCTCCACTATGAAACAGGGCCTTATTTCATTGATTCCGAACCCTGATAAAGACCCTTCTCTTATTGACAATTAGAGACCAATTATTTTATTAAATGTTGATTACAAATTGATTGCTCTGGTTTATGCCAAAAGATTAAAGAAAGGAATAGATACCATTATAAATGAGACTCAAACAGGATTTATGAAAGGCCGTCACATAAGCTCTAACATTCGTTTAGTCTTGGAACTTATAGATTATTCAGATGCAATTGACTCAGATGCGGTTGTCCCATTTCTGGACTTCTGTAAAGCCTTTGACACAATTGAACATTAATTTCTCTTTAGGTCTCTTTAAACTTTTTGAATTTGTTGAAAATTTTATTAAAGTAATTTGCGTGTTTTACAAAGATATAAATAGTTCTGTGCTACTAAACCTAATACTGCCAAAAGATTTAGTATCAACAGAAGTGTACGACAGGGATGCCCAATTTCGCCGTTTTTATTCATTTTGGTTGTGGAACTTCTATCTCTAGATATTCTGAATAATGCAAATTTGTATGGTTTAACCATTTTTAACAGAGAAATCAATTTCCCAACTGGCTGATGATACTACTCTTTTCTTAAGAGACAAAGACCAGGTCGCACATGCCCTTAATGCTATAACTGCATTTTCTATTGCATCAGGATTAATGCTGAATGTTTCTAAATGTGAAATCTTATGTTTATTTGACTCTGATAAAGACATTTAGAATATTCCTGTAAAAGACTGTGTTAAATATTTAGGAATACATCTGTCAAAAAAAAATCACTTAGTCAGACGACATTTGAATTTCTCTCCTAAAATTAAGAACTAAAAATATATTTAATAATTGGCTACAAAGAGATCTTTCTATACTTGGGAGAGTACTTCTGTCCAAGGCAGAGGGACTGTCTCGATTTGTGTACCCCTCATTATCGTTGTGTGTAAATCCAGCTACTTGTAAAGAGATCAATAAGACCTTTCTTGACTTCATCTGGAAAAATAAGTCTCACAAACTAAAAAAAATCAGTCCTTTCTAACAAAAGAGCTGAAGGCGGTCTAGAAGTGTTGGATTTTGTTGACATAAATAACACTTTCAAGATAAACTGGTTGAAAAAATGTTTGATCGATACTGATTCAATATGGTATTTCATTCCAAATAATGTGTTTAATACATTGGGAGGTCTTCAATTTTTACTGAAATGTAATTATATTCCTGAAAGATTACCTGCTAAATTGGTGTAACGATTCTCCTCTTCGTCTGAGGAGTAGGAGGAAATATCGGACCAATGTGCAGCGTGGTAAGTGTCCATAATTCAATTTTTAATAAATCAACTGAACACAAACAAACAACCAAAACAGTTCTGTATGGTGAGACACAGAAAATAACTACCCACAACCCGTAGTGAGAAAACCGGCTACCTAAGTATGATTCTCAATCAGAGACAACGATCGACAGCTGCCTCTGATTGAGAACCATACCAGGCCACACACAGAAATACAAACATAGAAAAAACAACATAGAATGCCCCCCCCCCCAGCTCACGCCCTGACCAAACACATAGAAATCGACAACCTAGACATAAAACATAGAAACATACAAAGCAAACTATGGTCAGAACGTGACAATTGGCTAGGTTTCACCAACAAGCTTTAATGGCCTGGAAAATATGTTTCCTGCACAATTTTTCCCCTCATAAAGCTCCTTTGTGGAATAATTCAGACATAACTGTAAGGAATAAGTCATTGTTCTACCCCAGCTGGCATGAGAGGAATATTGACTTTGTTCTTGATATTTTCGACAACAAGGGTAATATTCTCACATATGATATTAGCTGATGTACGAAGGGCTATATATATAAAAAATAAACTTGATTGATAAACTTGATTGATGAACAATTTATAACATTGAAAGAGTTTCCAATACCTTTCAGAGAGTTTATTTCTGTGATCAAAGCCGTTCCCAGTGGTCTAACTACACTTAAGAAAAGTCATCTTTATTTTGGGAATGATCACAAAGTTTATCCAGAACTCAGATTGGAAGGCGTGGGCTTACTTGAGAGATCTTGTTGTAATAAATATATAAGACAAATTCTTCATTCACAAAACCAACTTACACCGAGAGGAAAGTTTTTCTGGAACATGCTTATTCCTGACATTGTCTGGAAAAATGCATGGTTAAGGCCTTACAAATACTGTGTACCACACAAAGTTAAGGAAGTGCACTTCAAAATTTTACATAAGATATATCCATGTAATTCTATGATTTCCAAATTTGTGGCTATTGATGATATCTGCGTTTTCTGTGAAAAAGAAGGTGAGAATCTGTCTCACTTGTTCTTTGAATGTAAATTTGTGTCATAATTTACTTATTTACCATTATGAACACTGCCTATATTTTTAACATAAAATATATAATATGTTACTATTGCAATGATAACAAAATCACTGAAATGATTGTTAATTTTTTTATTCTTGTTGCCAAATACTTTATACACAAACAAAGATTCCAAAATTCTATACCAAAATTACCAATTTTTCTGATTGAATTTAATCATCTTATTAAAACATTAACCCTAGTGAATAACAACAAGAATAACATCTTCATGATTCATTATAATAAGGTATTTTCAGAGTGAATATAATTGCACTTAAATTGTTTATTTTTTGTATTTTATTTTTATTGATATTTTTTGTATGTTTGAGTATTGTTAATACCTGTGTTTGGTTTGCTAGACATGTTTGATGTAGCAATGTAAGTTGATTTTTGTATTATGAATTTAAAAAATAATAATAAAATAAAAACATGTTAGCTCCCTTAATAGCTACATGCTAGCCAACCTTTGTTGCTTTAGTTGACTGCACCTGTTGACTGCACCTGTGACGTCAATGGTGCAGACGGTCTTGATAATATATATTTTAGGAATGTCGGAAAATGTTATGGTACAAATCTTGAATATGGTACTTAGCTAGTTGCACTTGTAAATTATAGTGTTATAGGCTGTGCCCCACTGGGAGGAGTACAATGGTATTTTCCTGCAGCAAAAATGTATTATGTTTAACGTTAGTTGCTTTCACATAAAGGTTATGATTGCAGTAATGGTGCGACAATTGGGAACTCAAGGGTAAAAAACGAGGTCAAATCATGACGTCTGTGATCTTCAGGTCGGAACTCTAAAAATAGGCCCGAGTTCCCGACTTGATATTCCATTTTTTACCGAGTTCCCAGTTGCCTTGAACACACTGAAGTCGGAAGTCTGAGATTTCCCAGTTCCCAGCTGTTTTGAAAGCAGCATAAATCTGTTTGATTTATATTTTACAGTCACCACAATGACAGCCATCAAGCACGCCCTCCAGAGGGACATCTTTACGCCAAACGATGAGCGTCTCCTCAGCATTGTCAACGTCTGCAAGGCGGGGAAGAAGAAGAAGAACTGCTTCCTGTGTGCCACAGGTAGAGCATAAATGCTTTTAAAGTCTAACATAAATCAGCTAATTTCACCATATCAGTGTGAAATAATGTACACATTCAAAACATGAAAACCACTATCAGAGATTTAACATCAGAATCAAATGTCTCTGAACAGTGATTTTACTGAAAATACTACTTATAAATGGATCTACAGCTCACTCACACCCCAGTATTATAACTGTTTGATGTGTCTACCCAGTCACCACAGAGAGGCCTGTGCAGGTGAGGGTGGTGAAGGTGAAGAAGTCAGACAAAGGGGATTTCTACAAGCGACAGATGGCCTGGGAACTGAGCGATCTGGCTGAAGTGGATGCAAAAGATGCCAGCAAGGTCAGGGAAAGACTACTTTTTCTCATCTTCCTCTCACTGCCTGAATGTAATTTCTCATAACTTTGTCTTTCTCTCCTCCTCTTCCACTCCCTATGGCCAATGTTATTTGTCTTCCTTTCCTCTTATGCTTTGTCTTCCTGCTAATTTGTTTGATATTGACATTTGGCATCTCTGCTGTTCTTGTCATTCAGGAGAACCCAGAGTTTGACCTCCATTTTGAGAAGGTGTATCGATGGGTGGCCAGCAGCACAGCTGAGAAGAATTCCTTCATCTCCTGCATCTGGAAGCTGAATCAGCGTTACCTGCGGAAGAAGGTGGAGTTTGTGAATGTCAGTTCCCAGCTGCTGGAAGGTATGACGGCTCTCTAACTATGGGGGAGGATGAAAAAGCTTGTGTGTTTTCTAGTGACCCTCGCTGTCCCCTGTGCCTTGCATCGATGAGACTCTTCTTTCTTGCCTGTTCCCAATCTCATGAACTCAACCTGAAGTGTCTATGTAAGATATGAGTTGACCTTGGTGTGGCTTAACACGTCTTTATTCTTACTCTTCTCAAACTCTCGCTGGCCAGAGCTTCCTAAAGCGGAAGGTTGGTAGCACTTAACTTATTTTCCCATTTCCATTGTGATTTCACTGTGATGAGTAACCATTCTCATAGTCGACTCACACATCTTTGAAAGCTGTTGCGATTGTTTGCCGCCTTTGGCTATTAAGTGAGTGGCTGTTGAATGGGTGCTACTGTATGAATAATAATTGTCTGTTCTGCTTTTTGTTTAGTTTGTTGTATTATATAGTGTATATGTGTTTTGATGATATAGTTGAACGAATAGCAGGGGGATGTTTTTTTGCTTGTTTGTTCATGTGTGTGTAATGTGTGTGTACTATGTTAAACCATCCTCTCCAAGAATGAAAACACTAATTTAGGTTTAGAGTCAGTCCCCAGTGGTGAGAGTCAAAGTGTTGCCGGGGGTGATGAGGATGCTCTGGATGACTACCAGGAGCTGAATGCCCGTGAGGAGCAAGATATCGAGGGCATGATGGAGGTGTGCGAGTACGCAATCTCTAACGCTGAGGCCTTCGCTGAGAAACTCTCCAAAGAGCTACAGGTTCTGGATGGGGTGAGTAGACAGCCATGGAGCCCAGATCTCCCAGAGCAACCGCCTCATCCAGATCAGCAACACCAACAACGGCAAGCTCCTGGACGAGATCCAGTTCCTGGTGGTGAGGATGGGGTTGAGGAGGGGTTTCATGTTTCAGTTGGTTTGGTTTTTTGAGATGACGTTGAATGATGAATGCCTGTCTCTCAGAACTACATGGACCTGTCAAAGGGACACATCAGGGCCCTGCGGGAAGGAGACCTTTCCTCCTCCAAAGGCATTGAGGCCTGTATCAATGCCTCTGAGGCTCTACTGCAGTGCATGAACGTGGCACTCAGACCAGGTCATGAGAAACTGATGGCTGTGAAGCAGCAGCAGCACCTGTTCACTGAGCTCAGAGATACCTTTGCCCGGCGCCTCACCAACCACCTCAACAATGTGTTCGTCCACCAGGTAATCTACACACCACGGTAACACTTTGCAATGGTCTCAAGATTTTTATTCTGATTTAAATTAAAAACACAGACACCTGAACAGCATTCATGACTAGATACCAGGCATAACAGTGCACTATATATGTGTTTCTTGTTACAGTATTTTAGTCTTTCCTCGTTTTGGCAGGCAGCTCTTTCTGTCCTCCTCATCCACTTACTGGTTAAGTTCTAACTCCTCTGATCCTCTCTTCCTGTCTCTGTCCTCTTTTCTTCCAGTACTGCTCTGGTCCTCCTATTCTTCACTCTCTGCCTGACTCTAAACCACCCCACTTTGATCTCTCTGCTCTCTGTCCCTGTACTTGTCAGTTCAACCACTTCAGTCACTTCAAAATGACCATCCCTCAGTTCTATAGGTCCTCCTGTATGTCGCTTCCAGTGAGTAGTACCTTCACAGCACCCCCCTTGACCCTCCACTCTAAACTATGGCCTTTCTTACTTATCTACACACATGTGTTTTTTTGTTGCAAAAACGCATTAATGACCGTATGGGTTGTGCTGTTCATGACTACATTGCTAACCTTCCTCTTTTATCTCAATGGGTCTAAAAGCCTCGAAGTGCCTCAGACTTTCTTCCTTCATTGAAGGCCTTGGTTCTTCTTGTACTGACTATCAGTGTGCTGTGCTGGGGTGCTAAGTCATTATACCTCTGCCTGTCTGCTCTGCCTGCATGCTTGGTTGCAGCACCAATAGCAAGTAAATAGACTGAGAATGGTAGAATATGAGGAAACCCACTGATATGGGAATTTTAGCAGCAAATGAAACACGTGTTATTGGCAATGAAGTTATTTGATTTTGAATGCTAAGGTGTGGGATATGGACTTAAGAGTAAACTCAGGACCCTGTTTTTCAAAGATAATTTGTAAAAATCCAAATAACTTCACCGATCTTCATTGTAAAGGGTTTAAACACTGTTTCCCATGCTTGTTCAATGAACCATAAATAATTAATGAGCATGCACCTGTGGAACGGTCGTTAAGACGGTGGGCAATTAAGGTCACAGTTATGAAAACTTAGTACACTAAAGAGGGCCTTTCTACTGACTCGGAAAAACACCCAAAAAAAAGATGCCCAGGGTCCCTGCTCATCTGCGTGAACGTGCCTTAGGCATGCTGCAAGGAGGCATGAGGACTGCAGATGTGGCCAGGGCAATAAATTGCAATGTCCGTACTGTGAGACGCCTAAGACAGCACTACAGGGAGACAGGATGGACAGCTGATCGTCCTCGCAGTGGCAGACCATGTGTAACAACACCTGCACAGGATTGGGTACATCCGAACATCACACCTGCGGGACAGGTACAGGATGGCAACAACAACTGCCTGAGTTACACCAGGAACACACAATCCCTCCATCAGTGCTCAGACTGTCCGCAATAGGCTGAGAGAGGCTGGACTGAGGGCTTGTAGGCCTGTTGTAAGGCATGTCTTCACCAGACATCACCGGCAACAAGGTCGCCTATGGGCACAAACCCACCGTCGCTGGACCAGACAGGACTGGCAAAAAGAGCTTTTCACAGACGAGTCGCGGTTTTGTCTCGCCAGGGGTGATGGTCGGATTCGTGTTTATCGTCAAAGGAATGCGTGTTACACCGAGACCTGTACTCTGGAGCGGGATCGATTTGGAGGTGGAGGGTCCGTCATGGTCTGGGGCGGTGTGTCACAGCATCATCGGACTGAGCTTGTTGTCATTGCAGGCAATCTCAACTCTGTGCGTTACAGGGAAGACATCCTCCTCCCTCATGTGATACCCTTCCTGCAGGCTCATCCTGACATGACCCTCCAGCATGACAATGCCACCAGCCATTCTGCTCGTTCTGTGCGTGATGTCCTGCAAGACAGGAATGTCAGTGTTCTGCCATGGCCAGCGACGAGCCCGGATCTCAATCCCATTGAGCATGTCTGGGACCTGTTGGATCGGCGGGTGAGGGCTAGGGCCATTCCCCCCAGAATTGTCCAGGAACTTGCAGTTGCCTTGGTGGAAGATTGGGGTAACATCTCACAGCAAGAACTGGCAAATCTGGTGCAGTCCATGAAGAGGAGATGCACTGCGGTACTTAATGCAGCTAGTGGCCACACCAGATACTGACTGTTACTTTTGATTTTGACCCCCCCTTTATTTAAGGACACATTATTCAATTTCTGTTAGTCACATGTCTGTGGAACTTGTTCAGTTTATGTCTCAGTTGTTGAATCTTGATATGTTCATACAAATATTTACACATGTTAAGTTTGCTGAAAATTAATGCATTTGACAGTGAGAGGATGTTTATTTTTTTGCTGAGTTTATATTAAATGGTTAATCTTCTACTAACACCAGTCCCCAAGATTGCAGGGGATGTCCCTAAATGGTCCAAGAGGGTCAAAATCAGTCTCTCTCTGCCTGTGTGTGAAACTGAGAGTTTGTGTTTCTCTATTTGTCAAGCCCTTGTTAATTCCCTGTGCTGCCTATGTCCAGGGCCATGACCAAAGCTCTGTGCTGTCCCAGCACATGGCAGAGCTGACCCTGCCTAAACACAGCCCCCTACACAGGGACCTGCTACGTTACGCCAAGCTCATGGAGTGGCTGAAGAACACCCAGAGAGAGAAGTACGAAGGCCTGTCCAGGGTGAGTGGCTTTGTCATCATTATTACCACTATCTGGTATCATCAGTGTCTCTATCAGGTATCATCAGTACCACTATCAGCTATCATCATTATTATGATCAGCACCACTATTACATCTCTATTTATATCATCATCATCACCAGCAGCACAACGATAACGTCTTATTGCATTTCATGACAATTAAACAATATATTTGAATTTTCTCTCCATTTTTAGACTTATGTTGATTACATGACCAGATTATATGAACGAGAAATCAAAGATTTCTTTGAGGTGGCGAAGATCAAAATGGCGGGCACAGCCAAGGAGGGGAAGGGAAATAAGTTTGGTAAGACCATGAGTGTTTTTTTTAAATGTGGGATGTGTGTGTGTGATTGTTTGTCTTTTCTTTTCTCTGTGTAGCCTTGTAGTTTTCTGTGTGGTTTGTTTGAGGTGTTTAGCCAATTAGTTGTTGTTTTTCCCTTGGGTTGTTGCGTATGGTTTGTATTTGTGGTGTGTGTACCGTATGTGGTTTGACTTTCAGGTAAGTGTGTGTGTAATTTTCTTCAATATTTGACCAGCATTTTCTGCATGGTTCATTTCAGCAAACATGTACTTACCTGGTCATACTGCCTCCTGTTTCGTAGCCTTTCACTGCCTAGGAAATGCTCCTGTGTCATGTCATTGTCCTGCTCAGTGTTGCTAGCTGGTGTTTTGCTCAATGTTATTTCCCTATTTGGCTGCTTACTGTATGAAGCCATGACATAAACCAAAGCCTGATATTATCCGTACTACTTATTCTGACTTCAGAGTATGACTTCACTATTTGAGTGTTTTAAGACCAACTGGAGATCCTAAACATTACAAGAAGAATGAAAACATTAATTTATGTTTTCCTGTAAAGTAAACTGATATGCAGTATATTAAAGTAAGGGCTCGAGTCAATCCCTAGCGTGGAAGATCTGCGATGTAGCACGGTTGAAATTTCTATGTAATTTCTGTTTGAGCCGACATATGCAGCGTTTGCCGTGAATGCAGTCTCCACGAACGCGGAAACATTGCCTTTAAATGTCAATCACGCTATAACACAAATGTTTTGCAATACGAATTGAATCTGCACTCAATCAATTTACAGTGCCTTGCAAAAGTATTCAGCCCCCTTGGCGTTTGTCCTATTTTGTTGCATTACAACCTGTAATTTAAATTGATATTTATTTGGAATTCATGTAATGTACATAAACAAAATAGTCCAAATTTGGTGAAGTGAAACAAAAAAAATTACTTGTTTCAAAAAATTCTAAAATATAAAAAACGTAAAAGTGGTGCGTGCGTATGTATTCACCCCCTTTGCTATGAAGCCCCTAAATAAGATCTGGTACAACCAATTACCTTCAGAAGTCACATAATTTGTTAAATAAAGTCCACCTGTGTGCAATCTGTGTCACATGATCTGTCACGTGTATATACAGTGGGGAGAACAAGTATTTGATACACTGCCGATTTGCAGGTTTTCCTACTTACAAAGCATGTAAAGGTCTAATTGTTTATCATAGGGACAGTGTAGTGTATCATAGTGTATCAAATACTTATTCTCCCCACTGTATACAGTCGTGGCCAAAAGTTTTGAGAATGACACAACTATTAATTTCAACAAAGTTTGCTGCTTCAGTGTCTTTAGATATTTTTGTCAGATGTTACTATGGAATATTGAAGTATAATTACAAGCATTTCATAAGTGTCAAAGGCTTTGATTGACAATTACATGAAGTTAATGCAAAGAGTCAATATTTGCAGTGTTGACCCTTTTTCAAGACCTTTGCAATCCGCCCTGGCATGCTGTCAATTAACTTCTGGGCCACATCCTGACTGATGGCAGCCCATTCTTGCATAATCAATGCTTGGAGTTTGTCAGAATTTGTGGGTTTTTGTTTGTCCACCTGCCTCTTGAGGATTGACCACAAGTTCTCAATGGGATTAAGGTCTGGGGAGTTTCCTGGCCATGGACCCAAAATATCAACGTTTTGTTCCCCGAGCCACTTAGTTATCACTTTTGCCTTATGGCAAGGTGCTCCATCATGCTGTAAAAGGCATTGTTCGTCACCAAACTGTTCCTGGATGGTTGGGAGAAGTTGCTCTCGGAGGATGTGTTGGTACCATTCTTTATTCATGGCTGTGTTCTTAGGCAAAATTGTGAGTAAACCCACTCCCTTGGCTGAGAAGCAACCCCACACATGAATGGTCTCAGGATGCTTTACTGTTGGCATGACACAGGACTGATGGTAGCGCTCACCTTGTCTTCTCCGGACAAGCTTTTTTCTGGATGCCCCAAACAATCTGAAAGGGGATTCATCAGAGAAAATTACTTTACCCCAGTCCTCAGCAGTCCAATCTCTGTTCCTTTTGCAGAATATCAGTCTGTCCCTGATGTTTTTCCTGGAGAGAAGTGGCTTCTTTGCTGCCCTTCTTGACACCAGGCCATCCTCCAAAAGCAGCTGAATCAACTTTAGGAGACGGTCCTGGCGCTTGCTGGACTTTCTTGGGCGCCCTGAAGCCTTCTTCACAACAATTGAACCGCTCTCCTTGAAGTTTTTGATGATCCGATAAATGGTTGATTTAGGTGCAATCTTACTGGCAGCAATATCCTTGCCTGTGAAGCCCTTTTTGTGCAAAGCAATGATGATGGCACGTGTTTCCTTGCAGGTAACCATGGTTGACAGAGGAAGAACAATGATTCCAAGCACCACCCTCCTTTTTGAAGCTTCCAGTCTGTTCGAACTCAATCAGCATGACAGAGTGATCTCCAGCCTTGTCCTCGTCAACACTCACACCTGTGTTAACGAGAGAATCACTGACATGATGTCAGCTGGTATTTTTGTAGCAGGGCTGAAATGCAGTGGAAATGTTTTTGGTGGATTCAGTTCATTTGCATGGCAAAGAGGGACTTTGCAATTCATCTGATCACTCTTCATAACATTCTGGAGTATATGCAAATTGCCATCATACAAACTGAGGCAGCAGACTTTGTGAAAATTCATATTTGTGCCATTCTCAAAACATTTGGCCACGACTGTACACCTGTTCTGAAAGACCCTAGATTTTTATTTTTTTTATTTTTACCATTATTTTACCAGGTAAGTTGACTGAGAACACATTCTCATTTGCAGCAACGACCTGGGGAATAGTTACAGGGGAGAGGAGGGGGATGAATGAGCCAATTGTAAACTGGGGATTATTAGGTGACCATGATGGTTTGAGGGCCAGATTGGGAATTTAGCCAGGACACCAGGGTTAACACCCCTACTCTTACGATAAGTGCATGGGATCTTTAATGACCTCAGAGAGTCAGGACACCCGTTTAACGTCCCATCCGAAAGACGGCACCCTACACAGGGCAGTGTCCCCAATCACTGCCCTGGGGCATTGGAATATTTTTTTCTTTTAGACCAGAGGAAAGAGTGCCTCCTACTGGCCCTCCAACACCACTTCCAGCAGCATCTGGTCTCCCATCCAGGGACTGACCAGGACCAACCCTGCTTAGCTTCAGAAGCAAGCCAGCAGTGGTATGCAGGGTGGTATGCTGCTGGATTCTGCAACACCACTAAGCAAGGGGCACCACCAAGCAAGCAGCACCATGAAGATCAAGGAGCTCTCCAAACAGGTCAGGGACAAAGTTGTGGAGAAGTAAAGATCAGAGTTGGGTTATAAAAAATATCTGAAACTTTGAACATCCCACAGAGCACCATTTTATATCCATTATTAAAAAATGGAAAGAAATGGCACCACAACAAACCTGCCAAGAGAGGGCTGCCCACCAAAACTCACAGACCAGGAAAGGAAGGCATTAATCAGAGGCAACAAAGAGACCAAAGATAACCCTGAAGGAGCTGCAAAGCTCCGCAGCGGAGATTGGTGTATCTTTCCATAGGACCACTTTAAGCCGCACACTCAGAGCTGGGCTTTACGGAAGTGTCCAGAAAAAAGGCTATTGCTAAAAGAAAAAAATATCGCCAAAGGCATGTGGGCGACTCCCCAAACATATGGAAGAAGGTACTCTGGTCAGATGAGACTAAAATGTAGCTTTTTGGCCATCAAGGAAAACGCTATGTCTGGTGCAAACCCTACACCTCTCATCACCCCGAGAACACCATTCCCACAGTGAAGCATGGCGGTGGCAGCATCATGCTGTGGGGATGTTTTTCATTGGCAAGGACTGGTAAACTGGTCAGAATTGAAGGAAAGATGGGTGGCGCTAAATACAGGGAAATTCTTGAGGGAAACCTGTTTCAGTCTTCCAGAGATCTGCGACTGGGACGGAGGTTCACCTTCCAGCAGGACAATGACCCCTAAACATACTGCTAAAGCTACACTTGAGTGATTTAAAGGGAAATATTTAAATATCTTGGAATGGCATAGTCAAAGCCCAGATGTCAATCCAAATGAGAATCTGTGGTATGACTTAAAGATTGCTGCACAACAGCGGAACCCATCCAACTTGAAGGAGCTGGAGCAGTTTTGCCTTGAAGAATGGGCAGAAATCCCAGTGGATAGATTTGCCAAGCTTATAGAGACATACCCCAAGAGACTTGCAGCTGTAATTGCTGAAAAAGGTGACTCTACAAAGTACTGACTTTGGGGGGTGAATAGTTATGCACGCTCAAGTTCAGTTTTTTTGTCTTATTTCTTGTTTGTTTCACACCAAAAAATATTTTGCATCTTCAAAGTGGTAGAGATGTTGTGTAAATCAAATGATACAAACCCCCAACAAAATCCATTTTAATCCAGGTTGTAAGGCAACAAAATAGGAAATATGCCAAGGGGGTGAATACTTTCGCAAGCCACTGTATTCATATTTCAACGCTCTGAAAAACAACCTTTTCATTTAGAGAGCTTTGGTTTGGTAGGAGTACAAGGCTCTGCTTTCCAAATTCAGAATTTCAGTTTTTTCTTCTACAGAACAAAATGAACAAAATGTTTGTTTTCCAAAAGGATGTCTTCAGGGCAATTACAGATTTTGTAGCGCATGTCAGTCTGTTACCTTTGACCTCTTAACGTGCTGCATGTCATGAGCCTAACATGTCTCTGTCTCTGATGCCTGCCGTTCTAACCGTTTGCCAGCCACGCTTCCGCGGAAAGAGAGTGCTCTCAAACAGGAAACGGAAAGTAAGTATCCCATGTGGGTCACGCAGTCCCACATCTGTAACCTGCCCACACCACTACCCACCTGCTCCCCACTACTATGTCCCTGAAACTGCAGCACAGCCAGAACCCCCTTCCCCCTGCTTAGAACCCTCCTCCCCTACAGACTTCTTCTGCCTAGAGTACACCCAACCTTCCATTTATAGAGCACATAAATTAACATCTATCAGACATACAATAAGCATGCACATTCTGTATTTGTGGCATAGGATACTACTCATTCCCAATACAAAAGGATACATTGGGGTCAACATATCCAGCAAGTTTCTCTGACAATGAATGTCCAACATCCATAATAAGATGAATTTGAACTCTTACAAATGGTCTTTATTACCAAGCACACATTTGAATGTTTCATATTTTCTTCTCTCTCAATTGTCTTCAGCTGTTCATGTTATGTGTAATTACTGCTAAACAAACATGTTTTAAAGATGCATATTCACATGTGCTTTGTGGCACACTTTTTCAGATGCCACAAAGTTATTTATTTTCAACAGCACAGTTGCTCTGCTTTGAAAATAAGTCAATGTGAATGCAGCTTTGGTCTCAGGGGCAATAGATAGGGCAGTGTTCCAGAGACTAGTATTTATCCTGTGGTTTGAACATGTTTCAACTGTTACCTTTCTCGTGCCCCAGGCCTGCATGGCAGCTCCGGGAAGCTTACAGGCTCCACCTCCAGTCTGAATAAGCTGGCAGTGCAGGGCTCCAGCAGCAGGCGCTCCCAGTCCTCCTCACTGCTGGACATGGGAAACATGTCTGCCTCAGACCTGGATGTGGCCGACAGGAACAAGTTTGACAAGGTGATAGTCACTGAGAGGACCATAGCCACCATACTACAGTCTTTATCGTGCAGATACTACCTGTGGGTTTTTGTTCATCTCTTTCTAGATAAGTAATTTGTTTTGTGTGTTTTTTATTTATATTGATCAATTGATTTAGGTGTCTCTCTCTTTGTAGATCTTTGAGCAGGTTCTTAGTGAGCTGGAGCCTCTGTCTAGCAGAACAAGACTTCATCAGCAAGTTCTTCAAGCTACAGCAGCACCCCACCCTGGCTCAGGTAAATTACATGCTAATCTGACTGGCTGAGTGTTTGCAAGTGAGATTATGAACAACTTTCAATTAACCACAGTTTTTTTCTATCAGGGAGAAGTGGAGGAATCGGATGGGGGGGTGCCCTCCAGACAGCCACCTCCAGGGGAGTACAGACACTTCATATCATCGACTGAGTGAGTAGCTAGCTTCTCATTTCTTACTGACATTTACTGTATGCTCTTAATGTCCATCAATAGTACTAGGGGCACTAAACATGCAACAAATATGACAAATCCATATGTCATCTTTCATGGTCCACCTCTCTGCTATCGTCTTCACTTTTCCCATATTCTCTTTCTTTCTGTCTTATCACTTATCTGGGCCTCCTCAGGAAGGACATGGTGCGGTTGATGATGAACAAGGTCTTCCAGAGCATTGAGACAGAACTTAACAGCCTCATCGCGCTGGGAGACAAGATTGACAGCTTCCACTCCCTGTACATGTTGGTGAAGATGAGTCATCATGTGTGGACGGCAGAGAATGTGGACCCCGCCTCCTACCTCAGCACCACCCTCGGCAACGTGCTGGTCACCGTCAAAAGGAACTTTGACAAGTGCATTGTGAGTAGCGCTCACGTCAACAGTTGTTAAAGGAATCTGTTGATCTGTGTATCTAGTGCTGTTAGACTATTAGCTGTGTGTGAACCAGTTCTTTTTCCGTCTCAGTCGGGTCAGATCAGACAGATGGAGGAGGTTAAGATCTCTAAGAAGAGCAAGGTGGGCATCCTGCCCTTTGTCGCTGGGTTTGAGGAGTTTGCTGAGCTGGCTGAAACCATCTTCCGTAATGCAGAGCGCAGAGGAGATCTGGACAAGGCATATGTCAAACTCATCAGAGCTGTCTTCATGAATGGTGGGCCTAATATTTGCTCATGATTTGGTGGACAAGTTAAATAGAGTCATGTGGTTGGCTTCTAATCTGTGTGATGGTTGGGAAGCAGTGCTCTGATTGGTGTTGGTCTTGCTGTGGGGTGTTTCCAGTGGAGAAAGTGGCCAATGAGAGTCAGAAGACGCCCTGTGACGTGGTGATGATGGAGAACTTCCACCACATCTTCTCCACACTGTCCCACCTTAAGATCTCCTGCCTGGAGACAGAGAGGCGAGAGGCCAAACACAAATACACAGACCACCTGCAGTCCTATGTCATCAACTCCCTGGGACAGCCCCTAGAGAAACTCAATGTGAGAGAGAGGGTTTATACTTGGCAATGTTAAAGTGTTTTGAGGGAGTGCGGCATGGGTGTAGAAACTGAATTGAATTTGTTTCATGTTTGTATTTAATCTATACATTGTATGATAAATATAACTCATTAGAACTATCAGATATTTCAGACATACTCAAGACGTATGTGAAACATAAAGAATCAAACAATACACACAGCTAATCAGTTATGCCCCTCTATGCTTTGCAGCACTTCTTTGAGGGAGTGGAGGCACGTGTGGCCCAGGGCGTACGTGAGGATGAGGTGAGCTACCAGCTGGCGTTCAACAAACAGGAGCTGCGCAAAGTAATCAAGGAGTACCCCGGCAAGGAGGTAAAGAAGGGACTGGACAACCTGTACAAGAAGGTGGACAAGCATCTATGTGAGGAGGAGAGCCTGCTACAGGTGACAGACAATCTAGCAGTTTATAATACAAATATTCTGTTCAGTTTAACAGCTGGAATGTAAATGTGTTGTAATGGTTGATCCAAGTTCTTTGTACAACAGTTGAATGAATTCCCCATTTTCTCCACTAGGTGGTGTGGCATTCCATGCAGGATGAGTTCATCTGTCAGTACAAGCACTTTGAAGGCTTGATTGGCCGTTGCTACCCTGGGTCTGGAATTACCATGGAGTTTACCATTGGAGACATGTTGGAGTACTTCTCAAGCATTGCACAATCACATTAATTGTGTGTGTGTGTACTGAACAAAAATATAAATGCAACAATTTCAAAGACTTTACTGAGTTAGTTCATATTAGGAAATCATTCAATTTAAATAAATAAATTAGGCCCTAATCTATGGATTCCATATGACTGGGAATACAAATATGCATCTGTTGGTTAGATACCTTTAATAAAAAAAAGTAGGGGCGTAGACCAGAAAACCAGTCTGGTGTGACAACCATGTGTCTCATGCAGCGCGACACACCTCCTGTGCATAGAGTTGATCAGGTTGTTGATTGTGGCCTGTGGAAGGTTGTCCAACTCCTCTTCAATTGCTGTGCGAAGTTGCTGGAACACGCTGTCGTAGACGTTGATCCAGAGCATCCCAAACATGCTCAATGGGTGACATGTCTGGTGAGTATTCAGGCCATGGAAGAACTGGGACATTTTCAGCTTCCAGGAATTCTGTACAGAGGGGCAACATGGGGCTGTGCATTATCATGCTGAAACATGATGTGATGGCGGCGGATGAATGGCACGGCCATGCGCCTCAGGATCTTGTCACGATATCTCTGCATTGATATTGCCATCGATAAAATGCAATTGTGTTCGTTGTACGCAGCTTATGCCTACCCATACCATAAACCCACCGCCACCATGGGGCACTCTGTTCACAACGTTGACATCAGCAAACTGCTCGTCCACACCGCTGCCATCTGCCCGGTAGTTGAAACCGGGATTAATCTGGAGAGCACACTTCTCCAGCGTGCCAATGGCCATCAAAGGTGAGCATTTGCCCACTGAAGTTGGTTACAACACCTAACTATAGTCAGGTTAAGACCCTGGTGAGGACAACGAGCATGCAGATGGTACCACAGGTGAAGAAGCCGGATGTGGAGGTCCTGGGCTGGTGTGGTTACACGTGGTTTGGGAAGCCAGTTGAACGTACTGCAAAATGCTTTAAAACAATGTTGGAGGTGGCTTATGGTAGAAAAATTAACATTCAATTTCTTGCAACAGCTCTAGTGGACAGTCCTGCAGTCAGCATGCAAATTGCACACTCCCTCAAAACTTGAGACATCTGTGGCATTGTGTTGTGTGACAAAACTGCACATTTAAAAGTGGCCTTATTGTCCTCAAGCACAAGGTATGTAATGATCATTCTGTTTAAACAGCTTCTTGATATGCTACACCTGTCAGCTGGATGGATTATCTTGGCAAAGGAGAAATGCTCACTAACGGGGATGTAAACAAATGTGTGCACTTTAGAGAAGTAAGCTTTTTATGCATATGGAACATTTCTGGGATCTTTTATTTCAGCTCATGAAACATAGGAACAGCCCTTTACATGTTGCATTTATGTTTGTCCGGTATAACATTACACATGCTCTTTATTGCGTCATAGCGCCTCACACAAAATAAATATTATTTACTGGAATCAATCCGGCATTGCTGTGTGTGTGGCCAATATAAAGTAGATTGAATGAAACTGATTTAACCGCACTTGAAATTGTCAGGAAGGGAATGAATGAATGAACACTTGTTAAAAGGTAGTGTGTGTGTGCACGTCTGTCAGGTAGCCTAGTGGCTAAGAGCATTGGGCCAGTAACTGAAAGGTTGCTGGTTCAAATCCCAGAGCCAACTAGGAGAAAAAACTGCCGATGTCCCTTGAGCAAGGCACTTTAATTGTGCCTGTAAGTCGCTCTGGATAAGTGTTTACTAAATGACTAAAGTGTCTGTGTGTGTTCATATTTGCACATACAATAATGTTACTGATTTCTCATTAAATTGTAATTGTGTGATTTTTCTTCCTTTTGTTATAACACTAATCACCTATACACAACAAACTCTTCAAAATTAATAGGTTAAAATGTTGGCTTGTAGAGTTGTAGAGAACTTGTAGAACTTTGTAGAGAGTCACAGAATATCAGTCATCTACTGGAATCTTCATCCCAAATGTGACTTAACAGAATGCCATATTGCCTAAAACATTTATTTTTTATGTCCATTTTTTTAACTTTTATTTTATACTTGATGATACTACTACAGCCTATGAATAATATAGACAGTCACAGTTGTCCTTGTCTTGTTTTGCACGCTTTGTACAAAATAATAAAATGCAGCACTACAGGATATTTCTTAACGTAGCTCTTTATTAGCTAGCTATAACTGGCATGTTCACGTATCGCCAACCAGGATCAAACTGACCTTGACCTAACCATTTGGGTGGTCTTAACCAATCAGAGCACAGTATGATATGGTGGTAAAATGCATACAATTACAATTCAGTATGTTTACACATATGAATATTACATCCCCCTTCTTTTAAAACAAAAGAAAAATGTTTACATATTCTAAGCGTTTCATTTGAATACGTGCTCTGTAGTTTGAACTCAAGGTAAGTAACCATTTATATTGCATACTATACCAACTGACTCAACATAGACTCTGAAACAATAATCCAACATACTGTTACTTTTCAAACAAGGGATTCTCAGCAACTCAGCTTTCACTGTAGAAATAACATCTTAACATTTCAAACAAATACAATACCAAAGCATTTCAAGTGAACTTTCAATAACAAGTTTACAGTCTGGAACTTTTTTAGGGCAGCGATCCGCCTACACCCTTTGACATTTCACAGGTCTAGAACAGCTCTGGGCTTGACCTCTCTTCCTGACCTTGTGCGATATGATGCTGAGCATGCTTCTGTGTCAGTCAACAGTTCTTGTGGTGTTGCAGGTAAGTATGGTGTATGTTGTGCTGTGTGTGTTTAGTCCATCACGTTCTCTTTCAGGGGAACAGTTCATCTGGCCCTCCCCCCTTTCGGAAAAGCTGAACACGACTCCATTTTGTTGATTCCAGCCTACAAACAGAAATTAAAACAACAAGCTCCCGCACTCAGGTCTGTTCAACGCTGGTCCGACCAATCTGATTCCACGCTTCAAGACTGCTTCGATCACGCGGATTGGAATATGTTCCGCATTGCGTCCAACAACAACATTGAAGAATATGCTGATTCGGTGAGCGAGTTCATTAGGAAGTGCATTGACGATGTCGTACCCACAGCAACGATTAAAACATTCCCAAACCAGAAACCGTGGATTGACGGCAGCATTCGCGTGAAACTGAAAGCGCGAACCACTGCTTTTAACCAGGGCAAGGTGACCGGAAACATGACCGAATACACACAGTGTAGCTATTCTCTCCGCAAGGCTATCAAACAGGCAAAGTCCCAGTACAGAGACAAAATAGAATCGCAATTCAACAGCTCAGACACAAGAGGTATGTGGCAGGGTCTACAGTCTATCACGGATTACAAAAAGAAAACCAGCCCCGTCGCGGACCAGGATGTCTTGCTCCCAGACAGGCTAAATATCTTTTTTGCCCGCTTTGAGGACAATACAGTGCCACTGACACGGCCCGCTACCAAAACCTGCGGGCTCTCCTTCACTGCAGCCGAGGTGAGTAAAACATTTAAACGTGTTAACCCTCGCAAGGCTGCAAGCCCAGACGGCATTCCCAGCCGCGTCCTCAGAGCATGCGCAGACCAGCTGGCTGGTGTGTTTACGGACATATTCAATCAATCCTTATCCCAGTCTGCTGTTCCCACATGCTTCAAGAGGGCCACCATTGTTCCTGTTCCCAAGAAAGCTAAGGTAACTGAGCTAAACGACTACCGCCCCGTAGCACTCACTTCCGTCATCATGAAGTGCTTTGAGAGACTAGTCAAGGACCATATCACCTCCACCCTACCGGACACCCTAGACCCACTCCAATTTGCTTACCGACCCAATAGGTCCACAGACGACGCAATCGCAACCACACTGCACACTGCCCTAACCCATCTGGACAAGAGGAATACCTATGTGAGAATGCTGTTCATCGACTACAGCTCAGCATTTAACACCATAGTACCCTCCAAACTCGTCATCAAGCTCAAGACCCTGGGTCTCGACCCCGCCCTGTGCAACTGGGTCCTGGACTTCCTGACGGGCCGCCCCCAGGTGGTGAGGGTAGGTAACAACATCTCCACCCCGCTGATCCTCAACACTGGGGCCCCACAAGGGTGCGTTCTGAGCCCTCTCCTGTACTCCCTGTTCACCCACGACTGCGTGGCCATGCACGCCTCCAACTCAATCATCAAGTTTGCGGACGACACTACAGTGGTAGGCTTGATTACCAACAACGACGAGACGGCCTACAGGGAGGAGGTGAGGGCCCTCGGAGTGTGGTGTCAGGAAAATAACCTCACACTCAACGTCAACAAAACAAAGGAGATGATTGTGGACTTCAGGAAACAGCAGAGGGAGCACCCCCCTATCCACATCGACGGGTCAGTAGTGGAGAAGGTGGAAAGTTTTAAGTTCCTCGGTGTACACATCACGGACAAACTAAATTGGTCCACCCACACAGACAGCGTTGTGAAGAAGGCGCAGCAGCGCCTCTTCAACCTCAGGAGGCTGAAGAAATTTGGCTTGTCACCAAAAGCACTCACAAACTTCTACAGATGCACAATCGAGAGCATCCTGTCGGGCTGTATCACCGCCTGGTACGGCAACTGCTCCGCCCACAACCGTAAGGCTCTCCAGAGGGTAGTGAGGTCTGCAGAACGCATCACCCGGGGCAAACTACCTGCCCTCCAGGACACCTACACCACCCGATGTCACAGGAAGGCCATAAAGATCATCAAGGACAACAACCACCCAAGCCACTGCCTGTTCACCCCGCTATCATCCAGAAGGCAGGTGCATCAATGCAGGGACCGAGAGACTGAAAAACAGCTTCTATCTCAAGGCCATCAGACTGTTAAACAGCCACCACTAACATTTAGCGGCCGCTGCCAACATACTGACTCAACTCCAGCCACTTTAAAAATGGGAATTGATGGAAATTATGTAAAAACGTACCACCAGCCACTTTAAACAATGCCACCTAATATAATGTTTACATACCCTACATTACACATCTCTTATGTATATGTATATACTGTACTCTATATCATCTACTGCATCTTGCCATCTTATGTAATACATGGACCACTAGCCACTTTATACTATGCCACTTTATGTTTACATACCCTACAGTACTCATCTCATAGGTATATACCGTACTCTATACCATGTACTGCATCTTGCCTATGCCGTTCTGTACCATCACTCATTCATATATCTTTATGTACATATTCTTTATCCCTTTACACTTGCGTGTATAAGGTAGTAGTTGTGGAATTGTTAGGTTAGATTACTTGTTGTTATTACTGCATTGTCGGAACTAGAAGCACAAGCATTTCGCTACACTCGCATTAACATCTGCTAACCATGTGTATGTGACTAATAAAATTTGATTTGATTTGACCAGTTCATCTCATCAGTGTGTTGTTCTTTTGTGTTCAGTAGGTGACGGCGATTGCGGCGGTACACCGCTCCTTCTGCGGTGCGGACGTGATATGAACGTTCAGTGTCAGCTGGCTGGATGACGACTGCTGGCTTCCAGAGGCCATGCTCTTGGATTCTAACTGACTCTCCGTCGATCAGTGGTCTAGCTGACCTGTCGTAGTATCGCTTTTGTTGTTGTCTCTGTGCACGTTTTCCATGCATTTCCTTGTAGCTGACGACCTCAGGTTGCAGCTGCTGGTTGGTGTTGGGAAGGATTGAGCGAAGTCTGCGGCTCATCAACAGCTGGGCTGGTGATTTGAAGTTGTCAACTGGATTGTTGCGGTATTCAAGGAGACTGAGGTAGGGGTCTCTCTTGTCTGCTTTTGTTTTATCCATGAGTGATTTAGCAATCTGCACTGATTTTCCAGCAATGCCATTATTTTGAGGGTAATGCGGACTTGTGGTGACATGTGTGACCTGCCAGGGTCGGTCTGGAATACAGTGAGGTAACATTGGCTCTTTGGTGTTTGAGGGGCGTCGTTCAAGACAGGTGGCGCATTTACCAACAATGTCCTCCATTTGTTTGCACATTCCGGGCCAAAACAAAATGTCCCGACCTCTCTGTTTGCACTTTTCCATGCCCATGTGTCCACCATGGATCTTTGTCAAAATCTCTTCTCTGAGACTGGTAGGAATAATGATTTTCTCTCCTTTGAAAATTATTCCGTTGATCTGTGATAGTTCATCACGATGGTTCCAGAATTCTGAGACGCTCTGAGGGCATTTTCTCCTCTCCTCAGGCCATCCATCCTGTATGACTTTCCTCAGCTGTGCGAGTTGTGAGTCCTTTTCTGTTTCTGCTTGGATCTCCTTCAGTTTTGTGTCACTAACTGGTAAGTTGCTGTACACAGTGTGCACTTGCATGGCCATGCCTTCAATGAGGCTGCTGTCCTTATAGGTAAGAAACTTCCTGGAGAGTGTGTCTGCGACAGGGATGTTGTGCAAAGTATAGCTTGTGTTGAGAAGTTGTTATAACAAGTTTCCAGTATCTATTACAATTTCTTACACCATCTCATCCTTGTTTGCATAATCACAGTCTTTCACAAGCAGACGCAGTTCTGTCACAAACTGTTCAAAAGACTCGCTAGCTCCCTGTACTTTCTCAATGGAATTTGTACCTAGCGAAAATCGTATTGGTCTTTGGCACAACATATGCTTCAAAACGATCGTAGTATGTTTTCAGTACCTTTTGATTCAGCCTCGGTAAGTGTCCATGTGTTGTAAATCTCTCCCTTTTTCACCGATCCAGAGGAGCAAGTAGCTGCATTTTCCCTCTTCTCCTTTGTTCTTCAGAGGACCTGTGAACATTAGCTCAACATGCTGTTTGTACTTACGCCATGCATCGGGTAAGTTTGTAGACTCCCAGTCCATTCGAGGTGAAGGAACTCCAGAAAAATCCATCTTTTAAGACCTTTTACTCTGACACCATGTCTTGTTTTGTACGCTTTGTACAAAATAATAACATGCAGTACTACGGGATATTTCTTAACGTAGCTCTTTATTAGCTAGCTATAACTGGCATGTTCACGTATCGCCAACCAGGATCAAACTGACCATGACCTAACCATTTGGGTGGTCTTAACCAATCATAGCACAGTATGATATGGCAGTAAAATGCATCCAATTACAATTCAGTATGTTTACACATATGAATATTACAGTCCTCTTTTGTAAAAGAGGATAAGGACAGATTAGATTTGGCATTAGCCCTGAGCTCATTCACGTTCTAAAATAAGAGTTCACAATTTGTTGGAGCTTTTCACTTGCGCAAGTTCGGGGGTCCGTGCTATCCGGGATCTTTACCTTGGTCCTTGGGACAAAGATTTGTATAACTAAACCATTATTGTTCGATCTGTACTTGGGACGTCCCTAACCCATTGAAGTTAACATAATGGTAAAATGTCGTGTTAGTGTTAAGGCAGGGACGTCCCAATGATACTATGAAGTACTGACCAATGTTCACGTGGCTCGTTTCCATGGATAAAGTAAAGAGAAGTGGGCTGTGTGTGCTTCGGCGCCATTTTCAAACTACTTTACCGTGGACAAAGTCAAACAAAAAGCTATTTCAGGTCAGAACGAGTCGAATGAGATCTTTGCATTCATGATAAAATCCATGTACTGACCACAAAAGAGACCACCATCGCAAACCCCTTAAAGGCATTCCACATACGCGAAAGAGTCTCAGTCTTGTGCAATCTATTCAGCCTTGTTGGTTCGACAACTTTCTATAGCTACAGAAGTCATGTCAAGAATCACAGGCTGACGAGCTAACGCTAGCTATCTAACAGTAGCTAACCGTGCTGTGGATTTCAGACTACAGTAAAACTTACTAGTTAAAGTTTACTGGCAAGAATATATAGCTATTCTGATGTTATATAGCTAGACTGTGTCAGTGAAATCCTGTTTTCCCTGTTGCCTCAACTTTACCTGGCCTGAACAAGCTAACTTATCTAGCCATGCTACAGTAGCTAGCACCAGCTTGACAGGTTGTAACTACTTGCTCTGGTCCAATAGTAGGCCATTTCATTGACTGTCAGTGCATTAACAGCCCATATTGGGCTAAACCAATAGTATTGGGTGTTTATTGCAGGCTAGCTATCTAGTCAATAAACAATAGTCAGCTAACAAACTAGTTATAACCACAGATATATATATACAGTACCAGTCAAAGTTGACACATCTGCTCATTCATTATAGAATAATAGTGAAGACATCAAAACTATGAAAAAACACATATGGAATCATGTAACGTAAACTCGTACATCGCCTTGGTCCGTACAATTGCCCTTATTTTAGCGCCCCAAAAACGTAATACTTCCAGATAAGCTGTAATGTCAACACCATTGTAAAGCACAATTTCTCCCCTTTCCAACAGAATCAATTACATGACCTAAACGCTGCCCGTTTCGGCATAATTCAAGCAGGCAATGAGCCCCGTCGGGTCTTTTTAAAAATGGCGGGTGGGGAAGCGAAACTAATGCGTTATAGTGAGAAGGGATGTTGTGTGGGGAAAAAAAAAAAAATCACTTGATCTGTCCAACTTATCACCTTATCGCCTCTAAAATGTAAATAAAACACTATAAAGAGTTTATATAATGTGTCATTACATACATATTTGAATCGGGTTTTTAGGGCGGTGCTAAAGTGATCTTAGAAGTAAACAGCGGCTTTGAGAATGATGATCGCATGCAATGATGACGCAAAAAAATGACTAGGTATGCCCCCTTACCCCTGTCACTGTCCATTTCTTGTTTTTAAACGATGAGAGAAGTGCTTCACCTGGTGGAGAGAGATTGTAAGACAGAAATAGTTGCTTTATGCGTGCTGTACTTTGCGACATTACACGTCACGATGTAACGGAGGGTCCGTTTTATCAACTTTTCTCCAATACAATAGAGCCATTACCATGTCGATCAACGCTTGAATAGAAACCTAGTTCACACCCCCGATTTTGAAGGCAACACAGTCGCTACAGTCCCATTAGTTTTCTTTGTAGCCTCGTTTGAATGTTGCGGTTGCGCATATTTGTACAGAATGGGGTGAGTTTACGTTAGTAACAAAAGTGTTAAACAAATCAAAATAGATTTTATATTGAGATTCTTCAAAATAGCCACCCTTTGCCTTGATGACAGCCACCCTTTCTTTCAACCAGCTTCATGAGGTAGTCACCTGGAATGCATTTCAATTAACAGGTGTGCTTTGTTAAAAGTTGGAATTTCTTTCCTTTTTAATGCGTTTGAGCCATTCAGTTGTGTTGTGACATGGTAGGGGTGGTATACAGAATGTAGTCCTATTTGGTAAAAGACCAAGTCCATATTATGGCAAGAACAGCTCAAATATACAAAGAGAAATGACAGTCCATCATTACTTTAAGACATGAAGGGCAGTCAATCCGTAAAATCTCAAGAACTTTGAAAGTTTCTTCAAGTGCAGTCGCAAAAACCATCAAGTGCTATGATGAAACTGGCTCTTCTGAGGACCGCCACAGGAAAGGAAGACCCAGAGTTACCTCTGCTGCAGAGGATAAGTTCATTAGAGTTACCATCCTCAGAAATTGCAGCCCAAATAAATGCTTCACAGAGTTCAAGTAACAGACACATCTCAACTTCAACTGTTCAGAGGAGACTGCGCGAATCAGGCCTTCATGGCCAAATTGCTGCAAAGAAACCACTACTGTACTAAAGGACAAAAATAAGAAGAGACTTGTGCTTGGGCCGTCATTAGACCGGTGGAAATCTGTCCTTTGGTCTGGAGTCCAAATCTGAGATTTTTGGTTCCAACCACGTGTCACTGTGAGACGCAGAGTAGGTGAACGGATGAACTCCGCATGTGTGGTTCCCACCGAGAAGCACGGAGGAAGAGGTGTGGGGGTGTTTTGCTGGTGACACTGGGTGATTTATTTAGAATACAAGGCACATTTAACTAGCATGGCTACCACAGCATTCTGCA
Organism: Salvelinus fontinalis; assembly: GCF_029448725.1. NCBI lineage: Eukaryota > Metazoa > Chordata > Actinopteri > Salmoniformes > Salmonidae > Salvelinus > Salvelinus fontinalis. The sequence goes on along the minus strand of NC_074678.1, from coordinate 21,906,090 downwards.
GTGATACGCCATTCCATCTGGTTTGTGCTTAGTGGGACTATCATTTGTTTTTCAACAGAACAATGACCCAACACACCTCCAGGTTGTGTAAGGGCTATTTGACCAAGAAGGAGAGTGATGGAATGCTGCATCAGACGACCTGGCCTCCATAATCACAGGACCTCAACCCAATTGAGATGGTTTGGGATGAGTTGGACTGCAGCTTGAAGGAAAAGCAGCCAACAAGTGCTCAGCATATGTTGGAACTCCTTCAAGACTGTTAGTTTAGCTGGTTGAGAGAATGCCAAGAGTGTGCAAAGCTGTCATCAATGCAAAGAGTTGCTACTTTGAAGAATCTCAAATATAAAATATATTTTGATTTGTTTAACATTTTTTGGTTACTACATGATTCCATGTGTTATTTCATAGTTCTGGTGTCTTCACTACTATTCTACAATGTAGAAAAGAGTAAATTAAAAATTAAATTAAAAACCCTTAAATGAGTAGGTGTGTCCAAACCTTTGACTGTTACACATACATGCATACATATATATATATATATATATATATACACTACCGTTCAAAGGTTTAGGGTCACTTAGACATGTCCTTGTTTTTGAAAGAAAAAGCAAAAAAATTTTACCATTCAAATAATATCAAATTGATCAGAAATACAGTGTAGACATTGTTAATGTCGTAAATGACTATTGTAGCTGGAAACGTCTCATTTTTAATGGAATATCTACATAGGCGTACAGAGGCCCATTATCAGAAACCATCACTCCTATGTTGCAATGGCACTGTTGCAATGTATAAGCTAATCCATGTTGATCACTTTAAAAGGCTAATTGATCATTAGAAAACCCTTTTGATATTATGTTAGCACAGCTGAAAACTGTGGCACTGATTAAAGAAGCAATAAAACTGTCCTTCTTTAGGTATCTGGAGCATGCCCTGTTTTTCTTACATGTATACATCGAGCCTGTATACTGTATAACCACATACCAACATGTCTTAGTGCTGTTTGTTGCAGTTGACTAGGTTAACATTCCCATGAATATTCCATTATGATTTGACAGGAGGGAAAAAGCACAGCATTACTTTCAGACGTCAGCTAATGCAGATTGATGAGCTCATCCCTCCCTCCTCTGGCCCCACTCAAACTGTGGTGCAGCCTGATGACCCGTACATCACAGATCTTCTAACTGATACATTTTACCCTAGGATCCAGGAGCTGCAGCAGGACATAACAAAACTGAAATTAGACCTTGAAAGAGCTCAGGGCGGTATCAAACACCTGAACATACATGTTGAAGAGCGAGACAAAGAGATTGAGCATCTTATTCGAGCACTTGACGGAGGACGTCCTCATGATGTCATCTCCCTAGAGGCTCAGACCATCAGCAATGAAAAACTGATTTTCTACCTTAACCTGCAGGAAAGAACCAAACCCTGACCCATTCAAGCAATGGGCGTTACCCCACCCATTGAAATTATCTCTATAACCTACCCCTTTTAAACTGAAACTGACCACACTTGACTTACTGACGACACCAGCAACTATAAACCTAAAGTTAGGCTCACCAGAGTCCTTTGTGCACTGACACATTGACCTCTGAGTATTGTGTTCCCAGGTAGAGTACCTGCAGGAGACTAACAGTACTCTGGAGCAGAATGCTCAGGGGCTGCAGCAGAGGAAGCAGGATGCCCCCACCGAGGTGGCGGACCTCCGTGCCAAGAACCAGGAGCTGTGTCAGGAGCTCACCCAATTAGACCACCTGGCCAAGCATCTGGAGAAGGACAAGGACCTGGTGCTGGAGACTGATAATCTGTAACTACAGGAGGCCAAGGTGAGGAGAGGGAGGGAGATGATAAATGAGAACTGGAGGAATACTGTATACAGACAGGCAGAGAGAGGGTTCTATATGAGGTAAATGTTTTTGATAAGATATCTGTGGCCTGTTTTTCTCGTCAGAAAAGAATCCAAAGGCAACACTGAGCCTTGGAGGACTTGGAATATGTAATCATAAAGTTAAGGGTATGACTTATTGTGCGTATCATGGCTTACAGCCTACACTTTCCTGTTGTAAAAACATAATGTCTAAACAACTAGAGAATGTCATCATCTGTCACCACATTCTTGTCTTACCAGTTAGTTGTTAAAGAGCAACTGAATCTGTGCAGCATTTTACTGACTATTTCATAGCTGTATCTGACTCCTCTGAATGGGTGTTTTAGGACCAGGCTGAGGGAGACCATGAGAAGAACCATCTGAGGGACCAGCTGGGGAAGCTCAGGGAGCAGAATGAGAAGATGGAGACACTGATAAACATCCTGGAGGAAGAGAAGAGAAGAGGAGACTGGGGACAAACTAGAGAAAATGACTGATGCTGGTGAGTAGCAGTTTCTCTCCTGACCCACTAAATTTTGGACTCAATAGCCAGTCTCTCATTGATTATAGTTTGCGCAAGCACCACTGACTCCCTGGTTGCTGTCCTTAGATAAAGAGCTGGTTCTGGACTTAGAGAGCATGAGGTCTAAACATGGTGTATGTGGGAAGGACCACTCCCCATCTCGCCTGGATGTGTTTTTCAGGAGCCTGGAATAGGAGAGGGACTATTACCGACAGGAAGCTGAGCGCTACCACAGGGCCAAGAGACCAGGGGACATGGACCACGGCCCCACCTGCAGCAGCCAAGGCAGGAGCCCCAGGGGGAGAGCAGGCTGGCATGGCACGGTGGGAGAGCCAGCCAGTCCACAAATGCAAAGAATACATAGTTATGTTCTCATTTACTGTGTATACATACATAAACGTACTGTATAAGTCTTATGTTCATTATATTCGTTAGCATGTGCCCCTGTGACAACAATTTTAGACCCCCTTGTGGCCCTCCTAAATGTGGAGTATGAAATAATTTTCACATAACTTTTGCTCTTGTTCTTTTTTTACATCCGTTATTAGACGGAAAATGCAAATAAATAGTTGAATGATTATGAACATGGTCTTTTGCCTGCTAATGCCTGCAATCAAGTGAAGAAAACGATATGACAACAATAACGTTTAACTGGCCCCTCTAACAGTACAACTGGCCCCAGCTTGGCCCCCCCAGTTGAAATGGTCTAGAACCGCCACTGCATGTATGGTAAAGGATTTATTTTTTGTGTGCTGTTTAGGGGGGCCGTGTAGATTTAGAGCTCTCCTGGACAGTGAAGGAGAGGGATGAGCTCCAGGCTGCACTGCTGGGCTTTGAAAGACACATAGAAGACATCCAGACCAGTGTGAAGGCCCTGACTCCTGAGAGACCAGCTCAGTGAACAATGCCAATAGCTTGGGGGGCGCTAGAGAGCGTGCTATGGAGTATACGGGTTTTGCTAGAGCTCCACTCAATTTTGAAACAAATGAATATTTATCTTAACCTCTCACAACCTATAACTTCAAACATTGTCTGGCAATATGTCAAATGGAAAAGGCACCAAAAAAGGGGGAGCTAAACAAGATAATTTGAATGAGACAACAAACCAATTCGAACATCGCCGACCCACGAAGATTTAACTGAAGATGCTAGCTCCCAAGAGTTCCCCACAGAACCTACTCAAAGTGACCTCCTGGCAGCCATAAACTCATTAAGCAAGAAGGTGGACACAAGGTTGTCTGATATCTCAAAGAGTATTGGGACTTTGACTGAAACTGTGAAGGCATCAAAGGTAGGGTGACCAGACGTCCCTGTTTTCCGGGGACAGTCCCCGTTTTTGGTGGCCTGTCCCTGGCTGGAGCTGTCCCCGGAAATGTCCCCGTTTTTAACTGTGTCCCCGTTTAACTGTTCATTCACTCTTCTTCTAACTACTTGCTCGCGCTAGTTTTAGAGAAAACTGCTGTGGAAAACTCATAAGAAAACTCAGGCCAGAAGCTAGCAAGTGTCAAGTGAATCCACAACATCACCACAAACAAACAAAGTTACACTTGTTTGAGATACTAGCTAATGATGTTATAATGTCACAATTTATTATATAGAAAGATGCTCTGCTTTATAAGGTTTTAAATAGCTAATGTTAGCTAGCATAACCTATGTCGACTAAGTTATCTAGCTAGGTTAGCCAGCTACTGTCATGGTAGCTAGGTTGAAAAACGTTCACATGTAAACAAGCAGTGGACCGGCTATTTTGAAAATATGATTAATTGAAATTAATGCACAAGTAATTATGAGAATATTTATTCGTAGATTACAATGTTAATGGTTTGGCATTATAAGTAGTGTGAAAATATATTTAGACATTTTCATGGATAACATTAGCATAATGTTTTCTGTTAGTGTCACATTCGTCGTATGGAGGAAGAGAGAAGGACCAAGGCGCAGCGTGATAGTAATACATTCTTCTATTTATTTACCGAAACGAAAAGTGCAGACACAGGCAACTTACACATAGGCAATAACCCACGAAATCCCTAAAGAATATGGCTGCCTAAATATGGTTCCCAATCAGAGAGAATGATAAACAGCTGCCTCTAATTGAGAACCAATCTAGGCAACCATAGACATACAAACACCTAGACTAGAAAACACCCCATAAACATGCAAAACCCCTAGACAAGACAAAAACACATAAATCCCCCATGTCACACCCTGACCTAACCTAAATAATAAAGAAAACAAAGATAACTAAGGCCAGGGCGTGACAGTTAGAGAGTGGAGAAGAGGAAGACTGGATAGGAAGAAGAGTGAGAGAGGAGGAAAGGTAAAGATATGATTACAGAGACTGCCAATTTATTATTCCAAACCATTTTTTTTAGATAAAATATAAAAATGAGGCAAGCAATGGGAATCTGTTAACCAAAGTATTTTATCTAATAGTGTGCTATTTATTATTAAAGATTGGAGGAGAAGGAAAAATTAAGGGAGTAAAAAGAGTGTGGAAGAGTGAGGTGGAAAGGTAAAGAGAAGGAAAGGAAGAAAGAGCAGGAAGACGAGTGGAGAAAGATTGGAGGAGAAGAAAAAGTTAAGACAGTAAGAAGAGTGACACAAGGAGAGTGAAGAAGAGCAGACAGAGGAGGTACAATGGCTCTTTCCAAGAAACGGAAATGCCATTTTAATGTCAACATGAGAGAATTTCCATTTATACGCTCAGGTCAAGACGATAGAATGGTTAACTGCACCCTTTGTAATTACTCTTTTTCAATTGGCTCGCTTTGCTCGCTTTGAGGACAACACAGTGCCACTAACACGGCCCGCCACCAAAACCTGTGGGCCGACACCAGTGGTGAGGGTTGGAAACAACATCTCCTCCCCGCTGATCCTCAACACTGGGGCCCCACAAGGGTGCGTTCTCAGCCTTCTCCTGTACTCCCTGTTCACCCATGACTGCGTGGCCATGCACGCCTACAAGTCAATCATCAAGTTTGCAGACGACACTACAGTAGTAGGCTTGATTACCAACAACGACGAGACGGCCTACAGGGAGGAGGTGAGGGCTCTCGGAGTGTGGTGTCAGGAAAATAACCTCACACTCAACGTCAACAAAACAAAGGAGATGATTGTGGACTTCAGGAAACAGCAGAGGGAGCAGCCCCCTATCCACATCGACGGGACAGTAGTGGAGAAGGTGGAAAGTTAAGTTCCTCTGCGTACACATCACAGATAAACTGAAATGGTCCACCCACACAGACAGCGTGGTGAAGAAGGTGCAGCAGCGCCTCTTCAACCTCAGGAGGCTGAAGAAATTTGGCTTGTTGTCACCAAAAACACTCACAAACTTTTACAGATGCACAATCGAGAGCTTCCTGTCGGGCTGTATCACCGCCTGGTACGCCAACTGCTCCGCCCACAACCGTAAGGCTCTCCAGAGGGTAGTGAGGTGAGGTGCACAACGCATCACCTGGGGCAAACTACCTGCCCTCCAGGACACCTACACCACCCGATGTCACAAGGCCAAAATGATCATCAAGGACAACAACCACCCGAACCACTGCCTGTTCACCCCGCTATCATCCAGAAGGCGAGGTCAGTACAGGTGCATCAAAGCTGGGACTGAGAAACTGAAAAACAGCAAGACACCCCCAATAGCAAGACACCCCCAATAAAGGAATGGTTCTGCAGGTGGTGACCACAGACCACTTCTCAGTTCCTATGCTTCCTGGCTGATGTTTTGGTCACTTTTGAATGCTGGCGGTGCTTTCACTCTAGTGGTAGCATGAGACGGAGTCTACAACCCACACTAGTGGCTCAGGTAGTGCAGCTCATCCAGGATGGCACATCAATGCGAGCTGTGGCAAGAAGGTTTGCTGTGTCTGTCAGCGTAGTGTCCAGAGCATGGAGGCGCTACCAGGAGACAGGCCAGTACATCAGGAGATGTGGAGGAGGTCATAGGAGGGCAACAACCCAGCAGCAGGACCGCTACTTCCGCCTTTGTGCAAAGAGGAGCAGGAGGAGCACTGCCAGAGCCCTGCAAAATGACCTCCAGCAGGCCACAAATGTGCATGTGTCTGCTCAAACGGTCAGAAACAGACTCCATGAGGGTGGTATGAGGGCCCGACGTCCACAGGTGGGGGTTGTGCTTACAGCCCAACACCGTGCAGGACGTTTGGCATTTGCCAGAGAACACCAAGATTGGCAAATTCGCCACTGGCGACCTGTGCTCTTCACAGATGAAAGCAGGTTCACACTGAGCACGTGACCGACGTGACAGAGTCTGGAGACGCCGTGGAGAACGTTCTGCTGCCTGCAACATCCTCCAGCATGACCGGTTTGGCAGTGGGTCAGTCATGGTGTGGGGTGGCATTTCTTTGGGTGGCCGCACAGCCCTCCATGTGCTCGCCAGAGGTAGCCTGACTGCCATTAGGTACCGAGATGAGATCCTCAGACCCCTTGTGAGACCATATGCTGGTGCGGTTGGCCCTGGGTTCCTCCTAATGCAAGACAATGTTAGACCTCATGTGGCTGGAGTGTGTCAGCAGTTCCTGCAATAGGAAGGCATTGATGCTATGGACTGGCCCGCCCGTTCCCCAGACCTGAATCCAATTGAGCACATCTGGGACATCATGTCTCGCTCCATCCACCAACGCCACGTTGCAACACAGACTATCCAGGAGTTGGCGGATGCTTTAGTCAAGGTCTGGGAGGAGATCCCTCAGGAGACCATCCGCCACCTCATCAGGAGCATGCCCAGGCGTTGTAGGGAGGTCATACAGGCACGTGGAGGCCACACACACTACTGAGCCTTATTTTGACTTGTTGGATCAGCCTGTAGTGTGGATCAGCCTGTAGTGTGGTTTTCCACATTGATTTTGAGTGTGACTCCAAATCCAGACCTCCATGGGTTGATACATTTGATTTCCATTGATAATTTGTTTGTGATTCTGTTGTCAGCACATTCAACTATGTAAAGAAAAAAGTATTTAATAAGAATATTTCATTCATTCAGATCTAGGATGTGTTATTTTAGTGTTCCCTTTATTTTTTTGAGCAGTGTATATTTCGGCAGGGATGCTCTTTCAAATAGTTGTTGGCTCAATGGCTGGAAGTATATGGGAACAGCTAGCATGTCAATTCACGGACACTGGAAGCAATGCCCCCCCCCCCCCCCTTACCCCTGCCACCACTGCTGAAAAATATACTAGGGGAACCACTGAGTGACCTTTCGGGTACTGGCTCAACTCTCTTAACCACTAGAATGGTCCACACACACCAACACAACAGTCATGAAGAGGGCTTGACAATGCATCTTTCCCCTCAGGAGGCTGAAAAGATTTAGCATGGGCCCTCAGATCCTAAAAAGTTACACAGCTGCACCATTGAGAGCATCTTGACTGGTTGCATCACCACTTGGTATGGCAACTGCATCTGACCACAAAGCACTACAGAAGGTAGTGCGTACGACCTAGTACATCACTGGAGCCAAGCTCCCTGCCATCCAGGACCTCTATACCAGGCAGTGTCAGAGGAGGGCCCTAAAAATTGTAGAAGACTACAGCCACCCAAGTCATAGAATGTTCTCTCTGCTACCCCCAAGCCATAAGACTGCTAAATAGTTAGTCCGGGTAGCTATTGGTTAACTATTTAACTATCTGCATTGACCCTTTTTTGCACTAACTCTTTTGACTTATCACATACGCTGCTGTTGCTGCTTATTATCTCTCCTGTTGCCTAGTCACTTTATCCCTACCTATACAGTATGTACATATCTACCTCAATTACCTCGTACCCCTGCAAATCGACTCAGTACTGGTACTCCGTGTATATAGCCAAGTTATTGTTACTCATTTTGTATTTATTCCTCATGTTATTTTTTAAAATTATTTATCTTTTTTTCCTCTGCATTGTTGGGAAGGGCAGAAAGTAAACATTTCACTGTTAGTCTACTCCTGTTTACAAAGCATGTGACGAAAACAATTTGATTTGATTTAGATTAGTTTATTAGTCACATGCACAGCGTACGCAGATGTAATCCCAGGGTACAAAAATAGAGAAGTCAATGAGAAAATAATTTACAAAAATAATAATATACACATTTACAACTGTAGCAATAATAAATGTCCATTGGGGGGTGGGGGCAGAGGAAGTGTCTGTTGGGGAGGGGTGTAGAATGCCCATAGGGGGAGCAGCCTGGGGGAGAAGTGTGAAGTCAATGAGACAATAATGCAAATTATAATAATATACACATTTACAACTGTAACAATGTCCATTGGGGGGTGTGGGCAGGGTAAATGTTTGTTGAGGGGTAGGAAGTCCCGGGGGCAGGAGGGAGACAGGGGTAGCAGATAGCTGCCTAGTGGCTATTCAGCAGCTTGATGGCCTGGGGATAGAAGCTATTGGCCAGTCTGACAGATTTTGCCATGATACTCCTGTACGGCCCAGGTCTGAGTGATGGAAGCAGGGAGAACAGGCCGTGGCTACCTGCCACCGAGGGAGGGCCCTCTGACCTTCTCATCCAATGGGTTTTGAGAAGAAGGCGAGGAGAGAGGACATGAGGAATCAAGGAAAATTATTGATATTCTCACTGAGTCTGGGAGCTGACAGAGGAAGTGAAGGACTTGTGTATATATAAATTATTGATCCTATACTGACTCCTACTGGAAGACCAGCCTACCTACAGCTGCAAGCAGCTATTTTCAGTTTCTGACTGCATTAGTTTATGAATGCCTTTCCAGCAGCATTTTTGCACATTGATTGATCTGATGAAAGGTTGCCTACATTTTTGTTCTTGACTTTAAGCCTAGAACTATCAGGGTGGTGTTAAATCACTGAAATGGTACCAAACTATGGAGGCCTTTATGCTTTGGGAATTATTAAAGCACCCACTCCCATTGCAAGTAAAAATGGTAATTCATCTGGTTCCTTTTGCCAGGGTTGGCTCAAGATGCACAGTACAAAGAAGTCAGTCATGCCAGTCTTGATCAGAGAACAATAACGGTGTGAATACGTTATGCCTCATGAATTAATTGAGAAAGCGCACATTCTTCACATATCATTTTTTTCCTAATATTTTGAGATCCAATGCAGGGCGGCTGACGGAAGTGAAATTTTGATTAGTGTAATACTAATTATACAAGACAGAAATATGATAGCCACTTCACCGTGACAGACTGAGAAGACTGTCAATGACAAACAAGCGCCTCCACTCCGAATAAAATACTAGGCCTATCCATACATTAGGCCTATACAAGATCAATAGCCAAAGCTATTTGTGTGAATATATGCTATATACAGGCAACCATTTTCGACCAACAGATGAGCGGCATCGCAGCGGAGATCGGTTGTGGACTTTGGGTGATGTTTGTGCCAAGCACATCCTCCGCCAGCCACACCCTCCCGCCTCATGTGCTTGCAGGACTCGGTTTCTGTGCGGTTGTCTGTGCACTTTGCCGTGCGTGCGTGTCGGTGCGAGCACCCGCAGCATCAGTAACACAAAGAGGGTCGAAGAGCTGTGGATGGGAGATACAAGGCGCGGTGGGCAACTTCAAGACCGATTTGCGGGCAAACAAGATCACTTATAAGGTGGTGGGAGCTTGTCCTTTACTCTTGCATATTTTCTTAGTCATAAATTGTGTCTTTATTTTCAATAAGCTGCTGACCTTGTCACAGCCTTTCATTTTCATTGACCTGCTGACGATTGCTCCATCGTTCAGAGATGTGTGTGCACTGGAAAAGGACAGTGTCGTTTCATTTGATTATAAACGCGTAAATATATTTGGCATGGCTCGAATTGTGGAGATAATTGGCTATTTGGCATTTTCATTATATTATTGCATTTGGAACACGTTCACCCTACAGCTTTCGTTTATGTTGGCTGTCTCAATTTACAGAAGGCATATTTGTGATAAAATATGAAATAAACGATATATGCTTTGTTCTCCATATGCTTAAGTCAGCCTTTTATATCAATGTATAACCAGGATTGCAGCTCCTACGTTATATTATAAACCCTTATTATGATTTATCCTTGCATCTCTTTGTAGGCTACCTGTGCTGTGCCATATCCTATTGTGTCATGGACCAGAGAGATGGCATTATGCTTTTCACGCAATATTGTTTCGACCCCTATCCCCAGATGTCAGGTGGAATGTCTAAAAACAGAAATCATTGTCTCAAACGTTGTAACACGGAAGGCGCGTAAAAGCGGGTTTGTTGAGTTTCAGCCAATGGTTTTGGCCTAGTTTTCTTCAATGCAGCATGTACCGTTATAAATTGCAATGTTCATTTGACCTTAATATAGAGAACATGAATAATTGAATTTAGCCAGAAATTGACATTCAGAGCTGTTATCTGCAGTAAATACACTGTATCTCGGTTGTGTTCATATCAGTTATAGTTGGCTTCTTTTGAGTATCTCATTAGCTTACACATTGCAGAGTAAGCAATATGATGATCCAGTAAGGCCCCATACCTTTATGTGTGATGTAGCCTGTAGAAAAACATAATTTTAAATGGCCAGCCATGTTTATGTCTCCAAGCCAGGAAGGGGAACATTGTTGACATTAGGCCTCTGAGAGAGTTTCATATCTTATAGCACACATACTACCGTTCAAAAGTTTGGGGTCACTTAGAAATGTCCTTGTTTTTGAAAGAAAAGCACATTTTTTGTCCATTAAAATAACATAAAATTGATCAGAAATGCAGTGTAGACATTGTTAATGTTAATGTTGTAAATTACTATTGTAGCTGGAAACGGCTGTTTTTTTATGGAATGTCTACATACAGTTGAAGTCGGAGGTTTACATACACTTAGGTTGGAGTCATTAAAACACGTTTCTCAACCACTCCACAAAGTTCTTGTTAACAAACTATCGTTTTGGCAAGTCGGTTAGGACATCTACTTTGTGCATGACACAAGTCATTTTTCCAACAATTATTTACAGACAGATTATTTCACTTATAACTCACTGTATCACAATTCCAGTTCCACAGAAGTTTACATACACTAAGTTGACTGTGCCTTTAAACAGCTTGGAAAATCCCAGAAAATTATGTAATGGCTTTAGGAGCTTCTGATAGGCCAACTGACATAATTTGAGTCAATTGGAGGTGTATCTGTGGATGTATTTCAAGGCCTACCTTCAAACTCAGTGCCTCTGCTTGACATCATGGGAAAATCAAAAGAAATCACCCAAGTCCTCAGAAAAAAAATTGTAGACCTCCACAAGTCTGGTTCATCCTTGCGAGCAATTTCCAGACGCCTGAAGGTACCACGTTCATCTGTACAAACAATAGTACGCAAGTATAAACACCATGGTGTAACGCCCGGGGTGTAGTGGGGAAGAAGTCAGGCGCAGGAAGCAGAGAATTCAGGGTAGCGTACTTTTATTCCACCACAATAGTGAACAGACGCTGACCAAAACAAATGCCCCAAACACGGTGGGACTTAAAACAGTCCAGCAAAATACAAGGACAACAGTGACAAACAGCCGTGTACAACATGTACATCGAAAATAATCCCGCACAACCAGCAGGCGGGCCGGCTGGTAAATAAAGCCCAACCAATCAACCTAAATTACACACAGGTGAAACCAATAAACATACAAGGGGAAAAAGGGATCAGTGGCAGGTAGAAGAATAGACTGCCTAGAAGGCCAGCATCCCGGAGTCGCGGCTTCACTGTTGACGTTGAGACTGGTGTTTTGCGGGTACTATTTAATGAAGCTGCCAGTTGAGGACTTGTGAGGCATCTGTTTCTCAAACTAGACATTCTAATTTACTTGTCCTCTTGCTCAGCTGTGCACCGGGGCCTCCCACTCCTCTTTCTATTCTGGTTAGAGACAGTTTGCTCTGTTCTGTGAAGGGAGTAGTGCACAGCGTTGTACAAGATCTTCAGTTTCTTAGCAATTTCTTGCATGGAATAGCCATAATTTCTCAGAACAAGAATAGACTGACGAGTTTCAGAAGAAAGTTATTTGTTTCTGGCCATTTTGAGCCTGTAATCGAACCCACAAATGCTGATGCTCCAGATACTCAACTAGTCTAAAGGCCAGTTGTATTGCTTCTTTAATCAGAACAACAGTTTTCAGATGTGCTAACATAATTGTAAAAGGATTTTCTAATGATCAATTAGCCTTTTAAAATGATAAACTTGGATTAGCTAACACAATGTGCCATTGGAACACAGGAGTGATGGTTGCTGATAATGGGCCTCTGTACGCCTATGTAGATATTCCATTAAAAATAGTCATTTACAACATTAACATTGTTTACACTGTATTTTTTTATCAATTTAATGTTATTTTAATGGACAAAAAATGTGCTTTTCTTTCAAAAACAAGGGCATTTCTAAGTGACCCCAAACTTTTGAACGGTAGTGTACATCGAACCCTAAATGAGCTTAGGACCATGTCTTAAATAAGACCAAAGTGCTTTGGCGAGAATAATTATATCCCTGCTAGGATGGATGGTTGGGTAGGTAGTTGATAAATTGTGTTTGTATTTATTATGGATCCCCAGCAGCTACTCTTTCTGTGGTCCAGCAAAATTAAGGCAGTTTATACAATTTTAAAACATTATAATAGATTCACAGATTTCACAACACACTATGTGCCCTCAGGCCCATACTCCACCACTACCACATATCTACAGTGCTAAATTCATGTGTATGTATAGTGCGTATGTTATCGTGTGTGTGTGTGTGTGGTGTGTGTGTGTGTGTGTGTGTGTGTGTGTGTGTGTGTGTGTGTGTGTGTGTGTGTGTGTGTGTGTGTGTGTGTGTGTGTGTGTGTGCCAATGTCAAATTTTACTGCTTGTGTCAGTTACTTGATGTGGAATAGAGTTCCATGTTGTCATGGCTCTATGTAGTACTGTGTGCCTCCCATAGTCTGTTCTGGACTTGGGGACTGTGAAGAGACCTCTGGTGGCACGTACAGGTATTGTGGGGTATGCATGGGTGTCCGAGCTGTGTGCCAATAGTTTAGACAGACAGCTCGGTGCATTCAACAAGTCAAACAATACCTCTCATAAATAAAAGTAGTGATGAAGTCATTCTCTTCTCCACTTTGAGCCAGGAGAGATTGACATGCATATTATTAATATTAGCTCTTTGTGTACATCCAAGGGCCAGCCGTGCTGCCCTGTTCTGAGCCAATTGCAATTTTCCTAAGTCCTTTTTTGTGGCACCTGACCACACGACAGTAGTCAAGGTGCGACAAAACTAGGGCCTGTAGGACCTGCCTCGTTGATAGTGTTGTTAAGAAGGCAGAGCATTGCTTTATTATAGACAGACTTCTCCCCAGCTTAGCTACTACTGCATCAATATGTTTTGACCATGACAGTTTACAATCTAGAGTTACTCCAAGCAGTTTAGTAATCTCAATTTGCTCAATTTCCACATTATTTATTACAAGATTTAGTTGAAGTTTAGGGTTTAGTGAGTGTTTTGTTCCAAATACAATTAGTTAGCTTTTAGTTTTAGAAATATTTAGGGCTAACTTATTCCTTGCCACCCACTCTGAAACTAACTGCAGATCTTTGTTGAGTGTTGCAGTCATTTCAGTCGCTGTAGTAGCTGACGTGTATAGTGTTGAGTCATCCCCATAGATAGACACTCTGGCTTTACTCAAAGTCAGTGGCATGTAAGTTAGTAAAAATTGAATAAAGCAAGGGGCCTAAGCTACCCTGGGGAATTCCTGATTCTAACTGGATTATATTTGATAGGCTTCCATTAAAGAACACACTCTGACAAGTATCTCTTTATCCACATTATAGCAGGGGGTGTAAAGCTATAACACATAAGTTTTTCCAGCAGCAGACAATGATCAATAATGTCAAAAGCTGCACTGAAGTCTAAAAAGACAGCCTCCACAATAATTTTATCATCAATTTCTCTCAGCCAATCATCAGTCATTTGTGTAAGTGCTGTGATTTTTGAGTGTCCTTCCCTATAAGCATGCTGAAAATCTGTTTTCAATTTGTTTACTGTAAAATAGCATTGTATCTGGTCAAACACATTTTTTCCCCAGAAGTTTACTAAGGGTTGGTAACAGGCTGATTGGTCGGCTAGTTGAGCCAGTAAAGGGGTCTTTACTATTCTTGGGTAGCGGAATGACTTTAGCTTCCCTCCAGGCCTGAGGGCACACACTCTCTAGTAGGCTTAAATTGAAGATGTGGCAAATAGGTTTGGCAATACTGTTTACTATTATCCTCAGTAATTTTCCATCTAGATTGTCATTGTTGATAGACAACAATAATTGTTTCACCTCTTCCACACTGACTTTACGGAATTCAAAAGTACAATTCTTGTCTTCATAATTTGGTCCGATATACTTGGATGTGTAGTGTCAGCGTTTGTTGCTGGCATGTCATCCCTAAGTTTGCTTATCTGGCCAATGAAAAAGTAATTAAAGTATTTGGCAATATCATTGGGCTTTGTGATGAATGAGCCATCTGATTCAATAAATGAAGGAGCCGAGTTGGCCCCAAAGCTTTTTACTATCATTCTTTGTATAATTTATCTTTGTTTCATAGTGTAGTTTATTTTTATTTAGTTTAGTCACATGATTTCTTAATTTGCAGTACGTTTGCCAAGTTGAGCTGCCAGACTTATTTGCCATTACTTTTGCCTCATCCCTCTCAACCATACACTTTTTCAATTCCTCATCAATCCAAGGGGATTTAACAGTTTTTACAGTAATTTTCTTAATGGGTGCATGCTTATTAGTAACTGGAATAAGTAGTTTCATAAATGCGTCAAGTGCAGCGTCTGGTTGCTCCTCATTACACACCAAAGACCAGCAAATATTCTTTACATCATCAACATATGAATCACTACAAACTTCTTGTATGACCTCTTACACACTATATTAGGCCCAGTCTTTGGAACTTTGGTTTTCCTAGATTTGGCTATTATATTGTGATCACTACATCCTATGGATTTGGCTCCTGCTTTAAAGCAAATATCTAGGAAAACCAAAGTTCCAGTAACTACCTTGCGAAGGTGTAAGGTCCTCAGCCTTTGACCAAAGTGCTTGTTGTTTCTCAGATTGTACAGTCAAGTCGTCTCTTGCTAGACAGAAACATAATTTGTCAAAGACACAGTATTGCTATGTTGTTTGTTTATACATTTGGGTCTGTAACCCTTGGCATCTATGGTGAGGCAGGCTACATGTAGCAAATAGTGTTAAATAGTGTTATTGATATACTGTAAGAAAATACAAATGGAAATGAGCTCGGTATATTTAAAATAGCATATTGAGGGTATGTCAGAAAACGATATCTCTGTTATTTGTTATTTGTTCATAACTGACTTGCCTAGTTAAATAAAAGTATAATATTACGTTTTGACCAATTTGGTTCAACCTAAAATAGCAGTCATAGAGAATTCTCTGAATAAATGGAATGAATTGACATGCATCCTATTTTCCCAGCATTGCCTACAAACTACTCTATGGAGTTTTTTACATTTTTATATATACATTCAGTACTGGCTCCCTCTTCCATAAGTGGATCTGAGCCCTTCCTATGATAGATTTTATTTGTTTTTTTCACTCAAGTTTGATCCATGAGCCTCTTGCAATGGCATCTGATCCAATCACACTATTCAAACACGACAAAATTCCTGTAGTACCATAGACTTAAATCCATCAGGACATTCCTGAATTGGACCAGCTTATCATAACGCATCATCTGACAGGCCAATCATACTGGAGGAATTCCAATAATTACACATTTGCATTCAAATTAAAAGCCACACTTATGATCCCTGAATGAATTAATGCCTTACGATATAAGAAAAAAAGTCTGCAACTGTATGACTGAGAATCACCGCTACAGGCTGTTGATCTTGGCCTGTAAACCTCCCAGCTCATGTAATGTTGAATGATTTAGACTTATTCCCCTCTCATTCCCCTTCTGTGTTTTGTGGGAGTTTCTATGAATTAAGCCAGTCAGAGAACAGTGAGTCTATGATGTGTTGTTATGCTGCTGTAATGTCAGCCAGGCTCCAGGCTGGTAAAGCCCCATCATTACTACTGTACTGTATATCCCTATGAGGCTGTAGTGTGATACTACTGCCAATTCCCTCCTGTAACACGACACTGTTCCAACCCCATTATGATGCTGGAGGAAACCGTTACAACTGTGAAATGATTATGGGTGACTTGTAGTCTGCTAGCTAAATAAGATGATTTGTTATCTGTTGAGGTTACTGTAAATTACCTCAGATTACAACAAAACATATTACTCGATGGAACTCGTGTAGCTTTACCCTATAATGGCATTTGGTGTTAAGTCCAATAAAGCATCGTCAGTCTATGATCATCCTGTGACATCTCTTTAGATCTAATGAGTTCTAACCCACTCAGAATTTTATAATCCTATGAAATATCATGTTACTGTTAGAACCCTTTGACAACATGATTCCACCAGCATATTCTCAGTGAAGGAGTCCACAAAGGCTCTGAATTCCTCAAGACTGCAAGGCAGGTCTCTTGACATTAGAGAAGTTCTATGAGAGACTGCAATAACATTATGAGACCCACTGTAGCATGCCGACTATAATGAGCACAGATACAGTTACACACACATTTACAGTTAATTCACAATGATTGGCTGTGTGTGCGTGCGCGTCAGCCAGTTGAAATTATGAATGCCACTTTGTTCTCACCCTGCACTGGCTGATCTGGCTAAGAAACAAAGTATCACTTTGTGCCTCCTCAGCAACAGACACAGCAGAACACCCGGCTTCTAGCCTATCACAGGCCAAAAGACCACCCCCCCCTCTCCTCAGAGACACTTTCTCCTGCCCACTAACACATTTACAGTACCTTCAGAAAGTATTCACACCCCTTAACCTATTCCACATTTTGTTGTGTTGCAACCTGAATTCAACATGGATTAAATCATTTTTTTCTCTCACATGTCTACACCCAACACCCCATAATGACAAAGTGAAAACATGTTTTTAGAAATGTTAGCAAATTTATTGAAAATTAAACACAGAAATATCTAATTTACATAAGTATTCAAACCCCTGAGTCAGTACTTTGTAGATGCAGCTTTGAACGCGATTACAGCTTTGAGTCGTCTTGGGTATGACTGTATCAGATTTGCACATCTGGATTTGGGGATTTTCTCCCATTCTTCCTTGCAGATATTCTCAAGCAGCTGTTAAGTTAGATGGGGAGCTGCAGTGAGCAGCAATCTTCAAGTCTTTCAACAGATTTTCAATGGGATTCAAGTCTGGGCTTTGGCTGTGCCACTCAAGGACTTTCACATTCTTGTTCTGAAGTCATTCCAGCATTGCTTTGGCAGTATGCTCTGGGGTCATTTTACTGTTCGAACGTAAATCTTCACCCTAGTCTAAGTTTTTTTGCACTCTGAAGCTGGTTTTCATCAAGGATTTGCCTGTATTTGGCCCCATTCATTGTTCCCTCTATCCTTACCTGTCTCCCAGTCCCTGCCGCTGAAAAGCATACCCATAGCCTGATGCTGCCACCACCATGCTCCATGGTAGGGATGGTGTTACTGTGACACAGCAGGAGGGTGGAACAGCCACACTTACACACCACTCACATAGAGATATCTTTGCACACAGATACGACAGCAGCAAGGTAAGACTGCATTCTTATACACAGAAACTAACATTATTGCTCTTTAAACATCATTCAAGATCAAATCTAACATTGATGTATGCACAGTACACAATGATAGAAGCACTGTTAGCTTGCTCTTGACTCTAATCAACAAATAGCAGGATCGTATAATGCTCTCAACACAAAAACATTCAATCATATTTTAACAAAACTGCATTTTACATTTATTCCTGGTAAATAGATAATGTAATACTCTATTCTCCAAGTTCATAGGATGAAAATAATTTACCAGATAAATTGACAGAGAACACATTCTCATTTACAGCAACGACCTGGGGAATAGTTACAGGGGATGAATGAAACAATTAGAAGCTGGGGATGATTAGGTGGCCATGATGGTATGACAGCCAGCTGGGGAATTTAGCCAGAACACCGGGTTTAACACTCCTACTCTTACGATATGTGCCATGGGATCTTTAGTGACCACAGAGAATCAGAACACCCGTTTAATGTCCCATCCGAAAGACAGCACCCGACACAGGGCAACATCTCCAATCACTGCCCTGGGGCATTGGGATATTTTTTAGACCAGAGCAAAGAGTGCCTACTACTGGTCGTCCAACACCACGTTCAGCATCATCTGGTGTCCCATCCAGGGACCAACCGGCCTTAACTCCAGAGGCAAGCCAGCAGTAGATTGCAGGGTGGTATGCTGCAGTAGGTAACATGAAAAACGGTTTGCACATGAAGTGTCAGCCTCACATCACTGTGCCATTGTGAGATGTCCAGTGAGAGAAAAAAGCCTATTTGTTTGTTTTCGTTGTCATAGCATGGCACACGATGGAAGCCTATTACCTCACTAGTGGTCAGTAGGGTAACTATAACCCTGCTGGTCATGTGACTGCTGTGTTGTGTGTCTCACGCTCTGTCCCACCATCTCTCTTCTGCTACTCTTCACATCTAGACTTCAACTTCATGTTATTTTTTCATCCCTTCTATCTTTCTTTCTCTAGCCTATCCTTTCATCTTTTTCACTCCAACTGTTATATTAAAGCTGATGTTGTCGCTCTCGGTTTTATAGATCATATATACTTGCACATGGTAAGACTTGCAGTATGGTGACAGACAGCATCATTTGGCCATCATACTTCTGTGTATGTACACTACCGTTCAAAAGTTTGGGGTCACTTAGAAATGTCCTTGTTTTTGAAAGAAAAGCACATTTTTTGTCCATTTAAATAACATCAAATTGATCAGAAATACAGTGTAGACATTGTTAATGTTGTAAATGACTATTG
The DNA here is from genome assembly GCF_029448725.1 of Salvelinus fontinalis. Lineage (NCBI taxonomy): Eukaryota > Metazoa > Chordata > Actinopteri > Salmoniformes > Salmonidae > Salvelinus > Salvelinus fontinalis. The sequence goes on along the minus strand of NC_074678.1, from coordinate 21,886,809 downwards.
TAGTTGGAAACGGCTGGTTTTTAATGGAATATCTACATAGGCGTACAGAGGCCCATTATCAGAAACCATCACTCCTGTGTTCCAATGGCACGTTGTGTTAGCTAATCCAAGTTTATAATTTTAAAAGGCTAATTGATCTTTAGAAAACCCTTTTACAATTATGTTAGCACAGCTGACAACTGTTGTTCTGATTATCATTATCATTAGTCCATCCAAGACGGCGTAGCAGTGTAGACGTCTTTGTCCTGTCGTGTCCCGTGTCCCTTGTATATATCTTTTTACATCTTTTTCTTCGCATATCTTTTAAAAATACTTTCTTAAACCTCAACTTCTAAATACTCAACTGCAACCCGCCTCACCCAATGTGGCGTGGATCTGCTTTTTTCTAAAGTATTTCTATTTACTTCTGATCTGGAATCCATCTACTGAAGATAGCCAGCTAACTGCCTACCAGCTATCAGTTAGCAAACCATTGCTAGCGGTCATCAGCTAACCTTTAGCTCGGAAAGCTCTCGCTAGTTCGAACAACGTGACTAAAACCAGAGCATAACGGACCTATTTCTCTCCATATCCCCGGATTCCTACTGCAAACTCTGAACATTTTCATCTGGATCTTCGCAACTAGCTAACCACAATCCCGGATGACCACTCCTGGCTAGCGTCTCCATCCCGGAGCAGCCTGAAGCTAATTAGCCTGAAGCTAGGGCTCCTGTGCTACCACTGAAGCCCACTCCTGGGCTACAAGACCCGGACCCATTTACTGCCGGTACGGAGCACGGAACCCCGCCTATCCTCTACGACTGGAATACCGACATAATCTGCCCGGGGACTCCAACAGGCCCCTCAGGCGTGACGCCTGCTGAAGGCCCATTCTGCTAACCTACTAGGCCTGTTAGCTGCCTAGAGCTACCTGGAACCCTACTAATTCCACGACTGGTCTATCGACGTCACCGCACGAAGAGGCAAAAACAGACTTCCCCCCCATCGCGACGTCCCCCAAAGGCTAACTTGCCTGCCCCGGTCTGCTAACTGCTAGCTTATCTTGCAGCTAGCGCAGCCAGGAAGCTAGCACCAGTTAGCAAACACAATTCTACAATTCACAACCTCTCTTTCGCCATCGCTATCCGGCCTGGATTCTCTGTCGACACGACCACGTCTGGTTTGCAGACGGCCCTCAACCGGCCTCCGTCTGAGCAGACCCCCTCCGTCTGAGCAGACCACCCCCCCGGGCTACTAACTTTAAACGCGTGCTAGCTTAGTGGAGGCCTCACTACTCCATCTACGGCTGCCCCCTGGACACTATGATCACTTGGCTACATAGCTGATGCCTGCTTGACTGTCCATTAATTCACGGTACTCCATTCTGTTTATTTGTGTTTTATCTGTCGGCTCTGTGCCTTAACTCAGGATCTGTGTGTAGTTAATCCGACCCTCTCTGCCCAGTCGTCGCCATTTTTACCTTCTGTTGCTGTGTTAGCTGACTAGCTGCTGTTATTTCACCTGCTGTTTTAGTTAGCTCCCCCAATCATGACCTGCAATCACTTTATGCCTTATTGTATGTCTCTCTCTAATATCAATATGCCTTACATACTGTTGTTCAGGCTAGTTATCATTGTTTTGGTTTGCAATGGACCCCGTAGTTCCACTCTCCGTACCTCTGATACCTCCTTTGTCCCACCCCCCACACATGCGGTGACCTCACCCATTGAGACCAGCATGTCCAGAGATACAACCTCTCTTATCATCACCCAGTGCCTGGGCTTGCCTCCGCTGTACCCGTGCCCCACCATACCCTGGTCTGCACATTATGCCCAGAATCTATTCTACCACGCCCATAAATCTGCTCCTTTTATTCCTTGTCCCCAACGCTCTAGGCGACCAGTTTTGATAGCCTTTAGCCGCACCCTCATCCTACTACTCCTCTGTTCCTCGGGTGATGTGGAGGTAAACCCAGGCCCTGCATGTCCCCAGTCACCCTCATTTGTTGACTTCTGTGATCGAAAAAGCCTTGGCCTCATGCATGTCAACATCAGAAGCCTCCTCCCCAAGTTTGCCTTACTCACCGCTTTAGCACACTCTGCCAACCCTGATGTCCTTGCCGTGTCTGAATCCTGGCTTAGGAAGGCCACCAAAAACTCTGAGATTTCCATACCCAACTATAACACTTTCCGTCAAGATAGAACTGCCAAAGGGGGAGGAGTTGCAATCTACTGCAGAGATAGCCTGCAAAGTTCTGTCATAGTTTCCAAGTCTATGCCCAAACAGTTCGAACTTCTAATTTTAAAAATTAATCTCTCCAGAAATAAGTCTCTCACTGTTGCCGCCTGCTACCGACCCCCCTCAGCTCACAGCTGTGCCCTGGACACCATCTGTGAATTGATCGCTCCCCATCTAGCTTCAGAGTTTGTTCTGTTAGGTGACCTAAACTGGGATATGCTTAACACCCCGGCAGTCCTACAATCTAAGCTTGATGCCCTCAATCTCACACAAATCATCAAGGAACCCACCAGGTACAACCCTAAATCCGTAAACATGGGCACCCTAATAGACATTATCCTGACCAACTTGCCCTCCAAATACACCTCTGCTGTCTTCAATCAAGATCTCAGCGATCACTGCCTCATTGCCTGTATCCGCCACGGGTCCACGGTCAAACGACCACCCCTCATCACTGTCAAACGCTCCCTGAAACACTTCTGCGAGCAGGCCTTTCTAATCGACCTGGCCCGGGTACCCTGGAAGGATATTGACCTCATCCCGTCAGTTGAGGATGCCTGGTCATTCTTTAAAAGTTACTTCCTCACCATATTAGACAAGCACGCTCTGTTCAAAAAACGCAGAACCAAGAACAGATATAGCCCTTGGTTCACTCCAGACCTGACTGCCCTCGACCAGCACAAAAACATCCTGTGGCGAACTGCAATAGCATCGAAGAGCCCCCGTGATATGCAACTGTTCAGGGAAGTCAGGAACCAATACACGCAGTCAGTCAGGAAAGCAAAGGCCAGCTTTTTCAAGCAGAAATTTGCATCCTGTAGCTCTAACTCCAAAAAGTTCTGGGATACTGTAAAGTCCATGGAAAACAAGAGCACCTCCTCCCAGCTGCCCACTGCACTGAGGCTAGATAACACGGTCACCACTGATAAGTCCGTGATAATCGAAAACTTCAACAAACATTTCTCAATGGCTGGCCATGCCTTCCACCTGGCGACTCCAACCTTGGCCAACAGCCCCGCCCCCCCCCGCTGCTACTTGCCCAAGCCTCCCCAGCTTCTCCTTTACCCATATCCAGATAGCAGATGTTCTGAAAGAGCTGGAAAACCTGGACCCATACAAATCAGCTGGGCTTGACAATCTGGGCCCCCTATTTCTGAAACTGTCCGCTGCCATTGTCGCACCCCCTATTACCAGCCTGTTCAACCTCTCCTTCGTATCATCTGAGATCCCCAAGGATTGGAAAGCTGCCGCTGTCATCCCCCTCTTCAAAGGGGGAGACACCCTGGACCCAAACTGTTACAGACCTATATCCATCCTGCCCTGCCTAGCTAAGGTCTTCGAAAGCCAAGTCAACAAACAGATCACTGACCATCTCGAATCCCACCGTACCTTCTCCGCTGTGCAATCCGGTTTCCGAGCCGGTCACGGGTGCACCTCAGCCACGCTCAAGGTACTAAACGATATCATAACCGCCATCGATAAAAGACATTACTGTGCAGCCGTCTTCATCGACCTGGCCAAGGCTTTCGACTCTGTCAATCACCATATTCTTATCGGCAGACTCAATAGCCTCGGTTTTTCTAATGACTGCCTTGCCTGGTTCACCAACTACTTTGCAGACAGAGTTCAATGTGTCAAATCGGAGGGCATGTTGTCCGGTCCTCTGGCAGTCTCTATGGGGGTACCACAGGGTTCAATTCTCGGGCCGACTCTTTTCTCTGTATACATCAATGATGTTGCTCTTGCTGCGGGCGATTCCCTGATCCACCTCTACGCAGACGACACCATTCTGTATACTTCCGGCCCTTCCCTGGACACTGTGCTCTCTAACCTCCAAACGAGCTTCAATGCCATACAACACTCCTTCCGTGGCCTCCAACTGCTCTTAAACGCTAGTAAAACCAAATGCATGCTTTTCAACCGTTCGCTGCCTGCACCCGCACGCCCGACTAGCATCACCACCCTGGACGGTTCCGACCTAGAATATGTGGACATCTATAAGTACCTAGGTGTCTGGCTAGACTGCAAACTCTCCTTCCAGACTCATATCAAACATCTCCAATCCAAAATCAAATCTAGAGTCGGCTTTCTATTCCGGAACAAAGCCTCCTTCACTCACGCCGCCAAACTTACCCTAGTAAAACTGACTATCCTACCGATCCTCGACTTCGGAGATGTCATCTACAAAATAGCTTCCAATACTCTACTCAGCAAACTGGATGCAGTTTATCACAGTGCCATCCGTTTTGTTACTAAAGCACCTTATACGACCCACCACTGCGACCTGTATGCCCTAGTCGGCTGGCCCTCGCTACATGTTCGTCGTCAGACCCACTGGCTCCAGGTCATCTACAAGGCTATGCTAGGCAAAGTGCCGCATTATCTCAGTTCACTGGTCACGATGGCTACACCCACCCGTAGCACGCGCTCCAGCAGGTGTATCTCACTGATCATCCCTAAAGCCAAAACCTCATTTGGACGCCTTTCCTTCCAGTTCTCTGCTGCCTGCGACTGGAACGAATTGCAAAAATCTCTGAAGTTGGAGACTTTTATCTCCCTCAACAACTTTAAAAATCTGCTATCCGAGCAGCTAACCGATCGCTGCAGCTGTACATAGTCCATCTGTAAACTACCCACCCAATTTACCTACCTCACCCCCATACTGCTTTTATTTATTTACTTTTCTGCTCTTTTGCACACCAGTATCTCTTCTTGCACATGATCGTCTGATGATTTATCACTCCAGTGTTAATCTGCTAAATTGTAATTATTCGATTTATTGCCTACCTCATGCCTTTTGCACACATTGTATATAGATTCTCTTTTTTCTACCATGTTATTGACTTGTCTATTGTTTACTCCATGTGTAACTCTGTGTTGTTGTCTGTTCACACTGCTATGCTTTATCTTGGCCAGGTCGCAGTTGCAAATGAGAACTTGTTCTCAACTAGCCTACCTGGTTAAATAAAGGTGAAATAAATAAAAAAAATAAAAAAATTAAAGAAGCAATAAAACTGGTCTTCTTTAGACTAGTTGAGTATCTGGAGCATCAGCATTTGTGGGTTCGATTACAAGCTCAAAATGGCGAGGAACAAAGAACTTTCTTCTGAAACTCGTCTGGACAAGCCTCTTGATCTCTTTGGTGTCTCTTTCGTTAATGATTTGCCAAGAAGCTTTTGCCATGGGAACCGGAGGTTGCTAAACTTCAGATATTTTTTATCAGTGTATGGATAAAAGAGAGGGGTAAATGTTACACTAACAACCCTGTTATAATGTATTGTGAAGCATAGCAGACATTATTGGCACTTTAGTCAATAACAACTGATATTCTGTAACCAAGAAGAGGCCCTTACCTGAATCTATGGATTCTATGTCCCTCTTGTCCTCCGCTCCCACCATGCTACAGTACATGTAGTACTACTGACTAGGACTTCTTCCTCATCCATACCTTCAATTACTTTAGTTGCCTTGATGTCATACCTTATCTCCATCCTATATCCCTAACTCTCAATAGAGCGCCTTAAGCAACCCTAATAACTTTAATAACAACCCCAAAGCTGCTGTTTACCTTTCTGTTTGTATTTCCCTTTGTTTCTCCCAAAGCCCCAGAGAGAGGAGGCAACAGCAGCGCCGCTGGTCTGGTCTGGGTAAAAGAGACAGACATTGTGCAGAAGGCCAGATCGATGTTCCCTAAGATTTTACTGCAGTGGTGCGCAGCCCTGTCGAGTTGTGCCGTTGAAATAGGTAAAAGGTTACACTGCTGCATCGCATCCATGCTCTTCGACAATGACAACAAGCTGTTTACGCTGAAAAGCTATACGGCACTTTAGCCAACACATTGCGCTATCATGGCACTGAGTTATGCTATTGAGCTATGGCAGTTAGCTGTTAGCTGTCCCACTATGCTTATGGCTATAACCAGTGCTATGAAGCCATGGTGCAGGGCTGTGTCACAGAGGAGGGATGTGGAGCTGTTGGCTGGCTACACAGCAGCACTGCAATACAGCAGTGTGATGCTATGCCATTCCCACTCTGTGTTGCAGCTGTACCCTTGTCAAAGGCATCTCTCTCTCTCTCTGCTTCTGCAGAGCACATAGCCGCTCCTCGTGCTTCTCTCATCTTATCTGCAGTTCTGCTATCAAGTCTGTCTACTGCGTGCCAACTCACGCACACACGCACACACAGACACACACACACACAGACACACACACGCATGCACACACTCACATACACGCACACACACACAGACACACACACACAGACAAATGCACGCATACACACACACAGACACACACACACACACGCAGACAAACACACACACACACACACACACGCATGCACATACTCACATACACGCACACACACACAGACACACACACGCAGACAAACGCACGCACACACAGAGACACACACGCACTCACAGACACACACACTGTCTCATTGCCATGCAGACACCTGCTCAACATACACTCTCATGTGGTCAGTTCAGCTAAAGCTATTGTACTCACACACCACATATATGTCCATATCCACACACATACTGTACACACACATACTGTACACAAACATACTGAACACACACATACTGAACACACACATACTGAACACACACATACTGAACACAAACATAATGTACACACACATACTGTACACACACATACTGAACACAAACATACTGAACACACACATACTGAACACAATCATACTGTACACACACATACTGTACACACACATACTGAACACACACATACTGTACACAAACATACTGAACACACACATACTGTACACACGCATACTGTACACAAACATACTGAACACACACATACTGTACACACTCATACTGAACACACATACACGCTTTCACACCATTCCCATATACAGTATACAGTACAGTAACACACTTCCTCTCAAGTCTGTCTACTGCGTGCGCACGCACGCACACAGACACACACGCGCATGCACACACTCACATACACGCACACACACACACACGCAGACAAACGCACGCACACACACACACACACACACACAGAAACACACGCACGCGCACTCACTCACTCACACACACACACACACACACACACACACACACACACACACACACACACACACACACACACACACACACACACACACACACCTGCTCAACATACACTCTCATGTGGTCAGTTCAGCTAAAGCTATTGTACTCACACACCACATATACGTCCATATCCACACACATACTGTACACACACATACTGTACACACATATACTGTACACACACATACTGAACACACATACACCCTTTCACACCATTCACATACATATACAATACACTAACACACTTCCTTACAATCAATAACACAATCTCTCTCACACACATCAATACACACAGTATACTCCAACACATTCCCTCTCTTACATCTCCACATACATCTCCTTGTTCTGTGCTAACTAGAGTCAGTCAGGACAAAGAGCCATTCTGGGTGAGACATTTCTGAGAGGCTCTGTCACCCTCAGGAAGGAGAAGAATTGAGCAGAGGGAGTACAGCACGCTGCTGATCCCTCTGGGGACGGGATCATTTTCTCTGTCTATCTCTCTCTCTCCTTCTCTATGTCTCTATCCCTCTCTTTACCTCTCTCTATCCCTCTCTCTCTCTCTCTCTCTCTCTCTCCCTCTACCATCCCCTCTCTCTGTCTTCCCCTCTACCCCCCTCGCTCTCTGTCTCTCCCTCTACCCCCTCTCTTTCTGTCTTCCCCTCTACCCCTCTCTCTCTGTCTTCCCCTCTACCCCCCTCTCTCACTGTCTTCCCCTCTACCCCCCCTCTCTCTGTCTCTCCCTCTACCCCCCCTCTCTGTCTCTCCCTCTACCCCCCCTCTCTCTGTCTTCCCCTCTACCCCCTCTCTCTGTCTTCCCCTCTACCCCCCTCTCTCTCTGTCTTTCCCTCTACCCCCCCCCTCTCTCTATCTCTGTCTCCCCCCCTCTCTCTATCTCTGTCTCCCCCCCTCTCTCTTTCTCAATACTGTCTCACACATGCCAGGCTTCCGGCCCAAGTGATTGGGATTTACACACCATGTGTTTCCACTGTACATGTGAAAGCCGGTGGCTCAAAAAAGTGCAGAGACTGATAAGAGGTGTTGCAGCCAACAAAGTGCAGAGACTGATGAGAGGTGTTGCAGCCAACAAAGTGCAGAGACTGATAAGAGGTGTTGCAGCCAACAAAGTGCAGAGACTGATAAGAGGTGTTGCAGCCAACAAAGTGCAGAGACTGATAAGAGGTGTTGCAGCCAACAAAGTGCAGAGACTGATAAGAGGTGTTGCAGCCAACAAAGTGCAGAGACTGATGAGAGGTGTTGCAGCCAACAAAGTGCAGAGACTGATAAGAGGTGTTGCAGCCAACAAAGTGCAGAGACTGATGAGAGGTGTTGCAGCCAACAAAGTGCAGAGACTGATGAGAGGTGTTGCAGCCAACAAAGTGCAGAGACTGATAAGAGGTGTTGCAGCCAACAAAGTGCAGAGAATAATAAGAGGTGTTGCAGCCAACAAAGTGCAGAGACTGATAAGAGGAGTTGCAGCCAACAAAGTGCAGAGACTGATAAGAGGTGTTGCAGCCAACAAAGTGCAGAGACTGATAAGAGGTGTTGCAGCCAACAAAGTGCAGAGACTGATAAGAGGTGTTGCAGCCAACAAAGTGCAGAGACTAATAAGAGGTGTTGCATCCAACAAAGTGCAGAGACTGATAAGAGGTGTTGCAGCCAACAAAGTGCAGAGACTGATGAGAGGTGTTGCAGCCAACAAAGTGCAGAGACTGATAAGAGGTGTTGCAGCCAACAAAGTGCAGAGACTAATAAGAGGTGTTGCAGCCAACAAAGTGCAGAGACTGATGAGAGGTGTTGCAGCCAACAAAGTGCAGAGACTGATAAGAGGTGTTGCAGCCAACAAAGTGCAGAGACTGATGAGAGGTGTTGCAGCCAACAAAGTGCAGAGACTGATGAGAGGTGTTGCAGCCAGAGAGCTGTGTGTGTGATTGAGGTGTTGATACAATAGTTTGGTGAGATAAAAACAGCATCTTTCATTTGAATCTATTTTTTGCAATATTATGTTTTTTAAATTGCCTCTGTTAGAAGTGGTGAACCATGTGGTTTTGTTCAGAAGTTGCACTGCAGTCATGTGTGATGGGTGTTATTCACGTTGTGATTAGGTGGAGGATCTCTAATCGAATGCAGGTCTGGAGGAACAAAGGACTTCCCTGCTGGGCTAACATGTTATCCACAGCTGCAGTGAGAGAAGGAGATAGTTGAGAGAGGGAAGTAGAGAGAGCACTGTGAGTGTCCTGTGATTTGCTCAGTTAGGATTATCTTGATTTGAAAGATGTGTAATTCTCATTAACACTTTAATTTAATTGCAACCCTTTTCTGAGCTATGTAAGGTGTTTGTTTGGCTATCTAAGCAATAATTTTGTACACAAACTGTGTGTAGAACAGTGGCCTCAGAGGAGTTATGTATATATATTATTTTTTGTTACCTTTATTTAACTAGACAAGTCAGTTAAGAACAAATTCTTATTTACAATGACAGCCAAACCCGGACAATGCTGGGCCAATTGTGCGCCGCCCTATGGGACTCCCAATCACAACCGGATGTGATACAGCCTGAAATCGAACCAGGGCCTATAGTGACGCCTCGTGCACTGAGATGCCGTTCCTTAGACCGCTGCACCACTCGGGAGCCCTATACCATTAACAAGCTAGTCACCAAGGGACCCTTGGAGAGAGGGGAGAGAAGGTCATTGCCAGGTAGATGATAAGAGGGCTAGGGAGAGAGAGGAGGGCAAGGGACCCTTGGAGAGAGGGGAGAGAAGGTCATTGCCAGGTAGATGATAAGAGGGCTAGGGAGAGAGAGGAGGGCAAGGGACCCTTGGAGAGAGGGGAGAGAAGGCCATTGCCAGGTAGATGATAAGAGGGCTAGGGAGAGAGAGGAGGGCAAGGGACCCTTGGAGAGAGGGGAGAGAAGGTCATTGCCAGGTAGATAAGAAGGCTAGGGAGAGAGAGGAGGGCAAGGGACCCTTGGAGAGAGGGGAGAGAAGGTCATTGCCAGGTAGATGATAAGAGAATACAAGGAGGCCTTTGTTGGCTTATATTTATACCTCTTTTTAACTGTCTCTTTAAGAAATGCATGGTGTGGTGATGCAGTGATGGGTTGTACAGTAACTGATATCAAAAGCTTACAGGGCTTATTTTAGACTTGTGTGATGGTATAAGGCCTCTGTGTGACCCTGTGTGTGATTTCTGCACTCTGTACCTACTTTTATCACCTATTGATATCTACTTTCCTATGGGGAATTAATACATTCAGAAAGGATGTAATTGAAAGGACAGAAACTAAAGGAAATAAAACAACGTATCAGGACAGCGAGCAGTGTAGATTATTGATTATCCAAGCTACAGTAAATAACTGAAATTGATCAGTGGAATAGTTTTAGTTGACAACTCTGAATATGGACCTACATAAATCAATACACAGCCTGAGCCCATAACTCTTCACTCTAGGCTTAGGCTTGAAGCATTTCCTTTCTGCATTTACAGACAGCCCGATGTGATGTTAGGCTATAGTTCAAAATATAGGTTTGTGTTGATAGTAGAAAGTAATAGTAGCTTTACTATGTAGTCGATTATGTTTCATGCTGACCATTCAGACTTAACCCTAAAGTAGATGTGTGGAATGCTACTGGGTGTTCTACTCTGCTGAAAACATGTCCTTTCTGGTTGTAACGGTCCTGACCTGTTTTATGTTGTTTTTGTATGTGTTTATGGTCAGGGCGTGTGTTTTGGGTGGGCAGTCTAGGTTTTGTATTTCTAGGTTGGTTTTTGTGTTCGGCCTGGTATGATTCTCAATTAGAGACAGGTGTGTATCGTTTGTCTCTAATTGAGAGTCATACTAAGGCAGCCAGGGTTTCACTGGGGTTTTGTGGGTGTTTGTTCCTGTGTCCACACAGGACGGTTGAAGGTTAGTCACATTTGTTGTTTTGTAGTTTTGTAGTGTCTTGTTTGCTGTTGTCATTAAAAGATGGCTTATTTCCCTCAATCCGCATCTTGGTCCTATCCATGCTCCTCCTCGTCTGAGGGGGAGAACAACAATGACTACCTTTACAGAAACACCCACCATAACAGGACCAAGCGGATTGAGGAGAGAGAAAAGGAACTAAAGCACTGGACACAGGAGGAATGGTCTTGGGAGATCATGGACGGAAAGGGACCCTGGGGAAGGGTTGGAGAGAATCGCCACTCTCGGGAGGAGAGGAAGGCAGCCACAGCCCAGGAGCGCTGGTATGAGGAGGCAGCACATAGGAGAGGCTGGAAGCCCGAGAGGCTCACCCAAAAATTTCTTAGGGGGGGGCTAAAGGGGAGTGTGGCGAAGCCGGGTTGGATACCTGAGCCAACTCCCCGGGCTTGCCGTGGAGTAAGAGGGCGTCGTACTGGTCAGACACCGTGTTATGCGGTAAAGCGCACGGTGTCCCCAGTACGCGTGCTTAGCCCAGTGCGGGCTATTCCACCTTGCCGCACTGGGAGGGCTAGGTTGGGCATCGAGCCGAGTGCCATGAAGCCGGCCCAACGTATCTGGTCTCCAGTACGTCTCCTCGGGCCGGCGTACATGGCACCAGCCTTACAGGTGGTGTCCCCGGTTCGCCTGCATAGCCCAGTGTGGGCTATTCCACCTCGCCGCACTGGCAGGGCTACGGGGACCATTCAACCTGGTAAGGTTGGGGAGGCTCGGTGCTCAAGAGCACGTGTCCTCCTTCACGGTCCGGTATATCCGGCGCCACCTTCCCACCCCAGCTCAGTACCACCAGTGCCTACACCACGCACCAGGCTTCCAGTGCATCTCCAGAGCCCTGTTCCTCTTCCACGCACTCTCCCTATGGTGCGTGTCTCCAGCCCGGTACCTCCAGTTCCGGTACCACGCACCAGGCCTAGAGTGCGCCACGAGAGTCCAGTGTGCCCAGTTCCTGTTCCCCGCACTCGCCCTGAGGTGCGTGCCCTCAGCCCGGTACCTCCAGTTCCGGTACCACGCACCAGGCCTATAGTGCGTCTCAGTCAGCCAGAGCCGTCCTGCCATGACCAGCCAGAGCCGTCCTGCCATGACCAGCCGGAGCCGTCCTGCCATGACCAGCCGGAGCCGTCCTGCCATGACCAGCCGGAGCCGTCCTGCCATGACCAGCCGGAGCCGTCCTGCCATGACCAGCCGGAGCCGTCCTGCCAGGACCTGCCGGAGCCGTCCAGCCAGGACCTGCCGGAGCCGTCCAGCCAGGACCTGCCGGAGTCCCTCAGCCCGGACCTGCCGGAGTCCCTCAGCCCGGACCTGCCGGAGTCCCTCAGCCCGGACCTGCCGGAGTCCCTCAGCCCGGACCTGCCGGAGTCCCTCAGCCCGGACCTGCCGGAGTCCCTCAGCCCGGACCTGCCGGAGTCCCTCAGCCCGGACCTGCCGGAGTCCCTCAGCCCGGACCTGCCGGAGTCCCTCAGCCCGGACCTGCCGGAGTCCCTCAGCCCGGACCTGCCGGAGTCCCTCAGCCCGGACCTGCCGGAGTCCCTCAGCCCGGACCTGCCGGAGTCCCTCAGCCCGGACCTGCCGGAGTCCCTCAGCCCGGACCTGCCGGAGTCCCTCAGCCCGGACCTGCCGGAGTCCCTCAGCCAGGACCTGCCGGAGTCCCTCAGCCAGGACCTGCCGGAGTCCCTCAGCCAGGACCTGCCGGAGTCCCTCAGCCAGGACCTGCCGGAGTCCCTCAGCCAGGACCTGCCGGAGTCCCTCAGCCAGGACCTGCCGGAGTCCCTCAGCCAGGACCTGCCGGAGTCCCTCAGCCAGGACCTGCCGGAGTCCCTCAGCCAGGACCTGCCGGAGTCCCTCAGCCAGGACCTGCCGGAGTCCCTCAGCCAGGACCTGCCGGAGTCCCTCAGCCAGGACCTGCCGGAGTCCCTCAGCCAGGACCTGCCGGAGTCCCTCAGCCAGGACCTGCCGGAGTCCCTCAGCCAGGACCTGCCGGAGTCCCTCAGCCAGGACCTGCCGGAGTCCCTCAGCCAGGACCTGCCGGAGTCCCTCAGCCAGGACCTGCCGCCCCTTATCCCGGTGCCGCCCCTTATCCCGGTGCCGCCCCTTATCCCGGTGCCGCCCCTTATCCCGGTGCTGCCCCTTCATTTAGGTGGTGTTAGTGGGAGGGTGGTCATTGGGAGGGGGATAAAGAAGCGGGGATTGATTATGGTGGGGTGGGGACCTCGCCCTCAGCCTGAGCCACCACCGTGGTCAACTGCCCACCCAGACCCTCCCCTGGACTTTGTGCTGGTGCGCCCGGCGTTCGCACCTTGGGGGGGGGGTTCTGTAACGGTCCTGACCTGTTTTATGTTGTTTTTGTATGTGTTTATGGTCAGGGCGTGTGTTTTGGGTGGGCAGTCTAGGTTTTGTATTTCTAGGTTGGTTTTTGTGTTCGGCCTGGTATGATTCTCAATTAGAGACAGGTGTGTATCGTTTGTCTCTAATTGAGAGTCATACTAAGGCAGCCAGGGTTTCACTGGGGTTTTGTGGGTGTTTGTTCCTGTGTCCACACAGGACGGTTGAAGGTTAGTCACATTTGTTGTTTTGTAGTTTTGTAGTGTCTTGTTTGCTGTTGTCATTAAAAGATGGCTTATTTCCCTCAATCCGCATCTTGGTCCTATCCATGCTCCTCCTCGTCTGAGGGGGAGAACAACAATGACTACCTTTACACTGGTTTCATTTTTTAACCTTTATTTAACTAGGCAAGTCAGTTAAGAACACATTCTTAATTACAATGACAGCCTAGGAACAGTGGGTTAACTGCCTTGTTCAGGGGCAGAACAACAGATTTTTACCTTTTCAGCTTGGGGATTCGATCTAGCAACCTTTTGGTTACAGGCCCAACGCTCTAACCACTAGTCTATGTGCTGCCCCATGCATGAGTGTGTGAGCACGCCAGGGGCAGTGAGTGCAGTATTGGCTGGCCAGCGAAACAGAGTAGAAGCAGTGCAGGACAGGCCCTAATGCTGGTAAAAATAGGACATCATCCACAGTACAACGCTCAGTACTTCCCCAGAAGGAGAAACAGTCTGACAGACAGAGAGAAATAGGCTGGAGCAGCTCATCAGTTTGCTCAATAACACACTAAGATACAGAGGCTGAACCCAGTAGTCTCTCAGAGTTGGCTCAGTCAGCAGTCTGGGTCAACAGACTGGCACACTGTTGACACCCTGTTGGTAAACTGCCGGTACACTGTTCTGTTGAAGCCTTTGTTTCTCTAAATTGCACCATTGTTAATAAATGATTAGGTAACACACATGATTGAATTATACCACAGATGATATGGTAGTTTGGATGAGTACAGATTATGATTTGGCTGAGGTCTTGGTAGATGGGATTGATGGCTATTGAACATTTAATATGATTTACATGGTCAGGAGTTAGTCGACCTACAGGATAGTATTTTAATCACGAAGGTTAGATGGATTCAGATGCAACTTTTTAACACTACTGACTCAAACTCACACAGCTCAGAGAGATTGTGTTTGTGACCAGAGAGTAGAAATGAGTTTGTTGTATAATTTTCCACAATGCCCCTGTGCAGCAACACACACAGAGTGAAATCATACACTGGTTGCTACTTATAGCCCTGAAAGGGATACCCAGAGAAAGCAGAAAACATCTGTCTTCACAGTGGTGCAGAGTAGCCTGGTAACCTCTCCCACTTCAGTTCATCCACAGGATCTCCCACTAACTTTGCTCCTATGGCCTATTTATTGCCTACCTCCTCATGCCTTTTGCACACATTGTATATAGATTCTCTTTTTTTCCCCTAGTATGTTATTGACTTGTTTATTGTTTACTCCATGTGTAACTCTGTTGTCTGTTCACACTGCTATACTTTATCTTGGCCAGGTTGCAGTTGCAAATGAGAACTTGTTCTCAACTAGCCTACCTGGTTAAATAAAGGTGAAATAAAAAAACATTCAGACACACACAAACACTGACATAGATATATTTCAAACATCTGATCATACAGATACTCATATGAACATATAAAGTAATCCTGGAAAACACTGACTTAGAGCACATACAGTGCATTCGGAAAGTATTCAGACTCCTTGACTTTTTCCACATTTTGTTACGTAAAAATTTACAATTTACATACAATACCCCATAATGACAAAGCAAAAACTGTTTTTTAGAACTTTTTGCAAATGTATTAAAAATAAAAAACAGATACCTTATTTACATAATTATTCAGACCCTTTGCTGTGAGGCTCGAAATTAAGCTCAGGTGCATTCTGTTTCCATTGATCATCCTTGAGATGTTTATACAACTTAATTGGAGTCCACCTGTGGTAAATTCAATTGATTAGATATGATTTGGAAAGGCACACACCTGTCTATATAAGGTTCCACAGTTGACAGTGCATGTCAGAGCAAAAACCAAGCCATGAGGTTGCAGGAATTGTCTGTAGGGCTCTGAGACAGGATTGTGTTGAGGCACAGATCTGGGGAAGGGTGACAAAACATTTCTACAACATTGAAGGTCCCCAAGAACACAGTGGCCTCCATCACTCTTAAATGGAAGAAGTAGGGAACCACCAAGACTCTTCCTAGAGCCGACTGCCCGGCCAAACTGAGCAATTGGGGGAAGGGCCTTGGTCAGGGAGGTGAACAAGACCCAATGGTCACTCTGACAGAGCTCCAGAGTTCCTCTGTGGAGATGGAAGAACATTCCAGAAGGACAACCATCTCTGCAGCACTCCACCAATCAAGCCTTTATAGTAGAGTGGCCAGACAGAAGCCACTCCTCAGTAAAAGGAACATGACAGCCCGCTTGGAGTTTGCCAAAAGGAACCTAAAGACTCTCAGACCATGGGAAACAAGATGTTCTGGTCTGATGAAACCAAGATTGAACTCTTTGGCCTGAATGCCAAGATTCACATCTGGAGGAAATTTGGCACCATCCCTACGGTGAAGCATGGTGATGGCAGCATCATGCTGTGGGAAAGTTTTTAGCCGCAGGGACTGGGAGACTAGTCAGGATCGAAGGAAAGATGAACAGAGCAAAGTACAGAGAGATCCTTGATGAAAACCTGCTCCAGAGCACTCAGGACTTCAGACTGGGGTGAAGGTTCACCTTCAAACAGGACAACGACCCTAAGCACACAGCCAAGACAACGCAGGAGTGGCTTTGGGACAAGTCTCTAAATGTTCTTGAGTGGCTCAGCCAGAGCCCTGACTTGGACCCAATCGAAGAACTCTGGAGAGACCTGAAAAAAGCTGTGAAGTGACACTCCTTGTCCAACCTGACAGAGCTTGAGAGGATCTGCAGAGAAGAATGGGAAAACTCCCCAAATACAGGTGTGCCAAGCTTGTAGCATCATACTTTATATTTATATTTATTATGGATCCCCATTAGCTGGGGTCCAGCAACATTAAGGAAGTTTATACAATTTTTTTTTTTCAATTTAAAGTTTTATTAAGTTTTCAATCAACCAACCAAACACATTCCACATTCACAGATGTGACTTAAAAAAAATATATATAATAATAATAATAATAAAAAATTGTTTTATATATGTATGTATATATATATATATATACACACATATGTATATATATATATATATATATATATACATACACACACACACACACACACAAATAATAATTATAACAAAATTTAAATTATAGAACTTGCAGCAGTACTATCAAGGTTCTTATTAGCTATTTCCAGCCTTAGCTGAGATGACGAGCCAATAATTAGTTTTTAGATTTTACAGCACCTTACACAACACGCATCTGCTCATCTCCCTGATTCCCCCATTCACTCCGTCCAATTTGAAATATAGTTGAGTAGTGGAGACCAGAGTCTATCAAACTTGGGCTGTCTCTTGTGGAGGTCATAAGTGAGCTTTTCAAGAGGGAGAAAGTCAACAATCTGGTCAATCCACATTTTAAATGTAGGAGAAGTATTAGAGGCCCACAATAGAATAATACATTTCTTAGCAAAGTATGTAATGGTCATGAGCAAATTTTCTCTGTCAGGATCAAGAACAAAGTCCTGCTGGGCATTAAGAAGATAGAGACACGGGGTCATATCAAACTGTACATCTAGTATTTTCTGTGCAGCAGTATGTATAGATTGCCAAAATCTGGCAATCTCTCTACAGCTCCAAAATACATGCATATAGGTTCCACTTTCAGAGGTACATCTATTACAGTTAGGAGAAATGTCTGTTTTCATTTTATGGAGTCTCGGGGGAGTGTAATAAAATTTGTACAAAAATTTGTAATTAGATTCTTTCATTTTTACATTAGTAGAGGAGCAGTATACCCTGTCGCAAACCTCCGCCCATAACTCATCACTGATAGTCAGACCAAGGTCCTTTTCCCATAATTATTTTCAAAGGAGTAAAGGAGGATCCTCCTTTCTCAGAAAGGAGTCTATAGATATAGGATATTTTGCCTTTAAGGGATTGTGCTGTGACAAGAAGGGTTTCAACTTTATTCAACTGAGTTCTAAACCTCCTCTTGGAAGTAAATGAGGAGATGACATGTCTAATTTGTAGATATTTTAAAAAATGGGATCTTGGCACATTGAATTTATTGCAGAGCTCTTGAAAGGATTTCAGTGTAGTGGTCTTCTGATGAAATAGGTCTGAAAAGGTCCTGATTCCTAGAGTATGTTAAAGATTAAAGTTGGCATCTCTCAGGGCTTTTGGCAAGTCTGGGTTGCCTACTATAGGCGAGTGAGAACATATTTGGGAGGAGATGCCCAGGTATTTCTTACAGTCCCTCCACGCTCGTAGGGTACTGTAAATCACAAATGTTTTGGCTATGTTGCCCACTCCACTAAAGTTATCAATGAATATAGTTGAGCTTAGTGGCAATGAACCACAAGATTGGGCTTCTATCTGGCTCCACGTTGACTCTTGTCTGTTTGTGATCCATGTTAGCATGTTGCGGATTTGGGCAGACCAGTAGTACAATTGAAGGGAGGGAAGGGCAAGACCACCCTTAGATTCAGGTTTCGATAGAGTGGAAAGCTTGATCCTAGGTTTTTTATTGCCCCATATAAATTTGGTGATGTTTTGGTTAATTGTTTTGAAAAAGGAAGCTGGGAGATCGCATGGGAGCATCTGAAATAAATAGTTCAGTCTAGGGAGGATGTTCATACGGATTACATTAATTCTTCCTACTAAGCTAATTGGGAGGGAGATCCAGGTTTGGAGGTTGTTCTTGATTTGATCCAGGAGTGGAAGATAATTCTCTTTGAAAAGCCTATTCAGATCTGGTGTTATGAATATCCCAAGGTATTGAAACCCCTGTGTCTTCCATTGGAATGGGCATAGTGTCTTCATAGAACTGGTGAGTGTAATATTGAGAGGGCAGACAGTGGATTTGTTAAAATTAATCTTATAACCTGAAAACGTGCCATACTGAGCAATTGTATCTAAAATGGGAGGAAGGGATTTCTCAGGGTTGGATATGTAGAGCAAGACATCATCCGCGTAAAGCGAAATCTTGTGCTGCAGGCCGCCTGCAGGAACACCCATAATACTTGGATTGCTCCTTATCAACTCTGCCAGAGGCTCCGCCCCCAACAAGTAGAGCAGGGGGGACAGCGAGCACCCTTGTCTTGTGCCCCGTCCCAAAGGGAATCTGTCAGAGTTCAATCCGTTAGTAGTCACCATGGCATTTGGATGAGAGTATAGTGATTTGATCCATTTAATAAAGTTTGGGCCCATGTTGAACTTCTCTAAGACTGAGAACAGAAAGCTCCACTCCATCCTGTCGAACGCCTTCTCAGCATCCAGTGAAGCCAGCAGGACAGGGGTCTTCTGTGCGTTTACTTGATCAATAATATCAAAAAGACGGCGAATGTTATCAGAAGAGTATCTGTCTCTAATAAATCCCGTCTGGTCCGCTTTTATTATTTTGGGAAGAAGAGTGTTTAGTCTTTTGGCGAGCAATTTGGTAATTATTTTGTAGTCGAAATCCAACAAGCTTATGGGCCGGAAGGAGGAGCAGGATAGGGGGTCCTTGTCTTTTTTGAGCAACACTGTAATGCGAGCTGTGTGCATTGAGTCTGGGAGAACTCCGTTTTTGCAAAAATCCTCCAGCATTGGCATGAAAATAGGGCTAAGCTGGGGCCAAAAAGCTTTGTAGAACTCTCTGGGGAATCCATCTGGGCCTGGGGACTTGTTAGGTGGCATGGAGGTAATTGCCTCCAGGATCTCCTCAGGAGTGAAGGGGGAGTTGAGATCTTCTTGGTCGGTCTCTGATAGTTTAGGTAGCGAGATTCCCTCTAGGAAGGAGTGGAGTTCTGCCTCCGTGTGTTTTCTCTCAGAGGTATATAGTTTGCAGTAAAAATCATGAAAAGTTAAATTGATCTTTTTTGGATCATATGTGACCTCATCCTCTGCTGTTCGGATAGCCATAATTGTACGCTCTGACTGCTCTTTTTTCAATTGATAAGCAAGCAATCTACTAGGCCTATTGCTATACTCATGGTATTTCTGTTTAGTAAAGAAAACTTTTTTTTTATCTCCCGAGTATAGTCCAAATTCAGTTTGGCTTTGGCTGCTTTAAGTTGACTCCAGGAGGTGCTGTCTGGGGATTGTTTATGTACTTTTTCACAGCGTTCCAGCTCCCTCTCCAGATCTAGCCTGTGTGCTTCCATTGCTTTTTTCTTAGAGGAAGCATATGCAATTAGATGACCTCTTAGTGTGGCTTTAGCAGCGTCCCACATTGTGGCCGGAGAAACAGGATAATCTTTGTTGTCTTGTGTGTAGTTGTCTATCCATGTAGTTACCAATGTATGGAATGCTTCGTTTGATAGCATGGAGGTGTTGAATTTCCAGCTCTTTGATCTCGGGATGTTTTTGCAGAGGTCAAAGCGGAGGTGGACAAAGGCGTGATCCGAAAGCGCTATGGGTCCGATTGTACACGTGGCTGAATTTATGAAACTCTTTGGGATAAAAATGTAATCTATACGGGAGTAGGTGTTATGGACATTAGAGTAGTATGTATAGTCCATAGCTGAGCTATTAGTCTCTCTCCAGATATCTATCAGTCCCATCTCTTTAGTAAGAGAGTTCAACATCTTTGCAGATCTAGGATTTGTGGTGGTGGCTTGAGATGATTTGTCTAGGGTTGGGTTCAGGGTACAATTAAAATCTCCGGCCAACACTCCAAAGGAAACACAATGCTCATTGAACAGAGTTATCATTTTCGACATAAAAGCAGGAGTATCTGTGTTAGGGGCGTATATGTTTAAGATAGTAATTGGTTGCCCATACAGTGACCCAGTTATCAAAATAAATCTCCCCTCCGGATCAGATATGTTTTTGTCAATTATGAATGGAACATTCTTATGGATAAGTATTGCTGTACCTCTACTGTTGGATTTGAAAGATGAGAAATACACCTGTCCCACCCAAGCTCTGCGGAGTTTGGCATGTTCAGCATCACAGAGGTGTGTCTCTTGCAATAGCGCGATGTCTGCTTTTTCTTTTTTTAGAGCACATAGTATCTTTTTCCGTTTTATTGCATGGCCTAGACCGTGGCAGTTCCATGTCAATAGATTTAAGGTACTAGTCATCGTCATCGAACAGTAATCGAACTTTAGTGCAAGTCATCTCTGGGTAAAGGTGGATAGTAGTTACAGCTGCGTTCACATAAAAGGAAAATAAATAGTTTACATAAAATAACAATCTCTGAACACCCCAGCCGAGTTCCCAAACAACTCGACATATCCCGTTGGATCTATTACCTCCCCGCTCAGTCACAATTCTGTGTTCCAACAAAAAAAAAGAACGGGAACAGTTAGCAACGCACAACGTCTCCCCCTCCCCACCAAAGAAATGCCTCATCCTCTCCGCCCGCATTGAGTAACTGCCAACGTAGCCCCGTCCAGACCACATTAAAAAAGGGAGAAAATAAAATCAATAGCCCAGCCTACATACAGTAGGCCTAGGTTATAATATGGGGCCTATCCCTCTCAGCTAAAGGAACATAAATATAGATTGGACGGCTATAATGAAATTTAGCAGGGCGGTGGGTCTTTGGATATCGGCTATATGTTGTCTTACCTCCTTTAGTAATAACAGTAATCGCATTTAGTCAATGGTCCATTTCTCATTGACCGGGGTTGTCTTTCAAAAAACGTTTTGCCTCTTCGGGAGTTTTGAAATGTCGCAGGGCTCCTTGGTGAAGAATCCTGAGCTCGTTTGGGTATTTGAATCCCCTAAAGATGCCTCGGTCAATGGAGCATTTCTTCACCTCGTCAAACTCTCGGCGCTTTCGGCGTATTCCAGCTGACAGGTCCTGGAGTAAGATGAGTTTGGCGTTTCCCACTGTAATGGTGTTGGTTTTCACCGCCTGTAGGACTCGTTCCTTGTCGGTGAATCTCAGGAAACGTATGGTGATTGGGCGCGGTGGTTGTCTGGCTGCTGGTGGGGGCCTCAGTGCTCGGTGAGCTCTCTCGAGTTCTATGGGCCTGTCGGTGGACAGGTGGAGCCACTCGGGAAGTTTGTCTTGCAGGTAGCGGATCAGTGGCATGTTTCCCTCTTCTTTTTCGCCCAGATTTAATAGAACACAATTATTCCTTCGCCCCCTGTTTTCCAGGTCCTCTGTTTTCTCTTCCAGCTGCTCTATTTTTTTTTTAGCATATGCTATTGTTTCCATGGCATCTGTCAATAAGTTTTCCGTGGATAGGATTCGCCCCTCTGCCTCGTCCAGGCGCCCCGCGTTTATGGTTATCTTGTTGTTTATGTCAGGCAAAGCATTTTCCAGGATTGTCACCTTGCCCCCTATCGCACTGAGCTGAGCGTTAATGGCATCTAGTTTAGTGTTGAGTTCTGTACGTTGGGATCTCAGCTCAGAAAAGATGTCTTCGACAGAGTGCGAGGTTGGTATTCGTTGGGCCTCGGGGGGGGACGGGTCCTCTTTCTCCTGGCTAATGGCGCTAGCTTTTTCTGAAGCTAGCTGCTTCTTGGAGGCTTTTTCCGTTGCTAGTACTCGAGTCCGGGTAAAAATGTCACCTGTAGTGTTGCCTTTTGAAGCTGCCATGACTTTTTGACTAAAGCTAAATGAGTTTAAACTTGAAGTGGAGGTAAGATTAGGAATTGGAAACTACTTGTGCGGAGCTCCTAGTTCATGCGGCCATCTCGTTCAAGGGTCACGTCAGTTTATACAATTTTAAAAACATTGCAATACATTCACAGATTTCACAGCACACTGTGTGCCCTCAGGCCCCTACTCCACCACTACCACATATCTACAGTATTAAATCCATGTGTGTGTGTGTGTGTGTGTGTGTGTGTGTGTGTATGATTTGTCTGTGTCTATGTATGTGTTGCTTCACAGTCCCCGCTGCTTGATAAGTTATTTTTTAAATCTCACTTTACTGCTTGTGTCAGTTACTTGATGTGGAATAGAGTTCCATGTTGTCATAGTTCTATGTAGTACTGTGTGCCTCCCATAGTCTGTTCTGAACTTGGGGACTGTGAAAGACCTCTGGTGGTATGTATTATGGGGTGTGCATGGGTGTCCGAGCTGTGTGCCAGTAGTTTAGACAGACAGCTCGGTGCATTCAACATGTCAATACCTCTCATAAATACAAGTAGTAAAGAAGTGAATCTCTTCTCCATTTTGAGCCAGGAGAGATTCACATACATATTATTAATATTAGCTCTCTGTGTACATCCAAGGGCCAGCCGTGCTGCCCTGTTCTGAGCCAATTGCAATTTTCCTAAGTCCTTTTTTGTGGCACCTGACCACACGACTGAACAGTAGTCAAGGTGCGACAAAACTAGGGCCTGTAGGACCTGCCTTGTTGATAGTGTTGTGAAGAAGGCAGAGCATCGCTTTATTATGGACAGACTTCTCCCCATCTTAGCTACTACTGTATCAATATGTTTTGACCATGACAGTTCACAATCTAGTTACTCCAAGCAGTTTAGTAATCTCAATTTGCTCAATTTCCACATTATTTATTACAAGATTTTGTTGAGGTTAAGTGAATGTTTTGTCCCAAATACAATGCTTTTAGTTTTAGAAATATTTAGGGCTAACTTATTCCTTGCCATCCACTCTGAAACTAACTGCAGATCTTTGTTGAGTGTTGCAGTCATTTCAGTCGTTGTAGTAGCTGACGTGTATAGTGTTGAGTCATCCGCATAGATAGACACTCTGGCTTTACTCAAAGTCAGTGGTATGTCGTTAGTAAAAGTGGAATAAAGCAAGGGGCCTAAACAGCTACCCTGGGGAATTCCTGATTCTACCTGGGTTATGTTTGAAAGGTGTCTATTAAAGAACACCCTCTGTTCTGTTAGACAAGTAACTCTTTATCCACGTTGTAGCAGAGGGTGTAAAGCTATAACACATACGTTTTTCCAGCAGCAGACTATGATCGATAATGTCAAAAGCTGCACTGAAGTCTAACAAGACAGCCCTCACAATCATTTTATCATCAATTTCTCTCAGCCAATCATCAGTCATTTGTGTAAGTGCTGTGCTTGTTGAGTGTCCTTTCCTATAAGCATGCTGAAAATCTGTTGTCACTTTGTTTATTGTAAAATAGCATTGTATCTGGTCGAACACAATTTTTTCCAGAAGTTTACTAAGGGTTGGTAACAGGCTGATTGGTCGGCTATTTGAGGCAGTATATGGGGCTTTACTATTCTTGGGTAGCGGAATGACTTTAGATTCCCTCCAGGCCTGATGGCACACACTCTCTAGTAGGCTTAAATTGAAGATTTATGTAATGTTCCATCCAGATTGTCAGACCCCGGTGGCTTGTCATTACTGATAGACAACAATTATTTTTTCACCTCTTCCATACCGACTTTACGGAATTCAGAAGTACAATTCGTGTCTTTCAAAATTTGGTCCGATATACTTGGATGTGTAAGACTCAAGACTGTAATCGCTGCCAAAGGTGCTACAACAAAGTACTGAGTAAAGTGTCTGAAGACTTATGTAAACGTCATTTTATTTTTTTGTTATAAATTTGCAAACAAATCTAAACCTGTTTTTGCTTTGTCATTATGGGGTATTGTGTGTAGATTGATGAAGTGGGAAAAACAATTTAATCAATTTTAGAGTAAGGCTGTAACGTAACAAAATGTGGAAAAAGTCAAGGGTTCTGAATACTTTCCGAATGCACTGTACATGTATTGAGCACGTGTTGAAACACACCTCTCATACTGGCAGGCAAAGGTATGCAATTACCGGTATGCACTAGTCTAGTGTAAAATAACTTTTGATTGAATTTTCTTAATTTACCTTGGCATGTCAAATAGTTTAACCAGGACAATCAGTGAGGATAGAAAAGCATTTTAGTGGGAGAAGTGATAAACTCCTTCCCAGTTCTTGATTTGGATGGAAATAAGGGCCGGTACTCATTTTGGGTACCGGTACTGCTTATATTTAGGTGCAGAAGCTCCACAATACTTTTGAGCCAATATTCCAAAAGAGGAACAGGAGGTCAAGCAGTAGAACATTTGAGGTGTACTCAGCACCAGTGAGCTCCTGCCCAAGTCAAGCACTGCTCCTTCCACTCTTGAGATACAGTAACAATATAATATCTATGGATAGCATATCTACACTGATTTCCCCATCATGTCAACAGCAGTCAGGAGATCCCTGAGAGACAACTGTCAGACGTTTTATTTTTGACACGGATATGTGTATCTAATATGACTGGGAGTGTATAACTGACTGGCAAGGAAAGCTAATGAGGAAATAAAGATAGGAAGCAAAGGTCCTCTTATCTTCAGTTCAGCTCTGTGTCATGGAAACTGCTTGGTTATCAAGACTCAATCACTGCCAACTGAAATCATGCCCTGTCAGTGTCTGCTAGTGAAGGGGGCCAGGGTTGCATCGGCCAGGGTTGTGTAGCAGGTAGCTATGACTTATGTTTTTGACAGTAATTTACTGATACAATATTTCACACCTGGTTATTGGTCAATAAATCACATAGCCAATACTAACAGAATTATATTTTGCTCTTGTAATGTAATCGTTATGTTATAGTAGCAGTAAGAAACCACCTTGTAGATAAACTAACAGCAAGCTTCCTTCATAAGAGCTGTAACTGAAATAGCAGTAAGATTTGTGCAATATAAGGTTAATATCTCTGAGAGTGTGGTTTTTAAATTAATTTGTAGAGAATAGAAACTATATGGACTGATGTGTCCTTGTGCACATTGTCATTGTCATTTCCAGAGATAAACTTCTTTACTCAGGGAACCGCATCTTATACTCTAATAAACAGGAAAATAATCTTAATATAATTTCCTGTGTGGTAGAGCTTCACTCTATATTATTACAGGGGATTCTGTAGATATATTGGTTTGTTTTGTTTGTGGGCTACCTGGTGTGCTAGCATTCTACATGGCAGCTCTGAAATGCTCTGTGAACCAAGGTTATTATAGTAAACGAAAACAAATCATGAAAAGTAAATGAAAATAAACTAAAACTATACTGACAATATTATATTTGACTCCAAAACAAACTAAAATAATAACCATAATGAATTATGTTCAGTTTGAGTTTTTTTTCTAAACTTTGGGCAAAAATCTAATGGGGTTTCAAGCTACTGAATCTGGAGGGTAAATGCTGCTAGTATATAGCCATGTTTTAAATAGTCCTAGCGTGTGCATCACTATCACGGAAAAATGTGTAGTTATGTAACAGTATAACTTTAAACCGTCCCCTCGCCCCGACACGGGCGCGAACCAGGGACCCTCTGCACACAACAACTGACACCCACGAAGCGTCGTTACCCATCGCTCCACAAAAGCCACGGCCCTTGCAGAGAAAGGGGCAACACTACATCTAGGTTTCAGAGCAAGTGACATCACTGATTGAAACGCTAGTAGCGCGTACCCGCTAACTAGCTAGCCATTTCACATCCGTTACACTCACCCCCTTTTCAACCTCCTCCTTTTCCGCAGCAACCAGTGATCCGGGTCAACAGCATCAATGTAACAGTATAAAATTTACGGCGTCCCCTCGCCCCGACACGGGCGCGAACCAGGGACCCTCTGCACACATCAACAACGGTCGCCCACGAAGCATCGTTACCCATCGCTCCACAAAGTCCACGGCCCTTGCAGAGCAAGGGGCAACACTACATCTAGGTTTCAGAGCAAGTGACATCACTGATTGAAACGCTAGTAGCGCGTACCCGCTAACTAGCTAGCCATTTCACATCCGTTACAGTTAGTTAAGTAGTACATGTAAGAAGAATCAAGTTAAGTAAAAAAAAAAATCCTTCCACCATATTGGCGCGCGATTTCTATTAAATCCAAGTCACAGATAATGACTTAAAGATTTGAATCTAACCTTAGCCCTTGAGAACCAAACTTACGCAAGGCCACACAGCCATATGGTTCTCATTTGAACTGACCACAGCGGGGCCAATGTGTACAACTGTCACGGTCGTCGTAAGAAGTGGACCAAAGCGCAGCGTGGTTTGAATACATTCTTCTAAGTTTAATGAAGAACACTTACACAAAAACAACCAAATGAATAAGACGAACGTGACCGCTAAATAAACACTGTGCAAACATGCAACATAACATAGACAATAACCCACAATACAAAACAGGCTACCTAAATATGGTTCCCAATCAGAGACAATGCAAAACACCCGTCTCTGATTGAGAACCATATCAGGCCAAACACATAGAAATATACAAACCAGACATACAACATATTATGCCCACACAGATCACACCCTGACCAACCAAAACATAAAACATACAAAGCAAACTCTGGTCAGGGCGTGACAACAACAGTCCCGACACTCAGTCTAACCGATAATCACTGCGTGCAATACAGTTTTAGAAAACTCAGAAATTCTTTCATATCACCAAAATTATTTTACAAATACAAAGATACACTTACTGTGCACCGTTTTAACACAGATGTGTTTTGTGTTGCACTTCCTGAGCTAATGGAAACTCGGGAGGGAACAAAAAAACCTGTCGAGTCAAAACTGTGTTACACAAAACAAAAAAACAAAAAATCTGTAGTAAAACAGCAAGTGTATCTTTTGTATTTGTAAAGTTATTTTGAATTATAATTAAGTTGAGTGTTCAAGGTTTCCAAAACCGTATAGTAATCAAGGATCAATTGTTTCTAGATAGAGCGTTTCACACTTGACAAAATCACCTCAGCTAATCAAATGGGACGTGGAATTCTCCAATATAGCATTGGAGTCATGAGAAGGGCTAACCTAACCTATGACTTGACCCATCACCTTATCAAAGATGGTGGATAAATAAGATAGTTTACTCAGTCCATTTACCATTTAAATGTTTTTTCAAGGTTCCGTCTGTGTAAGTGGGCGTTCCCTCTCTCGCGTGAGCATGCTTTCCCGCATGAGCTCATGATATCATGACACAAGGCGAGACCCAGATGCAGACACAGGAGGCAGATGGTTGGGGTCTTACAATATTAACTAATCCAATACGATAAGGCATGAGAATGGTCGTGGACAGGCAAAAGAGTCAAAACCAGTTCAGAGTCAGGCAGGGGTCAAAACCGGGAAGACTATCAAAAAGAGAACAGGAAAAACACGCTGGTTTACTTGACTAATGTACAAGACGAACTGGCACAGAGAGACAGGAAACACAGGGATAAATACACTGGGGAGAATAAGCGACACCTGGAGGGGGTGGAGACAATCAGGTGAAACAGATCAGAGCATGACACACAGTTCCTCCATAATATCGGGCATGCTCACAGGAGAGAGGGAACAGCTGGCGCTGGTCTACTTTGTGTCCTCTCCCTGGTTGCCATACCTGCCCGACCAGAAAATAATGTGCCGGTGAGATGTCTTGCTTTCTCTTCTGTCTTTGACCTTATGTGCAGTTGCATAAAGTAACAACCCAAAAACAAACAAAAAACAATATAACCCAAATGCCTCCTAGGCTCCCACGCATGCTTTCTGTCCCTAACACTAAACCTAAAACTGAAACTAAATAATATAAAAACGAAGTTAAACTAAATAAAAACTAGCAAATCAGAACTGAAAACTCACTGAAACTAAACTGATTTGAAAACAAAAACAAAAAAACGAATGGAAATAAAAACACAAAAATAGAATAACCTTACTGTTGACATTAGGAGCTCCCCACACTTTAATAAGAGATCTGTTGGTCAGCTAAGTTGCTGCTCAGATGAAACACCATCTGACAAGGTCATGGAGACAGGACGAGGAGGCAGTCATGATAAGCAGGCAATCATGATGAGCTTCACCGCCATTGTTTCATGCATTTGTAGTAAACTTCTGGTTATGCGATTACATAGCTGGGATTTTCAAGGTTGATTTGGAAGGAGTAATTGTGGTGGTGAATACTCAGCTCCATACCACCCAGCTGTTGGTATAGTGAAGTTTGTATAATAACTATCCCTGGGGACAATTTATGAATCAATTTGGCACATGCTACGATAGAAGAGTATTTATGTGATGAAGGAGCATGTGCAAACGTCAGTGATAAATCACATCTATGTGGAATTAGACTACCTGGAACCTCAAAGGTCCACAGCACACCATGCTGTGTTGATAAAATGAACAGTATTGAACTGTCTAAAGTTGCTTTGGATAAGAGTATCTGTGTAGCCTTGAGTATCTGTTCAAGTGAAACAAATGTATGTTTGCATATGAGAAAGAGAGACAGTCGTTCAATGAGTGATTGATTTCCTGAATGACTCCCAATGGTCCAGTCAGGTCAGAATGATTCAGCCTTTTTATGATTCGAATTTTGGTTTTCCTCCATGTCCTTCTGACTATTCCTACTTTATTTAGCACATTCTGTTATTCAAGGTAAGTATTATCAACCGATCCAAGGTTTTCTCTTCACCTCATCTGCTGTGGAGTTCTTTTGTATACATTCACACACACTCACACTACGGGCCACTCATTTAGATGTAATTATACAGTCCACGGATGTGAAAATAAAGAGCGATAAGGTGATAGTGTGTGGCTTTGGTTATCATTTCTCTTTCTGCCTGCAGAGAGGCGACGACAGGGCAAATTCCAGCCGTTCAGACGCCTGTTTGGGAAGAGGAAGAAGAAGGCAGAAGAGCGGGACTTCGATACAGCAGAGCTGAAAACTAGCTTCACCACAGGGGAAGTGTCTAACGGAGTCATCTCAGATGATGAGACCAATC
Source organism: Salvelinus fontinalis (assembly GCF_029448725.1). NCBI lineage: Eukaryota > Metazoa > Chordata > Actinopteri > Salmoniformes > Salmonidae > Salvelinus > Salvelinus fontinalis. The sequence continues at coordinate 21,857,383 of NC_074678.1, read as the reverse complement.
AACATCTGAGGTAAACAGGACATCTATGCATTCTGTTTGATATCATGAGAAATACTCCAGTAGTCCAGGTTGCATTTATACACTGTTCATAATGTTGTCATGAGGTCATGCAATGCAGTTGAGTTGGCTCTACATTGCCGTTTTCCCCCTATTGCTTGTACATGTCCCACCTCAAAATGAAACAAGCTCTGAACACAGGTCTTATCTTATCAATAACTTAGACTGCATGGACTTGAGCCACACCCATACCACAGAGAAAGCCTATAATACTATTTCCACTAAGACCCAACGTGGATCCCACATATATTATCATGTGGTTTCTCGTTTGGCATGCAATGTTATCTATTTTTGAGTCGGCAGATTCGACTAAATCTGTCTGGTGAGAAAGGGGTGCAGTTTAGTTGAAATGTGGTCTATAAACTGCTTGACTGACTTTTAGATTTTAATTGGTGAAGTTTAGAGTGTGTGAAATGGTTTCTGTTTGTGCAAATTAATTTGCTCAGGGATACTACATCTTGTCAGGAATTAATGAGTGACTGACTGTAATAGCATGCTATAACTGTAGCTCCCATTATGTCTTTGCAGGGAGCTGAACCCCATTGGGTCTCAAGCCCTCTCCCACAACAGTGTGTTTATCCCAGAGGAAGCAGTACAGGAGCTCAGCCCAGAACAAACCATGTCCCAGGAAAACGTCTCCGATAAAGTCAGGAACTTGCAGGTGGGCCTTAAACACACGGGCACACATTCAGATGTATGTTCACAGTCTTGGTTGATGACTCAAATTACCATGTCCTCGTAAGTCAGCTGTTGCTCCCAGATAACAGACACTTTAACGTTACTGCTGTCTTCAATATCTAACACCAAACCCAAAGTGTGTGTGTGTGTGTGTGTGTGTGTGTGTGTGTGTGTGTGTGTGTGTGTGTGTGTGTGTGTGTGTGTGTGTGTGTGTGTGTGTGTGTGTGTGTGTGTGTGTGTGTGTGTGTGGAAAATGCAGCGGCAGATAGCACAGAATATCAAGTTTGGCCAGAAGCCCCCCTCTCTGAGGAAGAGTGAGGGAGATGAGGGCAGCTCGGATGAAGAGGAGGTGCCCAGTAGCCCTCTGAGGGTCTTAGCCCAGGTGGAAGCTGAGCCAGTGGACATAGAGCCAAAGGTAATAGCGGATCAATAATTGCATAATCTTTGGTTCACTGTTAGCTTATAATGATACAGTATTAACTCAAAGTATTTGTGTTGGAAATATAGGAAGAGAATGAAAATGTTATGTTTCTATGACAACCAGGGGGCCAGTCGGGACCAAGAGGCCAGTGAGAGCCATGGAGCTCCCCAGGCTGAAGCCCCCAGCACTCCAGTGAAATCTCCCATGTCCAAACAAGTTCTTCCAGCCATCGGCACCATTGAGTCCATCGACCTGGATGGAGTCACACAGTCTGTCCCTCGCCTGGACAACACCGCTGCCAAGCATAAGCTGTCTGTCAAACCCAAAAACCAGAGGATCTCCCGCAAGCACCACCGGTATACACAGGTGAGAGGGGGTCATGGTCCTTACAGTTGGTGGTCTTTCTTTGGTTTGAATGTGCATACATAGAATTGTCATGTAGACTGAAAATAGTGAGATAAAGCTCAACAATAGAAAATCTAAATCAAAATACATAATTTTTTTCAGGATCTGCAAGAGGTGGATATCCCTGGCGTACAGCAGGAGGAGAAAGATGCAGCAGACAGCCAACACAGGAACGCTGAGGAGGAGACACCCCCAGAGAAAACCAAGAAGCAGAAACTGCAGGAGGAGGAGAGATGGGAGTCCAGGAGAAAGAGAGAACTGGCGGAACAGAGGCACAGAGAGGAAGAGGAAGATAGGAAGAAGAAAGCAGAGGAGTGGCGGCTGTGTGAGTTAGAGGAGGAGCGATGTTGCAAACAAGAGGGACGTATACTTAAAAAGGAGGAGGAAAGGAGGCAGAGAGAGGAGATGGAGAGGAGGATGAAAGAAGAAGAGGAGAGGAGGCAGAGAGAGGAGATGGAGAGGAGGATGAAAGAAGAAGAGGAGAGGAGGCAGAGAGAGGAGATGGAGAGGATGAAAGAAGAAGAGGAGAGGAGGCAGAGAGAGGAGATGGAGAGGAGGATGAAAGAAGAAGAGGAGAGGAGGCAGAGAGAGGAGATGGAGAGGAGGATGAAAGAAGAAGAGGAGAGGAGGCAGAGAGAGGAGATGGAGAGGAGGATGAAAGAAGAAGAGGAGAGGATAGAGAAAGAAGAAGAAAGAAGGATGAGAGAAGATTTGGAGCTTATGCAACGAGAGGAGAAGGAGAGGACACTGGAGGAAGAGGAAAAGAAGAAAGAGGAAGAGGAAAGAAGTAGGAAAGAAGAAGAGAAGAGGAAGCAGTGTGAACTGGAGGCAGAGCGTCTTCGTGTAGATGAGGAAAAGAGACTAAAAGAGGCAGAAGAGGAGGAAGAGAGAATGAAAAAGCAGTTGAAGAAAAAGAGAAAACTGCTTACAGAGGAGGAGAGGAAGAAAAATGAGGAGGAGGAGGAGGAGGAGGAGAAGAGGCTGTGTGCAGAAGCGGCTGCGAGCAGCTCTGACCCTGAGAGGAAGAGGAGGGCAGAGGAGGTGCGCTGGAGAGAGATGGAGAAGAGACAGAGGCCGTTCACTGTCAAAGGGTCCTCTGGGGAGAAGCAGATCCTGTTCCAGAAGGTCAACCTAACGCCTGTTATACCGGCCTCCAGTCAGCAGGGGAGCGCTGTGACTGAACACAGAGAGAGAGCCAAGGCCTCATTGCTTGGAGGAGCTGACTCGCCCACCCTCCTGTCCTCTCAGTATGTCTGCCACACAGCCATCCTGGTGACAGGTGCCCAGCTTTGTGGGACTGCTGTCAACCTGGACCATATCAAAGAAATCGCTCGTAAGTCTCTCCTGGGTCTGACAGATGAAAAGAAAGCTACCATGGAAACCCCACCACCAACCAAGAGCAATACCCCACCAGTACGCAAGTCTGGAAAAACCAAATCCCTCAGTGAGTCCACAGACCAGTCCAGTGCAGCCGTTCTTGCAGAGTGGGCCAGTATCCGCTGCAAGATATTTAAGGGGGCGGAGGAGGGGAAGTATGAGGAATACCCAGACCCCCATAGCCAAAGCCGACCCAGCAGTGAGGACCAGAGTCCGTTTCCCCATACCAACCTCAGGAAGACCATGTCCGCCAGCGCCAAGTTCTCTATCACTCCGGCCAGGAAGAAGTTTGCCGACTCCAGCAGGAACTCTGAGGTGTTGAATCCGGAAGAGAAGGAAGGAGGAAGCCCAGCCTCTGCTCTCTCCAACATCTCCCCCAGCACCGCTGTTCCCCCTGCAGCCTCACCAGCCCCAGGCAGCAAAGCCCAGAGCAGTTGTGGTAAGACCGTCCGGATCGCAGCCAGAAAAGGGGAGTGCATGTTTGCCAAAGACCTCCCATCGTTCATAGTCCCCAGGTCTTCCCAGTGGTCCCCCAGACCTGAGGGGTCAGTGACAGACGCTGTGAGCCTGGGAGGAGAATCAGAGGACTCTGACGGCCGGGAGGAAGGGAGGGAGCAGGGCCAGCCCTCTCCTTTTGGGATCAAGCTGAGGAGGACCAACTACTCCCTCCGCTTTCACAGTGATCAGTCGACAGACAAGAGGAAGAAGAGGTACAGTGCCGGTGACAGCTTCAATGGTGTCCCCCCACCTCTGACCCCCATTGACCTTGACTCTGACACCTCAGTGTTCTCTGATAGATCCAGCCCTGCGTCTCCACTCAGAGAGAGCATTCCTGGGGAAAATCCTGGACATATGGTTGTATGTCTTCCAAAGCCCCGTGTCCAAGCAGGCAAGTCTCCCACCCCTTCCATGCACAGCAAGGAGGAGAAGCCATCCAAGCCCTCACTCTACCAAAGACCGAGCACATCCCCTAAACCTGCCACCCCTCCCCCCTCTCCACTCCCCAAGGTGGGCAGAGGGAGTTCAAGCGATGCAGTGGTCCAGAGGACGAGGGTGGGGGCTGATTCAGCTGGCCATGAGGGGCGAGATGAGAGGAGGGAAAAAACCTCAGCTGTGGCCCAGCTCCACAGGAACGGCCAGGGACAGGGCCAGGGGGGTCAGGGGGAGGAGGAGCCCAAGGAGAAGAGGTCCTTCTTCCCCTCCATCAGTATGCCCTGGAGGGAGAAGGCTGACAGGAAAACGGAGCTCATCAGGAAAGGTTAGTGTCACCTTGGAAAGCGCATGTGCTGCTAGTGCTCCAATCTCCATGACAGAGATTTTATGGATTTTTTAAGCGAGTAGGGATGTCACACCTGCATTTTAATTACTTGAGTGATTTGGTGTGTATGATGTTAAGTATGATGGTTGTCTCATCTCACCACTTACAGAAGGGAAGCCATCGCTGCAGAGCAGGCACTCGTTAGACAGCGTACGGGTCCAGGACAAGGAGGCGGGGCCTCCGTGGATCACGCTGGCGCTGCAGAAACAGAAGGGCTTCAAGGAACACCAGCAGAGCCAAGACGAGCGCCACAGCAATAGAGAGGCCAAACTGCCTGATAAACAGGCCAAAGACAAAGACAGCGTATGTTACTGCACTTTAACACACATTACTGTCCTTACCTTCATACCATTATGATTATGCTTATGCAGAGAGAGAAATGCATTCAGGGCAGTAGGATAGACTGGGACAGTCTGCTAAAAGGTACATGTGTTTCACAGTGTGTGTTGGTTAGTCCTTCAGAGGGTAAGGGGAGTGGAAACACCAGCCCTCCCAAATCACAGACAGCGGAGGAAGCCAAGAGACCAGACACCCTCCTGGGCTGCTTTGAGCTCCGGGACCACCTGAAGAAAGCCAACACTCTGCCCAGCACAGTCACAGGTAAGAGCTTTCATATTCACAACTGTTTATCATCACACTTTCCCAAGATCACATCAAACATTTAGGATATCTCACATATGAAACATGATTCTATTACATCTGGATCATCATAATCAAACAAATCTGTTATCAAACTTGTGTGGATTATACACTTTTATGGTGTCCTCAGCATGCATTATAACCCTGTCTCTCTGGGTCTTGTGTTACAGTTGATATTGCAGACTCCACACCATCGCCCCCTGCAGTGAAGGAGGTGACCAAGCGCTTCCCGTCCACTGACTCTCCCCAGGTGTCCACTGAGCCGGCCTGGTTAGCTCTGGCCAAGCGCAAGGCCAAGGCCTGGAGTGACTGCCCTCAGATTATCAAATAACCTCCTCTCTAACCTCTACACTGCATCAGTACTGTACACACACTGCCCATGAACTTTGACCCCTGTCCCAAACCATCCCGACCTCTCCTCTCTGCCCCTGATCTGCCCCTGCACTCTAACCTCAACCCAAGCCTCCCCCCATAACCATGTACTTGTATGATTAAAAGTGTGTTTCACATTCATAATATAAACACAGTCACACATTTACAAACACGAACACTCCGTACAAGCATGCACTTATACAAACACCTGAAAACACAAACTTTAAGATTACCTGGCTGTATGTTATCAACTATATGATATCTTCCAACAAGTCAAAAGATCCTACAGTAGCCAATCATGGCCACTGCTGGCCATTGCAATAGCCAATCCCAACCCTTACTTCCCAACAGTAGCCAATCAAAGCACCACGGCTGTAAATAGATCATGCACTTAACATAATACAAGAAAAAAAAGCTTATGTATTGAAAAGATCAATCCCACAGGTCTGAAAAAGGATATAGATTCTTCATTCAAGGGTACTTTGGGAACAGTGTTTTAAGGGCTACCAGTAACCAATAAACCAACATGACAGATGTTGTATCACCCAGTTGTATCACCCTTAGAACAACAATATTTCTGTTACCTTTTCTCGTGGGTATTATTTCAAGCACTGATTTTAACAGTGATGAAACAATATATTTGTAATCTCTGAGCCTTGTCTGTGATGTACAAAAGCTTATTTTTTTAAACTTGTATTCAAAAGCAGTACTTAGTATAACTATTCTCACTGTGCCCGTGATGACTGTGACAGCTGTCTAAGATACTATATTGCAAAAAAAAACTAAAAAAAATCCCTTAACAAAGTTGTTTGAAAATCACCGCAGTTTGTAAAATAACACTAAAATCTGTCATAATCAAATGTCGACTGCACTGAAACACAGCACTAAAGACCAAGGTTCAGGTGGTTGTGAATTGCACAGTATTCTCAGCATTCTAATGTGTCATGGATTTTGCTTTGCTATGGAAAGAGACTACCTGCCTGCTGTAACATCCCATGTGCTCAAGTCACCACTAGTGTGATGATCCATAAGGCCTTTACAATGTCCTCCAGCATTTGGAAAGTCACATTCTCTGAATCCCATCATTAGACAAGTTAAACTATATCACATCCTCTTAATTTACCTCAATGTGATCTGAACCAATCAGCCCTGCTGTGAGAACCTCTGCTGGGCTGTCTGTTGGTGACTGACAGCAAATGGATATTTCTTCCATCATTATCTTCCTCTCACTACTCAATGTAATGATCTGTATGTATGGATGTAAGTATGGATGTATGTTAGAGGCGGTTTTACCAGGACATTGGTCAGAAAGAAGCCCGTAAGGCTCAGTCAGTCACTTTGTCATTTATTCACCTATTTTTTACCTTTGGTCGTATGCAATAGTGTAGTGTACACAGTGTTGTATGAAAAAGAAATTGGGGTAATAATTGCACTTTTTTGTCCCACTTAAAAAAGGTATTCATGAAAACATCTTTAAAGTGATGCAAATGTTATGAATTATAAATGAAATACTGATGTCTGAACTCAAAGCCTCAAGTCATATTCCTCCAACAAATTAGTATCAATACTTTGCATTTGTTTCCTATATTATTCTTTAATATTATAACATAGTACAAAAATACATGATGTCATACATGTCATCTCAGGAAACTATTTGAGCTCATCTGTCGGCTCCACACAGTACACAAAGTCATTGCGTCATTCGACCACCAGGAGCGCTGCCACACCACAGGAGAGGAGCTCCCTGGGCAAAGAGAGGCTCTCAGAGTTCCATTCTCTCCATCCAGAACACACAGGGTCCCATCTGTGGAGGCCAGGCCCACCAATGTACCTTCCATACCTCAGGGTGACCCCTCAAACACACAGGGTCCCATCTGTGGAGGCCAGGCCCACCAATGTACCTTCCATACCTCAGGGTGACCCCTCAAACACACAGGGTCCCATCTGTGGAGGCCAGGCCCACCAATGTACCTTCCATACCTCAGGGTGACCCCTCAAACACACAGGGTCCCATCTGTGGAGGCCAGGCCCACCAATGTACCTTCCATACCTCAGGGTGACCCCTCAAACACACAGGGTCCCATCTGTGGAGGCCAGGCCCACCAATGTACCTTCCATACCTCAGGGTGACCCCTCAAACACACAGGGTCCCATCTGTGGAGGCCAGGCCCACCAATGTACCTTCCATACCTCAGGGTGACCCTTCAAACACACAGGGTCCCATCTGTGGAGGCCAGGCCCACCAATGTACCTTCCATACCTCAGGGTGACCCCTCAAACACACAGGGGCTGGAGTACACCCTCTGGTAACGCCACATCAATGAGCCGTCAGCACAGTTCAGACAGTACACACACCCGTCATGTGACCCACACACAATGCTCTGCTTGTCTGGTATGATGTATAGCGATGAGAAGATGAGAAGACTGCCCTTGGTCACATACTGCCACAGCTGCAGAAAACACAGTATTAAAGATGAAACACATAAGTGAACAATATCAATAGTTACTTGGTGAAAATGAAGATGTTAAAGAGAAAGACTAAAGATTGACATTATCTTGGTGCCAGTTCTTCCTCTCACCATTTTCCCTGTGTGGGTGAGGCAGCAGATGTTTCCATCCACAGAGCCGATGATTAGGTTTCCAATGAAGCAGCTTGGGATGGAGAAAAATGTAGTCTTCCTGGAATACATCTACAGGACAATACCAGTGTCCTGAAACAGAAAAAGAGTTTGAATCTTTTTTCCTTCACACACAAGCATCTGTGATTTTTGCAGGCAAGAAGGCATGGACACTCACAGGATGGAGACAGAGGAAGTTTCCACCAAGGGTGGCGACACACTGCTGTCAGAGAGGGATCGAGACAGGGTGAGGAGAACACATCTCCACTCCCACAGTGGTGCGTCCACACACACAAAAACACAATTATACAGTACTGAGCATGTGATGCAAGATTTACACTTGAAAGAAAGGTATGCGCGCACACACACACACACACACACACACACACACACACACACACACACACGCACACACACACACACACACACACACACACACACACACACACACACACACACACACACACACACACACACACACACACACACACCTGTGGGTCAAGGGCATAGACGTGGCCATCCTGCGACCCCACCATCACCAAGCCTGCGAGGGGGTCCACAGTAGGACAGCTCTTCACAGCATCTCCAGTCTCAAACAGCCACTGTCTCCCCAGACTCCACACACAGTTAACACACACAACCATCATAGCACCCTGAGATTAAACACAGATAACACACAGCATAGACCCTCAATATACACTGTAGAATAGACATAGAATAGAAGACTAAATTAAACATAACCAAAAAAACAGATGCTTTATGTGGATGCTCACCAACCACGATGAGTCTTCCACATCGGGACACAGCAGCAGAGGACTCGATCCTGTCCTGAGACCCTCTATAACACAACAGCCCACCAGTGACAGGTCCAGGGCCTGCATCCTGTGGGAATGGGAACCAATGAACACTGTGGCCCTGGGGCCTCCTCTCTGGACCAGCAGGACTGGAGAGGCATCCACACACCTCTCTGTCTGACTGCAAGCTCACCCTCATAGGAATGGTTGTGTTCTGTCCTCTTATTGGACCCAAATGTCTGGGAGTGGCTGGATTCTGTGCTCTCTTTTTTCCTGTGTGAGTGTATTTCTTGTTCTTATGATTGGTCCCTCTGAGTCTGAGTTTACATTGGTCCTCAAAGGGTCTGAATGACCCATCTCTACAACCTCCTCTGGTCTCCTTACCACAGTACATCTTAAAGCCCTCTTCACAGAATAAATGACAACTCCCAGTGGCGTCTCTGCAGGGTCTGTATGCGGTCTCTTGGGCTGTGCTGAGGAGACAGGGTCTGCTGGATCTTTCTTTTCCACAGGATGGGACGTCCAGCTGTGCTCTAACTGGAGAGTCAGTGTTTCTGTGGCAACATGGTACAGGACGTCTGAGAAGGATCCGTCCAGTATAACCTCCAGAAGCCCAGATGAAGTCACTCCTATGGTGGTGGTGATGTCATCACAGAGATGCAGTGCTTGCAGTGAGTCGCCTCCACTAAACAGGAAGTTGGAGTCCTCCTGGATGGTTTCATCCTTCAGCCTGACCTAAAGTCTCCTGACATACACAAATATGCATGTACAAATATGTAAACTCTTGATGTAAAAGGGATACTGACTTGTATGTGACAATAATACAACCTAATGACTTGTACCCTCTACAGAGACTGGAGTCTTTCTCTCAGTGCAGATCTCTTAGGGCTCCCGAGTGGTGCAGCGGTCTGAGGCACTACATCTCAGCGCTTGAGGCGTCACTACAGACACCCTGGTTTGAATCCAGGCTATAACACATCCGGATGTGTTTGGGAGGCCCAGGGCAGCACACAATTGACCCAGTTTGGCCGGTGTAGGCCGTCATTGTGAATTTGATCTTAACTGACTTGCCTAGGTAAATAAAGGTTAAAAATGAAAACATGTGCACTATGGGACACTGAACCTGCTCTTTGCCTCTGGTAGATCTTCATAAATTCCCCCATAGACACTTTCCCTGAAGAAACACACTTCATTTACACCAGAAAAATAGCCACCCACTGGAAAAAAATATATATATATTTTTTTAAATGCTACTTTTTTTCATGGAACTCAGACAGGCCTTCAACTTACAATTGAAAGTTGTAATAGTGAAATGCACAAGATGAAACTTCGAAATTGGGTAGTGCAGCACCAGTTTTCCTTGTCATGTTAGTTATTGCATACCTTAGAGCTATTTATAACTTGCCAGAAATGTCCAGATCAACTAGCCCATGTCAGCTAACGTTTTATAGCTATTTTTGCCCATTTATAAGTAATGTTTGAGTCACTTAAATATCACCTGAATACATATTATAAACTCAGCAAAAAAATAAACGTCCTCTCACTGTCAACTGCGTTTATTTCAGCAAACCTAACATTTGTAAATATTTGTATTAACATAAGATTCAACAACTGAGACATAAACTGAACAAGTTCCACAGACATGTGACTAACAGAAATTGAATAATGTGTCCCTAAACAAAGGCGGGGTCAAAATCAAAAGTAACAGTCAGTATCTGGTGTGGCCACCAGCTGCATTAAGTACTGCAGCGCATCTCTTCCTCGTGGACTGCACCAGATTTGCCAGTTCTTGCTGTGAGATGTTATCAAACTCTTCCACCAAGGCACCTGCAAGTTCCCGGACATTTCTGGGGGGAATAGCCCTAGCCCTCACCATCCAATCCAACAGGTCCCAGACGTGCTCAATGGGATTGAGATCCGGGCATTTCGCTGGCCATGGCAGAACACTGACATTCCTGTCTTGCAGGAAATCACGCACAGAACGAGCTGTATGGCTGGTGGCATTGTCATGCTGGAGGGTCATGTCAGGATGAGCCTGCAGGAAGGGTACCACATGAGGGAAGAGGATGTCTTCCCTGTAACGCACAGTGTTGAGATTGACTGCAATGACAACAAGCTCAGTCCGATGATGCTGTGACACCGCCCCAGACCATGACGGACCCTTCACCTCCAAATCGATCCCGCTCCAGAGTACAGGCCTCGGTGTAACGCTCATTCCTTCGACGATAAACGCAAATCCGACCATCACCCCTGGTGAGACAAAACCGCGACTCGTCATGAAGAGCACTTTTTGCCAGTCCTGTCTGGTCCAGCGACGGTGGGTTTGTGCCTATAGGCGACCTTGTTACCGGTGATGTCTGGTGAAGACCTGCCTTACAACAGGCCTACAAGCCCTCAGTCCCACCTCCCTCGGCCTATAGTTGACAGTTTGAGCACTGATCGAGGGATTGTGCATTCCTGGTGTAACTCAGGCAGGTGTTGTTGCCATCCTATACCTGTCCCGCAGGTGTGATGTTCGGATGTACCGATCCTGTGCAGGTGTTGTTACACGTGGTCTGCCACTGCGAGGACGATCAGCTGTCCGTCCTGTCTCCCTGTAGCACTGTCTTGGGCGTCTCACAGTACGCACATTGCAATTTATTGCCCTGGCCACATCTGCAGTCCTCATGCCTCCTTGCAGCATGCCTAAGGCACATTCACGCAGATGAGCAGGGACCCTGGGCATCTTTATTTTGGTGTTTTTCAGAGTCAGTAGAAAGGCCTCTTTAGTGTCCTTCCTTTTCATAACTGTGACCTTAATTGCCTACCGTCTGTAAGCTGTTAGTGTCTTAATGACCGTTCCACAGGTGCATGCTCATTAATTGCTTATGGTTCATTGAACAAGCATGGGAAACCGTGTTTAAACACTTTACAATGAAGATCTGTGAAGCTATTTGGATTTTTACGAATTATCTGTGAAAGACAGGGTCCTGAAAAAGGGACGTTTCTTTTTTTGCTGAGTTTACATGGCAAATTGTATAGAATTGCAAAAACAGAATGCTATAAAACTGCTACATGTGCTCTGCACCCCATGACAAAATGTGTAGAATTGCAGGAGATAAGCTTTAAACCTAAAAATATATCTCCTCCAACAAGACGGGAGTGAACAGTGCTTGTGCCCATATAAATAGACATGGGTTAGGAGATGTTCCCCAGCGCTAGAAGGGAGCCAGGAGTCAAAAAGTTTGGGAACCCCTGGTCTAGAAGATACACCCTATCCATCCCACCTATAAACACCTGTTCTTCCTCCTGAGTAACAACAGCCATCCTCATCTCTTACTTCAACTGTGGTCTCCATCAGAGGAGGACCAAGCTGCGCAGAGCATTCAGTCCTGTGAGGCGAGCACAAGAACTACATTATGCAAGAACAATTGGATAAATTGAGTAAAAGGTACCTCTGTACTCATATCACTGAAACAGAAGAGCTAGTGCTATAACTACATGATCAGGGTTCAGGGCTGACTTACATCAGTAGACTGCAGGAGGCTCTCTGGGAAGTGCTAGCAGCAGGCCCAGCAGAACACCTCAGTGATGCCATAGATGTTGTGAGTCCATTTCCCATGCTGCCTCCAGCTACGGAACAGGGCTGGGGAGGGACAGGCCTCGCCCCCAGGGCTAACACACACAGAGAAAAGCCAGCAGAGAGGATCTCTTCCTGCAGGACAAGCCTGACAAAACATCCAAGCAGGGTGGGAGTCACCAGAGACAAGACACAAAATTACCACATGCAACAACAAAAAGCAACAAAAGGCTTGATAAGTTACTCTCATCCCACTGTCATATTTACCTATTTTTTCACCTTTATTTAACCAGGTAGGCAAGTTGAGAACAAGTTCTTATTTACAATTGCGACCTGGCCAAGATAAAGCAAAGCAGTTCGACACATACAACAACACAGAGTTACACATGGAGTAAAACAAACATACAGTCAATAATACAGTAGAAAAATAAGTCTATATACAATGTGAGCAAATGAGGTGAGATAAGGGAGGTAAAGGCAAAAAAAAGGCCATGGTGGCAAAGTAAATACAATATAGCAAGTAAAACACTGGAATGGTAGATTTGCAGTGGAAGAATGTGCAAAGTATAGATAGAAATAATGGGGTGCAAAGGAGCAAAATAAATAAATACAGTAGGGGGAGAGGTAGTTGATTGGGCTAAATTATAGATGGGCTATGTACAGGTGCAGTAATCTGTGAGCTGCTCTGACAGCTGGTGCTTAAAGCTAGTGAGGGAGATAAGTGTTCCCAGTTTCAAAGATTTTTGTAGTTCGTTCCAGTCATTGGCAGCAGAGAACTGGAAGGAGAGGCAGCCAAAGGGAGAATTGGTTTTGGGGATGACCAGAGAGATATACCTGCTGGAGCGCGTGCTACAGGTGGGTGCTGCTATGGTGACCAGCGAGCTGAGATAAGGGGGGACTTTACCTAGCAGGGTCTTGTAGATGACCTGGAGCCAGTGGGTTTGGCGACGAGTATGAAGCGAGGGCCAGCCAACGAGAGCGTACAAGTCGCAGTGGTGGGTAGTATATGGGGCTTTGGTGACAAAACGGATGGCACTGTGATAGACTGCCTCCAATTTATTGAGTAGGGTATTGGAGGCTATTTTGTAAATGACATCGTCAAAGTCGAGGATCGGTAGGATGGTCAGTTTTACAAGGGTATGTTTGGCAGCATGAGTGAAGGATGCTTTGTTGCGAAATAGGAAGCCAATTCTAGATTTAACTTTGGAGACCGTTGTCTTGTGTTTCTTAAATAGCACAAGCCACTCAGTTGGGAATTTTCTTAATTACCGTGGGGCACTGGTGGAAAAAGTACTACATTTTCATACCTGAGTAAAAGTAAAGATACCTTAATAGAAAATGACTCAAGTAAAAGTGAAAGTCACCCAGTAAAATACTACTTGAGTAAAAGTCTAAAAGTACTTGGTTTAAAATATACTTAAGTATCAAAAGTAAATGTAGTTGCTAAAATATACTTAAGTATCAAAAGTAAAAGTACAAATGATTTAAAATTCCATATATTAAACAAACAAGACCACAATATTATTATTTTTTACCGTTAACCAGGGTCACACTCCAACACTAGTGAGTCCGCCAGATCAGAGGCAGTAGGGATGACCATGGATGTTCTCTTGATAAGTATATACATTTGAGCATTTTCTGTCCTGCTAAGTATTCAAATTTAACAAGTTTTGGGTGTCAGAGAAAATTTATGGAGTAAAGAGTATGTACTTTTCTTTAGGAATATAGTGAAGTAAAAGTAAAAGTTGTCAAAAATATAAATAGTAAAGTACAGATACCCCAAAAAACAACTTAAGTAGTATTTTAAAGTATTTTGGGGCGTTCCTATAAGACTTAGAGTCGCAAGCTAGCGCGAGGTCGCGCTCTTTGAAAGGAGGGAGTAGGAGGGAGTAGTGTAACGACCCTGGGTGTATAAGCGCGTATATCGACTATTCCGCTTGAGCATGCTCTTGGGGAAAAATCGATAGCGCGCTGGACTTCGGGCTAGAAGGTCGAGGGTTGAGACGCGCACCCTGCCTGCTTCATTACAGTACGTTTTGTCGCGTGAAGATGACAGCGTGTAGAAAATATTGCGTCACATCGTGAAGTATCCAATCATAATTGAGTATTTTATTGCGGCAAATTTGAACTTTTTTCACGTTGCAGTCGACGTCCGTTAATCTCGAAAACTCGACCCTTGTTACCTACGTCGGGTTTTCGAGACTAACGTAAGACGTCCGTCGGCTTTGGACCCGAAGAGAACCAAACGAATGAGGGGGAAAAAGTGCTTGAATTGTAATGTTAAATTGATAAAAACGTTGTCTGACGACATGGATGACGTGGTCAAAAATAAGCTTAAGAGCAATGCCAAGATTTACAGTAACACTTTGGAGCGAATAGTTCAAAAGGTATGTGGAACATGTGCCGATAGTTACCTAAATAATTAACGTTAACCGTGGTAGCCAGATGCCTGCTAGCATTGTAGTTAGCTAGCTAGTGTTCTTCTGACGATGTGGTTAGATAATCAAACATATTAGCAAAGACACCCTATTGATGTTCTCTAACCCAGCTAGCGTTAGCCAACAAGTAGTAGTAGCACAGAGCAGGGGCACATTTTTGAAATCGTATTATTGTAACTAGCTAGTAACTAGTCTCTCTCACCAACTAGCCTTCTTTTACTGTCCCCCTTGAGGCCAAGGGACGAAATGCACAAGCAATGCACCCTCTCATCAAATGTTATTTGTCACATACATGTGTTTAGTAGATCTTAGTGCGGGTGTAGCGAAATGCTTGTAAGCAATGTCACTGTACTACTAGGCCTGTAACAGATGAAACATCAGAATGTGCCAGTATTTACACTTTTCCTTGACAACAGTATTCAAAGCTGCATGACAATGGGACTGAGGTGAACCTGGAGGACATAACAGCCCAAGGTAAACAACAGTCTGTTTATGGTTACACTAGTTAGCTAAGAATACTTAAACTCCAGTGTCCATGTTATGTCCATGGACACGAGTTAATTATCCTTATCTATGGTTACACACATGATCTGCTTCTCAGTACTTGAATAATTGTTTAGCCTTGTCAACAACGATATACAGTAGCTAGTTTTATATTAATGGGTACAAATTCTGCACTCAACCGAATTGGCTCAATGTTCTGATGTTTTCATGTGTCTTGTCATTGGATGGAGAAGAGGTGATAGTATGCATGGTCAAGTCAGAGTTGGAGCTATCAAAGCTGGGATTGTCAAAGGTTTGTAAGATATGACATTATGTACTGTAGCTAATTATTTTAGACCCACTTGGTACTTTTTCTGAGGAATCTCTTACGTTTCTGGATCACACTCACACTTCTTACTCCACCTCCTCTTTAGAGTGAAGTTGACCTGGCAGAGCTGTCACTCGGAGGTGGGAACTACAACACGTTGTTTCTCTGTGAGATTTGCACTGAAGCGTTACAGATTCTGCAATATAAATGTAAAGGTACTTTCCGCTAAAGTGGGAACATTGCCTTTACATTTCAATCACACTGTAAAGCTGAGCTTCCGCGATGTGGATTGAATATAGCCCTTAATTGTTAAATTGATCTGAAGGTATATTTGTCATATATTTTTGTTATTTCAGACATTTCTGAAATACACAGGCCACAGAACACCATTGGAGACTTCCAGGTACATATGGCGACAACTGATTGTGGGCAGAACAGATCTGTCTTTTTGGAGACTTGTCTAACCAGATGTTAACACCCCACAATACTATAGCCATGGTTGGGGAGTAACGGATTACATGCATTACATGTTTTTTTAGTTTTTTTTTTGGTAACTGTAATCCATTACATTACCAGCAAAACTATTGTAATCAGATTACAGATACTTTTGAAAAACTAGATGATTACTTCGAGGATTACTTTTAAATTTAGAAAGGATGTTTGGGGGAAAAAAAATATTTTGCCACTTCTCAATGACATTCAAATCAGCATTAAAAAAAGGTGCAAGTTTTAAGTTTGTTCCACCTGAGCAAGTCTGACCACAAGTCAGAGACCACTATGATGACACACCAAATGTGTTTGATGGATCACAGGAAAAGAGCAGGAAAAGGCTTTTGTAGGCTACAGTCCAAGCCATGTCTTCCAATGGCGCGACTGCTTTTGGCATCCAAAAATTATCCAACTTGAATAAATGCTTGGAGGTAAGGATGATAGCAGTGGTGTAGTCTACGGCGATACGGATTTCACTTATTATTGATATCTACATAGCGCATTGATGTAAATTGCACGGCTACTCTCTGATTTAGCTATTTGCGCCTTACAGATTGTGGTTGTTATGGATGGCTGTTCACAAATCTAAATGTGTATTTGAACCCAATAATGGTTGAATTCAAGAAGTTTAAGCTGCCTATCAATCATTGTTTAAGAAGCCAGGGTAAAATGCACTCTTGCAACAGCTGCATAGTGCGGATCCCAGCCTATGGAATAAAAATTGGGCTTTTATCGTTCAGTCTAATTCATGCTGATTAAAAAAAGTAAATCCATAGGCGTAATGGACACACGCTCAAACTCGCACACTTTTTATAGACTTAAAGGAGCAATCTGTAGTTGCTACATCCATTTTTGGACTTATAAATCATATATTAATATAAACATATAATTTAATGTAGTAGAAAGCGATGGGTTAGATTGAAGAAGCCTACATAACCAACCCATAAAGTAAAATTGAGCATCCATATATGGCCAGCTATGTAAACTTTAACATTGATTTATCCTGCAATAGATGTCATTCAATTAGAAACACATATTTTTGTCTTCTTCTAATGCCTCTTAAGGGGAAAGTAATCTAAAAGTAACTGAATGTAATCAGCTTATGTTACTGAGTTTGTAATCCAAACATTACCGATTACAATTTTGGACAGGCAACTGTAACGGATTACATTTGGAAAGTAACATCCCCAACTCTGACTGTAGCTTATGTACTTATGTTTTTCAACAGGTGGACATCTCATACCACCAGGATGATCACAACAATGATTGTGTAGATGAGGGTGCTGTCACTGTCAACAGTAATGATTCTGTTATGCAGCAGGCTGCAGAGAACAGCCACTGTAAGTAAATGATTTGAGCATTAACCATAGTGACTTATGTACACTACCGTTCAAAAGTTTGGGGTCACTTAGAAATGTCCTTGTTTTTGAAAGAAAAGCAACATTGTTGTCCATTAAAATAACATCAAATTGATCAGAAATACAGTGTAGACATTGTTAATGTTGTAAATGACTATTGTAGCTGGAAACGGCTCATTTTTAATGGAATATCTACATAGGTGTACAGGGGCCCATTAACAGCAACCATCACTCCTGTGTCCCAATGGCATGTTGTGTTAGCTAATCCAAGTTTATCATTTTAAAAGGATAATTGGTCATAAGAAAACCCTTTTGCAATTATGTTAGCACATCTGAAAACTGTTCTGATTTTAAAGAAGCAATAAAACTTGCTTTCTTTTAACCAGAATAGAAAGAGTGGGAGGCCCCTGTGCACAATTGAGCAACAGGACAAGCCTAGGAGGCCAGCATCCCGGAGTCGTCTCCACTGTTGACGTTGAGACTGGATGTTTCGCGGGTACTATTTAATGAAGCTGCCAGTTGAGGACTTGTGAAGCGTCTGTTTCTCAAACTAGACACTAATGTACTTGTCCTCTTGCTCAGTTGTGCAACGGGGCCTCCCACTCTTTCTATTCTGGTTAGAGCCAGTTTGCGCTGTTCTGTGAAGGAAGTAGTACACAGCATTGTACGAGATCTTCAGTCTCTTAGCAATTTCTCGCATGGAATAGCCTTCATTTCTCAGAACAAGAATAGAATGGCGAGTTTCAGAAGAAAGATTGTTTCTGGTCTTTGTTTCTGGTCATTTTGAGCCTGTAATCGAACCCACAAATGCTGATGCTCCAGATACTCAATTAGTCTAAAGATGGCCAGTTTTATTGCTTCTTTAAATCAGGACAACAGTTTTCAGCTATGCTAAGATAATTGCAAAAGGGTTTTCTTATGATCAATTAGCCTTTTAAAATTATAAACTTGGATTAGCTAACACAATGTGCCATTGGGACACAGGAGTGATGGTTGCTGATAATGGGCCTATGTAGATAATCCATAAAAAATCTGCCGTTTCCAGCTACAAAAGTCATTTACAACATTAACAATGTCTACACTGTATTTCTGATCAATTTGATGTTATTTTAATGGACAAAAAACTTGCTTTTCTTTCAAAAACAAGGACATTTCTAAGTGACCCCAAACTTTTGAACGATAGCGTATGAATTGAGCATGTCAAAGTAAACATATAAAATACAGTTACAACAGCATTTTTCATGTTCATTTACACATTTCTGATTTAATAAAATGTCTTTATATTGCCTCCATCAGTGGTGGATAATTCCAAACTGAATGGGACTAGGAGTAGCCTGTGGGGCGCGCCAGAGGAGCTGGAGCGCTCTCTGAGCAGTCAACGTAGCACTCTACTGGACCTGTATCCCAGCATGGTCAGCCAGGTAGGAGAGGCCTGGCGGCGCCAACATATGTCCGACGTGGCTGTAGGGGTTTTGAGGAGGTACCACAGGCTCAGGTGGTTCTCTAACAGAAACCTCAATAACCGCAACTTCAACATCAGACCTGCTCACAGAAAGACTACCCTCAACATTGGCCAATCCTTTCTCCAAACATCTCAGAACACCATACTGAATGTGAGTAACCCCAAGAGTCCAAAGTTGAACCTCAAAATGACAACCCACACCCATCCTCCTCCACAGACCAAGGTCAACCTCCAGGAATGGCCAGCAGAGAGGCTGTCCCACAGGAAGGGTACAGGTTCAGGGAACGGACAACCGCCCCACCCTGTTCTAGTGATGGACTTCTCCTCTCGCCCCTCTGCAGCCCCTTCCCTTCTCTCTGCTCCCTCCTCTGCAGACTCCTCTCCTCCCTCCTCTGCAGCCTCCCTTCCCTCTTCTCTCTCCTCTGCAGACTCCTCCCTACAGGAGAGCCCTGAGCCAGAGGAGCCCCCCTTAAACCAAACCTTCATGGTGTCCATGCCCTCTTCCCCATCCTCCAGGGTTAGACACACTACCCTGGTCTTCAGTCCTGCCAGATCTGAAGACACCTTCACAGCAGGAGGGTTGAGCAGTCCATCTCTAAGGAAGTGTGCCCTCCCCACACTTCCCCATCAGAGGTTTTTCACAGCGGTATGCCCTGTGGTCAGTATGGAGATGTCTTCAGACTACCGCTCCCAAGTAGCACCGAGTCCCTACAGAGCCAGACTGCTGATCTGGGACGGCCAGCGTGCAGCATCTAACGCCCACCATAGAAGCCCCAAGTCGGGCTTTGCTGGATATCATCAAAGAAACACTGTGGAGCCCAGCTCTTCCCCTTCGTCTTCACCCTCCTCTCTTCATAGGCCTCTGATGTCACACAGGAAGCCCCACCACCTGGACTCCTGCAGTCCCTCCCAGCTGAAACTCCAATCGTCTAGATCATCATCTGATCATGAGTCTAGGGCAGGCCAGCCAAGGCTCCGGCGACACTATTCCCTGGATTCCTTCTCCCCATCTGTCAGTCTCTTACAAAACTCTGCTAAGCAGATTGACAAGGACTTCCAGAAGCTCTACCACAAGCTTGTCTGTCAGGGCAAATCCTCCTCCTGCCGTATGTGTGAGAGGAGAGCAGAGACCACCAGAGGAACCTCCTCTGCTCTGGCCGCCCTGGCCCTGTCTCCTCACCACTCTATCATGAGGAAGCGTCGCAGGGAGCTGGTCCAAGAACAGTCCCCAGAGTCCAAACGTTTCAGGGATAGCTCCTTTGTGTACTCCCCGGGATCTCTCCGCCAGAGGGTAGAAATGTTCAGGTGCCAGAACCGCTCAGACAGCCATTTGTCCTCCAACCAGTGGGACATCTCCTGTGACTCCCACAACTGGAGCCCCCGCAAGGCCAGTCTGGCTCATACACACCACAGCCCCCATCACCAACATCACTCATCAGATGCAGCAGTCAGGAAAGCTGAAGGCTCCTGGTCTGGCCTGCATGTTGATCAGCACTCTCCTGCTTGGGTAAGGGTCTTCCAGAGAAACAATGTACATGCAGTCCAAGAAAAATTATAATGTATGTCTTATTTTCTAACATTGCTTTCGTCTCTGTCTGCTGTCTAGAGAGAGAAATACAGACGATTTGTTGGAATTCATCAAGGTTTGTTTCTGCTTTGTTTAGTCTCAGGGAAAAAATCTACTTGTCTAATCTTTGATTGACCACTTTGGATTCAGTTCTGATGATAATTTATTCCTCCCATCTCAGGAAAGTCAATTGTCAAGGCAGAGTGCCAATGTGGCTGTTCGCCAAGGTAACCATGACCTTATTCAGAAAGTAGTATGTTCTGCATTGTTGTTTAAATCTTTAATAGATGCATTTCATTGTTTGTCATGTTAACCAGCCTCCCTTCTTTCTTCCCAGTTTCTCTAAGAGACAGCTTCTGTATAAATGATGTCAACCCACAGAAAGGCTGTCCTGTCCTGCACCTCTACCTGAGTTTTTTATATGCCAGAGTTGAAAACATCTCTGCTGTTTATCTGCATTTGAAAACATACTTAGGATGTCCCAATAACCATGAACTAATTTGTTATAATGGAATGTTTATGCAATGTATTTTTATATACAGTACAAGTCAAAAGTTTGGACACACCCACTCATTCAAGGTTTTTATTTTTTACTATTTTCTACATTGTAGAATAATAGTGAAGACATCAAAACTATGAAATAACACATACAGTACCAGTCAACGGTTTGGACAAACCTACTCATTCAGTGGTTTTTCTGTATTTTTACATTGTAGAATAATAGTGGAGATTTTTCAAAACTAAGAAATAACACATGGAATCATGTAGTAACCAAAAAAGTTAAATAAATCAAAATATATTTTAGATTCTTCAAAGTAGCCACCCTTTGCCTTGACAGCTTTGTGCACTCTTGGCATTCTCTCAACCAGCTTCACCTGGAATGCTTTTCCAACCGTCTTGGAGTTCCCACATGTACTGAGAGCTTCTTGACTGGTTTTCCTTCACTCTGCGGTTCAACTCATCCCAAACCATCTCAATTGGGTTGAGGTTGGGTGATTGTGGAGGCCAGGTCATCTGATGTAGCACTCCATCACTCTCCTTCTTGGTCAAATAGCCCTTACACACCCTGGAGGTGTGTTGGGTCATTGTCCTGTTGAAAAACAAATGATAGTCCCACTAAGCGCAAACCAGATTGGTGTCTTATTGTTGTCCATTAGTAGTGGTTACTTTGCAGCAATTTGACCATGAAGGCCTGATTCACGCAGTCTACTCTGAACAGTTGAGATGTCTGTTACTTGAACTCTGAAGCATTTATTTGGGCTGCAATTTCTGAGGCTGATAACTAATGAACTTATCCTCTGCAGAGGTAACTCTGGTTCTTCCTTTCCTGTGGGGGTCCTCAGGAGAGACAGTTTCATCATAGCGCTGGATAGTTTTTGCGACTGCACTTGAAGAAACTTTCAAAGTTCTTAATTTTTTCTATATTGACTGACCATGTCTTAAAGTAATGATGGAATGTTGTTTCTCTGCTTATTTGAGCTGTTCTTGCCATAATATGGACTTGGTATTTTATCAAATAGGGCTATTTTCTGTATACCACCCTTCTCACAACACAACTGACTGGCTCAAACACATTAAGGAAAGGAATTACACTAATTAAGTTAAGGCACACCTGTTAATTGAAATGCATTCCAGGTGACTACCTCATGAGGCTGGTTGAGAGAATGCAAAGCTGTCATCAAGGCAAAGTGTGGCTACTTTAATATAAAATATTTTTATTTAACACTTTTGGTTAATACATGATTCGAAATGTGTTATTTCATAGTTTGGATGTCTTCACTATTCTCCAATTGTAGAAAATAGTAAAAAAATAAAACCCAGGAATGAGTGGTGTCCAAACGTTTGGTACTGTATATATATTGAATTTCCTATAGATGCTATTACTACCATGGGGGTGTTTCATAACTGAGTGCATAATAAATACTGAATGACTCAATTGTATTTTTTATTTATACAAGGTTTTCAGAAAAGTATTTTATATTAATTCATTGCTTTTTTTCTTACATGTTTATCACGATGGGGAAAATGAAAGCACAATGAACTAATTAAATGTTCAAAGTCTTTCAGTCTACATGGAACAAAAATATAAATGCAACATGTAAAGTGTTGTTCCCATGTTTTATGAGGTGAAATAAAAGATCCCAAAAATTGAATGTTAATTTCTCTACCGTAAGCTGCCTCCAGCGGTTTAGAGCATTTGGCAGTAAGGCCAACTGCAGACCACGTGTAACCATGCCAGCCCAGGACCTCCACATCTGGCTTCTTCACCTGCAGGATGGTCTGCGATGAGCCACCAGGACAGCTGATGTAACTGGGTTTGCACAACTGAAAAACTTCCTCACAAACGGTCAGAAACCATTTCAGGGAAGCTCATCTGCATGCGCGTCCTGACCAGGGTCTTGACGTGACTGCAGTTCGGCATCGTAACTGGCTTCCGTGGGAAATCCTCACTTTCAATGGCCACTGGTATGCTGGAGAAGTGTGCTCTTCACGGATGAATCCTGGTTTCAAATGTACCGGGCAGATGGGCGAACGGTTTGCGGATGTCAACGTTGTGAACAAAGTTCCCCATGGTTGGGGTTATGGTATGGGTAGGCATAAGCTACTGGAAACGAAAATGATTGCATTTTATCGATGGCAATTTGAATGAGATCCCGATGCCCATTGTGCCATTCATCCGCTGCCATTAACCCATGTTTCAGCATGATAATGCACAGTCCAATGTCGCAAGGATCTGTACACAACCAGACAAGTCACCCATTGAGCATGTTTGGGATACTCTGGATCGACGTGTACGACGGCGTGTTCCCGTCAATTTCCATCAACTTTGCAGTCATTAATGTGGGACAACATTCCCCAGGCATCAAAAAACAGCCTGATCACCTCTATGCAAAGGATAGGTATCTGTGACCAACAGTTTCATATCTGTATTCCCAGTCATGTGAAATCCATAGATTAGGGCCTAATGATTTTATTCCAATTGAGGATTTCCTTATGAACTCTAACTCAGTAAAATATTTGAAATTGTTGCATTTATATTTGTTCAGTGTAGTATGCACTTTAAGGGAGGGACAGTAATTAGTCTGAAAGTAGGGAAACAGGATTCAACCACATTGTATACAGGATATAAGCAAAATACAGTTGCAGGTCTATTTAGTAGAGGATTTAGGCTAAATTAAATGGAAGCAAGTTGTTTTCACATAAAAATTTTGGTTTTAAGTTGTGCATCTTACAGCTGGATAAGGCCACTTGTAACTAATCTCTCCAATGAGAGAAAGGGGTCAGAATGCTAGTTTTTAATAACAATGGAATATTATGTGGAATGAAAAGGCTGGGTTGAAACGTAATACATTGACGTGCATAAGGTTATTGTGTTGCCAGAGTGGAAGCATCAAGGCCCAAAGGTTTCAGACCAAAGCAGGCCAGGCACCACTCAAACAGTAACAGCTTTCAGGAACAATTTAGTAGCTACAGCAATTCTGTGTTTACTTGTCAAGGTGAGGCCATGCCCCAGGCACCCATACTGTGACCAAGTAGGCTCCAAGAGGCACTTCCTTGGTTAGAGTAGGGTTAAGGTTCACACTTTAGACATTAGGTTAAGTACAATAACAGCAGTAGTGTGGTCAAGATAGTGGTTGTGGTTTGAGGTTGGGGTCAGCGGTCACCACTCCAGTTCCACAGGGTATTTGCCTGTGAGGCAGGCGGTGCAGTGGCCCACTATCCTGCTGGCCTTGGTGTTGGTGCTGATCCGCTCATCCTTCTGGAGGGTGGGGATTCCCCCCTGCACCGCTGACACCAGGCCCTCCACTGACAGATACTGCACGCTGGTGGCACCTACATTACAGAACAACATCACCGTTTTAAAATCTGGACCACACACACATCGAATAATAAGTACATCGAATAATAAGTATCCCAAATCTCACCAATATAGCCAGCAATGTCCTTAAACTCTGGCCTGTTAGCAATGAGCTCCTCTTTTGTGGGGATGTTGATGCCCATGTAGCAGGGGAACCTGATGGGTGGGGAGGCAACGCGGATGTGGACCTATGGGAGGGGAGGTCAGCAACCAAAATGAGTGGTCATTACAGACAATGTGAGACCCGATGTAGTCTTTCATTGTCGAGAAGGAACCTGCAAGTAAGCATTTCATTGGACGATGTATACCATGCGTATCACATACATGCGACTTATAAAACTTTACTGAAACTTGAGTAATCAACCATTATAAACAGGAGAGAGACTAACATGCAGTGTAATTGATATTAAGCGGAGGACTGATAATAATACAGCTCTGGGCCACTCACCTCTGTGGCTCCTGCTTCCTTCAACAGCTTGATTATGGGGGCGATGGTGTTGCCCCTGACGATGGAATCATCAACAAGCACCACCCGCTTGCCTGCAAAGTTGTCTGTCAGCGCACCAAACTTCTTGGCCACCCCCAACTGCCTGAGACGTGTGTTTGGTTGAATAAATGTCCTCCCAACATAGCGATTCTTACACAGAACCTCTACGTACGGCAGTCCCGACTGTAGAGATGGAACAGAAGAGTACAAACTGAAGCCTAGAATATTGTATGAATATGCACGAGTCAGAATATGCACCCTATTGCTATCAACATTCAATAGGTGCCACGACTCACCTGTTCCGCGTATCCCAGTGCAGCAGGAGTAGCAGACTCAGGCACAGTGCTGACCACGTCTGCCTCTGTAGGGGCCTCAATGGCTAGTTGCCGTCCACAGCGCTGCCTGACTGTGTACACCATCTGACCTGCAACACCAGGTGGAAACACTGAGGAAACTATAGCTACTCTGGCATCAGCTAAAAAGCAAGTAATGTGCTGTAACCTCCCAGCCAAACTATTTACTACTCTCACAACTTAAAACGTTTTTGTGTTATTAGCCAGGACAACTACTATCTATGCCTACCTTCAAATATGGAGTCTGGTCTGGCAAAGTAAACATATTCAAAGATGCAAAAGGCAGGGAGGTCTCCCTCGGGGCGAGGGACGATGCTTAGGGACTTCACACCGTGTTTGGAGATCTGGACTATCTCTCCAGGCATCACCTCTCTGTAGTATCTAAGGAACAGACAGAGAGAAGCTTGTGAGCCACAGGACCACATGTTGCCATGGCAATAAGAGGTTGGTCACTGGTGATGAGAGCTCACTTGGCACCGATTGACTGGAAGCTGCAGGACTCTGATGACACCACCCAGCCCTCTGTGTCTCCCTCGCCAGCACCTGACAGAGGACACAATATGGCCTTGTCAATCATCCATCCTCTCAATTATATATACAGTACCAGCCAAAAGTTTGGACACACCTACCCATTCAAGGGTTTTTCTTTATTTGTATTATATTCTATATTGTGGAATATTAGTGAAGACATCAAAACTACGAAATAACACATATAGAAGAATCATGTAGTAACCAAAAAAAAGTGTTAAACAAATAAAAACATTTCACATGAGATTCTTCAAAGTAGCCACCCTTTGCCTTGATGACAGCTTTGCACACTCTTGGCATTCTATCAACCAGCTTCAAGAGGTTGGAATGCATTTCAATTAACATTGGTTTTTCCAGCAGGAAAATGCTTCCAGCAGGACAATGCTCCAAGCCACACAGCCAGGTCAGTCAAGGTGTGGATGGAGGACCACCAGATCAAGACTCTATCATGGCCAGCCCAACCTCCAGACCTGAACCCCATTGAAAACCTCTGGAATGTGATCAAGAGGAAGATGGATGGTCACAAGCCATCAAAGCTGAGCTGCTTGAATTTTTGCGCCAGGCGTGGCATAAAGTCACCAAACATCAATGTGAAAGACTGTTGGAGGGCATGCTAAGACGCATGAAAGCTGTGATTGAAAATCAGGGTTATGGGGCCTCCCGGGTGTCTGGGTTTGAGCCCAGGCTCTGTCGCAGTCGGCCGCGACCGGGAGGCCCATGGGGCGGCGCACAATTGGCCAATTAGCGTCGTCCGGGTTAGGGAGGGTTTGGCCGGCAGGGATATCCTTGTCTCATCGCGCACTAGCGACTCCTGCACGCTGACCCGGTCGCTAGGTGTACGGTGTTTCCTCTGACACATTGGTGCGGCTGGCTTCCGGGTTGGATGCGCGCTGTGTTAAAAAGCAGTGCGGCTTGGTTGGGTTGTGTTTCGGAGGACGCATGGCTCTCGACCTTCGCCTCTCCCGAGTCCGTGCGGGAGTTGTAGCGATGAGACCTGACAGTAACTACTAACAATTGGATACCATGAAAATTGGGGAGAAAAAGGGGGTTAAAAAAATATCAGGGTTATTCCACCAAATGTTGATTTCTGAACTCTTCCTAAGTTAAAACATTAGTATATTGTTGTTTAAAAATGAATATGAACTAATTTTCTTTGCATTATTCGAGGTCTGACAACACTACATATTTTTTGTTATTCTGACCAGTTGTCATTTTCTGCAAATGAATGCTCTAAATTACAATATTTTTATTTGGGAGAAATGTTGTCCGTAGTTTATAGAATAAAACAAAAATGTTAATTTTACCCAAACACATACCTATAAATAGTAAAACCAGAGAAACTGATAATTTTGCAGTGGTCTATTCATTTTTTCCAGAGCTGTATATAGTTGCGGTCAAATATATTGGCAGACTTGCACGACTCACTATTTCTTCTAAAATAATATGACTTATTTATATATTTTTTGACTTTGTGTTCACAGAAGTATTTGTTTGATTTACAAATTGCACAGGACCAAAAAATACAATTTAGAATTTTCACTTTAGTCAAAAAAATGCCTGAATAATAATTTGGTTGGAGGCAAGTGATTCTAATTTATGTGTAATTTATCTTACCTGTGGTAAGTTGCAAGTCCCTACTGGGTAAAAATAGCCATTCAACCAGTTTAGAAAAGAGAAAAACAGATCATTCTGCACCATTGCACTCCATTATAAAGTGCAAGTATGCCAATATATTTGACTAATTTTACATTGATTAGTAACTCTGAGCGTAGATTAGTTAAATCGAAAATACACATGACAAAGATACACAAATACCATGCAGCGCTAAGGAAGGACCAAAAACACCTGCAGTGTGGAGTTTGGAAATGGGGACGAGGCGTCCGATGCTGAGCGGTCTGTTTCCGTACGGGTCACGGATAGCATAGATCACATCTGTGTACATCACCAGCAGTGAGTAGGAAGTAGGGGTCTCATGCATCAGGTTCTTTATCCTGCAATAGAGAATAAACAATCAATCAAGATGATGATCTTCACAGGGGGTAAAAGAAATGGGATATTATTGGAATGGATTAGAAGGCCATAGAATGGACCTGGCCACCCAGTCAGGGGCATCCAGTTCCTCCATGGGCGGAGTCAGAGCCAGCAGCTGGGTGATGAGCTCACTGTCTGAGCTGGTGGAGAGACCCACGCCGTGACGCATCACCTGCCATACACACACAGTTATGTATGCTTATACACAAATACACAATAATCAACTACAATATAAACAAATGCACACACAGTCATTGCATATGACAGCATGGCCCACCTTCTTACGCAGTGCGGCTGCATTGACCAGCTCCCCGTTGTGTGCCACAGCGATCTTGCCGTGCAGTGTGTCCACCACAAAGGGCTGGCAGTTCTGCAGCTCAGAGATGCCCGTGGTGGAGTAGCGTGTGTGCCCGATGCCCAGGTTACCATAGCGCAGCTTCAGAAGGTCCTCAGGTGGAAAGGCATTGTTCACTAACCCCATCCCCTGTGAAGGGAAGCGGCATACCAAATCAGAACAATAACACATGCAGACATCTTGGACACACATACTGAACATTGACTCCTAAGATCTTGTGCATTCATAAAAATAAATACAAATTGTAGCCAAAATGTGATTAGTAAAGCTTTAACGTGATGACATAACTGTTGTCTTATTTCTGTACAGCAGGTCCCCTCCCCGTCTGAGACTTTAGTTGACGTGTTAATGTGTTTTGGGGGAAAGGTGGTGGTATTGTGCTTAGTTTGAGGACACTGAAAGGATGTTGAGTAGTCATCATTATCTGGAATGAGTGTGATTATAGCCATGTTTCTCGTTCATGTTTTCGTACTGAATGGTTCTGTATGTCACACATTTGTACCTTGAGGGTGTTGTACGTTGGTGGGTTGACTCCATTACTTGTGACGATTCCAGCACTTTCCTGACCCCTAAATAAACAAAGACAAATAAATTGCTTGAATAACATTTAGGTTCTAGTCTTCAGACAATTTGCTTGATGCAACATGTTTGAGGCTAGCTTTCTGTATGTATACTGTCTTAGGGCAGACTTAACCGGTTTGGTAAAGGAGAAGTGTTTTGGAACAGGGAAAATGATGGGCTATGTGTATCTGCAGTGGAGTTGCCTTATATGGAGTGGCCTTGCACTGCAGCCTCAGCCAATTTGCCAAGCTGCTTCTCGGATTACAGTCCATCCGTCCCTCCCCCACACCACACAGCTTAAGCCAGTAGTGAGGCTGCTTTGATTCGGTGGGCGTTCCTCTCGGCTTAACCGCCTGGTTGCCTTGGGAACCAGGCACCAGAGGAAGGGGGGCTGGGAGAGAAATAAGCATTTCCAGGTCAGCTCAAACATGGAGAAAGGAGCAGGGAGACAAAGAGCAGGTGAAGAGGAGGAGATTCTAGAGGTGGAAGAGACAGGTGCAGCAGGGCAGTGGAGGGAAGCGGAGGTGCTGGCTCTTCTGTCAGTGTGGGGGGAGCTGGGAGCAGCTCAGCATTCAGGTGTATGCAGTAGAGCCACATTTGAATGCATCTCAGTGCAGCTGAAAGGGCTGAGCGTGCTGCGTGGCTGGAGGGAGTGCCAGGCCCAGTGCAGGAGGCTGGGACTGCAGGACAGGAAGGCTGAACAGCCAGGCACATCCACCAACTACAGCCAGGGGGAAGCAGCCGTGACGGACACCCAAATGAACCAAAGTGACTGGGAGGAAAAGGAGGATCTGACCAGTGAGAAAGAGGCTCACTCTTCCCCAGTCATAATACAGGAAGGTAACTGGAACAGTGTACTGGCTCAGAAAAAATATTATAATGCTGACACACTGGACTTTTATAGACTAATTTACAATAGAATAAAATCGGAAGATGTTTAGTATACACAGCAGTAGTCTAATTAGCATAATCTTTGAGGTA
This sequence comes from Salvelinus fontinalis, assembly GCF_029448725.1. Lineage (NCBI taxonomy): Eukaryota > Metazoa > Chordata > Actinopteri > Salmoniformes > Salmonidae > Salvelinus > Salvelinus fontinalis. Next base: position 21,827,865 of record NC_074678.1, on the reverse strand, counting down.
TCCCTCATTTAGATTAGAGGCCGCTTCATGACAAAAATGTTGACTCAGACATAACTGGAGTCACATACCATTAGCCTAGAAAAGGGTTACACTGAATCTAAATAAACCAGAGTATCAGTAACAGACAATATCAAAAATGGATCCCCCGATTGACATTCCTTTAAAAATGTATGTGTGTGTTTGTTTAGGAGGCCTGTGTCAGATTCTTCACGAGGCTCTCCCTTATGCCCAATACGTGGGCCCTGAGGGGGGTCGCCATTGGACAGATGAGGAGGTGCGAGCTCTGCTTTGTGTCTGGTCTGACCGCCACATCCGCCAACGCCTCAAAGGAACACTACGCAACAAGGCCATCTTCCAGGAGATGGCCCGCTGCATGCAGAGGGGCTTCGGAGTGGTGCGCAACTGGAAACAATGCCGCACTAAATACAAGAACCTCAAGTATGAGTACAAGACAGCCAAGAGCGCCCATGACGCTGCAGGCAGCAGTGGAAGTGGCCCAGGAAGGTACATGAAGTTCTTTGATGAGGTAGAGGCCATAGTGCTGGACAGGGGATTTGATGGGGACCAGGATATGCAGAGAGGACCTGAAGGGGACCAGGGAGCTGGGAGGCTGGGCCCTCTGGAAGGCAAGACACAGTCTAAAGAACCTGAAGGAGACCTGGTTATTGAAATAGACGATGGTGAGATTTTAACAAAAAAAATAATACTCCAAGTTTACAGATGGTGATGAGATACTGAATGAATACATTGCTTAGACCTACTTTTAACATTTCTAGAACAATGCATCTTTCAGATGACAACAGTGACGATTATGAGCAAGACACAGACCAAAACCAAAGGGAATCAGGTATGTGTAATCAAATAACCTATAGCAGAGAAGCCTTCTGAAATGCTGTGCAGTACATGGGCTTGGCATAATTGCTTATGCTCACTCTATTCTGAATTCTGTCTCCCATCCTAGGAGGCCATCTATCACCATTGGATCAATCTAGCTCCGAGCAGTTCCACGTGGTAACGGTGTCTGACACAGGCCGGAACTGGAGTGACCAGGAGGTGCGTGCTCTGATCCAGGTGTGGTCTGAGGAGGGTGTGTGCAGGCAGCTGGAGAGCTCCACCAGGAAGAGGGATATCTTTGTGCAGATCTCCTGCCGGCTACTGCAGCAGGGGGTGGAGCGCGACTGGAAGCAGTGTCACACCAAATACAAGAACCTCAAGTACCTGTATCGCTCCCTACAGAGAGGCAGGGCTGACAGCACAGACCCACGCCGTCTCATGAGGTTCTATGACGAGGTGGATGCCATTTTGACCAGGTCGGATAGTGGACCTGCCATGGGATATGAGGAACAAGCGGAGGCTGGCGCCATTTTGGCTGGGGCCATGGTGGGGTATGAGAATGACACAGATGCCATGACTTCTCCAGTTAACTCTTACACAGCTCAAAGCTATGAGGTTATCCCAAAGAATGAGGACAAACAAACACACACAGGTAAGAAAGTGACTCCTTTGTAGATCAACCTAAGAACACAACACAATCATTTAGTGGTGACAATATAAAAGTCACCACTAAATGCATTTGTCCACAGGCTAGAATGCAAACAAACAGCTATGATTAGTGAGTGTTCTGTCTGTAACTGACCACATTGGGTATCCAGGTCATGTTGCATTCCTGTATTTTGACCTTGAAATCACAGTAGTCCATTATTAAACACTCCCTGTTCAGAAATGACTCTATATCACAACAATTTAAAAAGAAATGGGGGTAACTACATCCAATGTGTCCCTCATGATGTAAGCTAAACCGTGGAAATGAATTCCTTGTGACTCGGAACATGCTTCTATTAATCAAACAGAACGTGACCCAACACAGCACCCTTTCATCTAAGACAATGGCTTCCCTGATTGACTGATAATTGGCTTCCTTCATAGCTGTAGTTTTGTGGTGACTATATTAAAAAAATAGCAGACACTCCAACGCAAGCCATCACATCTTCAGACATATCCCACATATTTTGTTACCTATAACAACCTAAACTATAACATTAAAAAATAAACCCCATCGGCCCCAATGCTGGTAGTTGGAGCCAGTAGAACCTGGTTGAGGAAAATAAGTTATGAAATTGTGCATTAACAGTGATGTTGCATGCCTCTGTGTTCCTTCCAGACAATTCTGATACCGATAAAAGACAGGATCTGACTGCAAAAAGAGGACTGAAAAGGAAAGCGTTGATTCAAGGTTTGAAATTGTACCTCCTCCATCCACAATTATGTCTCATCTCATTTTAAAATCCACTCGAGACCAAAGGCTCAGTAACAGACTAATGATGGACGGTGTGACTGTGTGAGTCAGTCCTGTGACTTACCAATAAGACTCCTAATCTAATCATGGGAGAGTGGGCTGGTGAGAGGAGACCGAAAACTGCTGAGAATGTGCAAAAACACTAGCCTTCTTTCCAAAACTGCAATTTGAATTCTGTGTATCCATGTGCTCAAAACGCAGAACAATAAGATTGCAATCTGCACATTCCTTAGTATATATTTTGAAATGTTTTCTCAGCACAATCAACTTGAGAGGACCAAGGTCAAGAATCAGACTTCTACACAAAAGTGATTGATGAATCAATGATGAAGGCATTTCACCCCTCAACTCAATCTCTGATGTATTAGCCCTCTTGAATCCTTGTTTTCTTTAGATACCTGTAGAATTGTGAAGAAAAATGATACTGGGAGCAGCTGTGCTGAGAGTATTGCTTTCCAGTGCAAATTGGAGGAGGACCAATACATTCCCATTATAGAGATCAACTCAGTCTACTCAATGGCAGCCTCTGTCCGACAAAAACAGGTAGGCCTAATCACGTCCGAATGTTACAAATGATGTTAACATCATTGTAACCAGTTGACTGTTGTATACAATAGGAGTCGTCTGAAAGTTGTGGCACACAATACCTTTCCCGAAAGATATTGAGTGAAGTCTGCATTGGAAAAATTTAGCAGTCTGGACTCCAAGGAAGTCCAGAGATCGCCATACTTTAACGGAAAACAATGTAACACAATGTACAAAGTTGCAAAGCAATGTGGGACGTTGACGTCACACCACGTTGTTTTGAGACATTGCCCACTACAATGCATTTTTTAAAGTGATGAAAGTTGTAACCATTATAGCAGTGTGGCTAATCAATTATGGGCAAGATAGTGGGAATTTGTAATTAGCGGATGGCTATACAAAAGTGCTCGCTAGAAAACATCAACTCACCTATGTTGTAGCGCTACAAGTCCCAAAGTTAACACTTGGGCAACTTCTAGTTGTGTTGGCCATTCTCCTGCTGCAACACAGCCGAAAACGCCGCACTCTTCTCCGATGCCAGATTCTTCGAACTCACTCATTCTTAAATTCCTGCGCCTCCGGAGCTTGTCTACTTCACACAGCGTGTATCTCCACGCTCAAACACTGGACACGTGTTGACAACAGAGCTACGGCTACACGAACGGGCTCAACCTACAGGGATACAAAATGGGGAACTTCATTGACATTCCCTGACAACAGACGGAGTACTCCGTGTCAAATTGCGAAAGTAATTTTGACTGAGACTGAGAACCGATATAACTTTGACTGAGAACCGATATGCAGTCATTCACCCTGTGTTTTTTTGGTGATAAAGTTATTAGATTTATTTGAAAGTATTCAATAGATACTAAGTAAAAATTCAAAGACACTTATTTTACAACTATGTCAGTGTTTGGGATGATCTGATATGTTGGGGTGAGCAGCGGAAAAAAAGTTTTCCCCACGTGGTGAGGCCTACATTACTATAATTGGTTATTCCCGAATCGATACTAAATTGTAATTGGCTTTTCTGGATTCAGAAAATCAGTCGTGACTCCTGCAGCACATTTCTCTTTCTGCGCTGAAGCCACGAGTTGCAGGTAAAGTGGCGAGAATTATAGATGAAAGTAAGATATTTTTGGTGTACATTTCCCACACTGTTGATTTAATTTAACTTTACTTGCTTTATTTTTCAGGTTTCCAGATTATCTACCAACATGGCACCTGCATCAGGTATGGTTTCATGTAAAATAAAACTTGTACAACATATTTTTCTTCAGTTGCAAACAGCATCAAGTCAGATTGATAGTCGGAGTGACAATATAATTGGATGTCCACTGTAAACCCGTGTTTCCCGTAAATAAGTTGTTCAGCGTCGATTTCGTACTGATGTTTTTCTGCTTTCTGTTAAAGTGCTGAAACTTGGACAGAAACTAAATGAGGGAAAGACCAAGCAGATATTCGAGCTCGTGGATGAGCCAGGCCATGTTCTGGTCCAGTCCAAGGACCAAATCACGGCCGGGAATGCGGTGAGGAAGGACCAGATGGAGGGCAAGGCCGCGATAGCAAACAGAACCACGAGCTGTGTTTTCAAGCTACTGCAGGAAGCGGGTGAGTCTTCAGGCTACAGTGTTTTCCATTACCATTCATGATTGTAGTTCGTTAATGCTAATGATTAGTTTGGTTATGTGTCGGTGAGTGTGATAACTAGTTTAGATGTGCCCTCCATATATTCATAACACTCTGTAATCAATTTTAAAGCTTTATGGTAATGTGAGAAAAATATATTGTCTGGGTCAGTAAAGTGTGCCAACGTTCAAGAATGCATTTGTCCACAGGCTAGAATGCAAACAAACAGCTATGATTAGTGAGTGTTCTGTCTGTAACTGACCACATTGGGCAGCTAGCTGTCCTGGGTATCCAGGTCATGTTGCATTCCTGTATTTTGACCTTGAGATCACAGTAGTCCATTATTAAACACTCCCTGTTCAGAAATTACTCTCTATATCACAACAATTTTTAAAGAAATGGGGGTAATTGCATTCAATGTGTCCCTCATGATGTAAGCTAAAGTATGGAAATGAATTCCTTGATTCGGAACATGCGTCTTTTAATCAAACAGAACGTGACACACCCCAGCCCCCTTTCCTCCCCTTCATCGAAGACAATGGCTTCCCTGATTGACTGATAATTGGCTTCCTTCACAGCTGTAGTGGTGCTGTTTATTCACCAATGGCTGAAATAAGTCCTCATGGTGTTCTTTTTATACCTCAGGCATCAAGACAGCCTTTGTAAGGCAGCAGTCGGAGACTGCGTTTGTGGCGGCCCACTGTGAGATGATCCCCATCGAGTGGGTCTGTCGGCGGGTGGCTACTGGATCCTTCCTGAAGAGGAACCCAGGCGTCAAGGAGGGCTACAGGTTCTCGCCTCTGAAAATGGAGATGTTCTTCAAGGTGTTTGTGTGTATTTGTATCTGTCCAATCATGCCCAGCAGAGAAATGATCAGAGAAAGTCTCTCTGCCAATCCAATCTCCCTGCTTAATTTGCACACATTCATTTTCCGCTCAAGTGAAAACATTTCAAGTTAGGTGCTTCGTCCATCATCAGCCTTCATACAAATATTGCCGTGTTCTACAGTTTACATCATTATCTGAAATCTTGGTCACTATTTGTTTGTCTTAGGATGATGCCAACAATGACCCTCAGTGGTCGGAGGAGCAGCTGCTGGAGACTAAGTTCTCTCTGGCTGGGCTCAACATCGGCCGCTGTGAGGTGGACATCATGAACCGCAGCACTGTTGCCATCTTTGAGGTTCTGGAGAGGGCCTGGGCCACCCAGAACTGCACACTGGTGGACATGAAGGTATGTGGCTCAGCACCACCCTCAGATGGTATGGGGAGGTAATGAAGTGCACCATTGTTTTGCTCTTAGTTAGTTCTGGAAGTTTTGAATTGAATGTCTTCCCGTTAACATGCATTTCTCTGACTGTTTGACAGATTGAGTTTGGTGTGAATGTGCGCACCAAAGAGATTGTGCTTGCTGACGTGATTGACAATGATTCCTGGAGGCTGTGGCCTGCGGGAGATCGGAGTCAGCAGAAAGACAAACAGGTGAGATGGTCTGCTGCATAGCTCTGTCCAATGCTGCTATCCTGCCTTCCCTTTATGGAAAAATGCTAATGTTGCCATAATTTAACCACCTCAGATTTTGAGTTACACCATGTTAGCTGTAGTATAAACCTGTGTCCTCTTCTCTGCAGGTGTACCGGGACCTGAAGGAGGTGACTCCTGAGGCTATGCAGATGGTGAAGAAAAACTTTGAGTGGGTCTCTGAAAGAGTGAAGGTAGGCTAGCTTTGTGTATCCCACTAGTCCGGTGCCCTTTAGCCTAAAATAACAGGAGCTGACTAGCTGTATCTCTTATCAGGACAACAGCCACTAGTTTGTTTTGAATCAACATACCATAATGATAGAGGATCAGGGCCCAGATTTACAAAACACTTCTTACGCAAAATCTTTAAGGTTCTTAAGAAGAAGAAGAAGAAAAAATAAGAACTTCGTAAGTGCAATTCCTCAACAATATTTTAAGAATCAATGATTTTCATACAAACTTCTTAAATGTCTTAAAGATGTGTGTTGCTATGCAACTATTTTAGCTAGCAATGGCAATCATGTTATTTTATTTCTTACTGAGATTACTGTTCTGAAACATGTTCTTGGGTTTAAAATAATCAATACTGAAACTTTCAAATTCAGTTTGTGAATTAAACAATTGCTTTCATGAGCTTTTTATCTCACTGCCCTGAGTTTAAGACGAGGGTTTAGGAATTAACAACATTTCCAATAACTGTATTTTCAATACTCTAATTTCTTAAGGTGACATGTAAATACATAAGAACCTTTTTGAAGAATAGTAACTTAAATCTATAGTTAAGGAAAAAATGGCGGGTAAGAAATTTCTTCTTAAGAAGGTTTTGTGAATCTGGGCCCAGATAGTTTAACATTAACTTGTCTGTTTAATTGAGGTCCATTCCAGTGTTATAACCTAGACATTATGGGATTCTCACGTGAATCCCAGCACTTAAAATAGCTCAACCTTTTTGTGACCAGTCTTTGATCAACCCGAGTAATCTCAGATTTGCATACTCCCTCACAACCTCTTGTCAATTTAACCCAGTTTGTTTTAATCTGTCACATGATGCACACAGAGACATGATACAAGTACAGCCCATAGTGAAATAGTTTAGGTCTGGCATTCAGTAGAGACTGATGGGGTGTCTGTGTGTCCCTAGCTTCTGCTGGAGCCCAAGGCCTGTGGCAGAGTGGTGGTTCTGATGGGCTCCACCTCTGACCTAGCCCACTGTGAGAAGATCAGGAAGGCCTGTGGCTCCTACGGAATCCACTGTGTTCTCCGAGTCACCTCTGCACACAAAGGACCAGACGAAACTCTTCGCATCAAAGCTGAATACGAAGGTGGGCTGAGCTCAGCATTATAGCCCTAACCTTACTGGCAACCCCTAACATGCTGACCATACCACTTGTGTTGCATGTGCGAGCGTTGCAAAATAAATGTAAACATACATGATATTCAATCATTGCACACACACTGCTTGCGCGCGCCAACAAGCATTTGCATTGCCAGGCGCTAAAATAGAAGTTAGTTCTATTTGTGACGCTCAATGTGCTCCAAGTCATGCTTCTCCCATCTCCTCATTGGATTTTAGTAGCATAGACACGTGGGTGATTGAAAGATTAACTGAGGTCGGTTGTGGTAATGCACCTTATTAAAGTTGGTTGCCAATCGCCATATAAAGTCCAAAGAAGAAAAAGAAGCCTGAAGTAAGGAGGGGAGATGATGAGAAATTAATTCAATTGACCATTTTATCTGTGGATTAATTGTCAGAGTAGAGAACCTTGTGCATTTCAGGTCAAATAACAATATCCCAGGACAAATTAGCTAGTTTATCTAAATAGGACAAATTAGCTAGCAACCGCAGCTAGCTAAATTGCCGTAAATGTTTAATGCCTTTTGACCTGTCCCCAAATGAATATAATTGGTTCTGAGTTGGTTTTGATATTTCAACCTGCGTGTCCTGATTGCATTTGGTGTGGGTGGACAAAAAAAGAACATAGCTACCCCTCTACATAGATTGTACAAGCCGTTGCCTGCTTATGGTTATTGAAAGTGGAAGATTGTGGTACATACATTTTGAATAATGGCTCGGTATGTGGAGTAACTGTGCAGTATACTGGCTAAAATAATGCCTATTTAAAATAAAACATTATACATTTTACTCTTCTGTATGGATGGGCTAATGTGCAGTATTTTCCCAGGAGACGGAGTACCGACTGTGTTTGTGGCTGTGGCGGGCAGAAGCAATGGCCTTGGTCCAGTGATGTCAGGAAACACCGCCTACCCAGTCATCAATTGCCCTCCTATCACCCCTGACTGGGGGGCACAGGACATCTGGTCATCCCTTCGCATGCCCAGCGGTGAGTATATCCCTCCGTGTGGTCTGTCTTGCTGTGTGTGTACAGTAATGTATGGTTATTCTCCTGGAAATGAATCTGTGTTTACCCTAACCCTGACTGCTTCTCTCCCAAAGGTCTTGGCTGCTCCACAGTCCTCTCCCCTGACGCTGCAGCTCAGTTTGCAGCTCAGATCTTTGGGCTCAGTGACCACCTGGTGTGGTCCAAACTGCGGGCCTCCATGCTCAACACCTGGGTGTCTCTGAAGCAGGCTGACAAGAAGCTGCAGGCCTGCAGCCTGTAAGGAGCCCCCTGTACTGTACCATTCCAAACCCTGCCAGAGCTCTCTAAGATGGGAATTGTGAAGCTTGGCTGTGTGTCATGTCTAATGAAATGTTTACCATGTAAAATCAGCCCTACAACACATTTCTCTAATCATTCCCTAAATAAAGTGATTCATATGTATAAACATCTATTTTAGATTACTATGTTTTTCTATTTCATATACAGTATACACTACATGACCAAAAGTATGTGGACACCTGCTCGTCGAACATCTCATTCCAAAATCATGGGCATTGGTTCATGGAGTTGGTTCCCCCCCTTTCTGCTATAACAGCCTCCATTCTTCTGGGAATGCTTTCCACTAGATGTTGGAACATTGCTGCAGGGACTTGCTTCCACTCAGCCGAAAGAGCATTAGTGAGGCTGGTCACTGATGTTGGCCGGTTAGGCCTGGCTTGCAGTTGGTGTTCCAATTCATCACAAAGGTGTTCGATTGCGTTGAGGTCAGGGCTCTGCAGGCCAGTCAAGTTCTTCTACACCAATCTCGACAAACCACTTCTGTGTGGACCTCGCTTTGTGCACGGGGCATTGACATGCTTAAACAGGAAAGGGCCTTCCCCAAACTTTTGCCACTATGTTGGAAGCACATTATCGTCTAGAATTTCACAGCCACAGACTATTTGTCCTCCACCAAACTTTACAGTTGGCACTATGCACTGTGGCAGGTAGTGTTCTCCTGTAATCTGCCAAACCCAGATTTGTCCATCGGACTGCCAGATGCTGAAGAGTGATTCATCACTCCAGAGAACGCATTTTGTCCAATGTCGGAGAGCTTTACACCACTCCAGCTGACGCTTGGCGACCTTAGGCTTGTGGGGCTGCTTGGCCATGGAAACCCAATTCATGAATCTCCAGACTAACATTTATTTTGCTCACGTTGCTTCCAGAGGCAGTTTGGATCTCGGTAGTGAGTGTTGCAACTGAGGATGGATGATTTTTTTACTCTCTTCAGCAGTCCCATTCTGAGCTTGTGTGGCCTACCACTTCGTGGCTGAGCTGTTGCTCCAAGACGTTTCCACTTCACAATAAAATTAGTTAGTTGACCTGGGCAGCTCTAGCAGGACAGAAATTTGATGAACTGACTTGTTGGAAAGGTGGCATCCTATGGCGGTGCCATGTTGAAAGTCACTGAGCTCTTCAGTAAAGCCAGTCTACTGCCAATGTTTGTCTATGGGGATTGCATCGCTGTGTGCTCAATTTTACTATACCTGTCAGCAACGGGTGTGGCTGGTATAGCCGACTCCAATCATTTGAAGGGCTGTCCACATGCGTTTGTGTGTGTATATATGGTAAGTATTTTGAAAATGTAATGTTTAGCAATATATTTTCTGTTGTGTTACTCATAATGTCCAATCTAAGTTTTTTTTTGAATGGCACAGTAATGTTTCCTTATATATATATAAAAAAAACACTTATTAGCCAGAATTTCAAGCAGTGATATCAGACTATCAAGAATGCATGATCATCTTGATAGTGTTAAGCATATATTGTCCCAAATTACACAGGCTACTGAAAAATATATTTCCCAAATGTTTAAGAATTTAGGCCTTGGGGCAAATCTGGCTTGGATTCCAGAATATATATTATTGTAGTGACCCGCACAGACAGCTGTGTGTTGTGTTAGGCTGGTAGGTGGTTGTGTTGTACTTACCGGTACCCAGTGTTCGCGGGGTCCGACATGCCAGTCAACCTGCTATCTGCCAATCACGGGAATGCCTGGAATGTTCTGATGCCGGGCATCCTGGCGGTTGGCGGAGTGGCGTGGAGGGGTGTTGGGCAGGGGGATGGAGCATTGGAAGTTAAGACCAGGTTTAGCTTTTGTTCTCTCTCTTACGTCTGGCCTTCACAAGAGAAGGTCACGGATGGCGTGTGGTTATCTTTCATTTATTTGGCGTGGGCTACGGCCAAACAGTAGCCTGTGTAAAGTTGGGTTAATAAACCGTCAATTCGTAAACTCAATCCCCTGTCTGGACAATTGTTCCTTTATGATCTAGTCAGGTCATTACATTATGTTAGTGTAACGGATGTGAAATGGCTAGCTAGTTAGCGGGTACGCGCTAGTAGCATTTCAATCAGTTACGTCACTTGCTCTGAGACTTAAGTAGTGTTGCCCCTTGCTTTGCAAGGGCCGTGGCTTTTGTGGAGCGATGGGTAACGCTGCTTCGTGGGTGACTGTTGTCGATGTGTGCAGAGGGTCCCTGGTTCGCGCCCGTGTCGGGGCGAGGGGACGGTTTAAAGTTATACTGTTACATTGATGCTGTTGACCCGGATCACTGGTTGCTGCGGAAAAGGAGGAGGTTGAAAGGGGGGTGAGTGTAACGGATGTGAAATGGCTAGCTAGTTAGCGGGTACGCGCTAGTAGCATTTCAATCAGTTACGTCACTTGCTCTGAGACTTAAGTAGTGTTGCCCCTTGCTTTGCAAGGGCCGTGGCTTTTGTGGAGCGATGGGTAACGCTGCTTCGTGGGTGACTGTTGTCGATGTGTGCAGAGGGTCCCTGGTTCGCGCCCGTGTCGGGGCGAGGGGACGGTTTAAAGTTATACTGTTACATTAGGATTACCTTAAAGTAGTATTTATTCAGATTACATTTTGTTAATTTTATTTACAAGAATCGTTAAGGGTGCCAATAATTTTGACATCTTTTGGAGATATTTTTTTTAAACTTGTTAAATAAAATATTTTTCTCTGAGCAATTGTTTAACTATAAAATAATAGAAAGCCCCCCAAAAAATAAAATCTATACAAAAGGCTTAAAGCTCAGTATTTTTTGCTCATCTTCATCAAGGGTGCCAATAATTTCAGATGTGACTACATGCTGCAGATATGCATGCTGCTACCTCCATTGTGTTCAATCTTGATGTAGTTTATCATGTGTGCTTTTATTACTAATGCTAAGTGTTACACCCCCTATTGTGTCGTACACCAGAGTGTAGGCTGGACCTCACTAAACCAGAAGAATGTTACAGCACTGGTATCTGGCCATTTGTCAGAAGCTTCCACCATACCACCCTTCTTATGAAATTTAGCAGCTCGTTCATGATTGGTTACTTATTAAAATCTCATATCCATGCACAGACATTCGAAAAACCAGTGTTTTGATTTTACGGGCTGTGGTTCTGGAATAACCTACAGGATTAGTTGAGACTGGACAGTATGAATTCAGGGCCTTGATTCAGACCATGGTCACTGAGTTTCTAAACTCAGAGATGCAACATCGCAAGACTTCCGGGAACGCTAGCGGAGCAGACTTAGCAGATCAGGCAGGCCGGGGTTTGAGAAGTCAATAAGAGAAGTGAAAAATTCTTTAGTTAATTTTCTCGAAATCTAAAGGTACAACCTAGATTCGAGCTAATGTCTTAAGAACTGAAGAGGTGGTTCGGAGTGTGGTCAGGAGCAATATCTACCTAGACACATCACTAGGTTTATAGAGATCACATTCTACCTCCTTAACTCTTTCTATCAGTTTCTTGAAAAATAAGTCCTGATAAGGATTAAATGGTCTGTTCTTCATTATCATTTGACTCTGTGATGAAAAACAAGTTTCCAAAGTTTCAGAACTTGATTGCTGTACATTAGGGTTACATATTCAATCTAACTCGGTTGTTTCCTACGTGGGGTGGTCCATTTGAGATAAAAAATACATTTGGAAGTGGAAATCACTTAAATTATAAGATGTGAGTGAAATTTGACATTTATCTGAGTTGACCAAGGTTTATGACAACTGAGCAGTTATTTTAGGTTATGTGGGCAGTAACTTTTTTTGTCAAGTGACTGCATTTCTTGCTTGAAGACTTGGTTAGACAATGGAGAAACTAAAAGTCCAACTTATTTTTGTTATTTTTTTTTGTGGGGGGGGGGGGGGGGGTCTTGGTTCTCATATTAAATTAGGTAGAGGGGAGATTGAGCAACACTTGGACAATGGAATTAAATCAAAAATCGTATTGCCAAAAGTAGAACCAACGCAGCATTGACCCTTCCCCAGTATTACATTGAGAAAATGTGTACAAGACACCTTCCAACCCATAATTAACTATGGCAATGTACTGTACAGAACTCCAAAATGATTGGCACCCTTGATAAAGATCAGCAACAAAATACTGTATCAAATAGTTAATACTAACTAACTTCCGCGACGCATATAAGGCCCTCCCCCGCCCTCCTTTCGGAAAAGCTGACCACGACTCAATTTTGTTGCTTCCAGCCTACAAACAGAAACTAAAACAAGAAGCTCCAGCGCTCAGGTCTGTTCATCGCTGGTCCGACCAATCTGATTCCACGCTTCAAGACTGCTTCGATCACGTGGATTGGGATATGTTCCGCATTGCGTCCAACAACAACATTGACGAATTCGCTGATTCAGTGAGCGAGTTCATTAGAAAGTGCATCGGCGACGTAATACCCACAGCAACAATTAAAACATTCCCAAACCAGAAACCGTGGATTGATGGCAGCATTCGCGCAAAACTGAAAGCGTGAACCACTGCTTTTAATCAGGGCAAGGTGACCGGAAACATGACCGAATACAAACAGTATAGCTATTCCCTCCGCAAGGCAATCAAACAAGCTAAGTGCCAGTATAGAGACAAAGTAGAGTCGCAATTCAACAGCTCAGACACAAGAGGTATGTGGCAGGGTCTACAGTCAATCACGGATTACAAAATAAAACCAGCCCCGTCGCGGACCAGGATGTCTTGCTCCCAGACAGACTAAATAACTTTTTTGCTCGCTTTGAGGACAATACAGTGCCACTGACACGGCCTGCTACCAAAACCTGCGGGCTCTCCTTCACTGCAGCCGAGGTGAGTAAAACATTTAAACGTGTTAACCCTCGCAAGGCTGCAAGCCCAGACGGCATTCGCAGCCGCGTCCTCAGAGCATGCGCAGAACAGCTGGCTGGTGTGTTTACGGACATATTCAATCAATCCTTATCCCAGTCTACTGTTCCCACATGCTTCAAGAGGGCCACCATTGTTCCTGTTCCCAAGAAAGCTAAGGTAACTGAGCTAAACGACTACCGCCCCGTAGCACTCACTTCCGTCATCATGAAGTGCTTTGAGAGACTAGTCAAGGACCATATCACCTCCACCCTACCTGACACCCTAGACCCATTCCAATTTGCTTACCGACCCAATAGGTCCACAGACGACGCAATCTCAATCACACTGCCCTAACCCATCTGGACAAGAGGAATACCTATGTGAGAATGCTGTTCATCGACTACAGCTCAGCATTTAACACCATAGTACCATCCAAACTCGTCATCAAGCTCGAGACCCTGGGTCTCGACCCCGCCCTGTGCAACTGGGTACTGGACTTCCTGATGGGCCGCCCCCAGGTGGTGAGGGTAGGTAACAACATCTCCACCCCGCTGATCCTCAACACTGGGGCCCCACAAGGGTGCGTTCTGAGCCCTCTCCTGTACTCCCTGTTCACCCACGACTGCGTGGCCATGTACGCCTCCAACTCAATCATCAAGTTTGCGGAGGACACTACAGTGGTAGGCTTGATTACCAACAACGACGAGACGGCCTACAGGGAGGAGGTGAGGGCCCTCGGAGTGTGGTGTCAGGAAAATAACCTCACACTCAACGTCAACAAAACAAAGGAGATGATTGTGGACTTCAGGAAACAGCAGAGGGAGCACCCCCCTATCCACATCGACGGGACAGTAGTGGAGAGGGTAGTAAGTTTTAAGTTCCTCGGTATACACATCACGGACAAACTGAATTGGTCCACCCACACAGACAGCGTTGTGAAGAAGGCGCAGCAGCGCCTCTTCAACCTCAGGAGGCTGAAGAAATTCGGCTTGTCACCAAAAGCACTCACAAACTTCTACAGATGCACAATCGAGAGCATCCTGTTGGGCTGTATCACCGCCTGGTACGGCAACTGCTCTGCCCACAACCGTAAGGCTCTCCAGAGGGTAGTGGGTCTGCACAACGCATCACCAGGGGCAAACTACGTGCCCTCCAGGACACCTACACCACCCGATGTCACAGGAAGGCCATAAAGATCATCAAGGACAACAACCACCCGAGCCACTGCCTGTTTACCCCGCTATCATCCAGAAGGCGAGGTCAGTACAGGTGCATCAAAGCAGGGACCGAGAGACTGAAAAACAGCTTCTATCTCAAGGCCATCAGACTGTTAAACAGCCACCACTAACATTTAGTGGTCGCTGCCAACATACTGACTCAACTCCAGCCACTTTAATAATGGGAATTGATGGAAATGTATGTAAAAATGTATCACTAGACACTTTAAACAATGCCACTTAATATGTTTACATACCCTACATTACTCATGTATATGTATATACTGTACTCTATATCATCTACTGCATCTTGCCATCTTTATGTAATACATGTATCACTAGCCACTTTAAACTATGACACTTTATGTTTATATACCCTACATTACTCATCTCATATGTATATACTGTACTCTATACCATCTACTGCATCTTGCCTATGCCGTTCTGTACCATCCTTCATTCATATATCTTTATGTACATATTCTTTATCCCTTTACACTTGTGTATAACGTAGTAGTTGTGGAATTGTTAGGTTAGATTACTTGTTGGTTATTACTGCATTGTCGGAACTAGAAGCACAAGCATTTCGCTACACTCGCATTAACATCTGCTAACCATGTGTATGTGACAAATACATTTGATTTGATTTTGATTTGATTTGAATACAAATACTGATCTATACACAGACACACTTGGTTCACCACTGTTCACCAAGTTCACCACTGTTCCAGTGGTTTTAATTGTTGCCATAATAGTGTGTAATTGGCATTTTTGTCTCTTAATTTTCTGAGTTCTTTGCCATTCCCCATGGTGATGGATGACAAATGGATTTGACATGTGTTACCTCATTTTTATACCTCAGTGAAACAGAAAGCCATGAAAGGCCACAATACAGTTCCTTAAACTGAGATTAATTTTTAAAAGTAGAATGTTAATGCAGAGTACATTTTTGTTAATTGTTTTTATAAGAAACGTTAGGGTTGACAAATCATTTTGACACCTATCTGTTTTTTTGGCTTGTTAAATAAAGCTTTTCTCTGAGCAATTGTTACACTATAAAATAATAGAATTTCCCCACAACAAAATTGCATTCAAAACGACTATAGCTCAGTTTTTTTTTGCTCATCTTTATCATGGGTGCCAATAATATCCGATGTGACTGTATGTATGCATGCTGCTACCTCCACATTATGTGTTCAATCTTGACGTAGTTTATCATGTGCTCTTTTATTGCTAATGCTAAGTGTCTCACCCACCATTGTGTCAAACACCAGAGTATAGGCTGGACCTCACTAAACCAGAAGAAGTTTACAGCACTGGTATCTGGCAATTCATCAGAAACTTCCACCATACCGCCCTTCCTTATAAAATTTAGTATCTCGTTCACGGAATTGGCTACTTTCAAAATCTCGTATCCATGCACAGACATTGGAAAACCAGTGTTTTGTTTTTACGGGCTATGGTCCTGGTGTTTGAGAAGTGAAGTATTCTTTAGTTGTTTATTCTCTTGAATTCTAAAGGTACAACTTAGATTCGAGCCAATGTCTTCAGAACTGAAGAGGTGGTTTGGAAGTGTGGCTCAGGAGCAATACCTACCTAGACACATCACTTGGTTTATATAGAACAATGGCGCCGGAGTAGATGGCTACCGTTTTATGGCCTCCTAACCAATTGTGCTATTGTGTGTTTTTTTCGCATTATTTGTAACTTATTTTGAACATAATGTTTCTGCCACTGTCTCTTATGACCGTAAAGGACAGCGATTACTCACCTCGTAATGGACCAATTTTTTTTTTTGACGGCATCAAGCTTAGATTGTAGGATGGCTGGGGTGTTAAGCATGTTCCAGTTACTTCAGACACCCGACAAGGCCCAAATCCCCGTCATTCGCATGAGAAAGAGACAGAGATATCGGCGACGTAGGTCGGGGTGCCTTGTAAGGATCCGACGGCGAATGGGTAATCTGCCTCTACCATCAGTCCTATTAGCCAATGTACAATCATTGGATAATGAAATAGACTAGCTACGATCACAAATATCCTACCAACGGGACATAAAAAACTGTAGTATGTTATGTTTCACCGAGTCGTGGCTGAACGACGACATGGATAATATACAACTGGCGATGTTTACGCTGCATCGGCAAGATAGAACAGCTGCCTCCAGTAAGACAAGGATTTGCGGTCTTTGTATATTTGTAAACAACAGCTGGTGCACAAAATCTAATATAAAGGAAGTATCTCATGATAAGCTGTAGACCACACTATTTACCTAGATAGTTTTCATCTATATTTTTTGTAGCTGTCTATTTACCCCCACAAACCGATGCTGTCACTAAGACTGCACTCAATGAGCTGTATAAGGCCATAAGCAAACAAGAAAACGCTCATCCAGAGGCGGCGCTCCAAGTGCCCAGGGACTTAAATGCAGGGAAACTTAAATCTGTTTTACCTAATTTCTACCAGCATGTTAAATGTGCAACCAGAAGAAAAAAACTCCAGACCACCTTTACTCCACACACAGAGAAGCGTACAAAGCTCTCCCTTGCCCTCCATTTGGCAAATCTGACCATAATTCTATTCTCCTGATTCCTGCTTACAAGCAAAAACTAAAACAGGAAGCACCAGTGACTCGTCAACAAATAAGTGGACAGATGACACAGATGCTAAGCTCCAGGACTGGTTTGCTAGCACAGACTGGAATATGTTCCGGGATTCTTCGGATGGCATTGAGGAGTACACCACATCAGTCACTGGCTTCATCAATATGTGCATCGATGACGTTGTCCCCACAGTGACCGTACGTACATACCCCAACCAGAAGCCATGGATTACAGGCAACATCTACACTGAGCTAAAGGGTAGAGCTGCCGCTTTCAAGGAACGGGACGCTAACCCGGACCCTTATAAGAAATCCCGCAATGCCCTCAGACAAACCACCAAAACAAGCAAAAGATCAATACAGGACTAAGATTGAATTGTACTATACCGGCTCCGACGCTCGTAGGATGTGGCAGGGCTTGCAAACTATTACAGACTAGAAAGAGAAGCACAGCCATGAGCTACCCAGTGACACGAGCCAACCAGACGAGCTAAATTACTTCTATGCCTGCTACGAGGCAAGCAACACTGAAACATGCATGAGAGCATCAGCTGTGCTGGACGACTGTGTGATCACGCTCTCCATAGCCAATTAAACAGGTCAACATTCACAAGGCCGCAGGCCAGACGGATTACCAGGATGTGTACTCTGAGCATGCGCTGACCAACTGGCAAGTGACTTTACTGACATTTTCGACCTGTCTCTGACTGAGTATGGAATACCAACAGGTTTCAAGCAGACCACCATAGTCCCTGTGCCCAAGAACACTAAGGTAATCTGCCTAAATGACGACCAACCCGTAGCGCTCATGTCTGTAGCCATGAAGTGCTTTGAAAGGCTGGTCATGGCTCACATCAACACCATCATCCCAGAAACGCTAGACCCACTCCAATTTGCATTCCGCCCCAACAGATCCACGGATGATGCAATCTCTATTGCACTCCACACTGCCTTTTCCCACTTGGACAAAAGGAACACCTACATGAGAATGCTATTCATTGACTACAGCTCAGCCGACGTTGCAGGCGGCTGCTGACTGACTGATCTACAAATCACCTTGCATCAACTACTCATTATTTGTCGATCCGTCAGTGAGTCACAATTTACCCATGATATATTACGGTTTTGATGCTCTCAAACACGACCATTAAGTGTGACACCCCTCTCGCTCACTTTTTTCTAATCAGGGAGGGGACACTCTGGACTACTTATTGTCAAAAAAAATCAATGGTAAATGGCAGATTAAGGTTAGGAAAAGGGTTAAGGTTAGCTGAAATGCAAAAAAGTAATTAGTTAATTTGACAACAGCTGGATCCCCATCGTTATCCACCATCTTTGCTTTTGTTTGCCCTTAAAATTGGATGTGGGAACTCCGCTCAGGCATTTATTTTACACCTGCTTAGTCTTGAGTAGAAAAGCTATTCTAAGACAAGACAGTATGCTGGTTCAGTGTGCTATCTAACCACAGGGGGGAGCCTGTTGCCTGTTTCAGGTATCCAGTATCTAGTATCCACCCCCATTGCTCCCAGCCAGGGGTTTGGAGCCAAGGGAATGAGTCACAAAGAAAATATGATTTCATGGCACCATTTAAAGGTGGTGATTTTTCCAACTCTGTTTCTTCCTGATTACAGAAGTGTTCTCCCATTCTCTTTGATGAAGTCCATGACAATGATATGAAGACCCATGATGATATACTCTATTTCTATGCTTGCTCTTCAATAGTGTGGGTGTGAGTGGGATTGAATGAAGAGTGGAACTAAGGGTAGTAGTGTGATGCTGTGTGATACTGATATCTGACAAAGTGCCATCTGGCACTCCTCCTCCCCAAAATAAACACATTCTGAAATCGAATTAATTCCCCCCAAAGTGTACCCTAATTTTGTAAGGGAAATGTTGAACACAAAATTCATATGGCACAAAGATTCTTTGTCTCCTTGACAACAGTAACCTGGCAATGATCACTCTACATACAATAAATCCTGGCTCCATTCTCCATCGCCTCAATCCTTCTATCTTATGCCTTTTCTAAGTTTAGTCTCTGTCTCTCTCTCTGGCCCTTTCTCTACCCCCTCTCTGTATCCCCATGGATACAAGATTGTCTGGATACTAAAAAAAGCAAGTGAATCGTCAAAATCTGAATCACTGTGAAAACCATGTTATACCAGGGCTGCTACTGTGATTGCTCTCTTGCACTTGCAAAAAGCATGCAATTAAGTTTCTGGGCTTTGAAGTATCACAACACAGAGACACATAACCAGATAAAAAAGAGTCACTTTCCTTTCTCATGACTTCTCAGAGTATTTTATTTGGCCCTCAATGAAATCACATGGGAATGGAGATGGAGAATCAGTCAAACTACTGCAGTATGATGCTTAGGATTGTATTTACAGGGGTTCAACAGCTAATTCACTCTTCTCTATGGTTCTCTACAACAACATTTCTACCTGAATCAACCCAGATACGTCCATCATTTCTTTAATGCCATTCTCTCTTCCTGGTCTTCTCTGCTTCATTCATGTGTCATCCCCATTACTGTATCCTCCACTCATCACTCACTTTTCTCTTCACCATAATTTACCTCTTTGAATCCCTCTCTATTTTGCAATTGCTTACATGCTATTTCCCTCTTGCTCGCTCTCTAGCCACCCCTCTCTCTTTCTATACATCCCTCATTCTATCCTTCCCTCATCCCTGATCACAGGGCTCCCAGGTCATGGCAGGAGCGGGACTTCTGTCTGAAGAACTTGCCCCCGTCTCGTTCCCTCTCACGGGGGTAGCGTGGGACCAGGCTAGTGAGGAAACGCTTGGCCCGGTGGGTGATGCTCTCCAGGCCGCCAGCCATGTCGTGCCCATAGGCCCCTGGGGGCACTGGACTGAGGCCTCTGGCTAACCTCACAGTAGACTCCAGGAGCTCCACTGTGCGGTGGTCCAGAGAGGTTGACATTTCCACATACAGACAGTCAAACAGAGTAGCACTGGTGAAGGCCTCTGAGAGAGAGAGAGCGAGAGAGAATAAGCACAGTTGTCAGTGGTAAACGCATTACCCATTTAGGATGAGGGCATTTCGGATGAGATTGGGTACACGGTGATGTGCTGTTGTCACAGGTTCATCCATATTAGTTACATGTTGAAGCACCTCTTATTATCTTATTGTGCTGTGACTCAGCCCAGCTCCCCTCTGGTTGACCTCAGAAACACTACAATATAAACATCCCTGCCTCTCTGGATTTTTTGTGTCATTACAGACTACTATCCCTAGGACAAATACAAACACACACACATAATTGAACGCATTTATTCAAAAGATGGAAAAAGCACATATTAAAGATAGAGTGCAACACAGAAATCACAGGGAATGAGAAGCCAGATGATGAAAGATGATGAGAAGCAATTGCCCAAATTAGTCTTAATTAAAATCGTATTTATTAATTAGAGAGATAAAATCATCCCTGACAGCAGAGGAAGAGAGAACCAATATAGTTAATGTTTTTTCTTCTGTGCACGCTCGTTCAGCTATATTATAAAGCGAGAAGGAAGGCAGTTTTCACCCAGTTCCTGTGAAAGTAATTATGCAGAAAGCCTTGCTCTGCTCTCTGCCTCATAATAAGTCAAAGGCCACATGGTTCTGAGGTTACACAACACTCATAACATGATCCCAAAAACAGCCAGGTCTGAGGAGCTGCAGTCTGAAGCAACACACATCACATAGACAGGTGGGGGTGAAAGAGAGTTTTGTGTTCATGTGTGTTATAGGTTGTGGTGACCATACAGCCAAGCTCAGGTACGTCTTCTTAACACACCACACAGCCATATCCTCAGTTGATATGTACATCTAGATGAAAAGATTAATGCGTATTTTTATTTATTTTAATTTT
This sequence comes from Salvelinus fontinalis, assembly GCF_029448725.1. Taxonomy (NCBI): domain Eukaryota; kingdom Metazoa; phylum Chordata; class Actinopteri; order Salmoniformes; family Salmonidae; genus Salvelinus; species Salvelinus fontinalis. The sequence continues at coordinate 21,806,723 of NC_074678.1, read as the reverse complement.
ATATCACCTTTATTTAACCAGGTAGGCCAGTTGAGAACAAGTTCTCATTAACAACTGCGACCTGGCCAAGATAAAGCAAAGCAGTGCGACAAAAACAACAACACAGAGTTACACATGGGATAAACAAACGTACAGTCAATAACACAATATAAAAATATGTATACAGTGTGTGCAAAATGAAGTAAGGAGGTAAGGCAATAAAAGACCAATAGTGAAGAAGTAATTACAATTTACACTGGAGTGATATATGTGCAGCGATCGGTAAGCTGCCCTGACAGCTAAAAGCTTAAAGTTAGTGAAGAAGATATAAGTCTCCAACTTCAGTGATTTTTGCAATTCGTTCCAGTCATTGGCAGCAGAGAACTGGAAGGAAAGGCGTCCAAAGGAGGTGTTGGCTTTGGGGATGACCAGTGAAATATACCTGCTGGAGCGTGTGCTACGGGTGGGTGTTGTTATGGTGACCAGTGAGCTGAGATAAGGCGGAGCTTTACCTAGCAAAGATTTATAGATGATCTGGATCCAGTGGGTATGTTCTTAGTATCTCATGCACAGTTCTCAGCATGCACAGTCCCTTCCTCCCATACTCCCACACTGCACTGCAGCTGAAATGCTGTGCCACTTTCTGTCTATATTCCTATATTTCTCCCTTCACCGCAGTACCCTGCAGAGATACAGCATAAAACTCAACCTGTCGACACACTGGGTGGAGATGGCAGGCAGAGACAAGGCAATGAGAAAAGAGAGCATCTATAGGAATAGATAATCTGTAGGAAAAGGTATACACTATGGAATACTGCAGGTTGAGGTTGCAGCGACAAAGGGCGACCACTCTACCACTGTGCTGTAACAAAGAGAGGGTCAATCTGCCTCACCTTGAGTGCTGACCTCGCGCGAACGGACCAGGTCACTCTTGTTGCCCACGAGGATGATGGGAGTTTGTGGCTGCGTCTCCCTGAGGAGGAGGCGAAGTTGGGCGGTGCGGTGGAAACTACGCCTGTCCGTGACAGAGAACACCAGGACACACACCTCACACTGCAGAGCAGACAGGTCCTGAGAGAGAGAGGGAGGGAGAGAGATCACCACAACCATACCGCTTTATCTTTCATTTAGTCATAGGAATTTTAATGAGAATAAACTTCTATGTATCATATGCCTAATTTATAGCTGGCTCTAACATGGGTCCTGTGTCCTGATCTTGTCCACATTCTGATTGTGCCCACATTTTCAGAAATGTGTATTCTCATGGTATTAAAACGTGTCTCTTATCCGTCCACTGTGTCTGCATTGTGACCAGATTTCCCTTTAAGAAAATGATTTCACTGCTATATTTTCCAAACAATCTTTAATTATTTATTTGAAGACACATATTGATGGCATATGTAAAAAGTTCCGCCTGTCAATGATTTTAGAGGGTGGGATAATGATGATTTAAATGGTTTCACTGTCCAGATCGGTCTACACTTGTACATCCAGACACAATGCGTGTCTGACTACCTCAAGAGGTGGTCAAGAAGATCTGATCACAATCAGATCACAGTGCCTGTTTAATTGTCTACACCTATCAAAAAACGTGGGCACAATCAGAATATGGACAAGATCATGCCAAAGGACGCATGTTCAAACCAGGTAGAAACTCAGGCTGGGAATTGCCAGGGACCTCATGATACAAAATTATCACGATACTTAGGTGCCGATACGATACATATTGCTATTCTCACGATTCTATAAGTATTGCGATTCGATACTGTGATTTTATTCCGATTCGATGTTCCAAACATATTGCTCACCATATGTCCACTGCAGAGGGACAAAAGAGAGCCATGAGAAAATTAGTTTTGATCAAGGAAATTAAAGTGCTGAACAGAAATTGGCTCCCTATGTAAAAAGAAGATGAGAACAACTTATGAAGGAAAAATTCTGGAATTTTAGTGCAGGTACAGCCAACTAGCGCAATAATAATATTGAGATATTGTCAAAACAATATATCGTCAAAAAGAATATCCCGATACGTAAATGGATCGACCCCCCCCCCCATTACAATGGGTCTACATAAGTCACCAAGTGAAGAGGTAGAGGGAGGCAGCTCTTCCCTCCCTAAAAATCTTTCTTTATGTGGTTTGTGTCCACATTTTCCGACTGCTGTGCTGAGAGCCTTGTAAATGACAGTCAGTAAGAACATGTAATTATAACTCTGGCATGATGAGTGCTCTATGACAGACAGAGTCATATCAAAGAGTGTGTGTACTTGTGTTTTTCAACATTTCAAACGAATGATTGTTCTAGTGGTATACAGTGAAAGCCTGCTGCCTGCACCAGTCAAGAGTGAAAGCAAAGCCCTGTGCTCTTTCATTCTATGATTCCCTGCTGCCTAGAGACAAATTACCATACCACACCAACTGGGAACCACGTCAATTACTGATGACACACACAGAGAATACAATGAGACACACACACAAACACACACACTGGAAGCCCTTTGAGTGAATCCTTCATAAGTCACTGAAAACGCTTCAGGGACACTGTGTGAGCAAAGCTACATTTGATTTCTAAAATCGGAATTTAAGATTTCCCTCTTGAGACTGCATCAAAAGGTTAACTCAAACTCTTCTGAACAGATGAGACAGCGCAGCATCACCAAGATCAGTATCTCCTAAAAGACAACCAAAGAACGTCAGTGATCCACTTACAGATGTAGGATCTACTGTTTTTTTCAATCACTGCACATTGTATATTTCCAAAGCTCTTAAGTAAAAAACTCTAAACGGATAGCACTTGTAATCCCCCTATCTTATAGGACCTTAGATATAGGACACATCTTTCACCCCTGAGTCATTCATGGAAAATCTACGTTTTCCGTGAAATACCATGAGAACATTTTGCTTAGTCACCCATACTGTACATCAGATAATGATAGGCTCCATTTAGTCATTTTAACTACCATTTAATCCAATAGCAAGAAAGAATATTAGCGGGTAAATATAATTTTCCATACAGTATTTGACTAAAACTTGACATGCACAATTATTTTATCATTTGTATCCAATGGCAGGTTGTGAGAATGTTGAGAAATATGTCAGTCAAACTATATATGTTAACTAGGCACTACATGGTTAAGTGATAGATAATTGTATTGTTAAAAAATTCAGGAAAATCATACAAAAGTAAAGTGAATATTGAAAAGCAGATACTTAGATTGAAAATGCATCTGAATTGAAAGAGAGATTTGGTGCAGTGAACAAGTGAACAAGTGACTGTGAATTTATTTGTTGTACTCAGTAAATTGAAATGTGCTTAGAGTTTTGAAACATGAGCCATTTTGATGATCTGTTTTGATGTTCATGCTTAGAGTTATGAAAATGTACCACATACTTGTGAAAATTGCACCAAAGTGATAAAAAACACTGTAATTTGATCACCCTGTGGTTGCAGGAACTCCGAACTTGTAGTGTAATCAAGGTTGAAAAAGGCTTCTAAAGTTTGTAATCATTTGCCCTAACAAAAAATGTATCAACCCCTTCAAAAATGTCCATTAATTATAATCCACACAATAATTCACATTTTGCTGATTAAGGTAAACGAAAAGGAAAAATACAACTTCACAAGCTCTTGTGATTCCAGACTGGAGACCTCCTACAGAGAGATAATTTTGCAATACCCAACCTCCAGCTGAGTCAGAACAAGCAGAAGGATAAAAATGTCCCCAGTACGTCTGCTCAGTGAGCAGTTCCCTCCCTCACCAGTGGTGGAAAAAGTACCCAATTGTCATGCTTGAGTAAAAGTAAAGATACCTTAACAGGAAATTACTCAAGTAAAAGTGAAAGTCACTCAGTAAAATACTACTTGAGTAAAATTCTAAAAGTATTTGGTTTTAAATATACATAAGTAACAAAAGTAAATGTCATTGCAAAAATGTACTTAAGTATCAAAAGTACAATTAAAGTATAAATAATTTAAAATTCCTTATATTAAGCAAACCAGATGGCACAATTGTTTGTGTTTTTTTACATTTATGGATAGCCATAGGCATATCCAACACTCAGACATCATTCAGAAACAAAGCATTTGTGTTAAGTGAGTCAGTCAGATCAGAGGCAGTAGAGATTACCAGGGATGTGCTCTTGATAAGTGCCTGAATTGGACAATTTCTGTCCTGCTAAGCATTCAAAATGTAACAAGTACTTTTGGGTGTCTGGGAAAATGTAAGGAGTAAAAAGTACATCATTTTCTTTTGGAATGTAGTGAAGTAAAGGTAAAATTTTTCCAAAATATAAATATTTGTAAGTCGCTCTGGATAAGAGCGTCTGCTAAATGACTTAAATGTAAATGTAATAAATAGTAAAGTACAGATACCCCCAAAAAACTACTTAAGTAGTACTTTAAAGTATTTTTACTTAAATACTTTACACCACTGTCCCTCACACATCCATGAACGCATGTGTTTGAAGCACGCTCAGGATAAACAGAGGTAATCCTGTGGGAAATAACCTGATAATAGGCTTCCTATCCAGCCAATCACAGACTCCCACATGGGAATGTCATATTTCCACTGCTTGATCAAAGACAGGGAGATCGGGCAACACTTCATGACTAAACATCGAGAAAAACTACACCAAAACCCCCACATTAAAAGTTAACCCATGAGATAAGACAGGCGAGGAGTGGAAAGGAGTGGAAAGAGAAGGCTGGGGTAGAGTGGGGCCACAGAGATGTAGTATGGCTCACCTGCCTCCAGTTGTCATAGATAAGGATGGTGCAGTCCTCGTTGTCCACGGTAACAGTACGTATATAGCCCTCTCCTGAGGGAGAGACACAGCAGGCAAGTCTCAGGTGGGAGATGAGGGGAAGAAGGGTTTTAGCTTATGTTTATTTACAAGACATACACATTGCTGGGATGTTATTCATTGCACACGCTCTACCTGTTAGCATCATAGGCATATTTTTGTTGAAACACTGTCCAACATCCAAACACCAATCAATGTACCTTCAGAATCCACAGAAGCAGTTCTATCCAAATCCCCAGCCAAGGCGATAGCAAGGCTTGACTTGCCCACCCCATTTTGCCCCAGCAGGGCAATTCGAAAGGGCCCTTCAGAGGGGGGTCTCCCCTCTGCCGCTGAGGCGATGGTCTCATCCTTCGCCGGGCTGAAACTGATTGGAGGAGAAGGTCCAGCCAACCCTGATGTCCAATCACAATCATCATGGACTGCTTCCTCTCGTCTGAGCTGGTGTTTGATTGGCACAGGGGTACTTCCTCTGCGTAAAGGTGGGGCACTGGACAGAGTCATACTGTCACACTAAAAGAGAGACAAATAAATAAATATACACATTACATTCACATACAACATGGACCAACAAGATTCTGACTTTGTGTTCACATTTCCATCAACATTCCACACTCTGTAGCAGTTTTCCACACACACAGAAATGGTCAATTGTCTAGAAAGCAGGGAAGGTTATGTGGCGTCAGCAGGGAAGGTTATGTGGCGTCCTGTGCTTCCTAATGAACTACCTTAACCTCATCTGTCTCCAGGAAGACGTGACACCAATTGGACTGTTATAGGGAGTGGGCTAGTCACTCTGTACCTGACATGTTATCACTTTCTGTGTGATCCTGAAATAGAACGCTCTTACATTACTGTATCCCGCTTTGTATCTATGACCCTCATTAACACCTGCACTGTCTCTGCCTGCCTCCCCCTCTCTATCTTGCCAGCTCCCTTTGTATTTTAACCTCTCTATTTCTGTCTGTCTCAAGCTTCACACACACACACACACACACACACACACACACACACACACACACACATTAAGAGATGCAGAGAACCACTCAAGAACTAAATGGTCTCATGCCCATGACAAATTTGATGTTAGTGAAATCTAAAGCTCAAAAATAAACAAATAATCAAAACCCTTCTATTATGTCACCAGCACCTTCCACGTCGTGTCACTCACAGATGGCAGATGTCTTGTGAGGCAACCGTTAGGCAAACTATGACATATTTGCATCGATATAAACAGTTAAAAAGCTATGTGCTGCCCGGCACATTGTGTTTAAACATCCCCGCCTACCTTAGCCAGTGTTTCCTCGATATTGATAATGTCTATGAGCGCATCTGTCTGCATCTGCAATGTGAAATACACCGGTCAGAAATCGACTTTTACCTACTCCCGAGCGTTTTCCCGCCCTCCCACTCTTCTCACTCCCGCGCGCTCTACCTCAAAGCCACAGGATGATCTCACCTGGCACAAGACTCGCAGCACCAACAAAGTAAAAACGGTTCTCTCTCTCTTTTCCACTTTCTCTCTCTCTCTCTCTCTATTTCATGCGCGCTCAGAAACAAACATCACACGCACAGACTCAGAGGCTACATAGACAACACACTTCTCTCTCCCCCACAGCGTGCTTTCGTACAGTAAATTCGGTCCTCCTGCAGTGTCTCTTCTGCATCATGACTCACTTACATGACGTGTAAATAAATGATCGTTGCCAGCTTTTTATTTTCTTAGTCAAAATTGATTTAGGCTATTGAATGTAAAGCTGCGTCGACTGGATTTTCCCTGTAGAGAAAATGTCATGTGGAGTCCATCTCTATAAAATGTTTGAATGCAGGAGCTACATGGGTCAGATAAAGCATAAATCATCATCTGCTGATAAGATGCTCATTTCACTCCACTCTAATTTCTTTTTTGGATGCTGCAGATACTTGGAATAATAGGTGTACTTTCGGCACTAGGGCGCAGCAGAGTACAGTTTTGTCTTCCAGCACCTCTACCATGTATTGCCCTTTTGAGTGTGTGTGTGTGTGTGTGTGTGTGTGTGTGTGTGTGTGTGTGTGTGTGTGTGTGTGTGTGTGTGTGTGTGTGTGTGTGTGTGTGTGTGTGTGTGTGTGTGTGTGTGACATGTCTGTGTCTTTGGGCATTCAAAGTACTGTACATGTGTTCATACACGTGTGCGTTTCTGCGGTCACTTTATCCCCTGGGAAGTAACCTCTAACATACTCTCTGTCGTTCGCTCTCTCTCTTTCTCTCTCGCTCTCTGTCTGCCTTTCTCCTATCATATTAGGCCTTCTTAGGCTATCTAAATCTTAGCATTGGTTTCCTGTTGTTGGTGTTTCTTGTCTCTCTCTATCACGCTCTCTGTAAATATTATTTTACACTGGGGGGGAAAAGGGTGCAATTTTTCACCTCTGATATTTTCAAGCTGAGATTGTATGAATGTAAATTCATTTAAGCATCACTGTAAAGTATGTGTATTTCAACATATGTCGTGTTGTAAGTGAATGTAAGTGTGAGTGGCTGTGTGTAACAGCGTGAGTAGGGTGAGTGTTCATGTTACTCTGTGTACGTCCTCTGCACACAATGCTACAATGGACTCCGGCAGTGAGCAGTCAGGGCGCTATTATAGCCCTAATCCTGTCCCTATTATGCAGGCCAGAGAGAGCGAGAGACACAGAGAGGGAGGCAGGGCCGAGGGTGAGGTCATCCCAAACAGCGCTCTGCCAGGGTCACTGCCTCTCTATAGAGGGACACAGAATGACAGAGAGATGGAGGGAGAGAGAAATGGAAGAGGTTTGGTAAAGAGAACAGGTCTACAGGAGATTGGAAAAGTGGGAGGGACAGAGAAGGGATAGAGAGCGATTACTAGGTGTTTAAAGTACATGTGACAAAGAGAGAAATTCAGAAAAAGATTGGAACATTTACAAAACTGCCAAGGATGATAAAAATATTGTCTTTATTTCATAGGAAACCACACTACAGTAGGAGCATCAACCATGATGGCAATAATGATTGTAGTCATACTATTGAAAATAATCAAAAAGATAATTAAAATATTGATTCATCCTGCTTGAAAATAAAAGTACACACTAAGCTTGTAGATTAAATTGTAAACCAGTAAAATAATAATAATTGGTACATAAATAAACAATGAATAAATACTGTGAATAAATAAGTGAATAAATAAAACAGATAAATCAATTAATTAACCTACACCTAGCCAAAACAATTAGCTCTAATGTAGCTACCCTGGTAACATTTCATGAGCTGGTTTTAAGAGAGGTGTCTTGGAATGTCCACATTTTCTTGCATTTCACCCCACTTTTTAAGAATCCACAGTGTCCAGCTCTGTGGTGCTTGTTGCATTATGGTTGTCGCTCTCTTACAAAAGTGTTTTCAGCACAACCTAGATTGTATTATAAAAGCTTGAAGACAAAACACAGCAACCCAGTCCATTTAGCACTCTGTTGCCTTTGGGGGGGGATGTTCTTTGTACAGACCTATTTGACTACAACAACTGCAGCAACCACAGTTTCTTGTTTCACATGTTAGAGTCAACTGATTGATTGTGGAAATCCTACAGTACAGGATGACAGAAGAAGTCTCTTGGAGGTTTGTTCACGAATCACAGATAGCACACTGCAATTATTCTTCATAGTCATTATGACAAAAAGTGAAGTTATTTTCAACAAGCAAAGTATGGATTTGTTTTAATTTTTCTTTTTTTATGTATCTACTTTATACATGAGTGTTTATGTCAATTTTTCATTTAGCACAACCACAGGAATTCTATCAGAAAAAGGATCCTTGTACATTATTTTTTTATGATTATTCATCTTAAAAATGTGATAGTGGGTAACAAATCTTGGTGAGCAAAAACACCTTGGTAGGCAACTGTGAAATATTCGCTGGTGAGTACAACTGCATGCCATGGACACTTGAAGATCATACACCACCACACATCCAATACCACAGCACTACTCAGACCAGTCAACCTACACCATCACAGTGTGCATGTCAGGGGCTGGATTCAACCCAACCATTGTTTGGATATCAGTTCATCTTTTAATTTGTTCTGCTTGAAATAAATGTGCATAGATAGGTTGATAGTGTTAAGGTTGATGAATGATACGATGGTGTTTGTTCAGTTTGAGGATGACCTGTGACCTTCCATGCCCTGATTTCACCAGTGCAGGATGCATGCTGAAGATGTTTCATTGAGTCTTTGTGCTACTATGAACGTCACTGTGATATCAAAACTAAAATCTTCACCATTAGTCCTGTTTATGAAGGCTCGATTCGAACCCTAAGTTAACAGTGAAGTGCCAGCTCAGCGGGTTGATTTCACAGTCATGTATGGCCTAGTCCTAACCCCACTACTCGCCTGACAACCTCCACAACCTCCACACACGAACACACACCCCCAACCCTTCCTCCAAAAGTCTGATTCCCCTGTGCTGGCCTTATTTAGGCTGACCTGCTCTTTCACCCCACTCTCATCCCTCACTTTTTATGTCCTCTCCTCTGGTATGTCCTCAGAGGAAGTAGTTAGGGGGTGGTGAGGGGGGGTTGTTGGCGTGGGTAGGTGGAGCCTCGTTTGTACTGACAAGCTTTTCGTAGCGAGCCTTGTAGGCGTCCCTCTCCCTCAGGACCCGAGATAGCTCACACTGCAACTGTTCCAACTGAGGAGAGAGACGGACAGGAGAGAGTTATTAGAGCTTTTATTTTGTAGTTGTTGGCAGTGGTGTGTTTTTGCTGTGTGTGTGTGTCCTACCTGTTGTGTGAGGACGTGTTTCTCGGACTCCAGTGCGTGGCGGTGCTGCAAGCGTTTGTAGCGACAGGACTGGGCATAGCCTCGATTCTTTAGCGTACGACGTTTCTGCTTGAGACGCACCACCTCATCCTTACTGACGCCACGCAGGTGTCTGTTCAGCTCCCGCACCGATAGGCTCACCAGCTGTTCGTCTGAGAAACGCTCATCCACCCCACCACACTGCACACAGACACAGGGAGAGGTGGTTACTTCCAAACGTTGACATGAATTACGGTTATACAGAATAGATAGGACTTAAAACATTTTGACTGACTTTCAATATATTTAGTAGGAAATATGATGGAGCTAGTGTATAGTGGACTAGTTATAAGTAGGCCTACAATACTGACACGAGACTTCAATCTGTTATTCTATCTCAAAATGATACTGTGATCATGTGTGTGTGTGTGTGTGTCTGAGTTGTGCATGTGTGGTTCTGTGCGTGATGTGAGAGTGTGCCTAGCTGTGTGTGTCAGGGGGCACATGTTGGTATCACGTCCATAATCTGTCAGATAATCTGACTGATTGTGAGTGACAGTAATCAGGGTTATACACCTCAATAATAGCAGATATTATCATAAGCTCACACTCTGCTCCACATACTGTACAGAGATTCTCTCAGACACCTGGTTGGAGAATGCAGCTATAGAACAGTACTGAACATTCCACACAATAGCATTACCAGCCCCACACATTGCTCCTTCAACTCTAGAACAGCTAGAGGAAAATCAAAATCAAATCAATTCAGAACCCTGGAGTTATTGATGTGGCCTAGTAAGTATTAGCTTTAACACAGTTAATATATCAATGTTGATGTAGTACAATTACTTGTATCTATTAAAAGGAGAATTATTGCAACCTTTATTACATTTAATCCAATATTCTGTACTTGCCTGCAGGACAAACAATGCATTTTAGAACAAGGAATGTCTACAGATAAACTCATTGTCATCTCAGAGTAGAGGCATGTTTTCTATACTTATGGCAGGTACACGGCAAGCACACTTAATCATGTTCTAATGTTCTAATCCCAATCCTTTACAGCATGATCCCTCTATCACATCTCCCTCCCCTCTCCCATATGCTCCTGCTCCATCCAGTAATGGCGCTGTTGTTGCTAGCCTGTTACTAGCCTTCTCGTTTCGCTTATCTCAGTTATTCTACTATATTTTGTTTCATACTGTCGTGCCCCCTGACCCCATTAATTACTTGGAGGTGATGATGATGATGATGATGATGGCCATGGATGGGGTGGTGCGGGTGGTGATGATGATGATGATGTGGATGGTGAAGTCGGTCAGAGGGGCTCTGGGGTTGTGGGTAGGATGCTGAAGAGGGGTTGGTGTTGGGGAGCAATTGAGGGCCAGAGGAGAGGTAGAGGAGTGGGCGATGACACATATCTGTCCCATTGGCGCAAGAAATGTCACCTCCACTGTCACTACCCGAATCCCCCAGGTTACTGCTGGAACTCTGGGAAAGCACTGGGAACTGAGAGCGAGAATACACAGTGGATGATTGGAAAGAGGGAGAGAAAGGGAGAGAAAGAGGGAGAGAAAAAGAGAAATACAAACATTGATTATAGTCTATCTATGTCATTACGAGCCCACTATCAAAAGTGAATAACAACATATCATTTACAGACATCACAGACAATATAGACAGTGTTACATACCTGTGAGTTTACAGCTGCTGCAGCTGAGTTCAGTAGAGCCTCCACAGCGTCCTCACAGCCCAGGAAGCTGCCGACCGACCCTCTTTCTCTGTCTCCCCGCTCTGGCCCGCCTCCCAGCAGGGACGCAGGTCCCCCCGCCTCCCCTCCAAACTGCTGCTGCAGCGCTGCGAGCCAGATCAGGTCCTCCAAAGAGGCAGGGTTAGGACCCTGGGCACCCCCATGGAAGGGGCTACCCTCCATGTTCCCCTGAGATCCAGAACTGATGCCAGAGGTGTAGCTGTTTGAGATGGACAGAGGGAAGGAGATGGAGGAGGAGGAGGAAGGGGAGAGGGAGGAAGAGGCTGAGGGAGGTGGGTGGGCATCGCTCAGCGTTGGAGAAGGGGGCAGGGAGTTGTATGGGCTGGAGCTGAGGCTGGTGTAGGGACCAGGGGAACTGGAGGGGTCGTGGGGTAGGCTAGACTTGGGGAATGTGCAGGGGGGAGGGAGAGGAGGAGTGTCAGGCTTCACCTCAAACTTAAGGAGGTCAAAGTCATTGAGGTACTCCATGGCCAGTGGACTGGGGGGGAGGGAGGGCATGGGGAGAGAAGGAGATGACATGGCCACGGCTTTGGGAGCAGACTGAGTTTGTCCGTGTGTCAGGGTTGTGTGTTAATCCACCTCTCTGTCTTAGTGCAGCAGCAGTCCATACACAACAACAGGCTTGATGCCTCCAGACTCTCAGACAGCCCTGGTGTCCAATAATGGACTGACTGGCGACTGTCCTCTGTGGAAAAAACAGTCTTCCTGTGTCCGTGTGTGTTTCTTCTTGGTCCTGTCAGAGGGAGAGAAAATGGCATAGGTGATTGTTCTCAAAGCTGATGTAAAGTCATTAAAACAACATCTCTATGTGTTAGGTAGACAGGAACTGAGGTCAAGATAACATCTCTAATGAAGACAGAGAAGAGGAGAGAGAAGAGGACAGGATGTGGGAAACAACACAAGAACAACAATCTGGCCATAGACGGAAGAAGCTCTTTACCAGACCTCTCTCTCTATGGCTTACAATTTGTCTGAGTATGTACAAGTAATGAACTAGATCCAAAACAATTACTGCAACTTTCTAGAAAGTAGAGAAATCAGGACTCTCACCCTGTGCACCCAATCAAGTGAATTTACACTTGTGAGGTAGTGTTCTTCTCCATTGTGAGTATGTGTCCAACTGTCTGTTAGTATGTTGAAGTATTAAGTGACTAATCCTCATTAGATCCCCATTGCCCCCCACAAACACACACATTTACACACATGTACACACACACAAATAAACATGATTTGGATATTCCTACATCGACCTCAACCCACTAATAGCAATTATATTTGTATAGACATTTGTCAGCTTGCATTCTTGTTGTACTATATAACTTAGACTGCTGTTATAAACCGGTAGTAAACATGCTGTTATGCAGCAAAGACTAATGTCTGATGTGGCATAATCAAACAAGAGAGATATGTATACCCATATTATACACCTAATACTTTCGTCAACTTTTTTGACACAATCTGTGACATCATATGACTGGAATGGTGTGATGTTGATATAATTGACTATGGGGTGAATTTGGTCATCATCAAGTCCAACTAAACTTTTTTGCTGTCTAAAATTTCAAAGCTATCTGAATTTCAGGGACAAATCAGTAAGCAATGCAATAGGATAGAACTTCTACCCATCTCATAGCTTCAGTATTTTCTTAATGGAATGACATTCATTCATTTGATAACATAACAGGTCAAAGCACATTTCAGTAATTCGAAAAGCATTCACTTTTCATAATCTCCATAACAGAAGAGACTTCCAAGCCCAAATTTCAAAAACTATTTCAAAGCTAAGGTTGTGACTGAATGAAGACCTATAACTTTTCTCTGCTGTTTTATTCCTCAAGGGTCATTTAATGAAGAAACACTTGTACAGAGAAGATAATCTAACTGAATATTTTATAAATAGATATTAATGACAGAAAAACATAGACTTCAAATACATTCTCCAACATGCACTGAACATGTCAAAAGATATTAAATTCAAAGAAAATTCTCAGTCTTTCTAGTATTCTTGTTTTATGTTAGAACACTTTGAAACTTAAACTTTGGGCTAATTACCACACAAGAATTACATAAACAAACTGAAAATCTGTCTGATCATGTACAAGAGCACATTTCGAAATATAGTACTATAGTTCTTCTTGAAAATAAAACATTTGAAATCGGAACAACAACCTCAAAATTGGTAGTACAACATCCCAAACTATTTCTACAACGAATACTTAATCAGTATCAGCACTTACTATACTGATGATAATCATCATATTTACTTGTAAAAATAATAATAATGACAACCCATGTCAGACAGATGGTTCTACACATTAATTGTAGCCCCTGATGTCCACTATGGCCCATGACAGAGAGGGAAAACTGTGGGGCGCCACAGAGGCCTCAACCTGGCTTCAGCCCAGAGTAGGTGGAGAGAGAACCAACAGAAAGACAGAGAGACATGGGGAAAGAGAGAGAAAAAAGTAGAATGACACTAGGAGAGATAAAGGCCTGAAAGAGAGAGGAATGAGAGGGAAGGAGAAGAGGAGGTGTAGTTGAAAAAAAAGTTCTTACCGTAGGTCATAGATAGGATGATTGATTTGGATGTCCTCTCACCATTTCCCCCCCCAAAAGTGACTATACTGACTGACGGATTTACCGACACATGTTCACAGAGAGAGACAAAAAAGAGAGGGTGTGTGCACATGTGAGTGCATATGACACTCTGTCACTGAGTGTCACTGCCCCCTCTCTTTCTCTCCTCTCTGTTGCAAATCCCTGTCTCCCTCTTCATCACACTCCCCTCTTCTCTCTCACCCCAATATCCCTCTCTAGAGCCACGGCTCTCTGTAATCATGGTTCAAATCTCTCTCTCTCTCTCTGTCTCTCTCTCTCTCTCTCTCTCTCTCTCTCTCTCTCATTCTGTCCCCCCGACTCCACTAGCCCCCACATTTTTGTCATTGCCAAAAATACCATTAACTCTGTTTAAAATGTCATATTTTTTGCATCAACATACACCCATGCACTTACAGCCATCCCCCAAACAAACTCTCCACACACACATGCAAACCCATCAGTAGTCACATGTCAGATCATATTATAAACCATGTTAAGCGTGTGGTGGTAACACCACAAGGAGCGTGCTCATCCGGGCATGTCATGATGTCACCTTATCAATGCTTCATGACATATACTTGCTTCCCATTTGCTGCTACAGTGAACTGCGACTGCTACACACATGTTTATGAAGATAGCCATGTTGACAGCTTATCAAAAGTGATCTTGTAATAGAAAGACTAAGAGAGACTTCTTAGTGCTTTTACAAAGGTTGTATTGAAACTTGATTGATGGGCTCTCTACCTCCACACAGTGGACACTGATTCAGAGGCATTGGGTTTAATGCAGAAGACCAATTTCGGTTGAATGTATCCAGTTGGGCAACTGACTACAGTGCCTTCAGGAAATATTCACACCCCTGGAGTTTTTTCACATTTTGTTGTGTTAAAGCCTGAATTTAAAATTAGATTTTTTTGTCACTAGCCTGGACTCAATACCCCCATAATGTCAAAGTGGAATCATGCTTTTAGACTTTTTTACAAATTAATACAAAATGAAAAGCTGAAATGTCTTGAGTCAATAATTATTCAACTCCTTTGTTATGGCAAGCCTTAATAAGGTAAGGAGTAAACATAATAAGTCACATAATAAGACTCACTCTGTGTGAAATAATAGTGTTTAACATGATTTTTGAATGACTATCTCATCTCTGTATCACACACATACAATTATCTGTAAGGTTCCTCAGTCGATCATTGAATTTCAAACACAGATTCAACCACAAAGACCAGGGAGGTTTTCCAATGCCTCGCAAAGAAGGGCACCTATGGTTGATGGGTAAAATAAAAAGCAGACATTGAATATCCTTTTGAGTATGGTGAAGTTATTAATTACACTTTGGATGGTGCATCAATTCACCCAGCCACTACAAAGATACAGGTGTTCTTCCTAACTCAGTTGCCTGATAGGGAGGAAACCGCTCAGGGATTTCACCATGGGGCCAATGTTGACTTTAAAACAGTTACAGAGTTTAGTGGCTGTGATAGGAGAAAACTGAGGATGGATCAACAACATTGTAATTACTCATAAATGACAGAGTGAAAAGAAGGAAGCCTGTACAAAAAATATTCCAAAACATGCATCCTGTTTGCAACAAGGCACTAAAGTAAAACTGCAAAAAATGTGGCAAAGAAATTAACTTTGTCCTGAAAACAAAGCGTGATGTTTGGGGCAAATCCAACAACACATCACTGAGTATCACTCTTCATATTTTCAAGCATGGTGGTGGCTGCATCATGTTATGGGAATGCTTGTCATCGGCATGGACTAGGGAGTTTTTTAGGATTAAAAGAAACGGATGGAGCTAAGCATAGGCAAAATCCTAGAGGAAAACCTGGTTCAGTTTACTTTCCTACAGACACTGGGGGACATATTCAACTTTCAGCAGGAGAATAACCTAAAACAGAAGGCCAACTATACACTGGAGTTGCTTACTAAGATGACATTGAATGTTCCTGAACAGCCTATTTACAGTTTTGATGTAAATCGACTTGAAAATCTCTGTCTAGCAATGATCAACAACCAACTTGACAGAGCTTGAAGAATTTTTTTATGAATAATGTACAAATATTGTACAATCCAGGCATGCAACGCTCTTAGACACTAATCCAGAAATACTCACAGCTGTAATCACTTTCAAATGGGATTCTAACATGTATTGACTCAGGGGTGTGAATATGTAAAATAGATATTTCTGTATTTCATTTTCAATACATTTGCAAAAATTTCTAACATGTTTTCACTTTGTCATTATGAGGTATTGTGGGTAGATGGGTGAGGTAAAAAAATATATTTAATAGATTTTGAAATCAGATTGTAACACAACAAAATGTGGAATAAGTCAAGGGGTATGAATACCTTCTGAAGGCACTGTAGGTATCCCGCTCTCCCCTTTCCCACTTACCGCTACTGAAACACTATGATGACCTATAAAAAAGAAATGCGTAATAATGATGTAATGACAGAAATCAAGACGATAAATACATGATAATGTTTTGAAGCGCTACAGTGTCATTTAAGTGAGTCATTCTCATTCAAAATGTAACATTCTTATTTTGTATCTGATATCTGGGGAAGGGACTAGAAAGCTATTTTGTGGAGCAAATGAATCAAGCGAAATAAAGCCAATTCACTTCAAATCATTATTTGACTTTCCACATTAAATAATAAACTCAAAATTGCCACAGGCACTGGCAAGAGATATTAAAATATCTGGCCATGGTCCATGTCTCTGTTCTTCGCCTGTCCCCCCAAAATACCAGACCCCATGTCCCCTCACACCATGTTGTCTCTTGGAGTTAGCCTTTAGAAACAGTATAATCTCTGTTTTTTCACCCCTTTGAAATTCATCAAGCTGAGAGAAGCATAACAAGCACTTTTTAATGATCCTCAAAAGCTAAACTTGTTAATCCGGAGTCTCTTTGTGTCTTAATAACGTCTCGTTAAGGAATCAGTGAGTTAATATTGTCTGCCCAAATCTGATCTGGAGGGTAAACAAAACCAATAACATACCGAGACAGGCACACACACACAGACAACCACACATACAAAAAAAAAGACGCACAGAGATTTTTTAAAATCTAGGCCATGTTATTTAACTCTGTCCATCACAAAACATTTAATTATGTTGTCGATTTATCAATCAGATATTCAGCCTTGGGGTGTAAGAACAACACAGTCAAGCAGACAGAGGTACAGCCACCAGAGACCATCCTACTGTTTCTAGAACTGCAAAAACAATTACCCCCCTTTCCTCTACCTCTATCTCTCCATCACTATCTCCTGTCATGTTTCCGGGGGAAAGCTTAACGTTTAAACCAACTGGGCCTACCGTGAGTCTGAGGGACAAAGAAAGAGAGGGAGATATAGAGGAACTTACCTCATACTTCATGCCAAATGCATTACCACCCCTAGCGCACACAACAGCTCCAACATTCCTCCTCACCTCACCTCTCATCATTCAGGAGCCACATCTCAAACACTATTTTCATATAATCATCAACATAACTCAGACACCTCACATACTGTATGATACCACAAATCACAATCCCCAAAGCTCACTCTGTTTCAGTCCATATCCAACCTACATGTATCTTTCTCTCCTTTGTAATATCCCTTGTTCTGAGCACTTGCTCCTGAACAGTAATACTTGCATCACCTCTCTGAAATAATACGAGCAGCATTTGTTTTAGGGACTACTGTGGCATTAAACAATGGATCAGTCTGTCTTCCTAGCTGTTATCCACACGTGTTACTGTAATAATCACTCTATTTGGCATATGCATTTTTGATTAGTGTAATATGTGTAGTAACAGTTTCACAGCTCCTTGTGTCATGGAGTTGAGCAGAGGGCTTTGGCCTAGGGCAATGGTTAGCCACGGAGCCAGTGACACCCAACCCCTCAGCACAGCGCTGACCCCACAGTCACCCCGGTTTGTTTACCCTAATACCTTAAAACAGCTCCTGTCCTGGGTCAAAGTGTCAAAAGGATAGTAGAGAAAGAGGAGAATGGAGGAGAGGGACCTGAGCAATGTCCCTCTAAGCTGCGCGGGTGTGCGGCCACGCACCGCCTCCAAGAATGCCGCACAAAAGAAATGTCAGGCCACACAGAGACGCAAGAGATTGAACTTCACTGAGTTCGCCCTATTACTTTGCACTATACAGATCAACACTTTTTCTGTGATCGAATGAACATTATATCAGGCTCTTTTCAATGCAACAAACCAAAACAAATCTAACTTGCAAGATTGAGTCTGTGATTTTGTTGTAGGCAGAGCCAGAGAGCAATGATGTAGAATTCTATTGGTTAGGGTAGCCCATGAGCCCCGAGTGAATGCGCTTTTCAGATCAGTTCAGCATGTGCACATTTGTTGATATTCTTTGCTAGTTAGCGAGTTATTAGCCCTGTTATAGATAAGTATAGGTCAACAATGGGGAGTTACTGCTTCCTACAAGAGCACAAAATGTGTAAACCACATTTATTTGAAAAGCCAGTCAGGTAAAAAGCTTATGTTAAGAGGTAGTGTTGTATTTTGAGACAGGCTTGAATATGCAAACAAGCCAATAGGCAGAGGGGTAGCCAACCTTGTCTAATTCTCAATATGGTAATAATGATTTACTTTTATTTAGTAAATTGGTTTCTTGCATCATAAAACAAAGTACAATGCAATTTACAGTCACCTATTAGGCCAATAATGTTACAGACCAAGTTGAAATAAATAATAATTAATCTCAAGTACTTCATAATGTAAAAAAAAACGTTTTAAAAGTCTCATGCGATGTGGGCCACCATTGAACACCACATATAGGCTACTGTGGGCTATAGCATAGAAATCAAAAGCTATACTATATATACAAAAGTATGTGTTGCTGACAAAAATGTAGCACACCGCCATGCAATCTCCAAAGACAAACATTGGCAGTAGAATGGCCTTACTGAAGAGCTCAGTGACTTTCAACGTGGCACCGTCATAGGATGCCACCTTTCCAACAAGTCAGTTTGTGAAATTTCTGCCCTGCTAGAGTTGCCGGTCAATTGTAAGTGCTGTTATTGTGAAGTGTAAACGAGACCGCCGAGTGCTGAAGCACATAGCACGTAAAAATTGTCTGTTCCCTGTTGCAACACTCACTACCGAGTTCCACACGGCCTCTGGAAGAAACATCAGCACAAGAACTGTCAGCACAAGAACTGTTCGTCGGGAGCTTCATGAAATGGGTTTCCATGGCCGAGCAGCTGCACACAAGCCTAAGATCACCATGCGCAATGAACCCTGACCTCAACCTCACCGAACACCTTTGGGATGAATTGGAACGCCGACTGCAAACCAGGCCTAATCGCCCAACATCAGTGCCCAACCTCACTAATGCTTTTGTGGCTGAATGGAAGCAAGTCCCCACAGCAATGTTCCAACATCTAGCGGAAAGCCTTCCCAGAAGAGTGGAGGCTGTTATAGCAGCAAAGGGGGGACCAACTCCATATTAATACCCATGAATTTGGAATGAGATGTTCGCAGGTGTCCACATACTTTTGGTCATGTAGTGAATTTCAATGTGAAAATGTTATGGGATTTGGTCCATTGGTTTTGTTGGTAGTCCTGCATTATGCTCAAATAGCCACAATAGCCTATTGGCTTCTGTCTAAAACTGTAAGGCTATTCTCACAAATTCTCACAACTTTCAAATTTCCACTCACAAGACCTAAAATTTGCTCAGTGCCCCAAAATATTAGAGGGAACATTGGACATGAGGGATTAAAAGTGCAACATGGCCTGTTTTCTGACTGAGACAGATGGTGTGAGGCTGTGGTCTGGAGGTTCCCTCTAACTCCCTCTGATCCCACAGATACATGTCCTTATCCTGGCTAACTCTGTTACAAGCAGCAGGCTTACACATCTCACCTCATAAGGGGGCCCCCTCCCTCGCAGGATCTGTCTCCTTCACTCTCTATCTCACCTCCCATGCACCCAGTAAAGCCTGCCGTGCCCGTATTCTTCTGCTTTAGACATGAAATTACTGATTTTGTCCAAGCCTCTCCTACTATATATCCTGTGCCTATAACAATATCAAATAAAACATTGTACTGTAAAAAACACACAAGAAACACAAGTAACCGTCAGGTAAAGAGTCAGATAATGTTCTACTACAAATAATTCATGGTTTCACCCTTTAGTTGTTGCAATTTGTTCTCCTCTTATAGTTATTTATTTCCCCAAATCAATCTCCGTTATTCACTGTTGCAACAGTTGTTTATCGTCTATCTCCCTCCCTCCCTCCACCCTCCCTCCCTCCACCCTCCCTCCCTCCACCCTCCTTCCATCCCCTGTGTGTCTGTGTCTGTCAATCTCCTTATTATTGTAAAAGGGATCTAATCCACCACTTCAACTGTTAAACCCTACTGTATCTAGCCCATTTAAGTCTCCCTCCTTCACTCCCCACCCCTCCCTCCCCTTTCCTCACAGACATGGTGCATGTTTTCATATCATCTGTCAAAAACAGTAGTTCTTTGGCATGAATTTATAAAACTACTGTATTACAATATTACTGGTAGATTCCACATTTGATTAATCGATTTCACCCCACTTCATGGCCATGAGAGTTACCAATGAAAAGAAAACTAGTACTAGTTATAGTACTATGACTGAGCTGTCTGGCATCGGTTTGTATAGTATGTATGTTGTTTGTCTTTGTGTGTGTCTGTGTATGTGTGTCCACTTGTTGAGTATTGTTGTGAGTGGGATTATCAGGCTAGTCAAGGGATTAGAGAGCTGATTCTGCTTCTGTAACTGGTGTCAGATTAACAGATACCCGCACTTTAATAAACCATCTGTAATGTAGACAAAAGCTGTCAATAGTCCGCCCCCCCCCCCCCCCCCCCCACCCCCCCGAAGTGTCTATACCCCACACAGATCAATGGTACTAAGTTATTTACCACAATCGAATGTTAATCACGATCACGGTACATGTTTTAATACGTGTTTCTATTAGATGTGTAGGCGCTTAACTTCAGTCATCTTGATTCTATAACTTCCCTACAATTATTTCCCAAATATCCGTACCTGTTCCATGTCGGGTATTCCTCACAGACTGTGATACTATGTGCTGCAACTCACCTTTGCCACTTTTTGCCATAGCAACGACTCTTCATTTTAATTTGGATACTTGCAGATAACAGCTGTACCACTAAATCACCATTAGATCCACCTGAATAGATGGAAAAAAACAGACACACAAAGAAAAGACGGAAAGACAGACACACAGACAGACAGACAGACAGACAGACAGACAGACAGACAGACAGACAGACAGACAGACAGGAAAACATGGAGTAGACAGAGATGAGGAGGAAGAAAAGGATGAAGGGATTAAGGTGGTCGATAAATTGGATCCTGTCCCAGACTGAGAGATGACACTAAATCTGTTAATTCTCTCTCCTCACTATTCCTCCTCCCTCCCTCCTCGATCTCTCCACCCTTCCCTTCATCGTTCATCTATCCCTCCCATCACTCTTCTACTGGTCTATATTCATGCTACTCTGTAGTCTTTCAACATTCAAAATCTAATTTAATACCAACATTATGGTCTTGTAATGCAATGCTAGGGAGATAGTTTTGTTAATTCTGTATAGCTATATTTCAATCTTTAAAATACCTTTAAGACAATCACATAATACTGTACAACACTCAACGCACAGTTTTGACAAATCGATTGAGAAAAAGTTTTAAAAGATAGAAAAGGTCATCTTAAATGCTTGGCACTACATGTGGGGTTGAAGGTAATACTGTATATACACAGAGGGACAGGAGCTCAATAGTAACTGCAGAGAATTGTAATAGCAGTATTTAAAGCCTGATAATGATTGTGATTACCGGTAGTCTTTTCAGCTGAGAGGGCGTCAGGTCTGTGTGGAGTGAGACAACACATGTGCGACCTGTCAGACTCCGACAGCGGGGGCACGGGCGGCACTCAGACACACACTATAATGTCTACTGTAAATTATTGATCACAATTAATCACATACATCCGTCACAGGCTGCCATTTCTCTTTACTATGGGTGTATAGAGCCCTATTATGAAAAAAACACACAGGTACAAAGATAGAATTGGGGAGGGTTTTTCAAACCCAAGTCTTCTCTGCCAAACTGTCTGTCATTGTTTGGATGTAATACCCAGCTACACTACCACCAAACACAAGGAATCCCTGAGGCCCTCATGGAGTAACAACACAGTGGAAGTTACAGTAAGCCGTGGACAGATCTAAAAGAGGCTGCTGTTTGGGCTCTGATGTAGCCCTGAAGGCAGTCATGCCTGTCATTAGGGTGACAGTTCCTATGACAACGGGGTGAACAGCTCACTCCTGACCTTTAGCAGACATGGTTATAATTACATTAAACTACATCTTGTCATATAATCCCTGAGCTTTCATAAACTGTTAGCCAGGGAACCAATTCAAACCTTTTCATTGTCATGTTTCTTATTATTGACTACCACTTAGCGGTGACAGACACTGTACTGTCAGAAAGTATGAGTGAGGAACTTGAACCTGAACTAGGTTGCCTTTTTGTTCAAACCCAAAGCTCTCTAAAAACAAGCCAAGTGCCAACACTGCAAAAAGTGAAATCTAAGCATACCTAAATATCTTATATTGAGTGATAATTCTTTTAAACAGTTTTTTCTACTTTTTTTACCACAATAAATTGTCTAACGTCTTTGCCAGATCATTTAGCTTATTTTATCCTTAAAAAAAGATTCATACAAGTGAATGAAGGCACAGATCAAAATTAAATGAAGTGTCTGTCAGGACCCGGTGCGAGAAACAGTCACTAATAAAATCAGCAGAACCCAGAAGATGAGGCAGACACAGCAGTACTAAAGATGGTGGTTTAATAAAAGAACAAGGTCTTCAGGCAAAGAATATAAATCCACAATGTCCAAAATAAAGCCAAGAGGCAAAAATGGATATCTTCAAAAATACAAAGAAAATCCACAAAGTGGTAAGAACAGCAAGGGAAAAAACAAACCTCAAAAGACTAATCCAAAAAACACAAGAACAAAACCAGAGAACCTCTGGAAAATCCAACAAGAGAAAATATATGTTCACAACAAGGCTTGGGCTGGGGCTGGGTGCTAACATACAAACACTGAGCAAAGAACTGAGGAACACACAGGGTTTAAATACTAACAAGGGAACGACATACAGGTGCAAACAATAATTAGAGCAAGAAAAAAAACAAAAGGTTCAAAACAAGTGCAATGGGGACATCTACTGACCAAAACCAGAACAGTCCTGGCCAAAACCTGACAGTGTCTCAACAGCACTGAGTTCATCTTCAGAGTCAGATAATTGAATTCCATCTTTCTATGGGCTGTCAAACAAACTCCAAAGTAGAGCACAAAAACAGAAGTTATTTATGAAACCAGTCCAGAAAGACTGTGTCATACTGCGAGTGCCTGGAATTTCAGAAAACAACACCCACCACCACGGTCGGCCTGTTTACTAGGCTGGATTATGAGCGGGCGTTTTCTGAGCTAAACTGACCAAGACGCACCTCCAACAACAACACATAAAACCTCACATAATTCTGCCCCACAGCAATGACAATTTCTCTCAACCAGTGGAATATGGGGTTTTTAGGTACGCGATGATGCCGCCCTTTGATAAGCAGTTCCCACTTTATCAAAGGCAGGGGCGCAAAAAAATATTTGTTTTTGTCCATTCCCAGCGCGCCTTTGCAGCGCTCCACTAACGTTCTGTCCCCCCCCCCAAAAAAATCGGACATAAATCATGTAGCAGATATAGGATATGGTAGAAAGAGTATGTGTCCTTTTCTGTAGTCTACAGAATGGAGATAACATGTATGACAATGTAATGAGAAGGACATTTTTTCCATCATTCAGGTTTCTCCGATCAAATAGTCTAACCTAAATTGTGCTCAATCAAATAAAATATCGCTGCTATGTTAACAAACAGCATATCCTAAAATCAGGACAGGTCAAAGTAAAATGGACAATACGGAATAGACAATCACAACTGTTGTCCAGGAGTTTCACCCCATTGTCATGATCAGTGGTTTCAAGTTTGTATCCTTAATTTTTTGACAAGCTGATCAATGCGAAAAATCAAATCTTCTGCCTTTCCCGCTGTGTAAACACATTGCAAATAGCCTCGCGATAACTACTGATACATTTGGGTAACTGATATTCAGAGCGTAAATAGCCAAATTGATTAGTCACTGGAATCAGGACTAATAAAGTCAATGTAATGGCCTGTTTTACAAACGGTGAGCCTACAACATGGATTGGCATTCATACATTTCCATCGCGGGTCTACATGGTAGGCTACACTCCAGCAAGCACGAGCCGACGTCTTTTGGACATCGTTTTTCGGTGTTTTACAAATGGAACGCTTACCACATAGATGAGCATTCATAAAATGTAATTTCAGGCAACACTGAAGGCTACACCTCAGTAAGCACTTACCGAAGGCGACGCCTTTTGGAAATCTTTTTTTGGTGCAGTTCCAGACTGGCCTTGATTTCCACATCCACAGACATTGGTTTTTGGTCTGGTCCAGACCAAATCTGAACAAATTATAGACATCTATGTTTGAACCTCACCAAATTTGAACTAATGATAAATGTCTATGTTAGGTTCAGATTTGGTGAGGTCCAGACCGGCCTTGATTTCAACGTCCACGGACATAGATTTTTGGCCCAGTCCAGACCAAATCTGAACCAATCATAGATGTCTATGTACGGTTCAGATTTTGTCCGGTCTGGACCAGCCTTGATTTGGCCCAAACATAAACATTTAAGGACTCCTGAGTGGCGCAGCAGTCTAAGGCACTGCGTCTCAGTGCTAGAGGCGCCATTACAGACACCCTGGTTCGAATCCAGGCTGTATCACAACCGGTTGTGATTGGGAGTCCCGTAGGGCAGTGCTCAATTGGCCTAGCATCTCGGTTTGGCCGGTGTAGGCTGTCATTGAATTTGTTCTTAACTGACTTGCCAAGTTAAATAAAGGTTACACTTTAAAAAATCTATGAATGACTTATTTTCAACTTTCATTCAGAACCAAACATTTGCCTGATTTCAACATCTGGGAAATTACATATTTTGAATATCCAGAAAATGAGTGTTTTCAACTTTAATTCAGAGCCGAAAATGAATTTGATTTAAACTTCTGGATAATTCGTATTTTCCAACGTCCTGAAAAGATGCCTTTTCAACGTCCTGGAAAATATGTATTTTAAACAAATGTAAAATATATTTTCACCTTTCATTCAAAACCTAAATTGAACTTAACTTCAATGTCTGGAAAATACGTATTTCAACGTTATTTTGCTAACTGGGACTGTTCTAGTTTTGCAGGGGGTGCATTTTTTTGTTTCGCCTATGGCGGCAGAACGACAAGGACCTGCCCTGCCCACCACAATATATGATTTGATGGTATACTCCTAGAACTATGGGAGAGCCTGAACCATTTAGAACATTCTAGCCCTACCTAGTCACTTTTTGTCTATGGTTATGTGTGTACAGTAGAGGTACAGATAAAATGTACTGTATGTACTGTATATTATTCCCCTGCATATGTCAGTGTTTCTGAATACATATCTCTGTTTTGGTGTCTATCAAATTTCTACAACATTCTTTGTGTTGTCTGTGTCTCTCATAAACTTGGTGTAATATACAGTACAGAATCCATTACCCTAATGTGTCTGTGGGTCTGTCCCTTTGTCTATCCTGTTTATTCACACAGATCCCTCCTCAAGCTATACAGTACAGGGGCGAAAATGGGTTAAAGATGTTTAGATGCTGCACAGTGTGCACATTGCTCTGCTTTCATCGCTTTTATTTCCATGCTTCTCCCTTTGCTCTACCTACACATGCTCTCTCCCTTTCCCAGTACTCTGTATGATATGTGATTATGTTGCTTAATAACGGTAAAGTAATAATTCTGGGTAGGATTGATACAGGCTTCTCCTGTTATGGATGATGTGTCTTCCCAACAACTGGAAGAGGGAAGCACAAACACACAACAGATACTCTCGAATACATTCTTCATCATCCTGACTCAACATGATCAAGTTATTGTTGGTACCAAACCTGTCCTGATAACCTGCCTTACACTGGCTGTATTTAATTTGGAACTACAACGTTTTTTGGTATAAGCTGTTAGTAATAAAAATGAAGGTAAATGTAGCCTAATACAATACTTCCCTTCATATTGAGAGATGGTTGAACAGTGAGCCCAGACAGTCAAATTAAGTCAATATGTCCAAAACAGGATATTAAAGTAAGTGTTAATGTCTCTAATCACGATGATTAACTGCCAAGTGCATGAAAGCCAATGATAAAAGAGATCAATTTAAGATCCAGTGTCTTTTCTCAGTCGGCTCCCCGCCCACCCATTCATTCCAACCTCAATATAAGAAGTTAGGCAGGGTGGGAGATTTATGAGAAGCATCTTTCAAGTTTTAGTTACAGTTTATAGAAGCAGCTTATTAATTTCCATATGCATAGATCGTTAGTATGTCTCATGGCATCACAGCGTACTTAGCACACCAGCCAGCCAAAGCCAATATTTGACTCATTCCACCATCTTTAGAAATAAGGCCATGACATGGTTGCTAATGGCAACCAGCAAGACTTCTCAGCAGCTCATGTGTTTGGTGTTCAATAGGCTGCATTTTCACAGGCAGCTCAATTCTGATATTTTTTCCACTTATTGGTCTTTTGACCAATCACATCAGATCGTTTCACATCCGATCTTTTTCAGAGCTGTTCTGATTGGTCAAAAGACCAACTAGTGAAAAAAAGATCAGAATTGGGCTGCCTATGTGAACACAGCCTATGAGTCTTTCTGTCACTGTGTGGTCCTCCTCTCATTCGTTGGGGTTGGTCGCCACCTGCTGTTAGAGAGAATTACAGGAGACTTACTGTAGATGCCACTCTGCTGGTTGAGATAATATAACCCAGTGTGGTATTACTGTGGTTAAGGCATAATGCATGCAGCTTGGAAGGTAGAATTCATTTACCTGTTCATTATCCTATTACGAACCAAACCATAAAAAATATAACATTTTCAATGTGTCTTCCAGTACAGCATTTTTATTAATTCATACAGTATACTCACACATAATTTTTCAATTGAATTGTTCTATAAAATATATTACCT
Source organism: Salvelinus fontinalis (assembly GCF_029448725.1). NCBI lineage: Eukaryota > Metazoa > Chordata > Actinopteri > Salmoniformes > Salmonidae > Salvelinus > Salvelinus fontinalis. Next base: position 21,779,613 of record NC_074678.1, on the reverse strand, counting down.
TTCAGTCCGTGACAGCAGAACTAAATAGAAATAATCAGGTTTCATTTAATAATAAGCAACAACTAATTTTTAAGTTTCAAACATGGCAATCAATGTTCACAGCAGTCAAAATGCATAACATTCCAATAAAGTCAAATGCCTTTCTTTAGTCCAGCTTAGCCACATAGCTTAGTTCATATGAATAATACAAAATAAAGTGCAACTCTGAATGATGAGAATAACAACGTTCCAAAGTTTGGCCCCTTCGCATTATAGCAGTTTTGGCAATTCTTTAAGTGCAGACAACAATGAATTTGATGTTCAAAAGTAGTAACTACCATTTCGAATAGCTGCAAAACAGTTCCGCAGGTTTCCATTGAGATGACAGGAAAACAGACAGTGAAGGCAAGGTACAGACAGAGACAGACTAGTAATAGGCCGTGTGTGTTCCAATAATAATGCAGTAGGTAAGTGATGGTTGGCGATGTCCTTATCATTTAGCACTCTCAGCCATTTATCTTTCCCTCCCCCTCTATCTGGGTCCCCTCTCTCTCTAGTCTAGATTTTCCCTCCTGTCTCTCTCCTCTTCACATTGGACAAAATGCTGCCCAGTTGTCATGACAACCCTCTGGTTGGTCAGTCGGAAGCAGCTGAATTCCATCGCCATCACAACAGCTTGCTGTTACCAGACGCTAAGTTGACACTGTCTGGAATAGAACCGAACGAGAGACATTCCTGATTAATCTCATAAAACACGATTTGTTAAGATAATTAACAACAACGAAGTCATGTTTGAATTCTATTCCGACTGAAGGTGATTGAAAGCGTTGCTTAGTTTTAGTCTGAAACAAAAACGCATGCACACACACACACGCACACACAAACTTAGCTGTATCCCAAGAAATGTAGCTGTTTTTATGCATAATGTATGAGAGGAAACACATACTCACACACACATAAAGAGAGAATGACATACCAGGATAGTCCAAGGATTTGTTTCTGTTCTGGGGTAGTCTAGGTTTTTTCACAGGGGGTTTGCGATTTAGGGGCTTCTCAAGATTATTAGGGCTATCCCTGTCAGTGCCTGGGGTAAATGAAAACAGGAAATACAAGGTAACAGTCATACAGGGTGTGATCATGAGACACATTAATCCACACACACACACACACACACACACACACACAGTCAGTGTATAGTCAGTGTATATACATAGCTCTTCTGCTTTACATCTCCCCTTCGCTACTCATCTCTCTCTCTGTCTCTTCCTCTATCTTTCTACATTGACTTCCCTCTTTCTTTAGCGTTCTCTCTGTCTAAGATTGGTTGAACAGATAACCATGGGATGCTCACACACACACACACACACACACACACACACACACACACACGTCTCCTGTAGTAATCTGTGTGATTCTCCAGATGGAAGCTGTCTGTCTCCTGTAGCAACATCCTGGTCAGCTCCCACATTCTGTTTACACATACACACACACAAACACACACACACACACACACACACACACACACACACACACACACACACACACACACACACACACACACACACACACACACACACACACACACACACACACACACACACACACACACACACACACACACACACACACACACACACACACACACACACACACACACACACACACACACACACACACACTATTGGACAATAGACAGACAGGCTGATAGACAGGTGTACCTGTGTCACAAGACATAGCCTTTCTGTTCCTCTGGGGTTTCACGGGGGCTTGAGGCCTCACTGCTTCCTCACCTGCACACCATAGACCACAGTCAATTGTACACTGTCATACTCTTTGACTATAATGACAAAATTATATTGGCTTAATTTGTTAATACCTTGGCTGACAGCCCTGTAGGCCAATCCCAGCAATGGCTTTCTGAATGCAGATGGTGCAGAAGGCAGGATCGGCCTTTCATTGGCATACTCGTTTGGAGAAGACACATAGGATGATGTCTTTGGCTGAAAATAAATGGGGCACAAAACCAATAAAATGATAAATTCAAATCTACACATATCCACCAGTATACTAATGTATTCACATAAACAAGACAGCCAGATGAATATGAAAAGACAGACACCTTTTCAGGAATGGGAGGAGGCTGTCCCTCTGCATCTCTGTCTCTCTCTCTCTCTTTCCTTTCCATTCTTCCACAATCCCTCTCTCCGCCTGCTTCCTCCTCTGCACCAGCAGATAAAGATGGAGCAATAATATCACATTCTACAATATTATAAATAATGAAACAGATACATTAAATCAACACGTGTGTAAGAGAAGGGTGCAGTACCAGAGCTCTCCTGTAGATGTCTCTGTCTCAGTTTGGACAGGTTGGGTTTGCTGCTCTGGGAAGGAGGGTCTGGTTTAGATGCACTCGTAGAAACCCGTCCAGGGGGAACCCCTCCTCCATCCCTCCACCCTTCCACCTGTCCTACAGCAGTGTCTGAGCGCAGGTGCCTGTCCGTCTGTGTGTCAGAGTACTTCTGTCTGTCCATGTTTTTCTGAGAGTCAGTCTCACTTTTAGGTGATGGAGTCCTGTCTGATGGGTAAGGGGGCAGAGGTCTCTGAGCCAGATGTTGTCCCTGGGCTTGTCTGTCATTCTGTCTGCCTGACTGCCTGCTGTCTATCCACTGTCTGTCTATCTGTATGTCTTTCGGTCGACCCTCTGCCCACGTTCTGTCTGTCTGTTGTCTGCTCACCGTCCACTGTCTATCTCGATCAAACTGTCTGTCGATCTGTCTCGGTGTGTGTCTGTCAACTGTCCACTGTCTTTCCATGTGTCTATCTGTATGCCTGCTCTCCGTCCAATATCTGTCCATCTGTCTTTCTGCCGTTCTTCCCTCTGTCCATGTTTTGTCTGACAGTCTGTCCTCTGGCCAGTGCCGTTCAGCCTGTCTGTCAGCCGGTCTTATTAATGTTCTCTCTCTGTCTGTGTGATTCCCCTCTGTCCACTGTCTGTCCACCCATCTGTCTTCTGTCCACTGTCTGTCCACCTGTCTGTCTGTATCTGCAGGTTGCTCGTGCTTTGTTTCTAGCTCTGATTGCTGTAAAAAAACACAGAGGAAAGATGGGAAGAGATATTATAATCATGAATTCATCAACCAGTACGAGTTCAAGTTTTAATGCCACATGCACAAGTACAGTGAAATGCCTTTCTTGCAAACTCAAAACCCAACAATGCAATAATCAATAACACTGTAACAATGAAAAAAAACATGAGAAATAAGAATAGGAAATACACAATAAAATAAGTAAGTAAGTAAGCAAGCATACATGTGCAGGGATACTGGAGTGATGGAAGTAGATATGTATTTTGGGGGAGTGGGGGGGTAAGGGGACCAGGCAAACAGAGTAGCAGCAGCTTATATGTGAGTGTGTGTGCGGGTGTGTAGAGTCAGTATAAATGTATGTGCATATTGTGTGAGAGAGAAAACGATGGAGTGAGTGTGTGTTGGATTGACAGTGTATATGGGTGTGTAGGGCGCTGTGAGTGTGCATAGAGGCAGTGCAAAAATTTAGATAAAAAGTCAATAAAGATACAAGGTTAACTCAGATAGTCCGTGTAGCTATTTTGTTATCTATTTATCAGTCGTATTGGTTGGGGATAGAAGCTGTTCAAGAGCCTGTTGGTGTCAGACCTGATGCACCGGTACCTCTTGCCGTGCAGGAGCAGAGAAAATAGGGGGAGTGTTTTGTACCACAAGTGATACAGCATATACTGTACCTGGCTGAGTGAGTAGAAGGGGTGTCTTCTACCTGGCATGCCAGGCTGTGGTGGTATGCTCTGCACTGGCTGCAGGCTCAGGCCCACTGGCTCCTCCAACCTCTGGTCCTCCACATCACCCCCCTCACCAGGAGAGCCTGCCCTGGCAGCAGAGAGAGGGGGCTGCAGCAGTGTGTAGACATTCTCAGTGGCTGTCCTGAGAGAGAAGAGGACAGTCAGAGAAACAATGACAGAGTCAACCAAGAATTTGCTCTGTGGCCCCTGGATTGTATTTGATTAAGTCTGGACAACTCATACTTGAGTAAACCAAAGATACCTTAATTTAATAGAAAATTAAAGTAAAGTAAAAGTGAAAGTCACCCAGTAAAATCCTACTTGAGTAAAAGTAAAAAAAGTATTTGGTTTTAAATATACTTAAGTATCAAATGTAAATGCTAAAATATACTTAAGTATCAAAAGTAAAAGTATAAATAATTTCTAATTCCTTATATTAAGCAAACCAGACATCACGATTGTCTTGTTAAAAAAAAAATACAGATAGCCAGGTGCACACTACAACACTCAGACATAATTTACAAACAAAGAATTTGTTTAGTGAGTCCGCCAGATCAGATACAGTAGGGATGTCCAGGGATTCTCTTTAAAAGACGTGAATTTTACCATTTTCCTGTGCTGCTATGCATTCAAAATGTAACAAGAACTTTTGGGTGTCAGGGAAAATGTATGGAGTAGAAAGTACATTATTTTCTTAAAAGTAAAAGTAAAAGTTTCCAAAAATATAAATGTATGGAGTAGAAAGTACATTATTTTCTTAACCGTAAAAGTAAAAGTTTCCAAAAATATAAATAGTAAAGTACAGATTCCCCAAAACACTACTTAAGTAGTACTTTAAAGTATTTTTACCTAAGTACTTTACACCACTGAATATTGGGATAGAACACACACAAAAGGACAGCAGATGACACCAGTGTGTGTACACAGATGAAGATGACAGCTGTTGCCCTTCTATCACTCAGATTATGAGATGCAACAGAATGGTGATGGCGATATATCAATACATACACACAAAATATCTAGGTCAAATAGGGGAGAGGAGTTGTGCCATGAGATATTGCTTTATCTGTTTTTTGAAACCAGGTCTGCTGTTTATTTGACCAATATGAGATGAGGAGTTCCACGCAATAATGGCTCGATATAATAGTGTATGATTTCTTACATTTGTTCTGGACCTGGGGACTATGCTGGGGTAAGTGTGTGTGGCAGAGCTGTGTGAAAGTTGACTATGCAAACAATTTGGAATTTTCAACACATTGTTTCTTATAAAAAGAAGAAGTGATGCAGTCAGTCTCTCCTCAACTCATAGCCAAGAAAGACTGGCATGCATAGTATTTATATTAGCCCTCTGATTACAATGAAGGGCAAGACATGCTGCTCTGTTCTGGGTCAGCTGCAGCTTAACTAGGTCTTTCTTAGCCGCACTTGACCACATGGCTGGACAGTAATCAAGATATGACAAGACTAGAGCCAGCAGGACTTGCTTTGTGGAGTGTGGTGTCAAAAAAGCAGAACATACAATGAGAAGAAAAAGTATGTGAACCCTTTAGAATTACCTGGATTTATGCATACATTGGTCATAACATTTTATCTGATCTTCATCTAAGTCACAACAATAGACAACATAGTCTGCTTAAACTAATAACACACAAACAATTATAATTTTCCATGTCTTTATTGAACACACTGTGTAAACATTCACAGTGCAGGTTGGGAAAAGTTTGTGAACCCTTGGATTTAATAACAGGTTGACCCTCCTTTGGCAGCAATAACCTCAACCAAACATTTTCTGTAGTTGCAGATCAGACCTGCACAACGTTCAGGAAGAATTTGGGACCATTGCTCTTTACAAAACTGTTTCAGTTCCACAATATTCTTGGGATGTCTGGTGTGAACCGCTCTCGAGGTCATGCCACAGCATCTCAATTTGGTTGAGGTCAGGACTGACTGTGCAACTCCAGAAGGTGTATTTTCTTCTGTTCAAGCCATTCTGTTGTTGATTTACTTCTGTCTTTTGTGTTGTTGTCCTGTTGCGTCACCTAACTTCTGTTGAGCTTCAAATTGGCAGACAGATAGCCTTATATTCTCCTGCAAAATGTCTTGATAAACTTGGGAATTCCTTTTTCCGGCAATGATAGCAAGCTGTCCAGGCCCTGAGGCAGCCCCAAACCATAATGCTCCTTCCACCATACTTTACAGTTGGGATGAGGTTTTGATGTTGGTGTGCTGTGCCTTTTTTTCTCCACACATAGTGTTGTGTTCTCCTTCCAAACAACACAACTTGAGTTTCATCTGTCCACAGAATATTTTGCCAGTAGCGCTGTGTAAGAACATCCAGGTGCTCTTTTGCGATCTTCAGACACGCAGCAATGTTTTTTTGTGGACAGCAGTGGCTTCTTCCATGGTGTCCTCCCATGAACACCATTCTTGTTTAGTGTTTTACGCATTGTAGACTCGTCAACATAGATATTAGCATCTTCCAGAGATTTCTTTAAGTCTTTAGCTGACACTGGGATTATTCTTAACCTCATTCAGCATTCTTCTCTGTGCTCTTGCAGTCATCTTGGCAGGACGGCCACTCCTAGGGAGAGTAGCAACAGTGCTGAAATTTCTCCATTCATAGACAATTTGTCGTACCGTGGACTGACTTTTAGAGATACCTTTGTAACCATTTCCAGCTTTATGCAAAGAAACAATTCTTAATCTTAGGTCTTCTGAGATCTCTTTTGCTCAAGGCATGGTTCACATCAGGCAATGCTTCTTGTGAAAAGCAAACTCGAATTTTGTGAGTGTTTTTTTTAATGGGGCAGGGCAGCTCTAACCAAAATCTCCAATCTCGTCTCATTGATTCGACTCCAGGTTAGTTGACTCCTGACTCCAAATAGCTTTTGGAGAAGTCATTAGCCTAGGGGTTCACATACTTTTTTCAACCTACACTGTGAATGTTAAATTATGTATTCAATATAGACAAGAAAAATACAATAATTTGTGTGTTATTAGTTTAAGCAAACTGTTTGTCTATTGTTGTGACTTAGATGAAGATCAGATCAAATTTTATGTTAAATGTATGCAGAAATCCAGGTAATTCCAAACGGTTCACATACTTTTTCTTGCCACTGTATATTACGGACAGACCTCTCCCCATCTTCACAAGCATTGCATCTATATGTTTTGACCATGACAGTTTACAATCTAAGGTAAAACCAAGTCTCCTCAACTCTCTTCAACAGCCACACCATTTATTACCAGATTCAGCTGACGTCTAGAGCTTAGGGAGTGATTTGTACCAAATACAATGCTCTTACTTTTAGAGATGTTCAAGACAAGTTTATTACTGGCCACCCATTCCAAAACTGACCGTAAGTCCTTGTTAAGTGTTTGTTACCTCATTTGCTGTGGTTGCTGACACTTATATAGTTGAGTCATCAGCATACATGGCCACAAAGGCTTTGTTAAATGCCACTGGCATGTCATTGGTAAAAATAGAAAAAGGTAGAGGGCCTAGAGAACTGCCCTGCAGTACACCACACCCTACATGTGAAAATGGGTGTAGTGTATCAAAAACACGTGTTTTGACTTTAAATTTCCTGTGAAATCATGTGATTTTCTACATGTAAAATCATGTGTTTTTTCTGTAAGGGTGTGCTCTCCGGCAGCATGCCCATTCCTCATGTCAACACAGAGCTGCATCCCAGCACTGATTTAGACTAGTAGCACACAGGGCCCACAGAGCATGCACTTAATGCCCATCATACGAGCAGATGGACAGAGAGAGAAAGAGAGAGTGAATGAGATATATACATTCATAAAGTGGTGGGTGATATGTAATAAAGTGACTGAAGATGCAGCAACACTGACATATACAGTTGAAGTCGGAAGTTTACATACACCTTAACCAAATACATTTAAACTCAGTTTTTCACAATTCCTGACATTAAATCATAGTAATAATTCCCTGTCTTAGGTTAGTTAGGATCACCACTTTATTTTAAGAAGGTGAAATGTCAGAATAATAGTAGAAAGAATTATTTATTTCAGCTTTTATTTCTTTCATCACATTCCCAGTGGGTCAGAAGTTTACATACACTCAATTAGTATTTGGTAGCATTGCCTTTAAATTGTTTAACTTGGGTCAAACGTTTCGGGTAGCCTTCCACAAGCTTCTCACAATAAGTTGGGTGAATTTTGGCCCATTCCTCCTGACAGAGCTGGTGTAACTGAGTCAGGTTTGTAGGCCTCTTTGCTCGCACACACCTTTTCAGTTCTGCCCACAAATTGTCGATAGGATTGAGGTCAGGGCTTTGTGATGGCCACTCCAATACCTTGACTTTGTTGTCCTTAAAACATTTTGCCACAACTTTGGAAGTATGCTTGGGTCATTGTCCATTTGCGACCAAGTTTTAACTTCCTGACTGATGTCTTGAGATGTTGCTTCAATATATCCACATAGTGTCACGTTCCTGACCTGTTTTCTGTTGTTTTGTATGTGTTTAGTTGGTCAGGACGTGAGCTGGGTGGGAATTCTATGTTGTGTGTCTAGTTTGTCTGTTTCTATGTCAGCCTAGTGTAGGTTCTCAATCAGAGGCAGATGGTAATCGTTGTCTCTGATTGAGAATCATATATAGGAGGCTTGTTTTGTGTTGGGAGTTTGTGGGTGTTTGTTTCCTGTCTCTGTGATTGTCTGCACCAGATAGGTCTGTGTCGGGTTTTGCACATTTGTTATTTTGTATTGTTGTTTGTAGTGTTTTACTTGTTCTTAATTAAACATGTTTAACACTAGCCGCGCTGCACTTTGGTCCTCTCCTTCACCCCTGGAAGAAAACCGTTACACATAGTTGTCCTCCCTCATGATGCCATCTATTTTGTGAAGTGCACCAGTCCCTCCTGCAGCAAAGCACCCCCACAACATGATGCTGCCACCCCCGTGCTTCACTGTTGGGATGGTGTTCTTCGGCTTGCAAGCTTCCCCCTTTTTCCTCCAAACATAACAATGGTCATTATGGCCAAACAGTTCTATTTTTGTTTCATCAGACCAGAGGACATTTCTCCAAAAAGTGTGATCTTTGTCCCCATGTGCAGTTGCAAACCGTAGTTTGGCTTTTTTATGCTGGTTTTGGAGCAGTGGCTTCTTCCTTGCTGAGCGGCCTTTCAGGTTATGTCGATATAGGACTCGTTTTGCTGTAGATACTTTTGTACCTGTTTCCTCCAGCATCTTCACAAGGTCCTTTGCTGTTGTTCTGGGATTGATTTGCACTTTTTGCACCAAAGTACATTCATCTCTAGGAGACAGAACACGTCTCCTTCCTGAGCGGTATGACGGCTGCGTGGTCCCATGGTGTTTATACTTGATTACTATTGTTTGTACAGATGAACGTGGTACCTTCAGGCGTTTGGACATTGCTCCCAAGGATGAACCAGACTTGTGGAGCTCTAAAAAACGTTTTCTGAGGTCTTGGCTGATTTCTTTTGATTTTCCCATGATGTCAAGCAAGGAGGCACTGAGTTTGAAGGTAGGCCTTGAAATACATCCACAGGTACACCTCCAATTGGCTAAAATTATGTCAACTAGCCTATCAGAAAATTCTAAAGCCATGACATAATTTTCTGGAATATAGTTTGTTAACAAGACATTTGTGGAATGGTTGAAAAATGAGTTTTAATGACTCCAACCTAAGTGTATGTAAACTTCCGACTTCAACTGTATATCATACTGTGCAGATTGCAGCTGCATATATCATACTACATGGGAGAGTGTGTATGTATGATAATGAGGATTCACAAACCCTGTGGGTGCCATGGTGACAGTGCGACACTCTTCCCCACATCCGTCTCCGCCAGAATCTGGCCCCTGATTGGAGAGCGTTGAGTTGCGGTTCCTACGGAAACCAAAGATGGCCAGCATATTGCGTCTCTTCTTTCGTCTGAGGGAGTGGGCTTTATGGAGAGAGGACAACTGACTGGTGTAGGGAAATAGAGATGGAGAGGGTAAAGAGAGATGAGGGGAGCGAAACAGGAAAAAGAGAAAGGGTAAAGACAAAAAGCAGATGTTATGAGAGACAAACTGACCATAGCTATGCTGTAAAAATACAGTTTGTCTATCATTTTTAAGATACATATCTGTTCAGTTTGTCCCTAGTCAGCACCTGCACTTTTTATTATTCTCTCTATCATCAGACCCCCAAACACTCTTAGAAAAAAGGTGCCATCTAGAATCTAAAAGGGTTCTTCAGCTGTCCCCATAGGATAAACATTTGAAGAAGCCTTTTTGGTTCCAGGTAGAACCCTTTTGGTTCCAGGTAGAAAGCTTTTGGATTCCATGTAGAGCACTTTCTACATATGGTTCAACATGAAACCCAAAAGGGTTCTGCCTGGAACCAAAAAGGTTTATGGGGACAGCCAAAAAAGAGTGCATGTTTCTCTGGGCTGCTGCCTCACTGAAACTTAATAACACTTCCCAGCAGCAAGGGATGTTGCTAGGATACCACTCCTGGCACACAATGCTTTATCCAGAGTGCATTACTTTAGAAATATGTTTAACAGTAAATGTAATAATACTAAAAGCATAAACTTAACAAGATGATCTGTTGTGTGGGTGTACTTTAGCATGGACCAGCATTACTCTGCCAGCCTGTGACAGGCGGAGAGGATACTCTCTAAAACTATTACTAAAGGCAGAGCTCACCTACTGTAAAGTCCTTCTCCTGAAAGCAGTCAATGGACTGATGGAAAGTAGAGCCTATGCTAAATGACTTAGGTTGTAGTTTCTTTGGGGGATTCATGTAATTTAGATCATGCATATGGTGTGCTATTCACTCCAATTGCCTTTAGTCATTGAGAGAGAGAGGTGTGTAGGAGAAAGAGAGAGAAAGTGAGAGGGGGAGATCTACCTATCAGGGAGCACTCTCTTGGTGTAGAAATCTGGGAGTCCATGATCAATAGGGGTGACAGCTCCATTTTGCTGGGGACAGAGAAAAACACCCATATTTTAGATTGACCATACAGATAGATGTAGGATCTTAATTTCACCAGTTTCTCACAGCAGACAGTTTTCTTGCAGCAACATGAAATGTTAATTATTAGGTGGATTATAATTAATGGACATTTTTGTAGGGGTTGATACATTTTATGTAAGGGAAAATCAAGTCTGAAATTGAAAAGTGGACATTAAACTTCAGGAGCCTTTTTAAACATCAAAGTACTTTTTTTGGGGGGGGGTACAGTTTAATTTTTAAAGTGTTCTGTTGGTAATAATACAAATGGATTATACTACAGAGCTTTGGAGAGATGACTTAACCCAATTGGAGTAATTCACTTAGTATAGACAACCCTGGACACAATCCAAATCATCCTGAAAATAGAGCAGCATGCTGCCACTGCCGGGAGCTGGGAGGGCCCAGTATTTGGGAATATGCTATACGGTGGGACTTAAGCATGAGTCATAAATTCATTCAATTAAAAGTTTTTGTATTATCATTATGTTAATTACAGGAATAATTGCTCTAATGCAGGTATTCCCAAACTGGGGTACATTTTGTTGAACAATTTTTTCTTCACATTTTCAAACAGTCCATTTATATTTTCCAACGAGGCTAAACATTTGGGAGAGTTTTTTTCTCTCTCGCCTGAGTAGCCTCGTTTCACTGCCAAAAATTAAATTAAACCATCTAGTGTTCAGCGAAATAACAACACAATGTCATATACAGGTAGGCTAGTCAAATAATTAACATCCAATCACATTAACCATTACTCTCTCGTGGGAATTCCACTAACGGTCCGTATGTAGCCAAAAGTAGCTGCTGCTCATGTTGGTATCTGTACTGATGGCGCAAAAGCCATGACAGAGACATAGTGGAGTGGTAATGCGCGTCCAAGCAGTTGCTCCCGACACCACTTGGGTACACTGCAGCATCCACCGGGAGGCTCTTGATGCCAAGGGAATGCCTGACAGTTTGAAAGACGTTTTGGACACTACAGTGAAAATGGTTAACTTTGTTAAAGCAAGGCCCCTGAACTCTCGTGTATTTTCTCCATCATTGTATGATTTTTTGTGTGCAAATTAACTCAAGCTTACGGACAATGTCAAATGTGATATAGCGAAGCACCTGAGTGAGTTGGGTGCGCAATTACGCAGGTACTTTCCCAAAACGGATTACACAAACAACTGGATTCGTTATCCCTTTCATGCCCTGCCTCCAGTCTACTTACCAATATCTGAACAAGAGAGCCTCATCAAAATTGCAACAAGCAGTTATGTGAAAATTTAATTTAAAATCAGAAGCCACTGTCAGATTTCTGGATAGGGCTGCACTCAGCGTATCCTGCCGTAGAAAATCAAGGTGTTAAGACACTGATGCCCTTTGCAACCACGCACCTATGTGAGAGTGGATTCTCAGCCCTCAGTCGCATGAAAACTTAATACAGGCACAGACTGTGTGTGGAAAATTGTTTAAGACTGAGACTCTCTCCAATACAACCTAACATTGCAGAGTTACAGTGGAGCAAAAAAGTATTTAGTCAGCCACCAATTGTGCAAGTTCTCCCACTTAAAAAGATGAGAGAGGCCTGTAATTTTCATCATAGGTACACTTCAACTATGACAGACAAAATGAGAAAAAAAAATCCAGAAAATCACATTGTAGGATTTTTTATGAATTTATTTGCAAATTATGGTGGAAAATAAATATTTGGTCAATAACAAAAGTTTATCTCAATACTTTGTTATATACCCTTTGTTGGCAATGACAGAGGTCAAACGTTTTCTGTAAGTCTTCACAAGGTTTTCACACACTGTTGCTGGTATTTTGGCCCATTCCTCCATGCAGATCTCCTCTAGAGCAGTGATGTTTTGGGGCTGTTGCTGGGCAACACGGACTCAACTCCCTCCAAAGATTGTCTATGGGGTTGAGATCTGGAGACTGGCTAGGCCACCCCAGGACCTTGAAATGCTTCTTACGAAGCAACTCCTTCGTTGCCCGGGCGGTGTGTTTGGGAGCATTGTCATGTTGAAAGACCCAGCCATGTTTCATCTTCAATGCCCTTGCTGATGGAAGGAGGTTTTCACTCAAAATCTCACGATACATGACCCCATTCATTCTTTCCTTTACACGGATCAGTCGTCCTGGTCCCTTTGCAGAAAAACAGCCCCAAAGCATGATGTTTCCACCCCCATGCTTCACAGTAGGTATGGTGTTCTTTGGATGCATTCTTTGTCCTCCAAACACGACGAGTTGAGTTTTTACAAAAAAGTTATATTTTGGTTTCATCTGACTATATGACATTCTCCCAATCTTCTTCTGGATCATCCAAATGCTCTCTAGCAAACTTCAGATGGGCCTGGACATGTACTGGCTTAAGCAGGGGGACACGTCTGGCACTGCAGGATTTGAGTCCCTGGCGGCGTAGTGTGTTACTGATGGTAGGCTTTGCTACTTTGGTCCCAGCTCTCTGCAGGTCATTCACTAGGTCCCTCCGTGTGGTTCTGGGATTTTTGCTCACCGTTCTTGTGATCATTTTGACCCCACGGGGTGAGATCTTGCGTGGAGCCCCAGATCGAGGGAGATTATCAGTGGTCTTGTATGTCTTCCATTTCCTAATAATTGCTCCCACAGTTGATTTCTTCAAACCAAGCTGCTTACCTATTGCAGATTCAGTCTTCCCAGCCTGGTGCAGGTCTACAATTTTGTTTCTGGTGTCCTTTGACAGCTCTTTGGTCTTGGCCATAGTGGACTTTGGAGTGTGACTGTTTGAGGTTGTGGACAGGTGTCTTTTATACTGATAACAAGTTCAAACAGGTGCCATTATTACAGGTAACGAGTGGAGGACAGAGGAGCCTCTTAAAGAAGAAGTTACAGGTCTGTGAGAGCCAGAAATCTTGCTTGTTTGTAGGTGACCAAATACTTATTTTCCACCATAATGTACAAATAAATTCATTAAAAATCCTACAATGTGATTTTCTGGATTTTTTTTCTAATTTTGTCTGTCATAGTTGAAGTGTACCTATGATGAAAATTACAGGCCTCTCTCATCTTTTTAAGTGGGAGAACTTGCACAATTGGTGGCTGACTAAATACTTTTTTCCCCCACTATGTGCATCCTTTCAAACACACCCTTCTCATTAACCTGTGGTGAGTTAGTCACCATTTTCAATTAACAAATAAGGTTTTATATGTACATTTACATTTAAGTCATTTAGCAGACGCTCTTATCCAGAGCGACTTACAAATTGGTGCATTCACCTTATGACATCCATATGTAAGATGGTTAAATAAAGAACCAAAATAATGATTATTTTTTATATTATTATTTGTGCCCTGTGTCGTGAAAAATTGCGAGATTATGTTATAGTGCTTGTAAGATTATATTATAATCTTTGTATTGCATTTGAATGGTTGTTTTATTCGACAGAATAGAATCTGTCGACTATTGTGTGTTCAGTGTTCCACTGAGGATGGGCCTCTATAAGATAGCACTGACAGAGGAGATTTACGATGTCTTTGGCCAATAAAGCCTAAAGAGCATTCCAGATAGTGAGGTAATGTTTTTGTACTATGAAGTACCAGGAACGAGATTAGAACCTCGTTTTAGAGACCAAACTGAGCGATAATTTATAGTGAATGCAATCTGGCTAAGGGATACTCCTTTCTCAAGTAAAAGGCCCTTTGTGAAGAGTTCCTATTATCTGTGGTTTGTCATGTCGACTAGGGTGGTGTATCTTGGCTATAAAATATCTTGGTATTCTTTTATAGGGACTCTCAGAATTCATTATAGACACTGAATTGATCTGAGAGTCAAAGGGCTATAGTAAAGCTCACACATTATTAAAGATGAAGTTTGTAACTCTCCTCATTTGGTAATACAGGAATTTTTTTTTTTTTTTTTTTTTTTTTTTTTTTTTTTTTTTTTTTTTTTTTTTTTTTTTTGATTGTTGTTCAAATATTTTTATTGAACACACACAGGAATGGTGTATAGGTATGAAAGGCAGGTATACAATTTTTAACTAAACATAAAAGAGCAGACAGAAATAAAAAGATCCAGAGTTCTGGGTACAAAACAATTATTACAAAACAAGACATACAAAACAAGGACAGGTAGAAAGAAAGAGGGTGGGTGTCACCCCCCCTTATTCCCCCCCTTTACCCCCCCCCCCCCTTATCCCTTCCCCTTATACCCCTCCCCGCTGCTCGGGTGGCGGTGCCAGCACGTGCTGCCCAGAGGTGGATTAAAATATTACAATGGAGAGTGCGTTAAAAAGTACAAATTCACAGCGCCGAATGGTCCAAGTAAGAGAGGA
Organism: Salvelinus fontinalis; assembly: GCF_029448725.1. Taxonomy (NCBI): domain Eukaryota; kingdom Metazoa; phylum Chordata; class Actinopteri; order Salmoniformes; family Salmonidae; genus Salvelinus; species Salvelinus fontinalis. The sequence continues at coordinate 21,764,530 of NC_074678.1, read as the reverse complement.
AAGGCTGCCAGATCTGATCAAATGTTAATAATTTATTGTTCAGAATATATCTAATCCTTTCTAAGTGTACAGTGTTTGCCAATTCGCTGAGCCATAATTTGGTAGTGGGCGCTTCCCTCTTTTTCCAGAACAACAAGATTAGTTTTTTTGCCGAAATGAGACTGTAAGAGATGAGTTGTTTTTGGGGGTTGGTTAGTCCGATTAGGGAATCAGACACTCCCAGGATTATCAGAAGCGGGTCTGGGTCAATTGAAGTCTCCAGAACTTCAGAGAGGATCCTAAAAATTCCACACCAGTAACCATGCAAGCTAGAGCATAGGGCAAAGCAGTGGAGAAGTGTACCCTGTGCAGCCTGACATTTATCACACAAAGGGGATGTATCAGGAAATATCCTATGCAGTTTGGTTTTGGAATAGTGTAATCTGTGTAATACCTTGAATTGTATGAGCCGATGTCTGGAGTTAATGGAGCAGGTGTGGATATACTCCAAGCTATCTTCCCAGTCTGCCATCGAAATGTCAGTCCCTAGTTCTTCCTCCCATTTTGCCTTAATGGCCTCTGTAGAGGGTGTGCTAACCGATTGAAAAGAGTCATATAAACGAGATATCAGTTTGTCTGAGGTGGGGGATGTTTTTATGCATCCGTCAAACATGGAAGGCTTAGCGTTCCCAAATGTTGGGAGGTGTTTCCTAACATAGTCTCTGATTTGTAGGTATCTGAAAAAGTTATTTCTGGGAAGATTATAAGTTTCCCTCAGCAACTCAAAGGAAGCAAAGGTCCCTTCTATATATAAATCCCCTATGGTACTTATCCCCAACTCTCCCCATTGCTCAAAGGTGTTATCAAGGTTGGAGGGGGCAAAGGAGGGGTTCCTGGCAACAGGGAGCATGAATGACATTGGTCTAAGCTCAAAGTGGGTTTTAATTTGCTTCCAGATTCGGACTGTGCTATGTATAATAGGATTGTTACGATAAAGTGACCTCTCCAGATTGACAGGCGACAAAATCACAGCACCAATAGAGAAGGGGTGACACTCCTCACGCTCCATACTAAGCCAGGTGGGTGACGGACGTGCGTCATCCAGCAAAAACGTAACCGCACGGAGGTTAGCGGCCCAATAATAAAATATAAAATTTGGGAGAGACAGTCCTCCTTCCATCTTGGATTTGCAGAGGTGTTTTTTACCTATCCTGTGTGTTTTATAATCCCAGATGAAAGGATTGATAATTGAGTCCAGTTGTTTATGAAAGGATTTAGGTATGAATACTGGGATGTTCTGGTATAGGTAGAGCAGTTGTGGGAGGAAGACCATTTTAATGGCATTAATTCTTCCGAGCAGAGAAATTGGGAGAGTTCTCCAAAATTGTATGTTTGTTTTTAGTTTTTGCATCAGCGAGGGGAAATTCTCTTTAAATAGTAAGGAATATTGTTTGGTAACTACAATTCCTAGATAGGTAAATTTTTCTGAAGATAACTTAAGTGGAAGATGTTCTAGCCAGGAGGTGTTTTGTAACCGTATGGGCATTAATTCACTCTTGTTCCAATTTATTCTGTATCCCGAGAAGGTACCAAACAAATTAATCACATCAAGAATAGCTGGAATACTAGCTTGGGGTTCTGTTACATAGAGGAGAATGTCATCTGCGTATAGGGAAATCTTATTTAGAGTATCTTTAGTATTATAGCCGTGTATTGCTGCATCAGATCTAATCGTCTGAGCGAGAGGTTCAATGATTAGGGCGAAGAGCATCGGCGACAGCGCACAACCCTGCCTTGTCCCTCTGTAGAGGTTAAATCGGGGCGACAATGATTGGTTAGTGAGTATTCTCGCACAGGGGTTCCTATATAAAAGCTGGATCCAATTTATGAACCCATCTCCAATATTAAATTTATGTAGGACTTTGAATAGATAGGACCACTCAACTTGGTCAAAAGCCTTCTCGGCGTCAAGAGATATAACGGCAAGGTCCATGTTTGGTAACCTCTGAGAATACATAATGTTGAAGAGGCGCCTGAGATTGAAGAATGAGTTTCTGTTCGGGATAAAGCCGGTCTGGTCCGAATGGACCAGTTTGCCAATTAAAGTGCTAAGCCTGTTAGCCAGGGTTTTTGCTAAAATCTTTTGGTCTGTATTGAGGAGGGATATTGGTCTGTATGACCCTACCTCTTCCGGATCTTTACCCTTCTTATGTATAACTGTAATGAATGCTTCCTCCAAAGTAGATGGAAGAGCTCCATCCTCTCTGGACTGAACCAACATTTTGTGCAGGTAGGGAGAGAGCATGTTGCTGAATGTTTTATAGAATTCACCCGGGTATCCATCTGGGCCCGGGGTCTTGCCACTCTTTAGAGTTTTGATTGTTTCTCGAATTTCTTCAAGAGATATTTCCTTATTCAGGAAGTTAGAATCTTCCTGGCTCAGGGCAGGAAGATTACAGTCATCCAAAAAGTTTTGCATAATTAAGGGGTTAGAATCGGCTTTAGATGTATATAGAGTCTCATAAAACTGACGGAATCTGTCATTGATGTCTTTGGGGGAAGAGAGTAATTCCCCAGATGCAGACTTAACTTTGTGAATCATTCGGTCACTCACAATTTTTCGAAGTTGTCTGGCGAGTAATTTGTGTGGTTTGTCACCAAACTCAAAATATTTTTGCTTGGCGTAGAGAAAAGATTTAGCAATTTTAGCTGAGAGAGTCTGATTATATTCAAATTTTAAAGAGGTAATTTTTTTATGTTTCTCCATAGATGGATGTCTAGCATTCTCCCTATCCAGTAAGTGAATTTGTCCCTCCAGTACTACCAATTTTCCCTTGTTTTGCCTACTCCTGGCAGTCTGATAGGAGATGATACAGCCTCTCAAATAAACCTTAAGTGTTTCCCACAGTAATGCTGGGGAAGTCTCTGTGTTGTCGTTGGTATCAAAGAAAAATGTTATTTGGTCTTTAAGATGTTCACAGAATGTTGGTTCTGTGAGGAGCTGAGGATTTAACCTCCAGACCCTCTCGTTTGGTACCATGTCACCCAATCTCAGGGAGAAGGTGAGTGGACTGTGGTCCGAGATTATAATATCATGATACTTCACATTACAGGTATAGGGGAGTAGTTTAGCATCAACCAAAAAGTAGTCAATTCGAGTATAAACATTGTGAACATGAGAGTGAAAGGAGTATTCCCTGCCCGTAGGGTTAGTGATCCTCCATATATCAAATAAGTTAGAATTCTTTATGTAGGTATTCAAGAATTCACTTGAATAGGAGGTGGGGGTTCGCCGGGTAGAGGATCTGTCCAAATATTGGTCTAGCACGCAGTTAAGGTCCCCTCCAATGATCAGGTTAGTATGGGAGATATCTGGAATCAGGGCAAGGACTCTTTTGAAAAAAGAGGGGTTATCAATGTTTGGCCCATAGATATTTAGTAGAGTTACAGAAGTAGAGTGGATCTCTCCTATTACGATCACATAACGACCCTCTTTATCCACAATAGTGGTTTTATGTAGAAAGGGAATTCCTTTCCGTACCAGAATCGCTGTGCCTCTCGTTTTGGCAGAGAAGTTAGAGTGATACACTTGCCCCACCCACCTACATTTAAGTCTGCTGTGAGCATTATTTTTCAGATGGGTTTCTTGCAAAAATATAATATCAGACGAGAGTGCTTTCAAGTGGGCTAGGACCTTGCCTCTCTTAATTGGTTCGTTTAAGCCCCTGACATTCCAGGAAGTGAATGTGAGCCCCGCCCCCCTCTCATTTGTAGTTCCTATGGTGGCCTGCATAACTTGTAACTCAATAAAAAGGTAAGAAAGCGCACCAAACCATCACGATCAGCATATGTAGCAGCTACACCCGAGCAGTATCCAACCAGCCCCTCCCCCCCTGCAAGCCCCTTTACTTCCCACCCTGTTCCCCTACTTTCCCCACTATTTACCCCCCCGCCCAACCCACCTTTAACAGGCATACACAAATAGGAGAGAAAATAAAATAAAAATAAAAATAATAAACACATTGTCTGGCCGATGCCAAAAAAGCACGGCGCGACCTCGAACAAGAGGTGAAACAGAAATAAAATCCCAACTGTACGTTCACCTCTCACTATCCTAGAACTTCTACTAACATATGAACTGAGGAGGCTCCCGCGAATAAAGTGTCCAATTAGCATCTAATAAACCTAAAGAGAATAAGTTTCAACCTAAACATATTGCGCACTTAAGCGTCATCTTGGGTCTATCTATCCCTGAGATAAGCAAGATATAGCATCACAAGATTATTTTGCTAAGCACTGCCGGTCTAAACATGAACCATCAGCAACCAACTTAGACAGCCGTACATTTACATATTGTGGGTTAGATCGGAAACAAGAATTTTTCTAAATTAAACGTATCCCCCAGTCAGAAAATAAATAAATAAAAAGGTTATATATATACATGTATACATACACACACATACACATACTTACCCATATACATATATATATAAATATACATATACATACATACATACATATACACACATATATATACATACATACACATACACACATACAAACACATACACACACACATCCCCAAAAAATACATATAAAGGTATATATTTAAAAATATACATATACACACACACACCCATACATATCTACATATGCGCATATACACATACATACCCATACATACAGAAACATTCATGCCCCAGAGTAATAATCTACACTAATTTAAAATATACACATACATAATAGTAACATGCTAAGAGAAAATAATTATAAAGTACAAATAATAATTATATGTACGCACACCTACCTAGACACTACAGAGGGCTGGTAGGGATCTAATCGGGAGAGCGGCCCTCGGCTATATCAAAGGCAGAACGGCACAAAACATCCACCTGCTATCCAGGTGTCTGTGTCTGCCCCTTCCCCACCATCACCCCCAGTCCCCTGCAAGCTTTAAATAAATGGTATTGTAATAACAATAAATGTAAGAATTAAAAAATAAATAACGAAACAAAAAAAAATGGGGGTAATAAGTATATTCATCCGAAAGTGACAATGATCAAACCTGGAAGGCATCCTAAATAGGCATCGCTCTGAACACAGCCAGAATGAAAGTGACTTTAAATGAGAGCCAAGACCGCCCTCCACAGCATCTTGCATGTTCGGTAGCCCTTGTTGAGACCGTTCAATACGGTTTCACCCGTTATGGTTTAGTATGGATTCGATTCCATGAGCAGACCCTAACACACAATGACAAGGCACTCTAACCTGTACGGGGGATTGGCGTATGTTCCCGGATAAACTTCTCTGCGTCCAAAACCGAGGAGAGCCACATCTTCTCACCAGAGGGCGGGGTAATTCTTAGTCTTGCAGGGAAGAGCAAGGCTGGGCGAAGATGGAGTTTGTAGAGTTTGGCCATGACATCTCTGTAGCCGCCACGGTCCTTTGCCACATCGGGCGCATAATCATCATAGACACGGAAGGGGTGCCCTTTATGTAACAGGTTGCCCCTCATTCGGGCCTCGCGCAGGATAAGATCCTTGGTCTTGAAACTGTGACAACAGATGATTACTGGGCGAGGGCGTTGACCCGGTCCAGGCACTGGGACAGGGGCGCGATGTGCACGGTCCAGCTGGGGGTCCGAACCCAAAACGTCCGATCCCATTGCATCCTTCAATAGCTTGGCGAAGAAGTCGGTGGGGCGAGAGCCCGCCTCTACCCCCTCTGCCAGACCAACAACGCGAAGGTTATTACGTCTGGAACGGCCCTCCAGGTCGACCACTTTCACAGAAAGCCTCTGCACAGTACCCTGTAGTGACGAGCACAGCTTCTCTAACTCGTCGATCCTACCAGCGCTGAATTCAGAAGCCCTCTCAAGGTCCACAATACTCTGGCCCTGCGAAGCGACCGCTCGAATGGTGCCCTCGATTTTGGTGTCCAGTTCAGCAATAGTAGCCTTAAGATCCTCAGCTAAAGCAACACGTAGTTCTCCCAAAGCCTGGGTAAGTTCTTTAAGTGTCACGTTGTTGCCTGTGCCTTCCGCCATGTCTGTCTCGTTGTTTGGTGTGGAGTAGGCCTCCGATGTGGATTTATTGTCCTTTGGTCGCTTATTACTCGGCATTTTTACACAGAAAGTTACGATGTTGTATTAGAAAGAAACGTTTGTTGTAAAAAGTATCATAAAGTAGGGTAAGTTAGATTATTTCGCAAAAAAGTTGCAGGAGCCTCTCACACGCAGCCGTTCACTCCAACATGCTAGCTCCGCCGTGTAATACAGGAAATTGCCACGACACCTGGTTCTATAAGAGCTCTTTGTCAGTTCCCACGAGCCGGGTTGTGACAAAAACTCACACTCATTCTTATGTTTAATAAAATGTGCTGACCCTGGTGCTAGAGGGGGTACGCAGCTGGAGGTTGGATGTTTGAAGGGGTACGGGACTATAAGCAGTTTGGGAACCACTGCTCTAATGGAATAGAATATGCGCATGAGCACACACACACACACACACACACACACACACACACACACACACACACATATGAACAGCAGAGAGTTAGAAACCTGTATCAATATTCATATCTGGTTTATTTAATAAGCAAATTAATATGGCCACAAGTTATAAATGATGCATGTATCATAATGGAATATTATCTTTTTAGTTGTCATTATCTATGCTAATAACATCTGTATCCTGTGTTATTAATATGCAAGTATCTCTATGTTACTCAGAGTTTTTAAAGTTCACATATAAGTTATTATAGATCCTGTATTTCCATATTCACAGGCAAGTATTACAAACATTCTGAGCAGTTCAGTAGCAACATTATATACTCCATATGGGGTGAGATGCTGAGGTCAGCTTCCTCTTACTGTGTCAGAGGGGGCATGTCCTGCTCGGTGCCTCCGTGGGGGCCTCGGCCTAACCCGCGTCACATGATGGAGAGGTGCACCTTGGGTAGGGAGCTCAGACAGCCCCTCCCAGGACGTAGAGCGAGAGAAGGCCGAGAAAGAAGAGAAAGAAGAGGATGCAGAGGGGGGTGGGGAGGAGCTGGAGTCATCACACTGACCTGAAAGAGAGAGAAAAAAGATGAAAAGAGGACGAGATAAATGGAGAAGGAAGTGGCGAGGGGCTAGAAGTTCCCATAGGAGTCATGTGGCGCTGTCAACGGTGCTTCAAAGACATACTGTTTAAAAACTACAACAATTAGCAGCTGCACTCAAATTCAGTGTATTTGGAAAGTATTCAGACCAGTTCACTTTTTCCACATTTTGTTATGTTGCAGCCTTACTCTAAATGGATTTTAAAAAATTAAAAATCCTCAATCTACATCCAATACCCCATAATGACAAAGTGAAAACAGGTTTTTAGAATGTTTGCAAATGTATTAAAAATAAAAAATACAGAAATACCTTATTTTACACCCTTTGCTTTGATACTCAGAATAGAGCTCAGGTGCATCCTGTTTCCATTGATCATCCTTGAGATGTTTCTACAATTTGGAGTCCACCTGTGGTAATTTAAATTGATTGGACATGATTTGGAAAGGCACACACCTGTCTATATAAGATCCCACAGTTGACAGTGCATATCAGAGCAAAAACCAAACCATGAAGTTGAAGGAATTGTCTGTATAGCTCAGAGACAGGATTGTGTTGAGGCACAGATCTGGGAAAGGTAACAGAGCATTTCTGCAGCATTGAAGGTCTCCAAGAACACAGTGGCCTCCATCATTCTTAAATGGAAGAAGTTTGGAACCACCAAGACTCTTCCTAGAGCTGGCTGCCTGGCCAAACTGAGCAATCGGGAGAAAAGGGCCTTGGTCAGGGAGTTGACTAAGAACCCGGTAGTCACTCTGACAGAGCTCCAGAGTTCCTCTGTGGAGATGGGAGAACCTTCCAGAAGGACAACCATCTCTGCAGCACTCCACCAATCAGGCCTTTATGGTAGTGGCCAGACGGAGGCCACTCCTGAGTTAACGGCACATGACAGCCTGCTTGGAGTTTGCCAAAAGGCACCTAAAAGAGTCTCAGATCTTGAAAAACATGATTCTTTGGTCTGATGAAAGCAAGATTGAACTCTTTGGCCTGAATGCCAAGCATCATGTCTGGAGGAAACCTGGCACCATCCCTACGGTGAAGCATGGTGGTGGCTGCATCATGCTGTGGGGATGTTTTTCCATCGGCAGGGACTGGGAGATTAGTCAGGATCGAGGGAAAGATGAACGAAAGTATGAGATCCTTGATGAAAACCTGCTCTAGAGCGCTCAGGACCTCAGACTGGGGCAAAGGTTCACCTTCCAACAGGACAAGCACACAGCAAAGACAACGCAGAAGCGGATTCGGGACAAGTCTCTGAATGTCCTTGAGTGGCCCAGCCAGAGCCCGGACTTGAACCCGATCGAACATCTCTGGAGAGACCTGAAAATAGCTGTGCAGCGACGCTCCCCATCCAACCTGACAGAGATTGAGAGGATCTTTTTATACATTTCAATACAATTGCCAAAATTTCTAAAAACCTGTTTTCACTTTGTCATTACGGGATATTGTATGTAGATTGAGGGAAAGCATTTTTAAATCAATTTTAGAATAAGACTGTAACGTAAAACAATGTGGAATAAGTCAAGGCATCTGAATACTCTCTGAATGCACTGTATGTTGATGCAGGAATGGGCTTAGGCTGGCATGCACATCAGCCATAAATGGCTCTCTCAGAGAGAGAGAGGAAAGGAGAAAGGGAAGGAGAGGAAAGGAGAGAGAGGGAGAGGAAAGGAGAGAGAGGGAGAGGAAAGGAGAGAGAGGGAGAGGAAAGGAGAGAGAGGGAGAGGAAAGGAGAAAGGGAGAGCGGGAGAGGAAAACAGACAGTCACTAATGACGTCTAAAAGAGAGCAGGTAGGAAGAGAAGGATAGAGAGATAGTGGTACGGAGACATACTCACTCAGCCTGGTAGAGACAGGTCGAATACGTCTAGTTCTAGAGCTATGCTTCTTAATGGCAATTGTGTCCTAGAGAAGGCAGAGAAAGACGTAGAAGCAAAAACAAACAAACACATCCCAAACAGACAATCACAAAACACATACGCTCACACATACCATACACACACCCTAAGCAGACAATCCCAACACACAATGCTCACTATACTGGTGCCCATCTCATCATCTGTGAGGTCCAGAGAGTCTCTGTGTCTGTGTGACCTCAGACCTGTTCCTCCGTCACATGTTACCTCCCAGCGCTTCACCTGGGACACACGACGCGTCTGGGACAGGGATCAGACAATACACTTCAATAAATGTACTATGAAGTTTGTTATGAATAATACTGCAACACTCATAAATGTGTTCTGACTGGTTTAATAAAGGTGTTATGAATGTTTCTATGAATGATACTGCAAAAGTGTTATGGTGTTATGAATGCCTGTATACCCCTTTCAAGTAAATCTTTACCAATAATTGTAAGCAAAAGGTGACAAGCCCATATAGATAGACAGAGACACAGACAGATGGCAGCGTGTCTATACCAGAGTCTTGTGAGTGGCGTAGAGCTCCTGCAAGATCTGATCCACGATGGAGTTGGTGAGATAGGTGACCACTGAGAGCTTCACCTCCCTGAGAGAGGGGGAGAGAGACAAAAAGTGTGGGGAGGAAAGGGAGAGGGAGGACAGGGCAGAGAGGAGGGAGAAGAGAGTATGGTAGAATAAGTTCACAGATACCCACACTGATTCAATTGAACAAAGAAGGCTGCATTGCTTATCTTCCTCCCTCAGCTCCCCCTCTCTCTCCCTCCCCCTTACTCCAGCGCTCGGTGAATGTCCTGTGATGCTCTCTCCATCAAGGCTGTGCGGATGGCGGCGCGAGGGATGGAGACGCGCTCCGAGACAGACGAGAGCGGAGGACTTAATCTCTCCGCTGCAGAGGACGACAGCGGGCACAACTCACGACAGAGAGACACCATGGAATCAACAATCACCTGTCAATCAGTGAATCAAACAACCAATTAAACAAACAAATAAACAACTATGTCTATGTTTGATTAAGAAATGGTGAAGGAGTAAGTAAACAGATGATGTTGAATGAGTGATGTACAGTATTGAGCAGTATACCTGTAGTTCCTTGTCAGCTGCTTTGGTCAGTTCCCCTGCCAGTTGGTCCAGTCTCTGTCTGACTGGCCCGTCTACTGACAGCACATGAGCTAGCTCACAGAGAGAGGGGTACAGCTGAGAGAGAAAAAAAAATACATAAAAAGGGCGAGAGATAAACCAGTGAAGAACAAACACCATTGTAAATACAACCTATATTTAATTTCCCTTTTGTACTTTAACTATTTGCACATCATTACAACATTGTACATAGACATAATATGTCTTTTGAAATGTCTTTATTCTCATGGAACTTTTGTGTAATGTTTATTGTTCATTTCTTATAGTTTATTTCAATTTTGTTATTATCTATTTCACTTGCTTTGGCAATGTAAACATATGTTTCCCATACCAATAAAGCCCTTAAATTGAAATTGAATTTGAATTGAGAGAGACGTTTGGGGGGTAATATGAATAAACAAAGACATACAATTAACACTTTAAACTCACCTACACTCCAGATGTTAGAGAAATGATTCAGGCATGTACACACACTCACCGCACGGGAGTTTCTGGCCTCCTTCAGCACCTGTTTAGCAGCTTGAATCTCCTCCATCTCCCCTACTCCACGCAGCACACACACCTGCTGCTGCACACACACACTCAGACGCTCCATCACCTGGGAAACAGAGAACAGACAAGCAGGAGGAACGTCAGTAAAAGACATACAGGTTTACAATACACACATATTGCTCTCGTGATGGCTCAACTCACTCTCTCTCAATCACACACACATGAATAATATACATATGCTGTATGTACCTGTTCAGCAGTGCTGGTGACCAGGCCCTGGTGCAGCCGTAGAGCCTGTCTCTGAGAGAAGCGCTGAGTCTGGTTGTTCCGCAGCAGAGCACGCTGGATCTGATGACCACAGATAAAAACCATTCACTCACACTGGCAATATGGTCATGTGTGGTAATCTCAATGAAGCAGTGTAATTTGAAATGGAAAAAGCAGGAAAGGGTTGGTGATGCTAGATCCCCTGTAGAGAAAAGAAGCAGGGGAGGAAAGGACAAAGCAGATTAGATGAGAGGATGGTTAACATAGGAATGGAGGGAGGAATTGAGATGGGTGCAGATGAACTCGGGTAGCATCAGAAGCCCACCTTGGTCAGTGCCTGCTCTGTCCTCTCCGAGGTACTACGGTACGCCTGGCTGATGTCACTGAGGGGGAGGGGCATGTACTGCAAGGTGAAGTTACTGAGAGAAAACCCACCGGCAGAGTTAAAAGAAAGAGAAGAGGTTTGAGTTAGAGGAGACAGAGGTTTGAGTTAGAGGAGACAGAAAGGAAGGAAATAGAAAAAGAGCGGCAGAAAAACAGTTAGAGACCCAAGCCTTAATATCCCCAGTGGACAGAACTCCCAGAATTCCCCCACATTATGCTGGACTATGGCACTGTGATAGGATGAGTAATGCTTTGATTATTGCAGCCTGATTAAGGGGAAGTCAAAGCTCTCTGGCTGACCCTCACAAGTACGTGTTTAGTCCTGTGTGTGCAAAGTAAGCTAGGTTTGGTTCCTGTGTACCTGAGTTTATATATTAGCCAGCTAATTCAGAAAATACTCAGAACAACAGTGAATGTAAATTAGACAGAACTTCAGGTACCCCAATGTCTCCCGGATCCTATTTAAATCAAATGTCTTGCTTAGAAGTCTGTGTGGGTGTGTGTGTGTCTGTGTCTGTGTGTGTGTGTGTGTGTGTGTGTGTGTGTGTGTGTGTGTGTGTGTTTGAAGCACAAACAGTCTCACTGTTCAAGGGCTCGAGCCACATCCAGGAATCCTGTAGCTGAGGTGTTGTTACGATCCCACGTCACACTCCTGTCAGGACAGGGGAGAACCAGTGTCAAACACAACCACAACCATCCAACCAAGTCACTCCTGTCAGGACAGGGGAGAACCAGTGTCAAACACAACCACAACCATCCAACCAAGTCACTCCTGTCAGGACAGGGGAGAACCAGTGTCAAACACAACCACAACCATCCAACCAAGTCACTCCTGTCAGGACAGGGGAGAACCAGTGTCAAACACAACCACAACCATCCAACCAAGTCACTCCTGTCAGGACAGGGGAGAACCAGTGTCAAACACAACCACAACCATCCAACCAAGTCACTCCTGTCAGGACAGGGAGAACCAGTGTCAAACACCACCATACCTTCTATCTCTTTCCCTCCCTGTCTCTGTCTCTTGCCTGAGTGTGGTGTTGATCTGTAGGGCTTTGCTCAGCATCTTGGCTCCAATGTCCTCCAGGCTGTTCCCACTCAGGTCCACCTTTCGCAGACAGGTGTTGCTGCCCAGAGCGTTTACCAGCACTGTGCCCCGAGAACGCAGCCGCGAGTCAGCCAGGGAGAGGGACTGGAGGGCCTGGGGAGGGACAGGGAAGAGGGGAGCGAGAGGGTGAGGATGGAGGGAGATGGGATAGGTTGGAGAGCAGTAGAGAGGTAAAGCAGAAGAAAAGGGTAGGACAGAACAGATGACAGGAAAATAAAGGAGAAGGAGATGACAGTGGAGAGAGATGGTTAAATACGGCTAGGAACAGGTGGCAGCAGTGCTGAGGAGGAACTGAGGAATGTAGCATTTGTAATAGAGTGATGTGTCAGTTTTGTACAGAAAGGAAATAATTCAGAGGGCACAATATGTTACAGCCCACAGTAAGAGGTCCATGGAGTGATATACAAATTAATAAAAATAAAAAAACTGAAATTCCTTATTTACATAAGTTTTCAGACCCTTTGCTATGAGACTCGAAATTAAGCTCAGGTACATCCTTTTTCCATTGATCATCCTTGAGATGTTTCTACAACTTGATTGGAGTCCACCTGTGGTAAATCCAATTGATTAGACATGATTTGGAAAGGCACACACCTGTCTATATAAGGTTCCACAGTTGACAGTGCATGTCAGAGCAAAAACCAAGCCATGAGGTCAAAGGAATTGTCCATAGAGCTTCGAGACAGGATTACGTCAAACACATAATCTGGGAAGAGTATAAAAAAATGTCTGCAGCATTGAAGGTCCCCAAGAACACAGTGGCCTTCATCATTCTTAAATGGAAGAAGTTTAGAACCACCAAGACTCTTCATAGAGCTGGCTGCCCAGCCAAACTGAGCAATCGGGGGAGAAGGGCCTTGGTCAGGGAGGTAACTAAGAACACGGTGGTCACTCTGACAGAGCTCCAGAGTTCCTCTGTAGAGATGGGAGAACCTTCCAGAAGGACAACCATCTCTGCAGCACTCCACCAATCAGGCCATTATGGTATTGAGAGGCCAGACAGAAGCCACTCCTCAGTAAAAGTCACATGACAGTCCGCTTGGAGTTTGCCAAAAGGCACCTAAAGACTCTCAGACCATGAGAAACAAGATTCTCTGGTCTGATGAAACCAAGATTGAACTCTTTGCTCGCCTGAATGCCAAGCATCACGTCTGGAGGTAACCTGGCACCATCCCTACAGTGAAGCATGGTGGTGGCAGCATCATACTGTGGGGCTGTTTTTAGGCGGCAGGGACTGGGAGACTAGTCAGGATCGAGGCAAAGATGAACAGAGCAAAGTACAGAGAGATCCTTGCTGAAAATCTGCTCCAGAGCGCTCAGAACCTCGGAAGGTGAAACTTCGCCAGAGTCTAACAGGTCAGCGACCTGAAGCACACAGTCAAGACAAAGCAGGAGTGGCTTCGGGACAAGTCTCTGAATGTTCTTGAGTGGCCCAGCCAGACCCCGGACTTGAACCCGATCCAACAGCTCTGAAGAGACCTGAAAATAGCTGTGACTCTCCCCATCCAACCTGACAGAGCTTGAGACGATCTACAGAGAAGAATGGGAGAACTCAGGTGTGCTAAGCTTGTAGCTTCATACCCAAGAAGCCTCACGGCTGTAATCGCTGCCAAAGATGCTTCAACAGAGAACTGAGTAAAGGGTCTGAATACTTACGTAAATGTGATATTTCTCCCTCCCCCACAAAAATAAATTAACTTAGAAAAATAATTCAAAAAAACTGTTTTGCTTTGTCATTATGGGGTAATGTGTGTAGATTGATGAGGAATAAAAAAAAAAACATGTTTAGACTAAGGATGTATCCTAACCAAAGGTGGAAAAAGTCAAAGGGTCTGAATACAAGGTACTCGAAGGGAAACACTATACTGTAGAAAATAAAGAGTATATACGTATGAGAGAATATCATGTACATGTGTGTGGAGAATATCAGTATTTCACAATGTGTTTCCGTACAATCAGTGAATATTCAATTGTGTGTAATGTGTGAATGATGTGTGAATTGTGACGCATTCTCACTCACACACTCCTCCTCCTGTATGAGTTGGACCAGCTTGTGTAGGATTTCATCCAGCACCCTGTACATAGATCCATGGGGAGAGAGGCAGTTCAGGCTACACTCAGCAGGAGCTCTGGCACTAGTCATTTCCTGCTGCTATCGTAATCATCCTAGTCTGCCTGAGGAAAATCAAGCTCTGATGCAAACTGACACACACACACACACACAGAGTGCCTCTGTAGTACTGTACCTGCTCTTGATGTTGAAGTTCTTGCCCAGATACAGGTGCTTTAGGGAGGTGTGTCTGGAGAGAGCTGGTAGAACTGAGAGAAGGTCTGCATCCAGCCCTGTAAACACAACTACATCAAGCACACACCCTCCCCTCATACAAAACAAGCTCAAACAGACAACCCCCTCACACAAACTAGCTTGAGTGGTGCAGAGTATCACAACTGTGCCATAGTGGTGCAGTCTGTCATTCTGCTCACCGTTGTCCGAGATGTCCAGAGTGGCGATGGAGGAGAGCCTAGGGAACAGCTCCTGGATCACAGAAGCTCCTGCAGATTTCAGCTGAGACCAGACCAGACAAGACAAGACCAGACCAGACAAGACCAGACAAGACAAGACAAGACCAGACAGACAGGACAGAGAGCATGTGTGAGAGGAGGAGGACATTCAAAGCACAATAACAGGAGACCTTGACATAGTTTTCATCTATAGCTACTGCTCAGTAAGTCCTTATTGGAAACATAAGCAATGAATGCCAGAGAGATAGACATGGTCAATTATATAAAGGCCAGCAGGAATTGAATGTTGTGTACGAGTGACAGACTTGTACCTCACAGCCACTAATGTCCAGGTGTAGGTCATTGATGTGAGGGTTTGTGGTCAGACCGATGAAGAGAGACCTAAAGAAAGAGAGAGGGACAAATAAACATAAGGGGAAAAGGTGTTTACAACAAAGACCTTTTAGCTTCTTTCTCTTTCTGGAAATTCACACCCTTTAACGTAGTGTCATTTGTCATGGTGACCAGCTAGCCTGGCCCCAGTCACTCCAGTGAGATGCAGGTGTGAGAGAGAGACCAGGGGAGAATAGGGGAACTGACCTCAGGGCCTCAGGGGGCAGCTTCATAGAGGCCAGGCTGACATGGGTGAGACTGAAGGCCGAGCTGAAGAACTGACGGAACAACGGCAGGGTCTCCTTCACTTTCCTGGGAGAGGAGCGAGGTCAGAGTGAGATGAATGAGAGAGGAGAGGAAGAAGTAGAGATGGAGTGGGAGGGAAAAGCGATAGAAGGTGAGTGGTAAATTGTTGATAGTCTGGGTAAATAAGAGACTGGTATGAAGTGGAGAGCGTATTCAGATGGAATGAGACAGAGACAATGGAGCTGGTCAAAGAGGAGGAGGCAAGTGGGGTCAGATGATAAATAGCTCTGCTTCATATTCATGAGTCTTATCTATGCAGACAGCTCTAGGAGTTTAAAACCACAGACACAACTACAGAAAGGAACACAATGTTCCAGTGATTCCCACAAAGCATATTTTTGATTTCACATTGAAGAGAACGACAGAGATAAGACAGATAAGATTGAAAAGTAAAAGAGAGCGAAAGATCAAGCCTGAGGATTTTAAGAAAAAAAAGATCCCTTGCTAAAAATTAGCCTTCCATCCTCACGCCGAGCCTCAAAGCGGTTTTCTGCCACATCACACCAAAGAAATAGTTCATCTCAAGGATGTGACTAACCTGTGGGAGAAGGTATTTTTGGAGAGATTCAAGTAGGAGAGATCGGCACAACAACCCTTCAGCAGAGCCCCAAATAGCTACGTGAGAGAAGCGAGAGTTGTGTTGTGCAGTTTAGTGGGAGAGAGAAAAAGACAGCGGTTGGGGATTATAGAGGAAGAAAAAGACAGAAGTTGCAGACAAACTCTTTAAAATGCTTAATTCTATAAGTGTGCAATCAAATTCTCAGAGACACTAGATTCTCACCGAGTCAACAGAACAGTCAGTGCCAGACAGGTCCAAATGGACCAGACAATTAGGCTGGGACAGGAACAGGCACAGATTCTAAAGAAAGAAAGAGGAAATATGGTTAACTGAGAAACTGACTCATAAGGCATCAGCAGTGCATTTACTATACTGTTGGTTTGTTTACAGAGTAAGAGTGTATGTATAAGTGTATGTGTGTGTGTTTTCTAACCGAGGCATCCTCCCCAGACAGGAACCCAGGGTTCTTGCTCAGGTCCAGGTGCAGCAGAGAGTTAGAATACTCATCACTGGAGCACAGAGCCTGAGACAGAGACACCACACCTGAAACACACAGAGGGAGGGGGAAGCCATGAGAGATGCATTCAGCTAGCTAATGCAAATGTACACAGTTTACACAACAACGAAAATCCAGTTTCAGAATATTTTTAGTCATGTGATTCTCATCCGTACCTGTGTGAAGTATAATTCTTAATTCAATATTCAGTATTCCAATTCAAAATATTTTAAAAGTGGGGGAGTAACACAGAGCAATCTACCTGAAGGATGGTTACCGTGGGGGCATATCATGACTCTTGAAGCTTTGTAGAGTAGACAAAACATTACGTTAACACACAGAGATGTTGGTGGGGGAATTACAGGAGGTACAGAGGTTTATATCACCTCAACTAGAAAAGTAGCATGCATGCATAGCTTAGTGGCATGTTCCATCAGCTATTGCTGCTTCGTCAAACCCAAACACAGTTGGAGGTGTTCATTAACTGATTCTCCAGCTGACTGTCCCTGCTTGCTGAATTACTGCCTTGTATTAACGTCAGGGGACACTGAGATGTAGAGGAGGATGCTTATAAAACATGGAGTAGGACAGGGGGGTGGGGCCGTCTCTCCGGGTGTGGAAAGTAGAGAGATGGAGAGATTGAGCAATGGAAGGATGGAGAGGTGAAGCAGTCTAAACCTTTGGAGTTGATGAAGGTCTTGGAGAGGTTGAGGAGACGCAGTCCTTTGCTGAGGCGACACACTTGCTGGATGAGGTTAGCCACACCTACACCAGAGGAGGAGAGATGTCACTAAAACAAACATAATGTGGATGTCAAATTAGTGTGGAAGTCAAACAGGAAGTTAGGCATCTGCTTGGTACCTTGGTTGTCCAGTGTGTTGTGGGCCAGATTCAGAGAGTGGATGACAGAAGCAGGATTCTCTGAGAGCGCAACTGACAGCTTCTGAGGAAAGTCACTGCAACATACACAATATACAGTACACACATTTGGACATTTGACACACACAAACACTTTTCAGTTTAAGGTTCTAACACAATTCTTATTATTTTTTAAAGTATGGGTGAGAAGTGTGAAGCAAGGGAAAACTCACAATTTGAGCCCAGCATTCTCCAGAGTGATTTCTTCCAGACTGGAGGACTTACTGAGGGTGTGCAGAACCTGCTCAGTGACCTCTGACCCCTGAAATTAGAAACGATCTAATTTCATTGCACGCATAATAACTTGAATAATATCAATTACCATTTAAAGCACAAGGAGAGACAGACAGAAGGATACTTACTATGCGTATGTCCTTACAGTATAGTTTGGTGAACCAGGTATTGTACGCCATTGATGCCACAATAACTGCCAAGTCCCTGTCATAAACACACAACAATTACTGCACTGAAACAGGTACATTTCATAATACCTTTAATATATATTTAGCAACTGGATTTATTAAGGCTGCAGCAGCATCAACTTGATAGAGTTATGCCCTCTTTCTTTCTGTCTTTCTTTCCCTCTCCCCTTCTCTCACCTGCTTTCCAGGTGGCTGAAGTCCACTAGATTAAACTCCCTGTTGTCTTGGGAGTGATAGATAGTGTCCACATCCTAGGAACAAGATTACCCATGAGTCCACTTGCTATAGTATATGGCCCCCTCAATTGAAAGTACAGTGTTGTATATAACTCTCCTGTGCACTCACACACAACCGGCCCACTCCCATTGCGCTTACCCACTGCACTTCCTCCTTGCAGCTGATTCCATTATAGTCACACAGGGCAGCGTAGGTCTCCGAAAACCCTCCTGAGACAGACAGTGAGGAAGAAAAATAGCGGATGGTGAGTGTTTAAATAGCACTTGGTTATTTCAGAGAGGGAAAGAGGGAAAAGAAAGAAGGGAAGAGAGAGACAACAAGCAGTGCAATTACTCTACAATGTCTGTGTAAAAATATAGTTGTGAACCCAGCTATCTTAAGATGAATCTACTAACTGTGCGTTGCTCTGGATAAGAGTGTCTGCTAAATGACTAAAATGTCCACTGTAAATGTGCTATACACTGTATGTAGTGCAGTGGGTTTCTCTATCCATTTGTCTCTTAATCAAATTACTCAACAATTTCCTATGACTGTCTATCATCTTCCTGAATCTGTCTCATATGCAGAGGTACGTGAAGAGACCTTTCAAGGGGCATGTGCTCAAAATGCCCGCACCCCTTCACAATTCATATCTCCAAATGTATAACATTGTTGACCATGGACCTATTTATTTCTGCAACAACACACTCAGTCATCATCACACATAAGCAAGCTAAATACAGTGCCTCGTGATTGACATCTGGAAAAGAGGGTGGGCTTTCAGCTGATCATTTAGCTAGCTCGATTTATTTGACTGACTGTGATTTATCTTCAATGCTCGAATCAAATAATAAGTTCATAATATAATATTCATAATCGCCTAACTCATAATGTACGGCTAGCTAGCGGCTTGTGTGGATATTTTTGTATATGATGGTTAGCTAGAGTCTAGAC
The DNA here is from genome assembly GCF_029448725.1 of Salvelinus fontinalis. NCBI lineage: Eukaryota > Metazoa > Chordata > Actinopteri > Salmoniformes > Salmonidae > Salvelinus > Salvelinus fontinalis. The sequence goes on along the minus strand of NC_074678.1, from coordinate 21,745,380 downwards.
TACCTGCGCTGCTGCTGCCCTGACACACGTGCATAACCTGACTGAAGGAGGGATGGAGTTCAGTCAGAGGCCGATGATGCAGTCGCTCCTGTCTTTCTGCCTCTCTCTGCTGAGCGTATCAGCCAACCAGACTGAATAGTGATGATGATGTAGGCTGAATCAAGTGTTCATCAAATGTTACGCTACAGTGGCAGTACTGTTGATATTTAAAAAAGGTAGCTAGCCACACACACACGAACACACACATGACCAGTGACCGCATCTCTCAAGCCATGCATGTTCGGATACCAGGTGCGCACAATCTCCGTACAGGGCAGACTGGGAAACAGGCACAACCAGGCGCACGCGATGACTGCTGAACAACAATGACAAAATATTTATTAGAAAATTATAATTTTGGGGGAAATTATACCACCACCCAAAAGGGCACTTTGGAGACTGGAAAGGCAAAGGGGCATGTGCTCTGCACAGGTAGAGCCCTATCTGTGCACATGCCTGCTTATGCTGTGTGTATGTCTGTCTGTCTGTCTTTGTATGCCTGCCTTCCTGCCTGTGAGTCTCTTACCACAGGCCCTCTGGGTTTCCATAGACGTCTCTGAGCTGGGGGAGTACTTCCTGCTTCCCTCAGAAAGTTCACTGTCTGAATGACAGATGGAGGGACTGAAAGAGAGAGAGAGGACAAAAGGAGGTTTAAGTTAGAAGGGACAAATTAGCTAACGTTACTTATTTGTCTGGGTTTCAACACTGTCTGGTAAAGGAGTCTGTGCTGTCTGAGAATGGACACTTACGCAAACACAGAGTTGTTAAATATTCTGGACAGGGCAAAGTTAACATGGCTGACCACATGACTGAGGTGGTCACGTGACTGTAGCCACAAGGAATAAGTGGACTTGTCCGTGTCTATGACGACCTGTACAGAAACAGCATAGTTTCAATGACTGTTGAGTGATACAGGCACCACAGTGATTTTGATGGCATAGTGCTGAAGTTTGAAATGGATAACTGACAGTTAACTGCAGGATATATATGGTTACAGTAGCTCTACTTACAGGAATGAAGATCCTCATATCCCCATTATGCCAAATAATGAGATTAACTGATTTCAAATAATTACTCAGATGTTGAGATGATTGACACTCCATAATAAATTTGTTTAGACAACTAATCAGTTGTAATGAAGAGGCCACAGGGACAATGCACTAACATGGCCATTCAAAACCTCAGTTCACCTGGCATTATGTTACTCACTTGATGCTCTGGGTGACTGTTCATGGCTCGGATCTCCAAGAAGTTAAATGTCACCTCTATCTGCAATGAACGCCACATTTTGCACCTATTTGTTAACATGCTGATAATTATGTGCATGGTATGTGGTAAATACTGTACATACGGATCATGTGCACTACCTTTGTTGGAACCTTGGCAACCAGGAGATAGAGTCTCCATGTAGTGAGAACCTGAGACAGCCAGAGAAACAGGAACAAATTAAATCCATCCTGAGCAAAAGTTCACTGCACACTCAAGACTCGCTAAGGGCATCAGATTCTCTGATGGGTTGCCATGGTAATGCCAAGTGAAATGTGGAGTCCTCTCTATATTCATCTATTGATCTGGGTAGGAATATTTTTTCCATAACATCATGCTATGGATGGGCTGCACTGTACCCTGGGGAGGATTGCATTCGCAGGCTGTGCATTAAGATGCTCTATAGAAATTATTACAACAATAATAGTTACATAGGGAAGTCATTCAAATAAATCACACATACACACACACCCACACACAGATGTACTGTAAATGTACGCTCACACATTAAATCCCCTTGAGCTACAAACACAATCTCTATGCCCTAGTCTCATGCTCCTTCTGTCCATATTTTTGGGGAGAATGAAGAATCTTTAGTAAATATTGTTCAAGCACAGTGTAACATTTTCATCAGATAAAAAAACATATTTATCAGATGTTCTCTCCCTTCCTCTCTCAGACTCTCGTCCTTCACTCCTGATCATTTCCCCCTTCCTCTCTGATTCCCCTTTAAAACAGCTCTCTGAGAAGAAGCTGAGGAGGGATGGAGGAACATTTTCTCCTCTGCATTTCTCTTTGTGGCTATCACTCTCATTTGTTCTCTCCCCAGTAACACTAGTACACAGTATGCCCTCTTACTGAAAAGCTGTAATTAAATGATGGCTCCCCCTCTCTATTGCATTTTGAGAGAGAGGTGCTTGACTCTACCCATCAGAGTCAAACACTTGCCGGCAGCCACAACACACACACACCCCCCACAACATCAACCCCCCCCCCCCCCCCACACACACACAACATCAAGCCCCCCACAACGAGGGGAGAGTCTCCTGCATTTCCAACAAGTCACTTCAAAGACACTGTGTCTGAAGGAGTTGATTAAAACGTGCAGATAGTATCACATTAACGTGATGAGTTGGGGGGAGGTATCCTGGGTAGGGGGTGGAGACAGTGTGTGCGTACTGTACCATATGAGTTTATACAAGTAAATCATGCTGGAGAGAAGGGTGGGGAGACAGTCCCCCCAAGAGAGAAGGGTGGGGAGACAGTTGCCCCAGGAGAGAAGGGTGGGGAGACAGTTCCCCCAGGAGAGTCCTCATCAAAGTCTTCCAGATCAAAGGGACATACCACACTTATCGTGGAATATCATTATGCATGTGTCTGTTTTTGGAGCAGAGATGCCTGTCTTTTCTTATTGGACTGATAAAGGGGAGAGGCGACTGTTATACACAAACAAGTACTGGAAGTATCCTGGTTAAATAATTCACAATCAAGGAAACCAAAGCCTCATTTACAGTACATTGACCATGACATGAAATAAAAACAATGGCTCTAGCCCCATCCTGAACCTGCTATAAAATATTAACCCTAGCCCAAGCCTAATAGCAAGCAAGCATTTCACATTTCCCGTTCCCTTGACACCTTAAATCCTAACCCTCTCCTCAGCCTCAGCCCCACAGAGACTACAATTACAGACAGTTCAGAGTAAAAAAAAAGGAACAGTTTAGCAGAGAGAGATTGGACAGCGGGGACTGAAGAGATAACATAGTCCCGACAGATAGACAGACATACCAAAGACACTGAATTGCAAAGGGTACATGCAAAACTCTTCCAACTCGCACCATAATGAATCATTAAGCAGTCATCAAGGGAATGACTCTCTGCCAAGGCCTGCCTGCCCTGCTGGGGGTTCAGCCCATTGCCTCATCAGGGAGTTAAGGGGAAGGCTTGTGGTAGTTTTTGGGGAGCACAAAAACATGAAAACATTTCAATGCAGTTTTATGTGGAGTTGCTACAATCATAGAAAAAAGGGTTCCAAAGGGGTTCTGCGGCAGTCCCCATAGGAGAAACCCGTTTGGGTTCCACCTGGAACCAAAAGCTTTTTTTCAAAGGATTCTTCTATGGGGACAGCCGCAGAACCCTTTTAGGTTCTAGATAGCACCTTTCTTTCTAAAAGTGTTGAGCAGCTTTTGTTATTTGGTCGGTCTGTTTCTCATACTTCTCCCTATTTGCTGTACTCACACAGGTTGTGATCTATACTAAAAGAGCTCACTGGCCCAGATTTAGTTCTGTGAGCTGGCAAGGCTGCAGCTCCACAAATGGAGATTTCACATCTTTGCCCCACATACTCTGATGAAAGCACCCAGAATCAAAGGCAGTGGTCCGCCCGTGCCCGGCATTGCCTCAGAGAGACAGAGCCTCCCCAAGCTGCTGCTATTACAGACCTCTCTGTCCTACATTGTTCCAATACAGAGCCCAGGCACAGCCAGGGATGGGGAAGCAGAAACCTATCAACTTAATATATTCATGGCATGTGGCCAGTCTGGCCATAGCTTGCGCTCAGTATGTAATTGACCATAGCAATTAATTGCACTTCAATACTGCCTATGTTGCATCATGTCTCTCATAGACCACCCATCAGGTTTCCATCCAATGTGTTATGTAGTATCCATCCACTGTATCAGACTTGTTTTTTGGCGTAGTGAGGGGTGGAATAGTACTGTGTGTGGATGGTCTGGAGAGCTCTTCTATATCAAAAGCTCAACAATCATCTGTGGGAATACCACCCACTCAGTCAGCATATCAATACAGCACCTGCTGTTTTTACCAGTGTAAGTTATTCAGACACTACTCACCAGTATCCTATCCTCTGATTTGCCATTTTTGGTTTCAAGCTTAATGCCGCGTATAAACTTGGTTGAGGACTTGTCAATAATCTTCCTGATACTCTCTGTAAATAGAAAAACATCCAAGGTCAGATACACACGAATGCACACAGCAAACATTTCACACAAATCAACCAAGTATACGGCACATCAGAAAAGTGAGAGAGACAAGCTTGACCTTCAAGTGGACAGCCCTTTCGCCAACCGACTGAAGGCGCACCAACCTTTTCATTTAAAACTGACATACTGGAATTTTATAAACAGGGAGATAATCAGAGGCTGCACAGAAACACAGTCACTGTCTATTTTGTAGAATATGACCCTGCTTCTGGTATCTTAAACTATGCTATTGATTGAGAAAACCCTTGAGTCTCCAAAACGAATTGTATTTTTCATTAAAACGTGAAAGACAGCAATATTTTCAATGGCAGGCACACAAAAATTTCCCCGTAAAACGAAGATATGTGAGAGAGGACAGAATGAAGCCATAAAATAGAGAGCATTTTAATAGAATATGGAAACCAGAGATGAAATACAGTACTTGGTGAGAGTGGATGGAGACAAAACACTTCCTGTATTTTCTCTCCAGTTTTTCCATTTCTTGTTGTATTTTTTCCATTATCACCTGTTAATTGCATTGTATTATGCAAACTAAAAGAGCTTTTGTAATTTCATTATCTTATCATGCAAATAAACCAAAAAACATCTTATTATTAATTGTGTGTTTCAAAGGCGAAAACCTGCAATCTCATTCATTCTGTTATTAATGAGATTCAAAATACAATGCCAGACAATTTATTCCCACACAAACTCCAACCTTATGTGAACAATATGACTACTACCAACAACCACATGGCTCCTCTCTGCTCCAGTGTGTCACATATAATCCCAGTCAGATGTGTGACCCCGCCCCCCCCACTCCTGCAGATAACCTGGCTGGGCCTCAGGACATCCCTTCACAGACAGACAGGCACACTGACAGAGAGGCACCATCAGAGAGACAGGGGCAAGACCAGTGAGGAGGACAGGAGGAGAGAGTGACATGGTGAAAGGTATTAGATTATGGATAACAAACCAAGGCACTGAATATACTGTACTTCACCTGTGACTAATGCACTGTCAAATGAAAGAATGCTGCTGATTCTTCTGACAGGATAGTTAGAGTAATGTTCTGATTATTAAGATGATGACCTGAACATCATGATGACTGTTTAAACAGAGGTGGTCTTTTGTCTCCATACAGATGATGACCTGAACATCATGATGACTGTTTAAACAGAGGTGGTCTTTTGTCTCCATACAGATGATGACCTGAACATCATGATGACTGTTTAAACAGAGGTGGTCTTTTGTCTCCATACAGATGATGACCTGAACATCATGATGACTGTTTAAACAGAGGTGGTCTTTTGTCTCCATACAGATGATGACCTTGTGCTGGCCAGGGCAGAAGACCACCTGGGGTCTAATGCTCTGTAGCTGTCTAACTCTCTGAGGCAGATGGGGGTGGCTGGCTGGCAGGTGGGTGGATTGCGAGGCAGGGATTCCACTGGAATAATTATCACAGTGTGGTTAATAGAGCCATTAGGAGTAATTAATTCAGAACCTCCCTGCTAATGTGAGCATGTGTGTGTGGTGTAGGTGAGTGAAAGTGTGATTAAGTCCTGATGGTGTAAATTTGTGAGATGTAAGCTGGTGTCAATTCAATGGCAGCCTTGTCATCTGTATAGAACAGTGTTCCCCAACCCTGTTTCCTTGAGTACCCCCAACAGTACACCTTTACGCTGTAGCCCTTGATGAACACACCTCATTCAACTCTTTGTTGGCTTGATGATTAGTTGAATCAGGTGTGCTTGTCCAGGGTTACAATACAAATGTGTACTGTTGGGGGTACTCGAGGAGCATGGTTGGGATACACTGGTATAAAATCATACTCTGAAAGAGCAGTGTAGGTTAGTGGCCATGTCTGTCTCATTCAATAAAGAAAAGGAAAGCAAAGAATACATACAAATTGTTGCCAAGAAAAGGCATACTGCTCCCCCTCTATCTTTCACACACAAACTGCAGATAAAAAAGAGCAAGCTTACTGCCAACACGCTGAGACGGTAACAATTCCTATTCTTAAAAGCTGGCATGAATTTATGAATGCAGATAGCATTATGAGTGAGTAAATCCATGCGTGATGCACACACGATGATTTTCACAACGCCTCTTTTCCTATGGGCTAGAGATTTGACATGATCAGTCGGCTGGGCTTTTATCCTGAGTCCTGACGAAGCAGGATGTCTTTGCTTTACACAACTTTCTAACTTTGTGATCAAATTAATGCAATGCGCGTGTAGCTTAAAATACAAAAACATTTCACAACACTTGTTGGCAGATATGAAAGCAGTATTTTTCATAAACCTCCAAAGCCTTTGTCCAGTCGCAGACCACCACATACACGGCAATGGTCAAAGACAGAATCGGTGCATCATACATATGATAATAATGGTGATAGGAATGGTGATTCCTACCTGTAATATCCCTGCTCACACTGACAAAACAAGAGGCAGTTATCTCTTTAGAAGCCATGTCTCTTCATGTATCACCGCCCCTTTCTCTTTTTCAATAGTGACCGGAACGGATTGCTTGTCTCGCAAGCATCCCACCAAGCATCCGACTGCTCCACCAGAGCATACGACTGCTGCTACCAACCCGCACTGTGAGAAGTAGCATAACGTGAGAGAGCGCTCGGCGGTGGAAGAAGGGAAGGTGGAGGGAGATCATTGAAATAATAGGAGACAGTGGGCTTGCATATTTGGTGGACTCAGATATTACTGGAAGCAACCGTGAAACTAATACTATTTGTCAATTGAATTGATCAATATATGATATTGGTCGAAATAGTGGCGACCCCCAACACAATTCAAAGGCTATGGATGGAAAACTGGAGTGTGCAAAACATCACACTAGGCTACTTTTCTGTTTTCAGCCAGACTCGATGCGAGTCAATTGGACTGGCCTACAGTCTGAGGTAGCCTAGCGGTTGGAGAGGGTTGCCACTTCGAACCAATATCACCAATATCATATATTGATCAATTCAATTGACAAATAGTATTAGTTTCACGGTTGCTTCCAGTAATATCTGAGTCCACCAAATATGCTAGCCCACTGTCTCCTATTATTTCAATGATCTCCCTCCACCTTCCCTTCTTCCGGGCCTGACAGGAAAAAGCTGTAGGTAATGAGCTGGCTGGGTTCAAATCCTAAATGCTATTGCCTGCCGTTATGCACTTGAACAATGCACTTAAACCCCCACTACAACGTCAGATCTTCAACGTTTTGTCCACTATAAAACAAATATTTTTTTTAAATAGGCTGGGCAGTTGATCTACAGCTATTGATTTGGTCTCCCATCGAGAGTTTTAACCAAGCCTGCTTAGCTTTTATATTTGTCCCTTACTCAATGATTACTACCAATGTGCTATCTATCGTGAGAATGATTATTGAGCGATGTCTTAATAACGACATATATTCACTGTTGCTATCGAAGTCATTCCAAAGGGTAGGTTTAAGAGAGCAAATGAAATGATATGACTTATAAAGTACTGTTACATCAGTGATACTATTTAGGCCTATAAAGCATTTGCAAAGCAAGTCATCAGCAGCTAGTTTATATTTAACCCAGGATTCAACAACAAAATGTACAATAGATAGGCCTAGGGTTTCAAACTTGGGTTGATTTAAAATATAATCTTCAGGTTAATCATTCATATTTTGGATTCAAGTCTCCATTTCAACTAAAATTCTAAGTTAAAGAATAGGACTAAATCCAATCAAACTTTATTTAAAGTTTGATTAGATTATACTCCATTCTTTAACTTTGATTTTTGGTTGAGATGGACATGTGAATCCAACATATTAACTATTAATTTGTAGACAAATTTGGGTATTGAATTGTGTTTGGTTTTCAACACAACCAAATATCAACATTTGAAGCAGATGCTGATTAATTTTCTGCTTGGATAGTTTGATCCGTGCCACTGATTTAGTCTGGCTTTAATTCCAGTTTGTCTACAAATTAATACATTTGCCAACAGCATACCACCCTGCATCCCACTGCTGGCTTGCTTCTGAAGCTAAGCAGGGTTGGTCCTGGATGGGAGACCAGATGCTGCTGGAAGTGGTGTTAGGGGGCCAGTAGGAGGCACCCTTTCCTCTGGTCTAAAAAATAAATATCCCAATGTTCCAGGGCAGTGATTGGGGACATTGCCCTGTGTAGGGTGCAGTCTTTCGGATGGGATGTTAAATGGGTGTCCTAACTCTCTGTGTTCACTAAAGATCCAATGGCACTTATCTTAAGAGTAGGGGTGTTAACCCTGGTGTCCTGGCTAAATTCCCAATCTGACCCTCATACAATCACAGTCACCTAATCATCCCCAGCTTACAATTGGCTCATTCATCCCCCCTCCTCTCCCCTGTAACTATTCCCCAGGTTGTTGCTGTAACTGAGAATGTGTTCTCAGTCAACTTACCTGGTTAAATAAAAAATATGTTGGATTCAATTCTCCATCTCAACCAAAAATACATATTTGGTATTATTATTTATTAGGGTCAACACTGACTTGTACCAATTACAGTGTCTTATGAAATGTTGATTGTTAGGTGAAATGTATATATTGTTTGTTGTGATTCTGTTGCGATCTAAAAACCAATTAATAAAAACTATTTAAAAAATGTTTTTGTTAAAGAATAGGACTAAAACAAATCAAACTTTAAATAAAGTTTGATTTGATTTAGTCCTCTTCTTTAACTTTCATTCTTGGGTGAGATGGAGATGTGAATCCAACATACAGATGAAGTCGGAAGTTTACATACACTTAGGTTGGAGTCATTAAAACTCGTTTTTCAACCAGTAGAAAGAGGAGGAAGGGAAGCGCTACTAAGGGACACAATAGTACATTTTGGTAGACAGAAGGTGCTCTTTGGTAAAAGGGGTAAATTGGTCATCAGAAAGAAAGGAGGACCAAGGCACTCTTCATATAATTAATTAAAATACCTTTATTTGTATGGCATGTTCAATAGAAACAGTTTTTTTTTTAAACGACGCATTTCGGCTGCATGGCCTTCGTCAGGGAGTACAGAGCAATAATACAATGTCCTCTTTTGAAATGCTTTTCCAATTAGCCCTAATTAGAAGAGGGAGTGGTTACAAAATTGTTTGGACACACCTAGTAAGCAACACTATACACATTAAAAAGTTAAATACTGTAGCTATGTTATCAAAAAATTAAACTCCAAGCTAGAAGTATCAGAACACTTAGAAAGGTAGTTCTAACCTTAAATATGACTGGGAGAAGTGTCAAGAATAAGAGAGCAATATATTCCATAGTACACTAGAACACAGCAAACATGAACAACAACAGTCTAAACATAGCTGAGGGCAATTGAGCAAAATGTCCACTAGATGACAGCAAATGGACCCATCACGACCCTACAGGAAGGGTGAGAAATCCATATCTTCATTTAAACCAGAGAACTTAGTGGCCTGTAGTTTGTAAATGCATATCTTCATTTAAACCAGGGTACTTAGTGGCCTGTAGTTTGTAAATCCATATTTTCATTTAAACCAGAGAACTTAGTGGTCTGTAGTTTGTAAATGCATATCTTCATTTAAACCAGGGTACTTAGTGGCCTGTAGTTTGTAAATGCATATCTTCATTTAAATCAGGGTACTTAGTAGCCTGTAGTTTGTAAATCACTAAACTTTCCCTATGGTTTAACTGTTTAAGACGGTCCCCTTTTCTAATTGAGGCCGGGACATGATCAATACCCATAGCTTGTAGGGAGGCAGGGTTGCCATGGTGTAAGGACTTGTAGTGCCTTGCCATGGGGTAGTCTTCATTGCCTACCCGTATGGTGTACTTGTGTTCCTCTAAGCGGTCTTGAAGGCGTCTCGTTGTCCGTCCAATGTAGAACACCTTGCACTGTGGACACTTCAATCTATAGATGACATGAGTGGTTTTGCAGTTAATTAAATGCTTGACGTAATACTCCATTTTAGAATCTGTGTCAACAAAATACTTTTTCTCTGCAATATTTCTGCAGTGGTTGCACTGGTTACATTTAAAAGAGCCCTTGGGTTTGTGGTCAAGCCAAGTTTTTTGAGAGTCACCAGGAAGATAGCTGTGGACTAATTTGTCATTTAGGGTAGGACATCTCTTAAAGCTTATGACTGGTGGCTCAGGGAAGACATGGCGTAGTAGCGTATCACTTTAGATATTTCCCCAATTATTTTTAATGATTCTTTGAATGTTCTTTGCTTCAGTGCTGTATTTTGATACAAAATACACTCTCTCTGATGTATCACAAGGAACTCCCCTTCGCAACAAGTTCTCTCTGTCAAGTATTCCAGCCCTTATACCTGCATCTTTCAGGACATGAACGCTGAAGTCAGAAGTTTACATACACTTAGGTTGGAGTCATTAAAACTCGTTTTTCAACCACTCCACAAATTTCTTGTTAACAAACTATAGTTTTGGCAAGTCGGTTAGGACATCTACTTTGTGCATGACACAAGTAATTTTTCCAACAATTGTTTACATACAGATTATTTCACTTATAATTCACTGTATCACAATTCCATTGGGTTTACATACACTAAGTTGACTGCGCCTTTAAACAGCTTGGAAAATTCCAGAAAATTATGTCATGGCTTTAGAAGCTTCTGATAGGCTAATTGACATCATTTGAGTCAATTGGAGGTGTACCTGTGGATGTATTTCAAGGCCTACCTTTAAACTCAGTGCCTCTTTGCTTGACATCATGGGAAAATCAAAAAAAATCAGCCAAAACCTCAAAAATGAAGTTGTAGACCTCCACAAGTCTGGTTCATCCTTGGGAGCAATTTCCAAACGCCTGAATGTACCACGTTCATCTGTACAAACAATAGCACGCAAGTATAAACACCATGGGACCACGCAGCCGTCATACCCCTCAGGAAGGAGACACGTTCTGTCTCCTAGAGATGAACGTACTTTGGTGCGAAAAGTGCAAATCAATCCCAGAACAACAGCAAAGGACCTTGTGAAGATGCTGGAGGAAACCGGTACAAAAGTATCTATATCCACAGTAAAACGAGTCCTATATCGACATAACCTGAAAGGCCGCTCAGCAAGGAAGAAGCCACTGCTCCAAAACCGCCATAAAAAAAGCCAGACTATGGTTTGCAACTGCACATGGGGACAAAAATCATACTTTTTGGAGAAATGTCCTCTGTTCTGATGAAACAAAAATAGAACTCTTTGGCCATAATGACCATTGTTATGTTTGGAGGAAAAAGGGGGAGGCTTGCAAGCCGAAGAACATCATCCCAACCGTGAGGCACGGGGGTGGCAGCATCATGTTGTGGGGGTGCTTTGGTGCAGGAGGGACTGGTGCACTTCACAAAATAGATGGCATCATGAGGATGGAAAATTATGTGGATATATTTAAGCAACATCTCAAGACATCAGTCAGGAAGTTAAAGCTTGGTCGCAAATGGTTCTTCCAAATGGACAATGACCCCAAGCAAACTTCCATAGTTGTGGCAAAATAGCTTAAGGACAACAAAGTCAAGGTATTGGAGTGGCCATCACCAAGCCCTGACCTCAATCCTATAGAACAGGGGTGTCAAACTCATTCCACGGAGGGCCTAGTGTCTGCAGGTTTTTGGTTTTTCCTTTCAATAAAGCCCTAGACAACCAGGTGTGGGGAGTTCCTAACTAATTAGTGATGTTAATTCATCAATCAAGTACAAGGGAGGAGCAAAAACCCGCAGACACTCGGCCCCCCGTGGAATGAGTTTGACACCTGTGCTATAGAACATTTGTGGGCAGAACTGAAAAGGCGTGTGCGAGCAAGGAGGCCTACAAACCTGACTCAGTTACACCAGCTCTGTCAGGAGGAATGGGACAAAATTCACCCAACTTATTGTGGGAAGCTTGTGGAAGGCTACCAGAAACGTTTGACCCAAGTTAAACATTTTAAAGGCAATGCTACCAAATACTAATTGAGTGTATGTAAACTTCTGACCCACTGGGAATGTGATGAAAGAAATAAATAATTTTCTCTACTATTATTCTGACATTTCACATTCTTAAAATAAAGTGGTGATCCTAACTGACCTAAGACAGGGAATTTTTACTCTGATTAAATGTCAGGAATTGTGAAAAACTGACTTTAAATGTATTTGGCTAAGGTGTATGTAAACTTCCGACTTCAACTGTATACATTAATAATTTGTCGACAAACTGGAATTTTTGTCAACCAAACACAATTGAATAATCGTTTCGTAATACAGTAAATAGCCTTAAGTTAAGGCTATCTTACAAACTAATGTAAGAGTATTTATTTAACCTTGTCAAAGTGGAAGAAAAATGTTATTTGTAAAAAGAATTATAAAAAATAAAACGAATTTATCTTGATTAGATATGTATTCAACCCCCTGGTTCAATACATGTTAGAATAACATTTAGCAGCGATTATAGCTGTCCGTCTATCTGGTTAAGTCTCTAAGAGCTTTCCTTTCCTGGATTGTGCAACATTTGCCTATAATGTTTTTCAAAATGATTCAAGCTCTTTCAAATTGGTTGTTGCCAAGTCAAAACTGTAACTCGGCCACTCCGGAACATTCACAGTTTTCTTGGTAAGCAACTCCAGTGTAGATTTGGCCTTGTGTTTATCCCTACTCCCTGTTTATTTTTTGTTGTTGTTGAAAATCTCCCCAGTTCTTAATGATTACAAGCATACCCATAACATGATGCAGCCACCACTATGCTTGAAAATATGGAGTGGTACTCAGGTAGCCTAGTGGTTAGAGCGTTAGGCCAATAATCGAAAGGTATGCTAGATCGAATCCTCGAGCTGACATGGTAAAAATCTGTCGTTCTGCCCCTGAACAAGGCACTGTTCCTAGGCTGTCTTTTTAAATAAGAATTTGTTCTTAAACTCTTGTGGCTGAAGGGGCAGTATTGAGTAGCTTGGATGAAAGGTGCACAGAGGTGCCCAGAGTAAACAGCCTGCTCCTCAGTCATAGTTGCTAATATATGCATATTATTATTAGTATTGGATAGAAAACACTCTGAAGTTTCTAAAACTGTTTGAATTATGTCTGTGAGTATAACAGAAATCACAGCGAGATATGAATGAGTATTCACTTCCTACGGCTTCCACTAGATGTCAACAGTCTGTAGAACTTTGTCGGATGACTCTACTGTGAAGGGGGGCCGAAGGAGACAGGAATGAGTCACCACTGCCATGAGGTGACCATTCTTTGACCATGCGCGTTCACATGAGAGGGAGCTCCGTTCCATCGCTCATCTGAAGTCAATGTAATTCTCCGGTTGGAACGCTATTCGAGATTTATGTTAACAACATTCTAAATATTGATTCAATACATCGTTTGACATGTTTCTACTGACTGTTACGGAACTTTTGGACATTTCGTCACGTTTTAATGAACGCGCTTCGTGACTTTGGAATTGTTTACCAAACGCGCTAATCAAAGTAGCTAATTGGACATAAATAACGGACATTACCGAACAAATCAAGCATTTATTGTGGACCTGGGATTCCTGGGAGTGCATTCTGATGAAGATCATCAAATCATCATGTAATTTCTGGTTTCTGTTGACTCCAACATGGCGGCTAATTTGACTATAGTTTTGAGCGCCGTCTCAGATTATTGCATGGTTTGCTTTTTCCGTAAAGTCTTTTGGAAATCTGACACAGCGGTTGAATTAAGGAGAGGTATATCTATAATTCCATGTGTATAACTTGTATTATCATCTACATTTATGATGAGTATTTCTGTTGAATAGATGTGGCTATGCACTATCACTGGAGGTTTTTGGAACTAGTGAATGTAACACGCCAATGTAAACTCAGATTTTAAAATATAAATATGAACTTTATCAAACAAACATACATGTATTGTGTAACATGAAGTCCTATGAGTGTCATCTGATGAAGATCATCAAAGGTTAGTGATTAATTAGGCTGTTTTCATATCATCCCCTTAACGGGATTGCAGCCATAAGAAGTTAACTGACTTGCCTAGTTAAATATATATATATTTTTAAATGTGTTGTATTGGATTTGTCCCTAACATAACACTTTGTATTCAGGAAAAAAACTTAATTCCATTGACACATTTTTTGCAGTATTACTTTAGTGTCTTGTTACAAACAGGATGCATGTTTTGGAATATTTGTATTATGTACCAGCTTCCTTCTTTACTCTGTCAATTAGGTTAGTATTGTGGAGTACCTACAATGTTGTTGATCCATCCTTATTTTTCTCCTATCACAGACATTCAACTCTGTAACTGTTTTAAAGTCACCATTGGCCTCATGGTGAAATCCCTGAGCGGTTTTCTTCCTCTCTGGCAACTGAGTTAGGAAGGACACCTCTATCTTTGTAGTGGCTGGGTGTATTGATACACTATTCAATGTCTGCCACACGGAGTGAGTCCATGCAACGTATTATGTGACTTGTTAAGCAAATTTTTACTCCTGAACTTATTAAGGATTGGCATAACAAAGGGTTTGAATGTTATTGATTTAAGACATTTCAGCTTTTCATTTTGACATTATGGGGTATTGTGTGTATGCCATTGACAAAAAAAATCTACATTTTATCCATTTTAAATTCAGCTGTAAGACAACAAAATGTGGGAAAAGTCAAGGGGGCTGTATACTTTCTGAAGGCACTGTAAATGTCTTATGCAATCATAGAACGCATGTTTGTTTAAGATATCATGCAAAGGTACTGTAGGCGGTCTGTGGAGATCTTCACAATTGCTGTAATAATCTGTGCAAAATCTTGAAAAGCATTGATCACTTGCGCTATGTACTTTTAATGTAATCTCAGCTGCAATCCAGGTCATTTGGTTGTGCTATCCCTCTTTCTCTAGGGTCTCCCAGTATCAGGGAGCTTGTGTATGTTTGAACCTCTGGATCAGCCATCTACTTAAAGGAGTCTATGTCCTTAAGATGCAGTTTGAAAACAGGTGCTAACTGGTCCTGGACATCGCTGGTTCAGACACACACCTCACAAAGTTATCACCCCAAATGCCTTGTCTGTGGAGACAGTTACTACATCACTGTAGTTGCCAGGGACAACGGCGGTGGGTACTGGTGCCAGGCTGGCTCGACCACGATCTTACTCAGTAACCCCGCCCCCCACCTTCCCTGGCAGTGATCCCCAGCAGCCAACAGCACTTCCAAAGGGAGCTCTTCTCTCTCCAGTGCCCTGCTGTGTCTGAGAGTAACTCCACAGAGAGTAACTCCACAGAGAGTAACTCCACAGAGAGTAACTCCACAGACTGGACATTGTGGCAGCTCACTGACTTTGGAGTTAGGTCTGGGTGTCAGACACTAGGGGGCACTGTCAGGAAGGAGGTTCCTGGAGCATGCAGCCTCTCTCTACTGTGGGCTGTACTGGTGTGAGAGCGGCAAAGTCACAGTGATCTGTGATTCAGGCCACCTGTATCACTGATCACTGATTCATTGGCAGCATTGGGGGGGGGGGGGGGGTGCCTTGTGCAATGGAGATTATGCATAACATACCAAATAATCTGCACTAGATGTAGTAGTCTAGTGTCTTTTCTTGTCCTCTCTGTCTCACAGGTTCCATTAACATTCTGGGCCCTGCTCACCCTGTCACTGAGGGAGATGTGATGCCAGTACTAGTTCCGCACACCTAGCCAGACCACCATCTACAAAGATAGAGGTTGTTTCTGTGAAAGTCACAGAGATGACCATAGACAATATGACCAGTGCAGGCACAGGCTTCTACAAGTGTGCTGATCACGACAAGAAAATGGGGAGCCAAGAGAGCTGTCTGGCTGTGAGAATTAAGACCTAATGGTTGTGCGCGACTGCGGCCCAAATATTTTACTGCCTTCTTACTGCTTGAAATACAGATTAATATACAAAATACAAGATGCATAAAAATAAGGAAAAAGTACAAACAACAATCTAATAAAGCAATTAAACAAAACAAGTGCAATCCTGTATGAGCAGGTGTTCTATTAATGCCTTGAAGCAAGCATAGGGGACAAAACTATCCAGTTTAACTGTGCCCTGGAGTTCATTCCAAGTCTGTGGGGCACAGTAACTATGTACGATCTGCTATCTTCATTTGATCACTCTGTTGTTGCAGATACATAACAGGAAATGCAAATTGTAGTATATTTAAGGTTTAAAAAGGATTCTAAAGTTAGTAATTTCCTCTTAAAAATATGACTTGATTTGTTCTAACGAAAAATGTATCAACCCCTACAAAAATGTACATGAATTATAATTCACATTTCCTCTTGCTGCAGGATTGAATTAAGATAGTGTTTCTGTCTCAGTTCATTAATTACACTCAACAGCCATAGAAAACAGCATGCAGGGAGTTGGGAGCAAATGTGTGGCAAATGCCACTAACCTGCCTGTTATTGTGTTCAAGGTCGCATATGTGGTGCACTAGCAGCTGTTTCTCTTGCAAAAAAGGTCCACCCCCAGGAGAGGAGCCCCAGACCAAGAAGGATGTGACAGATGACAGATTACCAAGATGACATTGAATGTTCCTGAGTGGCCTAGTTACAGTTTTGACTTAAATCATCTTGAAAATCTATGGCAAGACTGTTTAGCAATGATCAGCAACCAACTTGACAGAGCTTGAAGAATTTTTAAAATAATAATGTGCAAATATTGTACAATCCAGGTGTGCAAAGCTCTTAAGAGATTTACCCAGAAAGACTCACAGCTGTAATCACTGCCAAAGGTGATTATATTGGCTCAGGGGGTTGAATACTTATAATCAAGATATATATATTAGGGTTTTATTTGTCATACATGTTTTACAGATGTTAGAATGTTTCTTTAACTTTGCTATTCCAAAGTATTTTGTGTAGATCATTGACTAAAAATTACAATTAAATCCATTCCAATTCCACATTGCAACAACAAAATGTGGAAAAAGTCGAGGAGTGTGTATACTTTCTGAAGGCACAGTAACTGCCAAATGTTTTATTTAAAAAAATGTATTTCACCTTTATTTAACCAGCTAGGTTAGTTGAGAACAAGTTCTCATTTACAACTGCGACCTGTCCAAGATAAAGCAAAGCAGTGACACAAACAACAACACAGAGTTACACATGGAATCACAAACATACAGTCAATAATACAATAGAAAAAGTCTATATACAGTGTGTGCAAATGAGGTAGGATAAGGGAGGTAAAGCAATGAATAGGCCATAGTGGCTAAATAATTACAAAATAGCAATTAACCACTGGAGTGATACATGTGCAGAAGATGCGTGTGCAAGTAGAGATACTGGGGTGAAAAGGAGCAAAATAAATAAAAGTAATGGGATGAGGTAGTTGGATGGGCTATTTACAGATGGGTTATGTACGGGTGCAGTGATCTGTGAGATGCTCTGACAGCTGGTGCTTAAAGCTAGTTTTATTTCACCTTTATTTAACCAGGTAGGCTAGTTGAGAACAAGTTCTCATTTGCAACTGCGACCTGGCCAAGATAAAGCATAGCAGTGTGAACAGACAACAACACAGAGTTACACATGGAGTAAACAATAAACAAGTCAATAACAAGTCAATAACATGGTAGAAAAAAAAGAGAATCTATGTACAATGTGTGCAAAAGGCATGAGGTAGGCAATAAATCGAGTAATTACAATTTAGCAGATTAACACTGGAGTGATAAATCATCAGATGATCATGTGCAAGAAGAGATACTGGTGTGCAAAAGAGCAGAAAAGTAAATAAATAAAAGCAGTATGGGGGGTGAGGTAGGTAAATTGGGTGGGTAGTTTACAGATGGACTATGTACAGCTGCAGCGATCGTTTAGCTGCTCGGATAGCAGATTTTTAAAGTTGTTGAGGGAGATAAAAGTCTCCAACTTCAGAGATTTTTGCAATTCGTTCCAGTCGCAGGCAGCAGAGAACTGTAAGGAAAGGCGTCCAAATGAGGTTTTGGCTTTAGGGATGATCAGTGAGATACACCTGCTGGAGCGAGTGCTACAGGTGGGTGTAGCCATCGTGACCAGTGAACTGAGATAAGGCGGCACTTTACCTAGCATAGCCTTGTAGATGACCTGGAGCCAGTGGGTCTGACGACGAACATGTAGCGAGGGCCAGCCGACTAGGGCATACAGGTCGCAGTGGTGGGTCGTATAAGGTGCTTTAGTAACAAAACGGATGGCACTGTGATAAACTGCATCCAGTTTGCTGAGTAGAGTATTGGAAGCTATTTTGTAGATGACATCGCCGAAGTCGAGGATCGGTAGGATAGTCAGTTTTACTAGGGTAAGTTTGGCGGCGTGAGTGAAGGAGGCTTTGTTGCGGAATAGAAAGCCGACTCTAGATTTGATTTTGGATTGGAGATGTTTGATATGAGTCTGGAAGGAGAGTTTGCAGTCTAGCCAGACACCTAGGTACTTATAGATGTCCACATATTCTAGGTCGGAACCGTCCAGGGTGGTGATGCTAGTCGGGCGTGCGGGTGCAGGCAGCGAACGGTTGAAAAGCATGCATTTGGTTTTACTAGCGTTTAAGAGCAGTTGGAGGCCACGGAAGGAATGTTGTATGGCATTGAAGCTCGTTTGGAGGTTAGATAGCACAGTGTCCAAGGAAGGGCCGGAAGTATACAGAATGGTGTCGTCTGCATAGAGGTGGATCAGGGAATCGCCCGCAGCAAGAGCAACATCATTGATGTATACAGAGAAAAGAGTCGGCCCGAGAATTGAACCCTGTGGTACCCCATAGAGACTGCCAGAGGACCGGACAACATGCCCTCCGATTTGACACACTGAACTCTGTCTGCAAAGTAGTTGGTGAACCAGGCAAGGCAGTCATTAGAAAAACCGAGGCTACTGAGTCTGCCGATAAGAATATGGTGATTGACAGAGTCGAAAGCCTTGGCCAGGTCGATGAAGACGGCTTGGATTCCCTAGTGAGGGAGATATGAGTCTCCAGCTTCAGTGATTTTTGCAGTTCGTTCCAGTCATTGGCAGCAGAGAACTGTAAGGAAAGGTGGCCGAAGAAGGAATTGGCTTTGCGGGTGACCAGTGACATATACCTGCTGGAGCGCGTGGTGGGTGCTGCTATGGTGACCAGTGAGCTGAGATAAGGCGGGGCTTAACCTAGCAAAGACTTATATAGACGACCTGGAGCCAGTGGGTTTGGCAACGAATATGAAGCGAGGGCCAGCCAACGAGAGCATACAGGTCGCAGTGGTGGGTAGTATATGGGGCTTTGGTGACAAAACGGACGGCACTGTGATAGACTGCATCCAATTTGCTGAGTAGAGTGTTGGAGGCTATTTTGTAAATTACATTGCCGAAGTCAAGAATTGGTAGGATAGTCAGTTTTACGAGGGTATGTTTGGCAGCATGAGTGAAGGATGCTTTGTTGCGAAATAGGAAGCTGATTCTAGATTTAATTTTGGATTGTGAGTCTGGAAGGAGAGTTTACAGTCTAACCAGACACCTAGGTATTTGTAGTTGTTCACATATTCTAAGTCAGAACCGTCCAGAGTAGTGATGCTGGATGGGCGGGCAGGTGTGGGCAGCGATCGGTTGAAGAGCATGCATTTAGTTTTACTTGCATTTAAGAGCAGTTGGAGGCAACGGAAGGAGTGTTGTTTGGCATTGAAGCTCATTTAGAGGTTTGTTAACACAGTGTCCAAAGAAGGACCAGATGTATACAGAATGGTGTCATCTGCGTAGAGGTGGATCAAAGAATCACCCGCAGCAAGAGCGACATCATTGATATAAAGAGAAAAGAGTCGCCCCGAGATTTAAACCCTGTGGCAACCCATAGAGACTGCCAGAGGTCTGGACAACAGGCCCTCCGATTTGACACACTGAACTCTGTCTGATAAGTAGTTTGTGAACCAGGCGAGACAGTCATTAGAGAAACCAAGGCTGTTGAGTCTGCCGATAAGAATACGGTGATTGACATAGTCGAATGCCTTGGCCAGGTTGATGAAGACGGCTGCACAGTACTGTTTTTTATTGATGGTGGTTATGATATCGTTTAGAACCTTAAGCATAGCTGAGGTGCACCCGTGACCAGCTCGGAAACCGGATTGCATAGTGGAGAAGGTACGGTGGGATTCGAGATGGTCGGTGACCTGTTTGTTCGCTAGGCTTTCGAAGACTTTAGAAAGGCAGGGCAGGATGGATATAGGTCAGTAATAGTTTGTGTCTAGTGGTTTCGCATCCCTCCAATAGAGTTCCAGACACATGTAGAATCTATGCCAAGGCGCATTGAGGCTGTTCTGGCTTGTGGTGGCCCAACACCCTATTACGATGTTTGTGTCCTTTATTTTGGCAGGTACCTGTACGTGATTACATGGGCATGCTCATTTATACTGTCATTTTTATTCAACATGTCCTCACCTGGGATTTTTCACAGCATTATGATCTTCCTGCTAGGCCACCATGTCTATGTCAATGTCTCATTTAACCTGTAGTGCTACCCTTGGGACCATCAGGTGACATCTTGATGACTGATACACAGGAGAGTTCTTGCAACGTTTGCATGAAACGTGTCTAGAACATTAATATCTTATATTCTGAGAACATGTTCTGTGTATGTTTGGTGTGACGTTGATGGAATAATCTCCTAACCCTCAGAAAACTGGACACAGGAATATTTTTGCAAGGTTCCAATAAAACGTGTCTAGACACATTAATATTGAATATTCTGAGAACATGGTAACCACTTTCTGGGTAAGTTCTGTTTGACATTATTAAGGGAATGGCCTCTTGGAAACTGTCCTTGCACATCACTGTAACATTTTTAAGAAAACATTAGGTAATGTTCTCTGAAGGTATGGGAACATTTTTAAGAAAACATTAGGTAATGTTCTCTGAAGGTATGGGAACATTTTTAAGAAAACATTAGGTAATGTTCTCTGAAGGTATGGGAACATTTGTTGTTAGCTGAGTTTGATGTGATAAGTAACTTGGCTATGCTACTTTAACATTTCAGTGACCGGTCAGCATTGAATCAACATCTGCATTGAATCAGGTAGGTCTAGGTTTTTAGCATTAAGAATAACATTGATCCCATGTGTCATTATGACACATTGTTTTCTTGGCAATGGGGCATGGATATGGTTTTGACAGACTTGCCCTGCTTTTCAAAGGCAGTCTCACAGTCAAGTTCACTAAATCACACTTTTATTTATATGTGGCATGAGTAACAACCAGTGACCAGCCTGACCACACAGGCTAAACCACACCAATCATTCTAAGAATAAAAACAGTCTTCTGAGTAGAAGACTGGCGTGGTCCCACCAGTCTATTCGTTTCTAGTAAAATATTACCATAACCATTGCATAATCACATAATCATGCAATATCCTAATCGAATGAAATAGGCTACTTCTTCCTGAAAAATAGTGGCAAAAGATATTTTGGATCTGAACACAAAATATTTATTCAAGTTTCCTTGGTTGAATTTTGAGATGTTATTTCCGAGAACAGAATTTTATTGAATTCAGAAAAAGATAGAATAACCCTACCCATTTCAGATTGCCACCTTAGCCAATATTCATAGGAATGATCTGAAAAGACTAAATAAATAGCATAAGCCTATCTTGAGTTAATGTAATACCCTTTTGCTGAACTTCTTTTTGTAATCTTGTTTTGAAAGAAAAGGGTACACCAGTCTGTGTGATGTCATCTGACTGGCACAGTAAACACGTGTGTTGGAGCAGGTCCAACTCTTACTCAAAATGTGCAGGGAGAAATGTGCGGTCTTGGGTTCCCTCCCTTCAGTGCGTAGGAGTCTAGTCTGCGAATCACTTGTGGGTTTTAATTGGACCAGATTCTCCAATTAACGGGAATCCCTGTCAGAGAAGAAACCGGCAGCCTGCCTCTCACATCTCTTATAAAAGCAGACACAGTGCAGGACTCAGCAGGATCTGGACGGAGGTTCACTCTTTCAAGGTACAGTGAGACCTTTCACTCTCAATTCATTGTGTATAGGCTATATGATTTATAATGGAATATAAATTAATTGAGTTGTGATGTTCTTTCTTCTCTCCTTTCTGTCTGTCTGAATGCCATTGCTCAGGTTGAAACAGAGAACACCTGTGAAGATGACTCCATCAGTTCTTTCTGCTCTTCTTCTGCTGGCTTGTGCTCTCCCATTCAATTCTGCTCAGTGTGAGTATTTCTAATCACTGCATATGTAAATTGCTTTGATTTGTTTTCTGATGTGTGGTGTTTCTGGGTTTTACTCTAAATTGTTCTAACCTCCATTAGAGATGAAAAAGGATGCATGTTGTCACTACGTAAATTACCATGAGCATACTGAATTTCTTTCTGTAAAAGTATAACAGACTGTATATGCTTTATATACACTGATTTCTATTTACTCATTCACAAATGATTAACTAGGAGGGGGAAATAGTTTTTTCTGGCTCTGTAATGTAGGATTCCACCATTATCTTGTCAGTGTGACAAGTGACAAGTCCATGTAACAAGGCCTTATTGTTGGAATGATGTTGATACTGTTGCCATAGCTGGTGACTTGTGACTTTCTTTTTGTAGATATATCTCCATGACTGTGTGCTAGACTACTGAATGACACAAAATATTATTTATGTTGTTGACCTTTCTGTATAGCAAGCTGTAGTGGGAGATGTGGAGGAGAGTATTACAGAGGTTACATGTGCCAGTGTGATTATGACTGTCTCACTCACGAGGAGTGCTGTAAAGACTACGAATCCCAGTGCACCACCAGTAAGGACTTTTCTTATCTATTTATTTGTGGTATCCGAGTGACATTACATTATGATAAACAAGATGTGGATCATAATAACCCATGAGAATGCGTGACATGTTTTTAGATGATATAGACGCACATGGGTGTACAGGTATTATGCATGGGTTATAACATAACCAGGAGGGGACTGGTGTGATAATGGATGTACTGTATGTCTGACTGTGTCCCAGGTGACTCGTGTAAAGGGCGATGTGGCAAATCCTTTAAGAGAGGCAGGCAGTGTGACTGTGATCCGGACTGCGCTCGCTACAGCAAGTGCTGCCCAGATTACAAGAGCCAGTGTGGTATTGAAGGTTAGTAAAATGTCAAACACACTTAGCATGGTCTTCTGAAGTACAATTCTACACTGAAACCATGCATGTTTTTTTTGCATGTACGGTACCTTCAGAAAGTATTCATACCCCTTGACTTATTCCACATTTTGTTGCGTTACAGCCTGAATTCAAAATTGATTCAATAAATGTATTCTCACCCATCTACAAACAATAACCCACAATGACAAAGTGAAAACATGTTTTTAGAAATGTTTGCTAATTTATTGAAATATGTAAATGAGAGATTTCTGTAAGTATTCACACCCGAGTCAATACTTTGTAGAAGCACCTTTGGCAGTGATTACATCTGTGAGTCTTTCTGGGTAAGCTTTCCACACCTGAATTGTGCAACATTTGCCCATTATTATTTTCAAAATTCTTCAAGCTCTATCAAATTGGTTGTTGATCATTGCTAGACCTCCATTTTCAGGTCTTGCGCTCGATTTTCAAGTAGATTTAAGTCTAACTGTAACTCGGCCCCTCAGGAACAGTCACTGTCTTCTTGGTAAGTGTATAATAGATTTGGCCTTGTGGTTTAGGTTATTGTCCTGCTGAAAGGGGAATTCATCTCCCAGTGTCTGGTGGAAAGTTGACTGAACCAGGTTTTCCTCTAGAAATGTGCCTGTGCTTAGCTCTATTCCGTTTCTTTTTTTATCCTGAAAAACTCCCTAGTCCTGAACTATTACAAGCATACCCATAACATGATGCAGCCACCACTATGCTTGAAAATATGAAGGGTGGTACTCAGTAATGTGTTGAATTGGATTTGCCCGAAACATAACACTTGATATTCAGGACAAAAAGTGAATTGCTTTGACACATTGTTTGCAGTATTACTTTAGTGCCTTGTTGAAAATAGGATGCATGTTTTGGAATATTTGTATTCTGTTCAGGCTTCCTTTTTTTCTCTTTTCACTCTGTCAATTAGATTAGTATTGCAGAGTAACTACAATGTTGTTGATCTATCCTCAGTTCTCTCCTATCACAGAAATTCAACTCTGTAACTGTTTTAAAGTCACCATTGGCCTCTGAGCGATTTCTGAGCGATTTCCTTCCTCTCCGGCAACTGAGTTAGGAAGTACGCCTGTATCTTTGTAGTGACTGGGTGTATTGATACACCATCCAAAGTGTAATTAATAACTTGACAATGCTCAAAGGGATATTCAATATCTGCTTTTTTAAAACGTTTACTCATCTACCAATAGGTGTCCTTCTTTGTGAGGCATTGGAAAACCTCCCCGGTCTTTGGGGTTGAATCTGTGTTATAAATTCACTGTTCCACTGAGGGACCTTACGTATGTGTGGGGTACAGATATGCGGTAGTCATTAAAAAATAATGTTAAATGCTATTAAGCTGACTTGTTAAGCACATTGTTACCACTGAACTTATTTAGACTTGCCATAACAAAGGGGTTGAATACTTATTGACAGAAGACATCTAATTTATTTGTATTTTTTATTAATTTGTAAAAATAATTATACTTTGAGTTATGGGGTATTTTGTGTAGACCAGTCACAAAAATTCTCAATGGAATCCATTTTAAATTCAGGTTGTAACACAACAAAATGTGGAAAAAGTCAAGGGGTGTGCATACTTTCTGTAGACACTTACTTTTCTGTATTGCATCCACAGGTAAAGATAGCATATCATTTAAAGTATGAAATATTATGTATAATATGAAATAACATCGTATAAATTATAGTATTGACTTACAATGAAAAAGTGATTAGAGGTAGTTGATTTAAAGATAGGCATGTTGGCACTATGCATGTAAATATGCATGTAAATGTTAAACTCATGCAGTAGCTTACGTCAGTTCATTATTTTCTCTTTTAATAATTACTAGACACCAAAAAACCAGGCAGCACAACACCACTGAAGACTAGCTCATGTAATAACGTAAATGATGAAAAACCAAAAGGTATAGCTTTTATTTAAAGATAGGCATGCTGGCACTATTCGTGCAGTATATTCATATCAATATCGTTATGCATGTTAAAATGCAGAAGCCTGTCTGTTCATCTTAACTATTTTCTGTTTTAGTATTTACCACTTCAAGCACAAAACCAGCCAGTACAACACCGAAGACTAGCTCATGCAATAACGTAATTGATAACAAACCAAAAGGTATATTTCATAAAGCAATAATTATGATAAGTAATAGATTTGAGAGATATTATAGGAAAGTTTGTTGCTTTTGGATACTCTGACTCATTTAGTACTTGGTTGACACACCAGAGCCAGAGCCTCCCCAGATCCAGCCAAATGAGGAGCCAGAGATGACTCCCAATCCACAGGAGGAACTAAATGAAGGTCAGTGTCTTCAGAACAACTTTACTGAGGAGATGGATAACCAACACTTCAGCCCTAAATAAGAATGAAAATTGAATTTTCACAATTATTCACTCAGCCCAACATCTTCCAACAACAAAGTCAAACCATTCCCTGTAATAAGAGAGTAATATTGTCTAATGAAAAACACAGATCTTTTGAACTTTTCCTGACCAGTCAAAAATGGAAGAGAGTGTGATTCCAAGATATTTTGGATTGGCTGCCTGTCCTGCTGCTGTGACATTCTCTCTAGCTGTGACTTGAGCCGGAGCCCGGAGGCCATGTCTCCTCAGAGGTAGCCAGCAGCTCTGTGTCCGTGCCAGCCCCAACGGCCAAGAGAAACATGGGGAAATAATGTCATTATGAGTGGGCCGTGTGGAGGAGGGCAACAGGCACAGTCTCAATCAAAGAGAGAAGTGAGGAAAGGAGAGATGAGGCCAGGATGGATGAGGAGATGGAAGTGTTATATGTGGGTTGCAACACAAAGGTCGATTCGGGACAAAACAGGGTGTTTTTGGATTGATACACTCTGGCCAGCCCACTACAGATCCGGTGGCACTGTAGAAGTGTATTCCAGCCTGGAATGTCATCAGTGTCTGTGGTTTGATTCAAGACATGCCAGGATGAACTAGAAAAATAGAAAAATATCAGAGAGACAGAGTTGTGTAATTACACATGCCACCTATAACTCAGTTAAATTCATTTTCAAATTTGTCAGATGACTTGTTCATGCCATTGGTCACTCCAGAACCAGAACTCCAGGATGAACAGGGAGATGGTGAGAGAAACTTTTTTCCCTTTCAACATTTCTCAACATCGCTACAAATTCACTTTTTATTCAGCCTATGCTGAATTGCTAGTTAGAAGATGTGTGATTGTGAATTTTACATTAATTTGCCATTATTCCCTTCCACAGATATAAAGGGTGAGACCTGGCCAGATCTCCCTGTTCCCTCTCCTGAGGCTGAGCAAGAGGCCATTTTAGAGGGGGACTACACACCCTTCCCTGAGGAATTGGATCCAGAGGCAACACCAGGCCAAGAGTGGACCCCACCAGCAGAGGCCAACCTCAACCCCTACCTTGCCGAACCAGCCAAGGTGGCTCCCACTGAGACAGCAGGTAAGTGATTAAATTAAATTCAATCTTTATTGTCCCAGTACGGCAATTCATTGTGCAGTGAGGACAGGAGTTTACAAATTGCATATATACTGTTAGGTTCTTGTTTTTCAGAGTAAATAACTCAGACACTAGAGAAACTTAACCAAGTCTAATTCTGCCAAAGGATCTTTACAGCTGTAATTCAGACAGCCAAACAAACATTTCTCACCATCACAGGTATATACAGTGGGGCAAAAAATTATTTAGTCAGCCACCAATTGTGCAAGTTCTCCCACTTAAAAAGATGAGAGAGGCCTGTAATTTTCATCGTAGGTACACTTCAACTATGACAGACAAAATGAGGGGAAATAATCCAGAAAATCACATTGTAGGATTTTTTATGAATTTATTTGCAAATTATGGTGGAAAATAAGTATTTGGTCAATAACAAAAGTTTATCTCAATACTTTGTTAAATACCCTTTGTTGGCAATGACAGAGGTCAAACGTTTTCTGTAAGTCTTCACAAGCTTTTCACACACTGTTGCTGGAATTTTGGCCCATTCCTCCATGCAGATCTCCTCTAGAGCAGTGATGTTTTGGGGCTGTTGCTGGGCAACACGGACTTTCAACTCCCTCCAAAGATTTTCTATGGGGTTGCACAATTGGTGGCTGACTAAATACTTTTTTGCCCCACTGTATATCCCACTTAAGACACTCCTCCTTCTTATGGTTCCACAGGAAGAGGGTAACAGGATACTAAACCCTTATTACTCCCTTCAGGGGATCTGACCTCACCTCCTGACCTCAACCCCTCCTTCACCTAGTTAACAGATGTCCATCTGCCTCCCCTATAGCAATCCTTTGATCTCCTCCCGTCCACCCAGCACAATCCACAGCCGCACTGTCTTTCTACAGATCTCACTCAATATACTATGCGTCTGGTCTATCATGTCTTTAATATCTCAATGTTCAAAATTTCGAACCCAACAATACACACCACAGCATCTGGGCACAGTTTGGGAGATGATAGCGGAGCCATATCACACATATCACTATTTCACTGTTCCTGGAAATTGCATTTGACAAGGTGTTTCACAATCTACTTTGAGTCATTTGGAGTCAAATCAAAATCTGACAGACATCAAATCTCATGTTTTTCTAACTCACAGACTCCAGTGTTCCTGAGGGACAGCCTGATTCCAGCAGCAGCCCGTCTGCATTAGACACAACTCCCCCTGGATCCTTCTCTGAGCCCACCTCTGCCTCCGACCAGGTCTTCCCGAGCTCAGAGCCCCAGCCTGGGCCTACTCCTGCAGAGGACACCCTTGAACTCCTATCTGAAGGACAGAGTGAATTGGACCCTGAGGGTCAGGAGGCAGAATCTGAGAACACACTGCCAAAGGACTCTGAACCCACACCCTCAAACCTAGAGAATGCTGCCACCACACCAGCCTCCGACCCAACCTCTACCGGCCCCACACAGGGTACAGAGGATCCTGAGGCTACCCCTGCATCTCTAGACAGCACCACCCCCCCCACCAAGCCTGACCAGACACCCAGTGCCACTAAAGGAGATAACCCAAGCTCAGAGCAGGACAGCTCCAAGGAGAATGCCCCAACAACCACCCCTTTAGACCCACAGGATCCCAATGGGGCCTCTGAGGCACCAGCATCTGAGAGTGGTCCCGAAGCTAAACCTGGCAGAGGGGACACCCCAGATAGTTTTGATGACAGCAGTGTCCCCCAGACTGGAGATCTGGCAATGCCTCCCACCTCAGATCCTCAGGCCACATCAACAGACCCAACGGAACATGAAGAGAAAGGAGACAAGGCCGCACCAGAGGAGACCACTACCGACCCCATGAAGCTCACTCTCGTCCTCACCATCAAACCCACCCCCAACAAAACCACGGAGAAACCCAAGCCCAGCAAACCCACAGGGAAACCCAAGCCCAGTCCTACACGGCCCAGCACCCTCACTGATATCAACCAAGATCTGGGCACAGACAACCCCAGGGACTACCAAGCAGGTAAGCTTAACCATGTTGGACCTGCTTTGTCTTACTTTAATACTATTGCAAAGAAACAGTCAGTGGTAGAGTCACCAGCCTCATTACTGGGCAATGGTAGAGTCACCAGCCTCATTACTGGGCAATGGTAGTCACCAGCCTCATTACTAGGCAATGGTAGAGTCACCAGCCTCATTACTGGGCAATGGTAGAGTCACCAGCCTCATTACTGGGCAATGGTAGAGTCACCAGCCTCATTACTGGGCAATGGTAGAGTCACCAGCCTCATTACTGGGCAATGGTAGAGTCACCAGCCTCATTACTGTACAATGGTAGAGTCACCAGCCTCATTACTGTACAACGGTAGAGTCACCAGCCTCATTACTGGGCAATGGTAGTCACCAGCCTCATTACTGGGCAATGGTAGTCACCAGCCTCATTACTGGGCAATGGTAGTCACCAGCCTCATTACTGGGCAATGGTAGTCACCAGCCTTATTACTAGGTAGATTTGGCAGCCTATCCTTTCCTTAATGTGTAGAATGGGATTGTATTACTTCTCTTGGATGAAAAGAGCTTCCTCTTGCCAAGTGGAGCTGCACTATATTAACTGGTGACAGTCAAAGGTGACAGTTTTCCCATAGCCTAACAAGACAGTCCAGCACTTTCTGTGGTTTGGAAAAAAGTACTCCGCTCCTTCACAGAGAAAAACAGAAAGAGGTCACATTAAAGCGGCAATCAGCAGTTGAAACAAAAACAAAGCGTTCTCACGCCACTGTTTAAGTAAAAAGCTGAGGGATGGGCCTGGAGAAATATAGACTATGGATACAAGGACTGACCAACCCTGATATCAAAATTA